>NC_086098.1:150371215-150980673 GCF_963921235.1 Mobula hypostoma
GTGTCACTACGTGTCACTACGGACTCACTCTCGGTGTCCCTGCTGTCTCACTCTCGGTGTCACTACGGACTCACTCTCGGTGTCTCTGCACACTCACTCTCGGTGTCACTACGGACTCACTCTCGGTGTCCCTGCTGTCTCACTCTCAGTATCCATGCACACTCACTCTCGGTGTTCTCGGTGCACACTCACTCTCGGTGTCACTACGGACTCACTGTCAGTGTCTGTGGACTCACTCTCGGTGTCACTATGGACTCACTCTCTGTGTCTCTCCAGACTCACTCTCGGTGTCACTACGGACTCACTCTCGGTGTCCCTGCTGTCTCACTCTCGGTGTCACTACGGACTCACTCTCGGTGTCCCTGCTGTCTCACCCTCGGTGTCACTACGGACTCACTCTCGGTGTCTCTACGGACTCACTCTCTGTGTCTCTGCGGACTCACTCTCGGTGTCACTACGGACTCACTCTCGGTGTCCCTGCTGTCTCACTCTCAGTGTCAGTACGGACTCACTCTCGGTGTCCCTGCTGTCTCACTCTCGGTGTCACTACGGACTCACTCTCGGTCTGTCTGTGGACTAACTATCGGTGTCACTACGGACTCACGGTCGGTGTCTGTGGACTCACTCTCGGTGTCACTATAGACTCACTCTCGGTGTCACTATGGACTCACTCTCGGTGTCCCTGCGCTCTCACTCTTGGTGTCACTACGGACTCACTCTCGGTGTCTCTGCGGACTCACTCTCGGTGTCTCTGCGGACTCACTCTCGGTGTCCCTGCTGTCTCACTCTCGGTGTCACTACGGACTCACTCTCGGTGTCCCTGCTGTCTCACTCTCGGTGTCACTACGGACTCACTCTCGGTGTCCCTGCTGTCTCACTCTCGGTGTCACTACGGACTCACTCTCGGTGTCCCTGCTGTCTCACTCTCGGTGTCACTACGGACTCACTCTCGGTATCCCTGCTGTCTCACTCTCGGTGTCTCTGCGGACTCACTCTTGGTGTCCCTGCTGTCTCACTCTCGGTGTCACTACGGACTCACTCTCGGTGTCCCTGCTGTCTCACTCTCGGTGTCACTACGGACTCACTCTCGGTGTCACTACGGACTCACTCTCGGTGTCCCTGCTGTCTCACTCTCGGTGTCACTACGGACTCACTCTCGGTGTCCCTGCAGACTCACTCTTGGTACCCCTGCAGACTCAGTCTCGGTGTCTCTACGTACTCACACTCGCTGTCCCTGCAGTATCACTCTCAGTGTCACTACGGACTCACTCTCGGTGTCCCTGCTGTCTCACTCTCGGTGTCACTGCGGACTCACTCTCCGTGTCCCTGCAGACTCACTCTTGGTACCCCTGCAGACTCACTCTCGGTGTCTCTACGGACTCAGTCTCGCTGTCCCTGTGGTATCACTCTTGGTGTCTCTGTGGACTCATTCTCAATGTCCGTGCACTCTCACACTCAGTGTCCATGCATCCTCACTCTCGGTGTTGTCGGTACACACTCACTCTCGGTGTCACTACGGACTCACTCTCGGTGTCTCTACGGACTCACTCTCGGTGTCACTGCGGACTCACTCTCGGTGTCTCTACGGACTCACTCTCGGTGTCCCTGCTGTCTCACACTCAGTGTCAGTACGGACTCACTCTCGGTGTCCCTGCTGTCTCACTCTCGGTGTCACTACGGACTCACTCTCGGTCTGTCTGTGGACTAACTCTCGGTGTCACTACGGACTCACGGTCGGTGTCACTATAGACTCACTCTCGGTGTCACTATGACTCACTCTCGGTGTCACTGGACTCACTCTCGGTGTCTCTGCGGACTCACTCTCGGTGTCACTACGGACTCACTCTCGGTGTCCCTGCTGTCTCACTCTCGGTGTCACTACGGACTCACTCTCGGTGTCCCTGCTGTCTCACTCTCGGTGTCACTACGGACTCACTCTCGGTGTCTCTGCTGTCTCACTCTCGGTGTCACTACGGACTCACTCTCAGTGTCCCTGCTGTCTCACTCTCGGTGTCACTACGGACTCACTCTCGGTGTCCCTGCTGTCTCACTCTCGGTGTCACTACGGACTCACTCTCGGTATCCCTGCTGTCTCACTCTCGGTGTCTCTGCGGACTCACTCTTGGTGTCCCTGCTGTCTCACTCTCGGTGTAACTACGGACTCACTCTTGGTGTCCCTGCTGTCTCACTCTCGGTGTCACTACGGACTCACTCTCGGTGTCACTACGGACTCACTCTCGGTGTCCCTGCGGTATCACTCTCGGTGTCACTACGGACTCACTCTCGGTGTCCCTGCTGTCTCACTCTTGGTGTCACTACAGGCACACTCTCGGTGTCCCTGCTGTCTCACTCTCTCACTATGGACTCAATCTCGGTGTCCCTCCTGTCTCACTCTCGGTGTCACTACCCACTCACTCTCGGTGTCCCTCCTGTCTCACTCTCGGTGTCTCTACGGACTCACTCTCGGTGTCACTTCGGACTCACTCTCAGTGTCTCTACGGACTCACTCTCGGTGTCTCTGCAGACTCACTGTCGGTGTCACTACGGACTCACTCACAGTGTCACTACCGACTCACTCTCGGTTTCCCTGCTGTCTCACTCTCGGTGTCAGTACGGACTCACTCTCGGTGTCCCTGCTGTCTCACTCTCGGTGTCACTACGGATTCACTCTCGGTGTCTCTGCGGACTCACTCTCGGTGTCTCTGCGGACTCACTCTCGTTGTCCCTGCTGTCTCACTCTCGGTGTCACTACGGGCTCACTCTCGTTGTCCCTGCTGTCTCACTCTCGGTGTCACTACGGGCTCACTCTCAGTGTCCCTGCTGTCTCACTCTCGGTGTCACTGCGGACTCACTCTCCGTGTCCCTGCAGACTCACTCTTGGTACCCCTGCAGACTCACTCCCGGTGTCTCTACGGACTCAGTCTCGCTGTCCCTGTGGTATCACTCTTGATGTCTCTGTGGACTCATTCTCAATGTCCGTGCACTCTCACACTCAGTGTCCATGCATCCTCACTCTCGGTGTTGTCGGTACACACTCACTCTCGGTGTCACTACGGACTCACTCTCGGTGTCCCTGCTGTCTCACACTCAGTGTCAGTACGGACACACTCTCGGTGTCCCTGCTGTCTCACTCTCGGTGTCACTACGGACTCACTGTCAGTGTCTGTGGACTCACTCTCGGTGTCACTATGGACTCACTCTCTGTGTCTCTCCAGACTCACTCTCAGTGTCACTACGGACTCACTCTCGGTGTCCCTGCTGTCTCACTCTCGGTGTCACTACGGACTCACTCTCGTTGTCCCTGCTGTCTCACCCTCGGTGTCACTATGGACTCACTCTCGGTGTCTCTGCTGTCTCACTCTCGGTGTCACTACGGACTCACTCTCGGTGTCACTACGGACTCACTCTCGGTGTCCCTGCTGTATCACTCTCGGTGTCACTACGGACTCACTCTCGGTGTCCCTGCTGTCTCACTCTCCGTGTCCCTGCAGACTCACTCTTGGTACCCCTGCAGACTCACTCTCGGTGTCTCTACGGACTCAGTCTCGGTGTCCCTCCTGTCTCACTCTCCGTGTCACTACCCACTCACTCTCGGTGTCCCTCCTGTCTCACTCTCGGTGTCTCTACGGACTCACTCTCGGTGTCACTTCGGACTCACTCTCAGTGTCTCTACGGACTCACTTTCGGTGTCTCTGCGGACTCACTGTCGGTATCACTACGGACTCACTCACAGTGTCACTACAGACTCACTCTCGGTTTCCCTGCTGTCTCGCTCTCGGTGTCACTACGGATTCACTCTCGGTGTCTCTGCGGACTCACTCTTGCTGTCTCTGCGGACTCACTCTCGTTGTCCCTGCTGTCTCACTCTCGGTGTCACTACGGGCTCACTCTCGTTGTCCCTGCTGTCTCACTCTCGGTGTCACTACGGGCTCACTCTCAGTGTCCCTGCTGTCTCACTCTCGTCTCGGTGTCACTACGGACTCACTCTCGGTGTCCCTGC
This sequence comes from Mobula hypostoma, assembly GCF_963921235.1. Taxonomy (NCBI): domain Eukaryota; kingdom Metazoa; phylum Chordata; class Chondrichthyes; order Myliobatiformes; family Myliobatidae; genus Mobula; species Mobula hypostoma. Next base: position 150,375,216 of record NC_086098.1, read on the forward strand.
AGACTCACTCTTGGTACCCCTGCAGACTCAGTCTCGGCGTCTCTACGTACTCACTCTCGCTGTCCCTGCGGTATCACTCTCGGTGTCTCTGTGGACGCATTCTCCATGTCCGTGCACTCTCACAATCAGTGTCCATGCATCCTCACTCTCGGTGTTGTCGCTACACACTCACTCTCGGTATCACTACGGACTCACTCTCGGTGTCCCTGCTGTCTCACACTCAGTGTCAGTACGGACACACTCTCGGTGTCCCTGCTGTCTCACTCTCGGTGTCACTACGGCTCACTGTCAGTGTCTGTGGACTCACTCTCGGTGTCACTATGGACTACCTCTCTGTGTCTCTGCGGACTCACTCTCGGTGTCACTGCGGCTCACTCTCGGTGTCCCTGCTGCCTCACTCTCGGTGTCACTACGGACTCACTCTCGCTGTCCCTGCTGTCTCACCCTCGGTGTCACTATGGACTCACTCTCGGTGTCTCTGCTGTCTCACTCTCGGTGTCACTACGGACTCACTCTCGGTGTCACTACGGACTCACTCTCGGTGTCCCTGCTGTATCACTCTCGGTGTCACTACGGACTCACTCTCGGTGTCCCTGCTGTCTCACTCTCCGTGTCCCTGCAGACTCACTCTTGGTACCCCTGCAGACTCACTCTCGGTGTCTCTACGGACTCAGTCTCGCTGTCCCTCCTGTCTCACTCTCCGTGTCACGACCTACTCACTCTCGGTGTCCCTCCTGTCTCACTCTCGGTGTCTCTACGGACTCACTCTCAGTGTCCCTGCTGTCTCACTCTCGGTGTCACTACGGACTCATTCTCGGTGTCTCTGCTGTCTCACTCTCGGTGTCACTACGGACTCACTCTCGGTATCCCTGCTGTCTCACTCTCGGTGTCTCTGCGGACTCACTCTTGGTGTCCCTGCTGTCTCACTCTCGGTGTAACTATGGACTCACTCTTGGTGTCCCTGCTGTTTCACTCTCGGTGTCACTACGGACTCACTCTCGGTGTCACTACGGACTCACTCTCGGTGTCCCTGCTGTATCACTCTCGGTGTCACTACGGACTCACTCTCGGTGTCCCTGCTGTCTCACTCTCCGTGTCCCTGCAGACTCACTCTTGGTACCCCTGCAGACTCACTCTCGGTGTCTCTACGGACTCAGTCTCGCTGTCCCTCCTGTCTCACTCTCCGTGTCACGACCTACTCACTCTCGGTGTCCCTCCTGTCTCACTCTCGGTGTCTCTACGGACTCACTCTCGGTGTCACTTCGGACTCACTCTCAGTGTCTCTACGGACTCACTTTCGGTGTCTCTGCGGACTCACTGTCGGTATCACTACGGACTCACTCACAGTGTCACTACAGACTCACTCTCGGTGTCCCTGCTGTCTCTCTCTCGGTGTCACTACGGATTCACTCTCGGTGTCTCTGCGGACTCACTCTTGCTGTCTCTGCGGACTCACTCTCGTTGTCCCTGCTGTCTCACTCTCGGTGTCACTACGGGCTCACTCTCGTTGTCCCTGCTGTCTCACTCTCGGTGTCACTACGGGCTCACTCTCAGTGTCCCTGCTGTCTCACTCTCGGTGTCACTGCGGACTCACTCTCCGTGTCCCTGCAGACTCACTCTTGGTACCCCTGCAGACTCACTCTCGGTGTCTCTACGGACTCAGTCTCGCTGTCCCTGTGGTATCACTCTTGGTGTCTCTGTGGACTCATTCTCAGTGTCCGTGCACTCTCACACTCAGTGTCCATGCATCCTCACTCTCGGTGTTGTCGCTACACACTCACTCTCGGTATCACTACGGACTCACTCTCGGTGTCCCTGCTGTCTCACACTCAGTGTCAGTACGGACACACTCTCGGTGTCCCTGCTGTCTCACTCTCGGTGTCACTACGGCTCACTGTAAGTGTCTGTGGACTCACTCTCGGTGTCACTATGGACTCACTCTCTGTGTCTCTCCGGACTCACTCTCGGTGTCACTACGGACTCACTCTCGGTGTCCCTGCTGCCTCACTCTCGGTGTCACTACGGACTCACTCTCGCTGTCCCTGCTGTCTCACCCTCGGTGTCACTATGTACTCACTCTCGGTGTCTCTGCTGTCTCACTCTCGGTGTCACTACGGACTCACTCTCGGTGTCACTACGGACTCACTCTCGGTGTCCCTGCTGTATCACTCTCGGTGTCACTACGGACTCACTCTCGGTGTCCCTGCTGTCTCACTCTCCGTGTCCCTGCAGACTCACTCTTGGTACCCCTGCAGACTCACTCTCGGTGTCTCTACGGACTCAGTCTCGCTGTCCCTCCTGTCTCACTCTCCGTGTCACGACCTACTCACTCTCGGTGTCCCTCCTGTCTCACTCTCGGTGTCTCTATGGACTCACTCTCGGTGTCACTTCGGACTCACTCTCAGTGTCTCTACGGACTCACTTTCGGTGTCTCTGCGGACTCACTGTCGGTATCACTACGGACTCACTCACAGTGTCACTACAGACTCACTCTCGGTTTCCCTGCTGTCTCACTCTCGGTGTCACTACGGATTCACTCTCGGTGTCTCTGCGGACTCACTCTCGGTGTCACTACGGACTCACTCTCGGTGTCTCTGCTGTCTCACTCTCGGTGTCACTACGGGCTCACTCTCGGTGTCCCTGCTGTCTCACTCTCGGTGTCACTGCGGACTCACTCTCCGTGTCCCTGCAGACTCACTCTTGGTACCCCTGCAGACTCACTCTCGGTGTCTCTACAGACTCAGTCTCGCTGTCCCTGTGGTATCACTCTTGGTGTCTCTGTGGAGTCACTCTCGGTGTCCCTGCTGTTTCAGTCTCAGTGTCCAGGCACACTCACTCTCGGTGTTGTCGGTGCACTCTCACTCTCGGTGTCACTACGGACTCACTGTCTGTCTCTCTGTGGACTCACTCTCGGTGTCACTACGGACTCACTCTCGGTGTCTCTGCGGACTCACTCTCGGTGTCACTACGGACTCACTCTCGGTGTCTCTGTGGACTCACTGTCGGTGTCTCTGCTGCCTCACTCTCGGTGTCACTACGGACTCACTCTCAGTGTCCTTGCTGACTCACTCTCAGTGTCACTATGGACTCACTCTGGGTGTCCCTGCTGTCTCACTCTCGGTGTCACTATGGACTCACTCTCTGCGTCCCTGCTGTCTCACTCTCGGTGTCCCTGCTGTCTCACTCTCGGTGTCACTACGGACTCACTCTCAGTGTCCATGCACTCTCACACTCAGTGTCCATGCACCCTCACTCTCGGTGTTGTCGGTACACACTCACTCTCGGTGCCACTACGGACTGACTCTCGGTGTCTCTACGGACTCACTCTCGGTGTCTCTGCTGACTCACTCTCGGTCTCACTGCGGACTCACTCACAGTGTCACTACGGACTCACACTCGGTGTTCCTGCTGTCTCACACACTGTGTCACTACGGACTCACTCTCGGTGTCTCTGCTGTCTCACTCTCGGTGTCACTACGGAGTCACTCTCGGTGTCCCTGCTGTCTCACTCTCGGTGTCACTACGGACTCACTCTCGGTGTCCCTGCTGTCTCACACTCAGTGTCAGTACGGACTCACTCTCGGTGTCACTACGGAGTCACTCTCAGTGTCTCTACGGACTCACTCTCGGTGTCTCTGCGGACTCACTCTCGGTGTCACTACGGACTCACTCTCGGTGTCACTACGGACTCACTCTCGGTGTCCCTGCTGTCTCACTCTCAGTGTCACTACCGACTCACTCTCGGTGTCCCTGCTGCCTCACTCTCGGTGTCACTACAGACTCCCTCTCGGTGTCTCTGCTGTCTCACTCTCTGTGTCACTACGGACTCACTCTCGGTGTCCCTACTGTCTCACTCTCGGTGTCACTGTGGACTCACTCTCAGTGTCCCTGCTGTCTCACTCTCGGTGTTACTACGGACTCACTCTCGGTGTCCCTGCTGTCTCACTCTCGGTGTCACTACGGACTCACTCTCGGTGTCCCTGCTGTCTCACTCTCGGTGTCTCTGCGGTATCATTCTCGGTATCCCTGTGGACTCACTCTTGGTATCCCTGCAGACTCACTCTCGGTGTCACTATGGACTCACTCTCGCTGTCCCAGTGGTATCACCCTCGGTGTCTCTGTGGACTCACTCTCAGTGTCCGTGCACTCTCACACTCAGTGTCCATGCACACTCACTCTCGGTGTTGTCGGTACCTACTCACTCTCGGTGTCACTACGGACTCACTCTCGGTGTCCCTGCTGTCTCACTCTCGGTGTCCCTGCTGTCTCACTCTCGCTGTCACTACGGACTCACTCTCTGTGTCCCTGCTGTCTCACTTTCGGTGTCTCTGTGGACTCGCTCTCGGTGTCTCTGCGGACTCACTCTCTGTGTCACTACGGACTCACTCTCGGTGTCCCTGCTGCCTCACTCTCGGTGTCACTACGGGCTCACTCTCGGTGTCACTATGGACTGATTCCCGGTGTCCCTTCTGTCTCACTCTCGGTATCACTACGGACTCACTCTCGGTGTCCCTGCAGACTCACTCTTGGTACCCCTGCAGACTCACTCTTGGTGTCTCTACGGACTCAGTCTCGCTGTCCCTGCGGTATCACTCTCGGTGTCTCTTTGGACGCATTCTCCATGTCCGTGCACTCTCACAATCAGTGTCCATGCACCCTCACTCTCGGTGTTCTCGGTACACACTCACTCTCGGTGTCACTACGGACTCACTCTCGGTGTCTCTACGGACTCACTCTCGCTGTCTCTGCGGACTCACTCTCGGTGTCCCTGCTGTCTCACTCTCAGTGTCACTACGGACTCACTCTCGGTGTCCCTGCTGTCTCACTCTCGGTGTCCCTGCTGTCTCACTCGCGGTGTCCCTGCTGTCTCACTCTCAGTGTCACTACGGACTCACTCTCAGTGTCACTACGTACTCACTCTCGGTGTCCCTGCTGTCTCACTCTCAGTGTCACTACGGACTCACTCTCGGTGTCCCTGCTGTCTCACTCTCGGTGTCCCTGCTGTCTCACTCGCGGTGTCTCTGCGGTCTCACTCTCAGTGTCGGTGCATACCCACGCTCGCTGTTGCTGCACGATCGCACTCGGTGTCCCTGCACACTCACTCTCGGAGTCACTGCGGACTCACTCTCGATGTTTCTGCGGACGCACTCTGGGTGTCTGTGCACACTCGCTCTCGGTGTCGGTGCGCACTCGCTCTCGGTGTCGGTGCACACTCGCTCTCGGTGTTGGTGCACACTCGCACTCAGTGTCCGTGCACGCTCGCTCTGGGCGTCACTGCGGACTCACTCTCCGTGCCCATGCGGGCTTGCACTCAATGCCCGTGCAGACTCACTCTCGATATCCCTGCAGACTCATTCTCAGTGTCGGCGCACACTCACTCTCGGTGTCTGTGCATGCCCACACTCAGTTTCCATGTACGCCCGCCTCGGTGTTCTTGCACACTTGCTTTCGGAGTCACTGCGGACTCGCTCTCGATGTCTCTGCGGACACACTCTCGAAGTCTGTGCACACTCGCTCTGTGTCCGTGCGGACTCACTCTCAGTGTCCCTGCAGTCTCACTCTCATTGTCCCTGCGAACTCACTCTTGGTGTCTGTGCACACTCACTCTTGTTGTCCCTATGGACTCACTCTCAGTGTCCCTGCAGACACTCACTGTCGGTGTCTCTCCACACTCTCTCTCGGCGTCTCTGCACACTCAGTCTCGGTGTCCCTGCACACTTACTGTCGGCGTCTCTGCACACTCACTCACGGTGTCCCTGCAGTTCGTGCCCTCAATTTTGATTTGAAACTTGCATGCTTGTCGGTCTTCGTTATGTGTGGTTTCTTGTGGATTGCATTTCCTTGTTTTCCTGTGGATGCTCACAAGCAAATAAATCTCAGAGTTTTATATGGTATACGTACTTCCATAATAAATTTACTTCGAACTTTGATATCTGGCCGATGAGAAAGTAGGACTGCTAGGAGCGTTAACACTGATTTGTGAATCTGATTCAAAGTCTTCTCTGTGTGATAAAATGTGGGATTGTTAAGATCCAAGAGGTACCAGTGCCGGTCATATCTCCTATGGTTACATTGGTTCCAGAGACCCTGCTCAAGAGAGGAAACATCACCACCTAATAATGTCTTCCAACTGGATAGTCCGTCCCTATAATGAGTCTCCCATCTGGGAAGCATGTTCCAGATGACTTGTTCTGTGGTCTATTTTCACAGATAGGAACAGCCTTAGAATAAAAAGTTCAGCGATGCACTGTCCTGATAAAGCCATTAATGAATCCCGCACTATAATAAAACTTGTAGTGTAAACACGAGAGAAAGGGCAATGCAAGTTAAAGATAAATTGCAAAAGCAAAACAAAGAACATAGAACATTGCACCAAGTACAGGCCCTTCAGCCCGCAATGTTGTACTGGCTTTTTAACTTATTACATGGTTATCTAAGCCTTCCCTCCCCCCATTTGTCTATCTAAGAGCCTTTCTAAGAGTCTCTTAAATATCCCGAATGCATCTGCCTCTACCAGCATCCATGGCAATGCATTCCATGCACCCACCACTCTCTGGTGAAAAACCTATCTCTGACTTTTCCCTATACTTTCCTCTGATCACCTTAATATTACCTCATATTAGCTATTTGTGCCCTGGGAGAAAGTCTCTGGCCATCCACTCTGTCTGTGCCTTTGTAATCTTGTACACCTCGATCAGATCACAACTCATCCTCTTTTGCTCCAAAAAGCGCTAGCTTGCTCAACTTCTCCTCAAAAGACATGCTCTCTAATCCAGGCAGCCTCCTGGTAAATCTCCTCTGCACCGTCTCTAAAGCTTCCACATCCAGAACTGAACACAACAATCCAATTCACTCCAATTTGCTACCAGTGGTCACAGCAGATCAGCAGCAGATGCCACCTCACTGACTCTTCACTCAACTCAGGAACATATGGACAATGAAGATGTCTGCATCAAGATGCTCCTTATCTACTACAGCTCAGCATTCAATAGTATAATACCCCCGAACCTAATCACTAACCTCTAAGACCTAGTACTCAATACCTCCCTGCTATTGGATCCTCGATTTCCTCACTTGCGGACCCCAGTCAGTTGGGATTGGCAAAAACATCTCCTCGACAATCCCCATCAGCACAGCTGCACCACAAGGCTGTGTGCTTAGCCCTCTGCTCTATTCAGTTTATATTTATGACCACAAGTACAGCTCCAATGCTATATTTATGTTTGCCAATTACACCATTGTTGTTGGCTGAATCAAAGGAGATAATGAATCTGCATATAGAATGGAGCTTGAAAATCTGGCCGGGTGTCACTCAATACCAGCAGAACTACCTTTGTTTTTTTGACTACAGGACGAGGAAACCAGAGGTCCATGAACCAGGGGATAGAAGCTGGAGAAGGTCAGTAACTATAAATTGCTCGCCATTACCATATACATAAGAATATCTGTCCTCAGACCAGCACGTAAGTGTTGACACAAAGAAGGCATGTCAGTGTCCCTACTTTCTTAGAAGTTTGCGTATATTTGACATGTCACTTAAAACTCTGAGAAACTTTTACAGATGCACAGTGGAGATTATCTTAGCTGGTTGCATCATGGCCTGGTATGGAAACACCAATGCCCAGGAACAGAAAAGCCTACGCAGAGCAGTGGGCACAGCCCAGTCTATCACAGGCAAAGCTCTCCCCACTAGTGGGTAGCCCTACAAGGAGCACTGCCACAAGAAAGTGGCATCCTCGATCAAGGAGACCCACCATCCAGGCTGTGCTCTCTTCTCATTGCTGCCATCAGGAAGGAGGTACACACACCACCAGGTTCAGGAAGAGTTATTCCCCTACAACCATCAGGCTCCTGAATCAGCATGGATAACTCCACTCACCCCAACACTGAACTCCCCCACAACCTACAGACTCACTTTCAAGGGCTCTCCTAATCATGTTCTCAGTATTATTTCTTTCTTTCCTTTATTTGCACAATTCATCTTCTTTTGCACATCAGTTATTTATCAGTATTTGTGTATGTGCACTTTTTCATAAATTCTGTTGTATTTCTTTATTTGCCTGCAAGTGAACAAATCTCAAAGTGACAAAGGTAGTTTGATAATAAATGTACTTTGTCTTCAAGATTGTTTAATGTCATTTCAAGTGTAAAGGAGAACAAAGTAATTGTTGTATAGGGTCTGAAACAGCAGAATAAACACATTAAGATAATGAACACAATAATAATTTTAAAAATAAATAAATAAAAATACCTAAGTTAGCTTATATACATAGATGATTGTATGTCCATACAGTGATGCTGGGCACAGGAGTGTCTGTACATAAAGTGACTCTGACAGGAATTTGCCATAATGTATGCTGGCAATATCAGAAGCCAAGTGCAGAGGAACAACAGATTCCGATGCAAGGATGGCAATGAAAGTTTATTCATAATAACTACAAAAAAACTTTGGTGGTTCAGCTGAGCAACACTGCGAGAAGTTACATTCTCAAAACTAGGACCCTGGAATTAGCGCTAATCAGGCTTCCTCTTAAATAACAAGGAATCCCTGAGTCTATCAAAATAAACTTCACAAGCTTAATCAGAAGTCACCAGGAGACTGCATTACAAAGAGCAAGTCACTTGGGGAAAAAACACAAGGAACTCTAAATGATTAATGACTCTCATTAAACAACAATTAACCAATCCAGGTGCTTTAAAAACCTTGGACTCTAATGCTTTCTGGTGCCCCCTACAAGTCCAAAGAACTCATTACAAGAAATGAGACAGTAGTGGTGGTGGAGAGTGGAGGTATTGATCAATCATGCAATCATCTATGTATATAAGCTAACTTAGGTATTTTTATTTATTTATTTTTTAAATTATTATTGTGTTCGGTATCTTACTGCTTGGGGAAGAAACTGTTTTGGTGTCTGGTGGTCCTGCTGTGGATGCTACACAGCCTCATCCCTGATTGGATTGAACAAATGGTCCATGAGCAGGGTAAGTGATGTTACTGACCTTTTTCTGGCACCTTTCTGTATTTGCATGTCCTTGATGGTGGGTAGGTTGGAGCTAGTGAAGCGATGGGCAAGTTTGACCACTGGTTGTTGGGCCTTCCTGTCTACCACTGTGCGGTTTGTCAAGATACTCTCTACAGCGTAGAATAACGTTAGTATGAATGCATGTAGTCCCACTTTCTTCGGCCTCCTTGCAAAGTACAAGCATTAGTGAGCTTTCCTGATTGTGTAGGATGTGTTCTGGGACTATGAGAGGTTGTGTGTGATGTGCACTCCCAGGATTTCGAAACTGCTTGCACTTTCCACTGTTGTGCTGCAGATGTAGAGACAGGGGTAGATTGTGAGGTCCACAGTCCATCTTAGAATTCCAGAGCTTGTTCAGAGTCTCATAACAGCGATCGAAGCAGCAACACTCAAGGTTAAGAAATCCATACGTCAGCACTGTTAGTATCGTAACCAACTATTGCGCACTAATTAATGGCAAAAATCACAAAATACTGGAGGAACGCAAAAATGAGGAAATCTGCAGATGCTGGAATTTCAAGCAACACACATCCAAGTTGCTGGTGAATGCAGCAGGCCAGGCAGTATCTCTAGGAAGAGGTACAGTCGACGTTTTGGGCCGAGACCCTTCGTCAGGACTAACTGAAAGAAGAGGTAGTAAGAGATTTGAAAGTGGAAGGGGGAGGGGGAGATCCAAAATGATAGGAGAAGACAGGAGGGGGAGGGATGGAGCCAAGAGCTGGACAGGTGATTGGCAAAAGGGATACGAGAGGATCATGGGACAGGAGGCCTAGGGAGAAGGAAAAGGGGGAGGGGGGGGAACCAGAGGATGGGCAAGGGGTATAGTGAGAGGGACAGAGGGAGAAAAAGGAGAGAGAGAAAAAAAAGTGTGTATATAAATAAATAAATAAGTAATGGATGGGGTTCAAGGGGGAGGTGGGGCATTAGCGGAAGTTAGAGAAGTCGATGTTCATGCCATCAGGTTGGAGGCTACCCAGACGGAATATAAGGTGTTGTTCCTCCAACCTGAGTGTGGCTTCATCTTTACAGTAGAGAAGGCCGTGGATAGACATATCAGAATGGGAATGGGACGTGGAATTAAAATGTGTGGCCACTGGGAGATCCTGCTTTCTCTGGCGGACAGAGTGTAGATGTTCAGCGAAACAATCTCCCAGTCTGCGTCGGGTCTCGCCAATATATAGAAGGCCGTATCGGCAGCACCGGACGCAGTATATCACCGCAGCCGACTCACAGGTGAAGTGTCGCCTCACCTGGAAGGACTGTTTGGGGCCCTGAATGGTGGTAAGGGAGGAAGTGTAAGAGCATGTGTAGCACTTGTTCCGCTTACAAGGATAAGTGCCGGGAGGGAGATCAGTGGGGAGGGATCGGGCGGGACGAGTGGACAAGGGAGTCGCGTAGGGAGTGATCCCTGTGGAAAGCGGGGGGGGGGAGGGAAAGATGTGCTTAGTGGTGGGATCCCTTTGGAGTTAGCAGAAGTTACGGAGAATTATATGTTGGACCCAGAGGCTGGTAGGGTGATAGGTGAGGACAAGCGGAACCCTATTCCTAGTGGGGTGGGGGGAGGATGGAGTGAGAGCAGATGTGCGTGAAATGAGGGAGATGCGTTTGAGAGCAGAGTTGATGGTGGAGGAAGGGAAGCCCCTTTCTTTAAAAAAAGGAGGACATCTCCTTTGTCTTGGAATGAAATGCCTCATCCTGAGATCAGATGCGGCGCGGACGGAGGAATTGCGAGAAGGGATTTTGCAAGAGACAGGGTGAGAAGAGGAATAGTCCAGATAGCTGTGAGAGTCAGTAGGCTTATAGTAGACATCAGTGGATAAGCCGTCTCCAGAGACAGAGACAGAAAGATCTAGAAAGGGGAGGGAGGTATCAGAAATGGACCAGGTAAACTTGAGGGCAGGGTGAAAGTTGAAGGCAAAGTTAATGAAGTCAACGTGCTCAGCATGCGTGCAGCGAAGGAAAAGTGGGGAACAGATACCAGTATAGGCTTGGAACATAGATTGTTCCACAAAACCAACGAAAAGGCAGGCATAGCTGGGACCCATACGGGTGACCATGGCTACACCTTTGGTTGGGAGGAAGTGGGAGGATTTGGAGAAAATCGACGCTTCGGGTCTTCATCGTTACCGGAAAGGAAGGGTCTCGGCCGGAAACGTCCACTGTTTATTCCTCTCCATAGATGCTGCCCGACCTGCTGATTTCCTCTGGCATTTTGTGTATGTTGCTCTGGATTTCTAGCATCTGCAGAATCCCTTGTGTATATGGTGGCAATAGTTCGATAGGCACTGATTAATACCTACAGTTTAAAAAGAGATTGCCTAGGTAAACCGTTGTGATTCGATGTTTCGTTCGCAGAAGTTCAGCGAGGAGGAAATTTGAACACCCTTCCTGTGATTACCGTTTCCCCTGCGCGCCCATTCATTGCAGGTGCGACGGGTCTTTAAAACTTCACGCTCGACTTCATCCTCACCGCAACGTGTCGGAACAGACTTCGCAAATTTTCAGCACCAACAAGCAGCTAAGTTAGTGGGTGGAGTGGGGGGAAGTCCTTGGTACTTCACAACGGGGGGTTTTGTTTCTGGTCTTGTCTGACGAACAAGACCCCGCCGAGATGCGTTTGTAAACAGTCACTTGGAAACGAAACAGTGCCGAGAGGGAGGCGAGCGGGCTCTAATTGGACACTCCCCTGTCGGCTTCCCCCTGGCGCTGGGAAGAAACGCCAAGACGTGGATTTTCCTCGCAGGCATCAGGCGGGAGGTGCTCGGCAGCAGCGAGCTGGCATTCGGTGTTCAAACGCGAGCACCGGGAGGGTTGCAGAGAGGTGAGCCACCTCATGAACCGCAAAGGAGCCGGGGCCGTACCTGGAGAGAGAGGGTCGCGCAGCGCGGCGTGCTAACAGGTAAGAAGAGGTCGGCGTCGGACACACTGAATGCTGGCGGAACTCGGCAGGTCAGACAACATCCATAGAGAGGAATAAAGAGCCGAGACCCTTCATCAGGTTAGAGTCAGCCTAGGTCCAAGGAGAGAGGAGGACGAGCTCGGCGAGAAATTGTCCCCGCTCCGGCACAGGGCAGGGACGGCTTTGTCGGAAAAGCCACGCAAACGGCTGCAGAGTCAGGAACACCGGATAGCGAAGGGCAGTGCGCTCCCGTGACAAACGCGGTGGACTGGCGACCACGTTCACACCTTCCCCATAAAACACCAGAGTTTTTCCACTTTTGATTTAGCATTCTGTCAAACACTGGCCGATTCCACTCACTTTTCAGAACTTCGGTTACCGCTCTAAGACTTAACTCACGAATTCCACACTAAGTATGCTGTTGCTATGTGATTTTTTTTGTGTATCGCCATTCTGGTTTTCTAACAAGACCCCACAAATCAACTAAAAGTGCTTCTTTTTTCATTCGTAAATTTGTTATTTGCCCGGAGCGTAAACTATTCTAAACGACAGTGAATTAAGAAAAAGAAAACACCTTCAAACGCTATGTTTACCCACAGAGTTTCCCCAGAGGAACTAATTCCTCTTTTAAGGACTACAACTCGTGTCCTGTTTTATCTATCTTTATTTTTGTATTTACAGTTTATCACCTTTTGCATATCGGTTGTCAGTCTTTGTGTAATTTTCCCATCGTGTTTCTTTGTACCTATTGAGAACGTCAGCGATAAAAAAAAACGAATCTCAGGGTAGTATTTAGCGACATAAAGGCACTTTGATAATAAAGTTAATTCGAACTTTTTCCTGGAGGTGGTCCTCGGGATCAGCGGAATAAAACGACAAGGGGTTGAAAGGTAGAGTTTTAAAACGATAAGGTTACCGCGTCTGCTATTTGTGAAGGTCGCTGCTTGTAGAGACGTGGGAGTGAGCCCCTGTGTGCAGGGAAACGCCGAGGGGAGAGCAGGGCGCTTCCCCCTCTGTGCGCGTCCCGGGTCTCCGGGGACGTGAGTGGGCCGGCGGCGCTGCCGGGCCATCTGCCGTTCACTTGCGTGAACCGCGGTCAGCCGAAACACTCCACGGAACACGGCCCATCAAACTACAGCGATCCACGTTTCTCCCTGGCGGTGACCTAACACCGCAAAGCAAAGTCAAAATAAATTTACTTTCAAAGTACATGTACAACGCTGAGATTCACTTTCTCTCTGGCATTCACAAAGAAACAAAACATATAATAGTAACAAATAAGCAATAAATATCGGGAACGTGAGGTGAAGAGTCATTGAAGTGAGCCCGTGTGTTGTAGGAAGAGTTCAGTGATGGGGTGAGTGAAGTTCAGAGGATTGGCTTGCTTCCTTATAAAAGCCGCTTGGTGGGATGGTGGGATTCAGCGTGAGTTTTTCCATGCTGCCACTAACCCGGGGAGCTTCTCCCAAGCTTCGCTTTAAGAGACAAGCACCGCCCAGACCTGAGATTATATGTCAGCGATTACTTACTGAGAGAATAGACCCTTCCAGCCGCACCCTAATCACGGGACAATTTACAATGACCAGTTAACCTACTCTGGTCGTCTTTGGACCGCGGGAGGAAAGCGGGGTCCCGACGAAATCCCTCGCATTCCGGGGGCAGGACGTGCGGAGACTCCCTGCGGGGGGACGCGGGGATTCGAACTCCACCGCCCCGAGCTGTAATAGAGTACCGCAACAAGGATGGGAGCTGCATAGAATCAGTTCGAAAATCATCTCTAGATACCTCAAGTTATTAAAAATCTATAAAAATGTAAAATTTTCATGAGATTCCAGAAGAGCAGGAATGCGAAAAATGCATCAAGTTAACACGGGCGGCGCGGCGGTGCAGACGCTGCCTCACGGCGCCAGGTTTCAAGATAGTTTAATGTCATTTCTAATACACAGGTGTGAGGGAGAATGAAATAATGGTTACTCCGGATCCGATGCAGCACAAAAATCACAATAAGATAAAGAACACGGAGAATAATAAAAAAAAATAAAATGAATATATGGCAGTCTATATTCATAGCCGGGTGGCAGGGTGGAGATGGGTCTCTGCCAAAGGAGGTGTAAGGCGCTCCTCCTCTCCGCTAGCCTGCAAGTTATCCCTGGGGAAGGTGTAGCACCTGCTTAACTCTCTCTCCTCTACCCCCACAACCCTCCCCACCCCCACCCCCCTCCCAATCGATCAGGGTAGGGTGAATCCATGGGAGCATATGGTGGATGGTGGTATGAGTAGCTACCTCAGCTCCTGGTTATGCAACCACTGACGCCAGGCGGACAATCCCTGAAGAGTATTGATAGTGATTGGGGTCACCCGTCTTGTGAAGACACTGCCCAGAAGAAGCCAATGGCAAACAACTTCTGTAGAAAAAAAAATGGCCAAAAGCAACCGTGGTCATGGACAGACGCTGATCGTCCACGACGTACCACACAGCAGACGATAATGACGATAGATTGTATGTCCACAAAGTGACACAAGGCAGAAGGTGACTGACAGGAAATGATGAAGGAGTTGGTGGCTAGCTGTGTGGAGGGGTGGGTGAGTGGGTGGAGGTGTTGATCAGCCTTGCTACTTGGGGAAAGTGACTGGTTTTGAGTCTGGTGGCCCTGATGTGGATGCCACCAGACGCTGGCTCGATGTTGACCTCAGGTGCTGTTGCTGTGGAGTCTGCACACTCTGCCTGTGACCGTGCTGGTTTTCCTCCCGGGTGCTCCAGTTTCCTCCAACATCACAAAGATGTGCAGACCGGTAGATCATAAACAAGGGATTCCGCAGGTGCTGGAAATCCAGAATAACACACACAAAAAGCTGGAGGAACTCAGCAGGTCAGGCAGCATCTGTGGAGAGGAATGAGCGTTTTGAGGTTTCTGCCTTCTGCCCCCTTCCTTTCCAGTCCTGATGAAGGGTTTCGAGCCAAAATATCGACTCTTTATACCTCTCCATGGGTCCTGCTGAGTTCCTCTGGCACTCTGTGTGTTACTCTGGGCTTCCAGCATCTGCAGAATCTCTTGTGTTTATGACGTAATGCTGAGACCTTATACGGTTTTGGTCTGTCTGCATTTGGAGTACAGTATTGTGAGCAGTTTTGGGCTCCTTATCTAAGAAAGGATGTGCTGGGGGTCCAAAGGAGATTTGAGAGAAGCATTCTGGCAATGAAGGAGTTAACGTATGAGGAATGTTTGATCTTTCTCGGCCTGTTCCCACTGGAGTTTAGAAGAATGGGGTGGGGTGGGGGGACCTCATTGAAAACCCTAGACAGAGTGGACATGCATACAATGTTTCCAATACTGTGAGTGTCCACGACCAGGGGCACAGCCTCAGAATATAGGGATGAGGAGGAATTATTTTAGCTAACTGGTGGAAATTCTGTGGAATTCATTGCCACAGGCGGCTTTGGAGGCCAAATCATCAGACATATTTAAAGCGGAGTTTGATAGGCTCTTGATTCATAAGGGTGTCAGTGAATACGAGGAGAAGCCAGAAGAATGGGCCATGATGGAATGGCAGAGCAGACTCCATGGGCCAAATAACCTAATCCTGCTCCTGGGTCTTATGATTTTATGGCAGCAATCCCTGTTATATTCTTCCTCTAGATACCCTGCCATGTTGGTTTGTCCAATCAGTAAGTGGATTCAAAGATTTAAAAATCTCCCATGACAATTGCATCTCTCTTCAAAAATGCCATAGATATTTCCCCATTCATTTTCAGCCTTTGGTGACATACCAGATCTCCTCAAACTCCCAACGAGGTAGAGCTGCTAGAATGCCTTCTTCAGGATTGCATCAATATGTTGTGCCCAGGATCGATCCCCTAAGATGTTACCACTCAGGAACTTGAAGCTGCCCACCCTTTCCGCTGCTGGCCCCTCAAAGGTAAAAAACACAAGGCCCATCCATGTCGTCTTTCTCGATCTCAGCAGAAGCTGGCATGACACAGTTGCATAGTGGTTAGTGTAACGTGATTACAGCACCAGCAACCGGGGTTCGATTCCTGCCACTGCCTGTGAAGAGTTTGCATGTTCTCCCCACGACCGCGTGGGTCAGTAGGCTGACTGGCCATATGGTTTCAATCGGGCAGCGGGGACTTCTTGGGCCAGAAAGACTTGTTACTGTGCTGTATCTCTATATTAAGCAATGAAGTAGTTAATTTGATTCTACACTGCCTCGGCATCACGACTCAACATTACTCAGACACTTGCCTTAGATAACAAGACTATTTCGCCTCCTTTCCCTTCCTAGCCTAAACACAGGCAGAAATGATGGAAACATTCAGTGGCCTCGGGGGAGAATCGGGATCAGTGTTTCAGGTCTTTACATCAGAAGCATAATTTTTAACCCCTGCAAGCTGACCACAGCTTGAGTACTTTGCACTGTCAATGTAAGAGTGACCTAGAGACACATGACAGCAACCAGAAACTGTTGTCGTCTGACTCAGGTTTAGTATCTCTGTCTTGTGTGTTGTGAAATTTGTTGTTTTGTGGCAGCAGTTCTGTGCAAAGACATAAAATTACTATAACGTGCAAAGTAAATAAATAATGCAAAGAAGAATAATGTGGGAGTGTTCACGGACCACTCAGAAATCGGATTGTGGAGGGGAAGATGCTGCTCCTGACTCAGTGAGTGTGGGTCTTCGGGCTCCCGTACCTCCTCCTCGGTGGTAGTAATGAGCAGAGGGCTTATTCCAGGTGGAGAGGATCCTTAATGATGGGTGCAGCTTTCTTGATGCATCATCTCTTGAAGATGTCCTTGACGGTGAGGAGGGTTGTGCCATAGCTGACTCTGTAACCCTCTGCAGCCTCTCACATCTTGTGCATTGGAGCCAGATCTCCACCTGCACATCCGTAGAAAATTTAAAGTGTCTTTGGTGACATACCAGATCTCCTCAAACTCCCAACGAGGTAGAGCCGCTAGAATGCCTTCTTCAGGATTGCATCAATATGTTGTGCCCAGGATCGATCCCCTGAGATGTTAACACTCAGGAACTTGAAGCTGCCCACCCTTTCCACTGCTGGCCCCTCAAAGAGGACTGTTGTGTGTTCTCCCAATGTCACCTTCCTCAAGTCCTCAATCAGTTCACCATTAGTTCACTAGCAAGGTGCAGTGGGCTCTCTGACCTGGGTGTTGGTCTTGGTGAGGGTGGTGAGCCATTCTCAGACCTAATGCCATGATGGAAAAGGGAACAACCAGGGACAGCTCCTCTCTGCACACAGCTGGTGTCTCATCAGATAGATGGTATCAGATACTGTTGGGCAGGACACAGGCAGAAGAGATTCTGTAGATGCTGGAAATCCAGAATATATATATAAATATCACACACACACACACACACACACACACACACACACCAGGTCAGGCGGCATCTATGGAAAAGATTAAACTGTTGACACTTTGAGCCAAGACCCTCCAGCATTTTGTATCTGTTACTGACAGGACACTGGCTAGCCTTCCCCACTGTTACCTCTCACACATAGGAAGTAGTGGTGTGATTAGTGTGTGGATTAATTCAAAAGCTTTCCAGAAGTTAACACTTTAAAAGTTTCTCATTCCTACTCCTCTTGGGTAACTTCCAAAACCTGTGTTGCAAATAACATCATAAAATAATTAAATTGTGATCTAAAACTGGAATGTGGATGCCTTATTGTGAATTGAACTGTAAGCAAATATAAATAGTGCCAAATTTCAGAGCAGTAGTCTGATGAGGAAATAGAAACCTCACTAGCAAACAGTACAAGTTGAAAAATTAATGTTCAATGCTAGAAGCAACACACATCAAAGTTGCTGGTGAACGCAGCAGGCCAGGCAGCATCTCTAGGAAGATGTACAGTCGACGTTTCAGGCCGAGACCCTTCGTCAGGACTAACTCTTCCTTCAGTTAGTCCTGACGAAGGGTCTCAGCCTGAAACGTCGACTGTACCTCTTCCTAGAGATGCTGCCTGGCCTGCTGCGTTCACCAACAACTTTGATGTGTGTTGCTTGAATTTCCAGCATCTGCAGAATTCCTGTTGTTCAATGCTAGAACTTGTGGGAGCTCGCCTGCCATCTTCTGCCACCTAGTGGTGAATTAACAATAACACAGCAGTCACCTTAACTGGCAAGTTAAATTCAATGTCTAAATTACATTTATTATCAAAGTACATATATGTCACCATATACAACAATGAGATTCATTTTCTTCCAGACATTCAAAATAAATTCAAAGGAATACAGTAGTCAATGAAAAGCTGCACACAAAGACAAACAACCAATGTGAAAAAGACAACAAATTGTGTAAATACAAAAAGACAAAATAACAATAATAGATAAATAAGCAATAAATAATATTGATTTATAGAGTCCTTGAAAATAAGTTATAAGGTTGTGGGGACAGTGGGGACCTCAGTGTTGGGGTGAGTGAAGTTATCCATGCTAGTTCAAGAGCCTGCAGATTGAGGGGTGGTAACTGTTACCTTGGGCTCCTGTACCTCCTTCTCAATTGCGGGAGTGAGGAGAGAGCTCTTTTGTCCAAGAGCCTGATGGTCGAGGGGTAATAACTGTTCCTGAACCTGGTGGTGTGGGTCCTGAGGCTCCTGTTCCTTCTTCCTGATGGCAGCAGTGAGATGGCCCGGATTGGTGTCGGGGGAGAGGGGGTGGAGGGGTTCTTTGACGATGGATGCCGCTTTCCTGCAACAGGCTCCTTGTAGATGAGCTCAATGGTGGGGAGGGCTTTACCTATGAAGGAGTTTATAGATTAAAAATTAAGATTAGATTTATTTGTCACATGTATATTGAAACATACAGTGAAATGTGTATGTTTCTCCTAACACACTGCTTGCCATTCTCCCCATGCTAATGCTAACCAACCATCAAACCTGCAGATAAGAGGGGGGTGGGTTTGCGGACTGACCGCTACCTTGGTGAGGCCAGGCCACACTCTTAAACACCTCCCCTTACTTACCCCTCAAACAGTACCCCACTAAGGAGCACCAGGCCATTGTCTCCCACATCTTTACTGACCTTATTAACTCAGGATCTCCCACCCACCCCCACCAGCCTCATAGTTCCCTCACCCCACTCCCCCCATTTCTACCTCCTACCCAAAATCCGCAAACCTGCCTGTCCAGGTAGACCCATTGTTTCAGCTTGTTCCAACCCATCCGGACTTATACCTCGACTCAGCTTTACCCACACCCCCTCCAGTTCAGTCCCTTCCTACCTACGTCTGGGATACTTCACATGCTCTGGAACTTTTCAATGACTTCAGGTTCCCTGGTCACAGTTGTCTGATTTTCACCGTGGACGTCCAGTCCCTATACACCTCCGTCCCCTAACAGGAAGGTCTTAAAGCTCTCCATTTCTTTCTAGATAACAGACCTAACCTGATACCCTCCACCACCATTCTCCTCCGTCTGGTGGAACTAGTCCTCACTCTCAATAATTTCTCCTTCGGCTCCTCCCACCTCCTTCAAACAAAAGGTGTAGCCACGGGCACTCACATGGGTCCCAGCTATGCCTGCCTTTTTGTCGGCTGCATGGAACAGTCTGTTCCAAGCCTATCACTCCCCAACTTTTCCTATGCTACATTGACGTCTGCATTGGTGCTGCTTCCTGCACCCATGCAGAGCTCATCGACTTCATCCATTTTGCCTCCAACTTCTACTCTGCCCTCAAATTTACTTGCTCCATTTCTGACACCTCCCTCCCCTTTCTCAATCTCTCTGTCTCTGGAACTTCTGCCATTTCTGATGGGATTCAACCACCAAGCACATCTTTTCCTCCCCCCCCCACCCCCACCACCTTCTGCTTTACACAGGGATCCCATTCTATGCAACTCTCTTCTCCATTCAGAAAGTTGAGGTGTTGTTTGTGATGGTACTTAATGTGCTGGTCCTGGGACAGATCCTCTGACATGATAACGCCAAGGAATTTAAAGTTACTGACCCTCTCCACATCCCATTTCCTAATGAGGTCTGGCTCATGGACCTCCGGCTTCCTCCTAAGACCGTAAGACCAGAAGACATAGAGACTGAATTGGCCTATCCATCGAGTCTGCTCCGCCATTTCATCATGGCTGATCCATTTTCCTCTCAACCCAATTCCCTGCCTTCTCCCTGTAATCTGTCACTCCCTGACTAATCAAGAACCTATCAACCTCTGTCTCAAATTCATCCAATGACGAGGCCTCTACAGCCGTCCCTGGCAAAGAATTCCACAGATGCACTACCCTCTGGCTAAAGAAATTCCTTCTCATCTCTGTTCTAAGTGAATGTCCCTCTATTCTGAGGCTGTGCCCTGTGGTCCTAGACTCACCCACAATAGGAAACATCCTCCCTACATCCACTCTATCTAGGCCTTTCAGCATTTGATAGGAATTAATGAGATCCCCCCTCATTCTTCAAAATTTAATGAGTACAGGCCCGTAACATCAATCACTCCTCATACAATAAGCCTTTCATTCCTGGAATCATTCATGTGAAACTCTTCTGAACCCTCTCCAATGTCAGCACATCCTCGCTTAGATAAGGGCCCAAGCTGCTCACAATACTCCAAGTGAGGCCTCACCAGTGCTTCATAAAGCCTCAACGTTACATCTTTGCTTTTATATTTGAGTTCTCTTAAAATTGCATTTGCCTTCCTCACCACCAACTTCACCTGCAAATTAACCATATAGCCATATAACAATTACAGCATGGAAACAGGCCATCTCAGCCCTTCTAGTCCGTGCCGAACTCTTACGCTAACCTAGTCCCAACGACCTGCACTCAGTCCATAACCCTCCATTCCTTTCCTGTCCATATAGCTATCCAATTTAACTTTAAATGATAATATCGAACCTGCCTCAACCTTTAGTGAATCCTACACAAGGACTCCCCATTCCCTTTGCACCTCAGTTTTTTGAATTTTCTCTCCATTTTGAAAATGGTCAACCCTTTCATTTCTTCTACCAAAGTGCATGACCATACATGTCCCGACACCGTATTCCATCTGCCACTTCTTTGCCCATTCTCCTAATCTGTCTAAGTCCTTCTGTACCCTCTCTTCTTCCTCAAAACTACCTCCTCCGCTCCCCCCTCCCACTCACCTAGCTTCATATTGTCTGCAAACTTGGCCACAAAGCCATCAATTCTGTCATCCAATTGATTGATGATAAGTGAAAAGAATCTGTCCCGACACAGACCCCTAGTCACTGGCACCCAACCAGAAAAGGCCCCCTTTATTCCCACTTTTTGCCTCCTGCCAATCAGCTAATGCTCTATCCATGCCAGTATCTTTCCTGTAGTTCTTGTTAATCAGTCTCATGTGCAGCAAAGGCCTTGCTCCTGTAGTCAATCATTTCTTTGGTTTTCGTGATGTTGAGCAGGAAGTTGATGTTGCAGCATCATTCAGCCAGATTTTTGATCTTCTGCATCAGGAGATTTCCTGCTTTTCCATTTATTAAAGGCAGGATTTAAGTACAGTTTTAGCTTGCACTTCAATAACAAATTCGAATGTTTATTAATTCTTTCCCAAACAATTGGTATGCGGAGAAATAACATGAATGTAGCCTTGTTCGTTTGTACTCTTCAGAAGTCTGTTTTTACATCAGCACAGGGGGCATGGTAGCATATTAGCTAGAGTAATGCTTCATGGCTCCACTGATCAGATTTCATTTCCTGCCGCTGTCTGTAAGGAGGTTTCATACTCTCCCTGTGACTGTGTGGGTTTCCTCCAGGTGCTCCGGTTTCCTCCCACATTCCAAAGATGCACCGGTTATGGTGAGTGAGTTGTGGGTTTGCTACGTTGGCACCGGAACCATGGCCACACTTGCGGACTGCCCCGGAAGGTGTTGGTCATCGACACAAATGATGCATTCCACTGTATGTTTCGATTTCCGACGTACTGTATATGTGGCGAACGTACGGTGGCGGCGTTCGGACCCAGCGTAGCGGTCGCGCTTCACGGAGGGACTGTGTTTGTGTGGCTGCTCTCCTCAGTGCTGATGGGAGGACGTTTTCGAAATTCTGAGATTCATGTGATTATTGGACTGCGGTTTATGTTGGTCTCCTTCAGTTTTCGGTCTTTCCTTTCTCGTTGCTGATTGGTGGGTAGGCGATGTGTTGGTTTTTGTGTGAGGAAGCAGTTGGGGATTTGGGGTCTGACCTTGTTGCTGTTTTTCTGTGTGGGGGATCTGTGAGTTTTTTGTGTTTGTGACAGAGAGACAGGTTGGGAGTTTGATGTTATTGTTGCTGGGTTTTTTTCTGCGAGGAAGGGGTTTGGGGGTTTGAAGTTATTGTCGCTGTTTTTTTTGCAATGGAAGGGTTTGGGGTTTTTGATATTCCAGCTTCCGTTATATGGGTGGAAATCTATTAGTTTTTTTGCAAGGGAGAGGATTGGGGGTTTGGGGATTGCTGTTCCGTTTTCCATGTCAGTGATCTGTTAGTTGTTGTGCGAGGGAGGGGGGTTGTGAGTTTTGTTTCTTCTTCATGCATGCTGATGTCTTTTCTTTCAACGACTTCCATTTTTTTTGTATTTCGTAGCTATCTGGAGAAGACAGATATCAGAGTCGTATTGTACATACATACTTTGGCAATAAAATGCACCTTTAAAACGTTTGAGCCTTTAAAGCTCTTCTTTAGCAGAAAACATACCAATCATTTTAAGAGGACGGAAACAATTATTTTAACTCAAAGTGGTTGGTATGTTTAAAAATACAGGGAACGTTTCAAGTAAGAAACCGTTTACCTTTATGATAATTATGTATTTTCTTCTCAACTAATTTCACATTGTAATGTTCCCCTGTTATAGGCTTGTGACCTTTGTAATTCACCAGAGGAGGCAACTACTTCAAAGAGTGTACAACCACGAATTAAATACAGTCAAATCCATATGCAGACTATTGCAGCAAACAGGGTTTGGGAACCTGCTGAGGTTATAAACAAAGCAAAGAGGTTTTTGAAGCTGCGTCTGTCAGTCAGTTTATTGCAGCCATTCTCAATCCCATCAGGGAGGAGGCTACATAGCATCCATGCCAGGACCACTAGGCTCAAAAGCAGTTACTTTCCCTGAGCAGTGAGACTGATCAAGTCACTTGGGTCATCACAGCCAGGGGTGGGCGGGACGGTGTAGTGGGGTAGTAGGGTGGTGGGGATAAGCTCCCATGACTTATTAAATGCTCCCAGTAGCACGGGTCTTAAGTAGTCTCTGACAACCAAGTCCAGCTCCTGGCCTTCATGCGTGGCCTAGCTACTAAGCCTGGCAGAACCATTTCTACTGACTGGAAAAGGGTCAAAGGCGGGCTACGGGCACCATAAAATCAGTTGCTTCGGCGTGGTTGGCAACTCATCCAGGAGAAGGAAAACTCTGATCCCAAACCTCTGCTGCCATGAGGAAGGCTTTGGGAGCGAACCCAGAGGGAAAAATCTAGAGCTGGAGCCCCTCAGGCGGCCCGATGTTGCATTCACCGCTGACTGGTAATTCCTGCGATGCTACTGGTGCCAAACCGTGTCGGTCTCTGCTCTTCCTCTGGATTCATCAGCCGCGTGGAGAGGGGGAGCCTGCTGTATGGGCAGCAGCTTGCTCTCCGCGTCGTGCTGCCCTGACTTGCGTATCTCGGAGACAGCTGAGACGCAGCCCCCATGGTCGACCCTGAGCAATGCAGGGCCTCAAGTACTGATGAACACCTCCACGCACTAACTCCACCACTGCTTCATGATTTCTTGTCAGTCACGTTATGTAGCCCCTAGCATCACTTCATGGACATGCAATCAACTATGTATATAATCTATCTTATGTATTTTATTATTATTGTGCTCTTTATCTTTTGTTATTATCTTTGTGCTGCATCAGAACTGGAGTAATAATTATTTCTTTCTCGTTCCCCTTGTGTACTGGAAATGGAATTAAACAATCTCTCATCTTGCAGTTGTATGGAGATCTGGGTCACAAGACTTCACTCATATCCCACTCAATCACCTGCCTGCATTGGCCTCACGTGACTAGCTGTGCTTAGTGTGTCACCCTGGACAAAACCTATCTGTGCAGTCGGTCACTCCACAGGGCTAGTGGGAAATCTGGTCTGTGATTTCAGTCACCCCACCCTGCAAAAGCTCATTTCAGGGAGGTAGCACCAACAATTTGCGGGAGACTCCCGGAACTTCCGGGAGAGGTGGGATGTCTACAATAGAGTAGCTCCATAGCAGCTAGCCAGCTAGTTTAAATAACGTTAGCTATGCTAATGAATGAATGACACCAGTTAAACTCACCTCAACATGTCTTTTACAGTCTTAACCCACCATGGGCAATAGAAAAGTCACTGTTGCAAACAGTGCAGCGAGCAACACTGTCATTATTTTTGACCCCTATTAGGCAGGGGTACACTTTAGTGTAGTCTGGGGTGACGTATGTTCTATATTTTCTTTTTTTGGAACTCTCTCGCTCTTGCTCTTGCTCTCGCGCGCTCTATCTCTCGTGGTCACTCTCACTCACGCTCGCTCTCTCGCGCTTGCTTTCTGGCCCTTGCACTCGCTCTCTCATGCTCGGTCTCAAAAAAATCAATTTCCGGGACATTGTATATAATTTGCGGGCATCAGGGAGCCACCGTTAATTTGCGGGAGACTCCCAGAACTTCCGGGAGAGGTGGGGGGGTCTGTGATTTTGTGCAGATTCAGATTCAGATTTACTTATCGCATGCATTCTGAAACATACAGTGAAATGTGTAAATTGTGTTGACACCCGGTGTCAACATAGTGTGCCCACTGTGTTTAGCAGAACCACACAATCAGCAACAACAGCAATAAAACAAGTCCCTTTCCCACTCCCTCCACCCAGGCCAATGAGCTCCAGTCCCAGGCCCGGACTCTCAGACATCGGGGTTCTGAGCTCCAGTCCCAGGCCCGGACTCTCAGACATCGGGCCTCTGAGCTCCAGTCCCAGGCCCGGACTCTCAGACATCGGGGTTCTGAGCTCCAGTCCCAGGCCCGGACTCTCAGACATTGGGGTTTTGAGCTCCAGTCCCAGGCCCGGATTCTCAGACATCGGGCCTCCGAGCTCCAGTCCCAGGCCCGGACTCTCAGACATCGGGGTTCTGAGCTCCAGTCCCAGGCCCGGATTCTCAGACATTGGGCCTCCAAGCTCCAGTCCCAGGCCCGGATTTTCAGACATCAGGGCTCCAAGCTCCAGTCCCAGGCCCGGACTCTCAGACATCAGGGTTCTGAGCTCCAGTCCCAGGCCTGGACTGTCAGGCATCAGGGCTCCGAGCTCCAGTCCCACGTCCAGACTGTCAAACATCGGGCTTCCGAGCTTCAGTCCCAGGCCCAGACTTTCAGACATCAGGGCTCTGAGCTCCAGTCCCTGCACTGGACTCTCAGGCATCAGGACTCCGAGCTCCAGTCCCAGGCCCAGACTCTCAGACATCAGGGCTCCAAGCTCCAGACAAACTGACTTGGGTCTTTGACTTTCAGGCAAGTGACTTCACTTCAATTTCAGCACTCCTTCGAGGTAAATTTTGGGAAAGTTTTATGTTGATCCCTGAGAGTAGAGGAAGCCCAGACCGGAACTCAAAGACCTGATGCCTGAGAGTTCTGGCCAGGGACTGGAGGAGGCCTAGTTCTGTGAAACAAGCACATTCAGCAAAAATTGCATTTGGAAATAAATAACGCTTCTTGGCAATTTAATTCTAAGCAAAAATGATTAGTTTATAGCTTGACTGAATGTCATAAGTGTAGGCATGGATAGATAAGAAAGGGTTTTGTATTTATGAAGGGTCTTGGCCTGAAATGTTGACTATCCATTTTCCTCCTTACACTGAGTACAGAGTTAAGGAGCACCACAGTGCAGAAACAGACCCTTCAGCCCATCTAGTCCTTGCCTAGTCCCATTGACCTGCACTCTGTCCATAGCCATCTATCCCTCTCCCATCCATATACCTATCCAAATTTCTCTGAAAACTTGATCTCTAACCCACACCCACCACTTCCACTGGCAGCTCATGCCACACTTTCACCACCCTCTGCTTTTGACTGATTTGGAAAACTACATATTATTCCCTTCTCAAGAAAGAAAGAAAGTTGAAGTTATATCGGAAGTTGGTGAAGACATAATTGTTGTATTTTGTGCAGTTCTGGTCACCTACCTTCAGGAAATATGTCAATAAGACTGAAAGAGTACAGAGAAAATTTACAAGGACGTTGCCAGGTCTTGAGCACCTGAGTTACAGGGAAAGATTGAATAGGTTAGGACTTCACTCCCTGGAGAGTAGGGGAAAGAGAGGAGATTTGATAGAGGTATACAAAATTGTCAGGGGTATAGATAGGGTAAATGCAAACAGGCTTTTTCAACTGAGGCTGGGTGATACTAGAACTAGAAGTAATGGGTTAGTAATAAAATAACTTGTTTATAGAGCACTTTTCATACGGATGATGTAGTTCAAAGTGTTTTACAATGGGATAAAGGGCAAACATGAAAATAACAGACAAAAAGCTATTGTTAAAAAGCTAGGTTAAATAAATAGGTTTTGAGCTTGTGTTTAGAAGTGTCTACTGAGTCTGCATCCCTTATAGTTTTTAAGTACACAGTCCACTGTGTAGGAGCATAGTTCAAAAAAGCTGAACAGCCAATTATCTTTAGCGGGAGATAGTTTAAATTTAAGAGACCAGCAGAAGAAGACCTGAGAGCTCGAGCAGGGTTATAAACTGAAATGATTTTGTGTTATACTCCGGTCCCAGACCATGGAGAGCTTTAAAAACAAGTAAGAGAACTCTAAAATCAATTCTAAAAGATACCGGAAGCCAATGCTGAGTAGCTAGGCAGAATGGGGTGCTCCCTTATCCTGGTTTTAGTTAAAAATCTAGCAGCTGCGTTCTGAATGAGTTAAAATTTGTCAGTAAGTTGCTTTGGAAGGCCAGTAAAAAGTGTATTGCAGTAAACTAATCTATTCAATATAAAGGCATGAATTAGTTTCTCAGCATCCTTACGTGCCTTAGCAATATTTCTTAAATGTAGAAATGCTGTTCTAATTAACTTCCTTTTGTGGGATTTAAGATTCAAATCTTAATTGAGGATAACATCCAGGCTTGCTCGAGGAGAGCCAAGTTCTCAAATTTATCAGCAAGTTTATCTCTTTTGGCTTTGGGATCAGCCAAAAGTATTTTATCTTTATTTAGTTTTGGGAAGTTATTGCTCAGACATTTGTTTATTGCAGCCATACCAGAAGTTGGAGAGACTAGGTTGTTATAATCATTGGGCTCACCCAAGATGTTCAGTCATGTGTTATCTGCATAACTGTGGAAATCAAGTTTATGTTCTCCAATGCTGTTTCCTAAGAGGATCATGTACACGGAGAAGAGTAGGTTAAGGGTGAAAGGTGAAACGTTTAAGAGGAACTTTTTCACTCAGAGGACTGTGAGAGTGTGGGAATGGTGGATGCGGGTTTGACTTCGACATTTAACAGAAATTTGGATAGGAAGATGGATGGGGGATGTATGGTCGATGGGACTAGTGAGAATAATAGTTCAGCATGTACTATATGGGCTGAATGGCCTGTTTCTGTGCTGGACTGCTCCATGACTCTATAAACTATAGGCCAATTATAGTTATTATACAGACAGACATTCTTCCCCAGTTCCTCCTGCTCCTTTGTATTTTGCTCCAGATTTCCAGGACCTGTAATCTCCTGTGTCTGTCTTGCATTTGTACTGTTTTCTTTATGACCTGAGGCCAATGAAGTATTTTTTGAAATGTGATGACAAGTGTGACACCAGGCTTATAGTAAACAACACACCGCAATTGCATCTCTCTGCTCAAAGGGTCTGAATCCAATCCCAGGTGCCATCTCTCCATCACTGAAGACATGTGCCCTCCAGCTGCCCCCTAGTGGCAGAGACCAGATCACCAGCTGGAGCAGCGTACAGGATCACAGCAACAACCTTGCACTCAAAGGCTTTAAACTGATTAACCTTTCCCACTCTTGCATATTGAACAATACCAAAAAATAATATCTTTACAATAGTAAGCAACTATGGAACCCTTTTTGACGTACCTGTAAAGGGCGAGAAATATATCATTCTACATCTATCCAAGATCTGAGCAGAAATTCAAACACGAGGAATTCTGCAGATGCTGGAAATTCAAGCAACACACATCAAAGTTGCTGGTGAGCGCAGCAGGCCAGGCAGCATCTCTAGGAAGAGGTACGGTCGACATTTCGGGCTGAGACCCTTCATCCTGACGAAGGGTCTCGGCCCGAAACGTCGACTGTACCTCTTCCTAGAGATGCTGCTTGGCCTGCTGCGTTCACCAGCAACTTTGATGCATGATGTCTGAGCAGAAATTACTCATTTTGTTTTCTCACAGATCTTGCAAATTTATTTCTGTTGTTTTTATTATCTCCCCTTTTCCCCTACCCTTCAACCCTTTCCTTTTGCCTCTCCCACTTTTCTTCCTCGTCCTCCTCTCTTCCCCGTCCTCCTCTCTTCCTTGCAACCTTGTACTCAATGTCAGTCAGACCAAGAAATTGTGGACTTCAGGAAAAGGGAATTCAGGGGCACATGCAGCGGTTCTCATCGAGGGGTCAGCAGTGGAAAGGGTGAGCGGTTTCAGGTTTCTGGGTGTCAGTATCTCTGAGGATCTATCCTGGGCCCAACATACTGATGCAATACAAAGAAGGCACGACAGCAGCTATATTTCATGAAGGAGTCTTGGATCCAACATCAGCAGGTTTGGGAACAGTTACCAGGCTCCTGAACCAGTGTGGATAACTATGCTCACCTCAGCTCTGAACCATTCCACAACCTGGAGACTCTTTACAGCTCATTGCCTCGGTATTATTTTTTATTTGCAGTTTGTCTTCTTTTCCACATTGGTTATTTGTCAGTCCTTGTTTATGTATAGTTTTTCGTAAGTACTATTTTATTTCTTTATTTTTCTGTATTGCTTGCAAGAAAATAAACATATGAACAAATATGTACTTTGATGATAGATCTTGCTTTGACTTTGGTTCTGTCATGACACTACCTTCAGTGCATCACACAATATTAGGCCGCTCTATTGGTCGGGGTGTGTCTTAGATGTTGCGTCCAGCTGTCTACATGATACACAAGCCAGGGCACTACAATATGGGGAGCAAGCTGTTTCACATACAGCACACTCTCCCTCTCCATGCAGCTGATGAATACAAAGGAATGGATACAGTTTGGCACCAGCGAAGTCGCAGGAGATGCCAATCAGCATTGAGCTCAACGTAAGACAGTCTTAGGGAGTCCAGCTCCAGTCTTTTCCTTGGGGCTCACTCCCAAAGCCTTCCCCATGAGTGGGTATAACCACAAGGCAGCGGATGTTTGAGATCAGAGTTTTCTTTCTCTTTGAAGAGCTGCTAACCATGGCTGACGAGCCCCATCTGTTTTTAGGACAACTGGTTTTAAGGTGTTAGTAACCCACCTTTGCTCCTTCTCCTGTCAGTAGAATTGGTTCTGCTAGGCTTAGTAGCCAAGCTGGATGTGAAGGCCATACAATAAATATTGGTCCAAAATTATATTACAGATCTATGTTTTACTATGTAAGTAAAGCAATTTAAAATTTCTGATATGAGTAGTGTCAGATCTGCACGTACAGGTTCCTCCCAATCTCCACCCAAATAGCAGGAAGCTCCTGCCAGTCGTTTCCAACTGGTCACCTGCAGCCTATTTAAACCCAGCTCTCATCGGCAATCCTTATTCTCTCGTCGAACCAGCCGGCCTCAACCACTTGCTCCTAGCCTTCACTCTCCCTGCCTAAGGTTTACTTTGTTGCTTGTTGTGTTCACTCTTGTTTTGTGGCCCCTCCTGTCTTGTTATTTTGCAGCTAGTTATTAAAGTGATTGCTCACCGCTAAACCATCTCCGCTGCTCTACATTTGGGTCAATTCTTGACAAGTTTATTTTATTTAGAGATACAGTGCAGACAGGGCCTTCTGGCCCAATGAGCCTACTACCCAGCAACCCTTGACAACCCAGCTTTAACTCTAACCTAATCTCGAGACAATTTACACTGCCCAATCAAGCTACCCAGTACATCTTTGGACTGTAGAAGAATTTGGAGGACCTGGTGAAAACCACACACAAGCAGTTGATCTGAAAGTATATCTTATATTAAAACTATTTTTTTTGCTTTCTTCACAGAAGAAAATCTGGTCTCACAATGGGAAATCTACCAATTATATTATTCCTTTCCACAAGTACATTGATACTTGCCTTTGAGATTGGCACTGAGAATGACTACACCTGGCACTTACAGAGGGCACCTCAAGTGTTGGACAGAAGAACGATGACCATCAAACCTCCAAGATTTGCAGCTGAAACCAAATTGTTGCTTAACTCAACCTGTGGGATCGCTTGTCAAAAGAAACTACCGTCACCAACTGTGTCTGACCTTCAGCATTACCTCTCGTATGAGACGGTGTACAGTAATGGGACATGCACAATGACTGAGGTAAACATCAGAGAATTTGATCTGAAGCACGAACTCCAGTACACCGAGAGTAGCAGTTATTCAAGGAGGAGGAAGAGGCAGGTCTTCGGGTTGGACAGCAGGTTCAGCATTAGCCAGAAGCAGTTCGTTACTAACTATCCCTTCAACACTGCGGTGAAAATCTCCACAGGATGTACCGGCATTTTAGTGTCCCGGAAACACGTGCTGACAGCAGCTCACTGCATCCACGACGGCAAAGACTATGTAAAGGGTGCCAAGAAGCTCCGAGTTGGATTTCTAAAGATGAGATCCAAGGGAGGTGGTAGAAGAAGAGGGTCTAAGAGGATTAAGCGATCAACAAAGGATAAGCCGTCTTTCCAGTGGTCCAGGGTCGTCCGCACTCAAGTACCGAAGGGATGGTTCAAAGGTGTCGGTGAAGATATTGCAATCGATTATGATTACGCCGTTCTGGAGTTGAAAAGGGCCCAGAAGCACAAGTACATGGATATCGGCATTAGTCCCCCTGTGCAGAACATGCCAAGCAGCCGGATTCACTTCTCGGGCTTCGACAACGACAGGCCGGGCAAGTTGGTTTATCGGTTTTGCACCGTGTCTGATGAGTCCAATGACCTGCTCTACCAGTACTGCGACGCCCAGCCCGGATCGAGCGGCTCAGGCATCTACATTCGGCTTCGGGATCCCGAGCATCGCATCTGGAAACGGAAAATCATCGGAGTCTTTTCCGGTCACCAGTGGGTGAAGATCAACGGCGGGCAACAGGATTACAATGTGGCCGTGCGCATCACGCCTCTTAAATACGCACAGATCTGTTTCTGGATACATGGAAACTATGCTGATTGCAGAGATGGTTGATGGAATCTGTTACTCCTGTTACTCACTTTCGTGTCCGCGTACTTCTGTACAGACATTGGCCAATCTGGATGATAGTTTTCCACTGAGAGTCATTGAAAAGACAAGTGCAATTTCATCTTGATTATAATAATCTGTTCAGGGTGCTCTAATTTATGAAAATGTAAAATTAACAGCAGCCTTTCGGAGCATATCAATAACTGGGGTGCATTGCCGTCAGATATTCAGTATTTATCTTAGTTAATTAGTCATCTGCAGGATTGAGATATTCAAAGCCAGTACAAACCCAATAAGTATTTAGTTAATCGTGTTGAAAGTTCCATGTATTAAAATGTCTCCTTATTCTCATTTCTAATGTTATTTTTAGTGTTGACGGATTCACTGCCACAATCTCTAGATGACTAGAATCAGAATTAGGTCTGTTGTCACTGGCATACAATATGTTGTGAAATTTGTTGTTTTGTGGCAACAGTACTTTGTAATACGTAGTAACAAAATATAAATTACATTAAGAAATGAAAATAAAAAATCGAGTAGTGCAAAAAGAGGGAAAGCATTTAAAAACTAAAAATCATGTGGGAGTGTTCATGGGTTCATTGTCCATTCAGAAATCTGGTGGTGGAAGGGAAGCTGTTCCTGAAATGGTGAGTGTGTGTCTTCAGGCTCCTGTACCTCCTCCTTGATGGTAGTAATGAGAAGATAGCATGTCTTGGGTGATGGGGGTCCTTAATGATAGATGCTGTCTTTTTGAGTTATCACATTTTGAAGATGTCTCCAAATGCTGGAGAGGCTGGTGCCCATGATGGAGCTGGCTGAGTTTACAACTTTCTGCAGCTTTTTCTGATCCTGTGCAGTAGCCCCTCCGTACCGAGTGGTGAAGCAACCAGGTAGAATGCTCTCCACGGTACATCTGTAGAAACTTGCAATTGTCTGCTGACCTAATGAAATATAGCCACTATCGTGCCTCCTTTATCTTATAAACGAAACACTATTCATTCACACTTCAAGCAATTTCTCGTATTAAGCTACTACAGTTTCTGCTGCATCAACATGTCACTTGCATCAAATTTAAAATGTCTTGTAACCTAAGGGGAAGTGATTCTTACCCTTGTACTGATTTTGCATTACATCATTTGCTGTTGAAGATATATGGTAGGTGATCTTCATAGCTTTTTCCCCTATTGAAGGGAATATGTTATCATCAATTTTTTAATGACTTTAGCACAAATATGCCTTTTTGTAAATGAACTGCCAAAATGGAATGCATTCTACAGCTAGATATAATATAGGTCCTCCCCACGTTCAAAGTAAATTTATTATCAAAGTACGTATGTGTTTTTAAAATTTTTATTTCGAGATACAGCACAGAGTGGACCCTTTCAGCCCTTCGAGCTGCACTGCCCCAGCAGACCCCGGTTTGACCCTAGCCTATTCACGGGACAATTTACAGTGACCAATTAACCAACATCGTTGGACTGTGGGAGGAAACTGGAGCACCCAGAGAAAACCCAAGCATTCCACAGTACGGACTCCTTAGAGAAGATGCCGGAATTGAACTCCAAACTCCGAAGCCCCAAGCTGTAATAGTGTGGCAGTAACTGCTGCACTACCGTGCAGTATTTGTACATTTATACTACTCTGAGATTCATTTTCTTGCAGGCATCTGCAGTAGTACAAGAGAATCAATGGAGAACTACACACAGACTGATTGCTGTCATCTGGTGGTAGCCCGGGCAGTTTGCAAGTGGAAAAGGTGACCGTGAACCAAATTCACACACGGCAGAAGATGTCAGTAGCTCCGTGGCAAATTCACCTCAGCCATCTCCAAAACACCTGTTTGTGGGTGCAGGCTGAACCTAAACCAGGCGTTTGTACACAAAGAAGGGCCTGTAGTTACAAAGCTTAGTAAAATTAAAGAGAATACTGCAGCTTGTAAAAGGAATTGAATTCACACAACAAATGTTCACTCAAAGTGTAATTGAATCGATGCAGTGAATGAAAATGTAAATGGGATTTGTTAGTTAAAT
The DNA here is from genome assembly GCF_963921235.1 of Mobula hypostoma. Taxonomy (NCBI): domain Eukaryota; kingdom Metazoa; phylum Chordata; class Chondrichthyes; order Myliobatiformes; family Myliobatidae; genus Mobula; species Mobula hypostoma. Next base: position 150,408,475 of record NC_086098.1, read on the forward strand.
TTATTTAAGTTTCAACCATCATTTCATTCTTTTCATGACCTCTGTCTCCTCTGAACCCATAAAAAGTATTGAGGTAGTGATAAGTCAAAAGTACTATAGAATCCAGTACTTTTGTAGCCATGCACTAAAAATGCCTTATTCAAGGTTCAAGGTTGTTTAACATCATTTCCAGCACATGGTGTAAATGCAAACAAAATAATTGTTATTCTGGATCCGATGCAGCACCAAAGAAACACAGTAAAATAAAGAACCCAATAATTTTTAAAAAACAATAAATATTGATACTTAAGGTAGCTTACAGACATAATTGATTGTATGTCTGTAAAGTGATGCTGGGCACAGGAGTGTCTGTACAGAAGGTGACTGACAGCAAATGATAAAGTAGTGCTGGTTGGGGGTGTGGAGGGGTGGGTTAATGGGTCGAGGTCTAATCAGCCTATGGCGTTACAGGAGTGAATGATACTTCAGTGGGATTTGTCATTCTGTATGGCAAGGCAAATCAAATCAATCTCTTTAAAAATGTGTTGTAAGAAGCTTATATTTTTCAATTGCATCGAGCTAACTGTGTAGATTAGAAACTAACGCTTCAAGTATCAACCTGATCATTTGATTGCTAACAGCACATCACTCTTATTTATACAGAGAACAATGACAAAGATCTATTGGTTTGTATTCATGAAGAAGGTAGACAAAATGACAATGTTTCAGAACTTGTATCTGGGCAGAGTGGTAAAGCCCTGAACATTTCCTGGCAAATTCAGTTCTTTGAAACCAGATACAGAATTCTGTCCTAAACAAAAACTCGAGTAATATTAGCTTACTTCTATTGCAGGAGGACAAAAGTATTGAGTGAGGCAGAGAATGCCATAGATGTTCGGTGAGAGTAGCGTTCGGCACGGACTAGAAGGGCCGAGATGGCCTGTTTCCGTGCTGTAATTGCTATATGGTTATATGTGACGTATGGTCATGTGCCATGGTGACCGAGCGGTTCGCGCGATGCTCAGGGTGTTGGAGTTCAGAGTTCGGACTTCAATTCCGGCATCCATTGTAAGCAAGTTTATACGTCCCTTCAAACGCTTATGTGCATTCCCCCCACCGCCAGAGCTCCGATTTCCTCCCACAGTCCAGAGACTTACTGGTTAGTGGATTAATTGGTCATTGTAAATTGTCCTGTGATAAGGCTAGGGTTAAATCAATGGGTTACTAGGTGCCACAGCTTAAAGGGCTGGAAGGGCCAGTTCCGCACTGTATCTCTAAATAAATAAATATATATATACGAATAATAATGTCAGTGAAAAGTTTGAGGAAAGTTCTACCACTTTCGAAGGGCTGGAGCTACCCTATCTGTTGCACTCACTGTCATTGCAAGTTAGGTGACAGTAAAGATTAAAGAGGGAAACAAAGCTATTTAGCTAAGAATTGTAAGATGGTGCACACTGTTCACTCTTAAAAAATAAATACAGCTACACTCAAAGCACAACACCATTGAGGGAATTCTACACAACACGTCAAGGAAATATTTAAATAATGATGGTCATTAACAAATAGAACTTGAAGTCATTTATTTTGAATTAATGACAAGCACACAAAAATTTAATTTATTTGTTAGAATTAGATTTTGATTAACGATATTCAAGAAAATCACTGATTTTTCTATTTGAAGTGTACAATGAGAATATGTTTACCTAGGATAATTAGTAATTAAGTTCATTGCTTTAGAAAAATAATCCAGCTGGGTAATAGCTGATGATGGCCATTAAATAAAGACATAAAAATAAAGATTAGCTTTATTTGTCACATGTACATCGAAAAATTGAAACACCCAGTGAAACATGTTGTTTGTGTCAAATCGTATCAGTGAGGATGTGCTGGGGGCAGGCTCAAGTGTCACCGGGCTGCTGGCACCAACACAGCATGCCTGCAGCTAACTGGCCCTTATCAGTATGTCTTTGGAATGTGGGAGGAAACTAGAGCATGTGGGGCAAACCTACGCAGTCACAGGGAGAACGTACAAACTCCTTACAGCCTGCAGCAGGAACTGAACCCCGATCTTACAGCTGCCACTGTGAAGCAGTTTCTGCTCTACCATGCTACTCGAAATTCATTAAGGGAAAAAAAAACTAAACCCAGGTAATTTTGTTGTTTTTTTTTGCTTTGGGCAAAATATAAGTTGCTTTGCATATTTGCTCTTAAGTGTCATTTTAAAATAAGACTCTGAAATGCATGGTTAGATAGTGGCACTTTTGATAGATCCACTGTTTTGATGTACAGTATATTGTGTAAGACATGATCTATGAATTTCACTGTATGTTGAGCAGAAAAATACAGATCTTTCTCTGTTCTTGGCTATCTGTTGCGTTTTTTATTGTTGGAAATAGTTAGACATTTAATATACAAAATACTCTCTGTGATCACTTTATTAGATACAGGAATAGAACCCTTGAGGTCGTCTTCTGCTATAGCCCATCCTCTTCATGGTTTGATGTGCTGTGCATTCAGGGACGCTCTTCTGTACACCACTGTCGTAACGCATAGTTACCTGAGTAGGAACATGGATGGCTACAGCACAGGAACAGGCCATTCAGCCCACAATGGTGCAGCCCATCCACTTTGAGGTTTGACATGTGTGTTCAGAGATGTTCTTCCGCACACTCACTATTTAACACACGGTTATTTGAGTTACTGTCACCTTTAATCGGACTGGCCATTCTCCTCTTACCTCTCTCATTGACAAAGAATTTTTGCCCACCAGATTTTTTTTTTTGCTTTTTTGCACCATTCTCTGTAAAGACCGCTGTGCATGAAAATCGCAGGAGATCAGCAGTTTATCAGAAACTAAAACCACCCTGTCTGCCACCAACAATCATTCCACAAAGTCACTTAGACCATATCTTCCCACCCCTGATAGTTTATTCTGAACAACATCTGAACCTCTTGACCATGTCTACATGCACTGAGTTGCTGCAACATGATTGGCTGATTAGATATTTACATTAATGAGCAAGGGTAAAATGGCTACTGAGTATCATGACACATTTTACATACAAACCATTATTATTTGAGTTCATTCATGCATTGAATTGTCTGTAAGTCTAGGTACCAGTTAATTCAATTATTTATTAAATATTCCTGCAAGATCACTAAATATCACTGTGATTCATTCACTCATTATGTGCTGTATCATATGACATAGGTGACTGTGGTCTTTCCACGACAATGATTGTTCTTGGCAAATTTTTCTACAGAAGTGGTTTGCCATTGCGTTCTTCTCGACAGTGTCTTTACAAGACGCGTGATGTTAGTCATGATCAATACTCTTCAGAGATTGTCTGCCTGGCGTCAGTGGTCGCAGAACCAGAACTTGTGATATGCATCATCTGCTCATATGGCCATCCACCTCCTGCTCGCATGGCTTCATGTGACCCTAATCAGGGGGCTAAGCAGGTGCTACACCTTGCCCGAGGGGGACCTGCAGGCTAGCGGAGGGAAGGAGCACCTTACACCTCCTTTGGTAGAGATGTATCCCCATCCTCCCACCCAACTAGTGATAATGATAGTAATCACTATGATTACATTGTTCAATTAAAGCAGAAAATGCTTAGCGGGTTAGGCAGCATCTGTGAAGGCAGAAATATTTCAGAACAATAAGCTTTCAACAGAGCTGACCATTTCTGTCACAGGCTGGGAGGGCTGCATGTCATAGAGAAGTACAGCACAGAAACAGGACCTTCGGCCCATCGAGTCCATACCGAAACCATTTAAATTGCCTACTCTCATCGACCTGCCCCAGGACCCCAGTCCTTCATAACCTTACAATCCATGTACCTATCCAAACTTGTCTTAAACATTGAAATTGAGCTCGCATGCACCACTTGTGCTGGCAGCTCATTCCACACTCTCATGACCCTCTGAGTGAAGAAGTTTCCCCTCATGTTCCCCTTAAACTTCTCACCTTTCGCTCATAACCATGACCTCTGGTTGTAGTCCCATCCAACCTCACTGGAAAAAGCCTACTTGCATTTACCCTGTCTATACCCCTCATAATTTTGTATAGCTCTATCGAATCTCATCTCATTCTTCTAGGTTCTAAAGAATACAGTCCTAACCTATTCAATCTTTCCTTATAACTCAGGTCCTCCAGACCCAGCAACATCTTTGTAAATTTTCTCTGCACTCTTTCAACCTTGTTTAATCTTTCCTGTAGGTAGCTGACCAAAACTGTCACACGAAACTCCAAACTAGGCCCCACCAACATCTTCTACAACTTCAGTATAGAGCCTTTTTTTAAACAGTGGAACAATATTGGCTATCGCCCAATCCTCTGGTTCCTCCCCAGTCACTAAAGCTGATATAAATATCTCTGCTAAGGCCCCAGCAATTTCTGCATTCCCCCGCCCCCCATAGGGTCCAAGGGAACAACTTGTCAGGACCTGGAAATTTGTCTACCTGATTTGCCTCAGGGTAGCAAATACCTCCTCCTCTGTAACCTGTACAGGGCCCATGAAGTTGACGTCACTTTGCCTCACTTCTATAGACTCTGTATCCATCTCCTAAGTAGATACAGATGCAAATAATCCATTTCAGATCCCTCCATCTGCTTTTGAATCCACACATGAGTTACCATTCTGGTCTTCCAGAGGACCAGTTTTGTCCCTGCAGTCCTTTTGCTCTTAACATATCTCTAGCATCCTTAGCATTCTCCTTCACCTTGTCTTTACACCTTCTTTTAGCCTTCCTGGTTTCTTTCTTAAGTGTTCTCATGCATTTCTTGTACTCCACAAGCACCTCATTTGTTCCTATCTGCCTACACCTGTTATGTACCTCCCTTTTTTCTTAACCAGGGCCTCAATATCTCTTGAAAACCAAGGTTCCCTAAATTTGTTATCGTTACCTTTTATTCTGACAAGCACATACAAGATTTGTACTCTCAAATTTTCATTTTTGAAGGCCTCCCACTTACCAAGTACACCTTTGCCAGAAAACAGCCCGACACAATCCACACTTGCCAGATCCTTTCTGATACCATCAAAACTGGCCTTTCTCCAATTTAGAATCTCAACCCACAGACCAGTCCTGTCTCATTGCATATTTACTTTCAAACTAATGCACTGTGGTCATTGGATGCAAAGTGTTCGCCTACACAAACTTCTGTCACCTGTCCGGTCTCATTCCCTAACAGCAGTTCCAGCATCACATGCTCTCTCATTGAGACTTCTATGCTCTGATGAAGGAAACTTTCCTGAAGACATTTGATAAACTCTATCTCATCTAGTCCATCAAGTATGGGATTCCCAGTCAATATGTGGAATGTTAACATCACCTACTATAACAAACTCACGTTTCTTGCAACAGTCTGTGACCTCTTTTTGACTTTGATCCTCTAAATCCCTAGGACTGTTGGGTGGTCTGTGATATAGAATATAGAACATAGAACATAGAACAGTACAGCACAATACAGGCCCTTCGGCCCACAATGTTGTGCCGACCCTCAAACCCTGCCTCCCATATAACCCCCCACTTTAAATTCCTCCATATACCTGTCTAGTAGTCTCTTAAACTTCACTAGTGTATCTGCCTCCACCACTGACTCAGGCAGTGTATTCCACGCACCAATAACTCTCTGAGTAAAAAACCTTCCTCTAATATTCCCCTTGAACTTCCCACCCCTTATCTTAAAGCCATGTCCTCTTGTATTGAGCAGTGGTGCCCTGGGGAAGAGGCGCTGGCTATCCACTCTATCTATTCCTCTTATTATCTTGTACACTTCTATCATGTCTCCTCTCATCCTGCTTCTCTCCAAAGAGTAAAGCCCTAGCTCCCTTAATCTCTGATCATAATGCATACTTTCTAAACCAGGCAGCATCCTGGTAAATCTCCTCTGTACCCTTTCCAATGCTTCCACATCCTTCCTATAGTGAGGTGACCAGAACTGGACACAATACTCCAAGTGTGGCCTAACCAGAGTTTTATAGAGCTGCATCATTACATCGCGACTCTTAAACTCTATCCCTTGACTTATGAAAGCTAACACCCCATAAGTTTTCTTAACTACCCTATTCACCTGTGAGACAACTTTCAGGGATCTGTGGACATGTACCCCGAGATCTCTCTCTGCTCCTCCACACTACCAAGTATCTTGCTATTTACTTTGTACTCTGCCTTGGAGTTAGTCCTTCCAAAGCGTACCACCTCACACTTCTCTGGGTTGAACTCCATCTGCCACTTCTCAGCCCACTTCTGCATCTTATCAATGTCTCTCTGCAATCTTTGACAATCCTCTACACTATCTACAACACCACCAATCTTTGTGTCATCTGCAAACTTGCCAACCCACCCTTCTACCCCCACACCCAGGTCGTTAATAAAAATCACGAAAAGTAGAGGTCCCAGAACAGATCCTTGTGGGACACCACTAGTCACAATCCTCCAATCTGAATGTACTCCCTCCACCACCACCCTCTGCCTTCTGCAGACAAGCCAATTCTGAATCCACCTGGCCATACTTCCCTGGATCCCATGCCTTCTAACTTTCTGAATAAGCCTACCATGTGGAATCTTGTCAAATGCCTTAGTAAAATCCATATAGATCACATCCACTGCACTACCCTCATCTATATGCCTGGTCACCTTCTCAAAGAACTCTATCAGGCTTGTTAGACACAATCTGCCCTTCACAAAGCCATGTTGACTGTCCCTGATCAGACCATGATTCTCTAAATGCCTATAGATCCTATCTCTAAGAATCTTTTCCAACAGCTTTCCCACCACAGATGTAAGGCTCACTGGTCTATAATTACCCGGACTATCCCTACTACCTTTTTTGAACAAGGGAACAACATTTGCCTTTCCCGTGGACAACGAGGACATAAAGATCCTAGCCAGAGGCTCAGCAATCTCTTCTCTCGCCTCGTGGAGCAGCCTGGGGAATATTCCGTCAGGCCCCGGGGACTTATCTGTCCTAATGTATTTTAACAACTCCAACACCTCCTCTCCCTTAGTATCAGCATGCTCCAGAACATCAACCTCACTCACATTGTCCTTACCATCATCAAGTTCCCTCTCATTGGTGAATACCGAAGAGAAGTATTCATTGAGGACCTCGCTCACTTCCACAGCCTTCAGGCACATCTTCCCACCTTTATCTCTAATCGGTCCTACCTTCACTCCTGTCATCCTTTTTTTCTTCACATAATTGAAGAATGCCTTGAGGTTTTCCTTTACCCTACTCGCCAAGACTTTCTCATGCCCCCTTCTTGCTCTTCTCAGCCCCTTCTTAAGCTCCTTTCTTGCTTCCCTATATTCCTCAATAGACCCATCTGATTCTTGTTTCCTAAACCTCATGTATGCTGCCTTCTTCCACCTGACTAGATTTTCCACCTCACTTGTCACCCATGGTTCCTTCACCCTACCATTCTTTATCTTCCTCACTGGAACAAATTTATCCCTTCCATCCCGCAAGAGATCTCTAAACATCAACCCCCATGTTAAATTCAGTATTAAATCCCAAGGGTTCTAATGTAACAGAAACAATTCCTTGAGTTTTCATTGGATTTCATGAGGACAGTGAAGCCAAACGTAGAGAACTGAAACAGAGTGGGATGGAAAATTAAAATGACAGTGTTGTCCTTGAAAGTGCCATCACAGGTACGTAGGGTCTTAAAGAGAACATTTGGCACATTGATCTTCATAAATCAATGTATTCAGCACAGGAGTTATGATGCTGTGTTGAAGTTTTAGAAGACATTGGTGAGGCCTAATTTGGAGTATTGTGTCCCGTTCTGGTCACCTGCCTACAGGATGACATTGAAAGCCAAGGTAGTGTAGCCGGTAGTGTGATACTATTACAGACCGGGGCTGTGGAGTTCGGAGTTGAATTCTGGCGTCATCTGCAAGAAAGCTTGTACCTTCTTCCCATGTATATATGCATTTCCTCTGGGTGCCCTAGTCTATCCCCACAGTGCAAAGACATTCTGGTTAGTAGGTTACTTGGTCATTGTAAACTATCCTGTGGTTAGGCTAGGGTTAAATGGTTGCACGGCTCAGCTGGCCGGAAGGGCCTGTTCCACGCGGTATCTCTAAATAAAATAAACATAAATAAATAAATAAAGTACAGAGAAAGTTTACAAGGACATTCCCAAGACTGAGTTATAGGGAAAGGCTGAATAGGTGAGAACTTTATTCCCTGGGAGAGGAAAGGAATCAGAGGGAATAATCTGTGTGGGAAAGGAGAGGAATCAGAGGGAATAATCTCTGGGAGAGGAGAGAAAGATACAGCTGCTTGTGCCATCATGTTGAGTGAAAAATGATCGACAGACCCTGCAGCAGACAGGCTCAAAGGAGACAACACAAACATGAAACATAATTGCTATTCTACAGTTTTCTATAAATTTTACAATCTTTTAACACAGTAACCTTGCGGTAACTGCAAATGATCACAGATAAATCCACTGACCACTGACAAATGGCAGGTTGTTTCTCAACTGGAGGTACTGATTTATTATTGAAAGCCCTAGATAGCGTGCATGTGGAGAGGATGTTTCCTGTAGTGGGGGAATCAGGAGACACAACTTCAGCATGGAGGGGCGTCCCTTTAGAACAGAGATAAGGAGGAATTTCTTTTGCCAGAGGGTGGTGAATCTATGGAATTTATTACCAATGACAGTTCTGGAAATCAAGTCATGGAGTCTTAAAGGGCGTCAAAAGTTACAGGGAGAAGGCAGGAGAGTTGTGTTGAGAGGGATAATAAATCAGCCAAGATAGAATAGCAAAGTAGACTCTGTAGGCTGAATGGCCTAATTCTTCTCCTGTATCCTATGGTCTATGGTCAATTTTCTAAAGTATATCTGTAACACAATTATTGCAAATAACAAGCAAGGTAATCATGTCCTCTGATATTACTGGAGCAAATCTTCAACCCATCACAAGCTAATTGATTCTTTTCAGTTTATTTATTCAGAAGCTTCCTATTTGCGATATTAATATCTGTTCATAAACAGCTCCAGGATTTATACCTTTTCTTTTGTATTTGATTTCCAAAAAAAATCTCTTGAAACAGCCAAAACAGTTAGTCGTTCAATTAAAAAAAAAACACAACATTCTGCAGATGCTGAAAATCCAGAGCAATACACACAAAATGCTGGAGGAACTCAGCAGGTCAGGCAGCATCTATGGAGGGGAATAAACAGTCAACAAATTGGACCAAGACCCTGAATAAAGGGTGCCAGCTCTAAACATTGACTGTTCATTCCCCCTCTGCAGATGCTGCCTGACCTGCTGTGTTCCTCAAGCATTCTGTGCGTGTCATTTCAATGAAATATATAGTTTTGGGGCTGGTTGATTACACTCCTGGGCAGAGGCTAAATGTTCTAACATTTCTCTTCCATTTGATATTTCTCTATGGCAAAACATCATGAGTGCCCGATATTTAAAATAACAATTGCTTCTTAACTTCGAGGCCTTTCCCGTCAACACTTCAGAACAAAAAACAAATTAAATATATGTTTCAGCAAGAATATAGAAATTGAAACGACCATAAGGCACAAGAGCAAAATTGGGCCATTCAGCCCACCGAATCTGCTCAGCATTCTATTTTGGCTGAGTTATTTTCCCTTTCAATCCTGTTCTCCTGCCTTCCCTCTGTAATCTTTGACACCCTTACTGATCAAAAACCTGTCAACCTGCTTTAAATATACACAGTAACTCGGCGTGTACAGGCATCTTTAGAAATGAATTCCACACGTTCAACACTTTACTTTATTGTCTTCAAACAATTGAGTGTACAATCATCACAGCGATATTTGATTCTGCACTTCCCGCTCCCTGGAGTACAAATCCATAGAAAATAGTAAAAATTTAAATTATAAATCATAAATAGAAAATAGAAAATGGAAAGTAAGGTAGTGCAAAAATCCAAGAGGCAGGTCCGGATATTTGGAGGGTACGGCCCAGATCTGAGTCAGGATCTGTTCAGCCGTCTTATCACAGTTGGAAAGAAGCTGTTCCCAAATCTGGCCATATGGGTCTTCAAGCTCCTGAACCTTCTCCGGGATGGAAGAGGGATGAAAAGTGTGTTGGTGGGTGGGTCGTGTCCTTGATTATCCTGGCAGCACTGCTCCAACAGCGTGCAGTGTAAAGTGAATCCAAGGACGGAAGATTGGTTTGTGTGATGTGCTGTGCCGTGTTCATGATCTTCTGCAGCTTCTTTCGATCTTGGACAGGACAACTTCCATACCAGGTTGTGATGCACCCTAGAAGAATGCTTTCTACGGTGCATCTATAAAAATTAATGAGGGTTTTAGGGGACAGGTCAAATTTCTTTAGCTTTCTCAGGAAGTAAAGGCGCTGGTGGGCCTTCTTGGCAGTGAACTCTGCTTGGATGGACCAAGTCAGGTCATTTGTGATATTGACCCCCAGGAACTTAAAGCTTTTGACCTGTTCCACTTGCGCACCACCGATGTAAATTAGGTGGTGCGGTCCGCTACTCCTTCTGAAGTCAACAACCAATTCCTTCGTCTTGCTGACATTGAGGGATAGGTTATTGTATTCGCACCATGTCACCAGGTTCTTAATTTTTTTGCCACCCACTGGCAAAATAAACTCCTCCTCACCTCTGTTCTAAATGGACACCCCTCTATTCTGAGGCTGTGCCCTCTGGTCCTAGACTCTCCAACTATTGAAAATATCCTCTCCATTTCCATTCTATCTAAACCTTTCAGTACTTTTTAGATTTCACTCAGATTACCCCTTTTATTCCTCTAAACTCAAGTGAGTACAGGCCCGGAGTTATCAAATGCGACAGTGACTTTCAGTCATGTACAGATTCGTATCCAGCACTCAAATCCACATCACTTCGTTCGAAAATGAGCACGGAATGATTATAAAATAGCTCAGTTGGGTGATATGTAAAATGCAGAGATGAAAGGGGCCAAAGAATGCATTTGAACCAGGATTGGCAGCTGCCAGTTGTGATGATGTTGCTGATTCCAATTCTATACACTGCTGGAGAGCAGCTTCTTTGGCAACCTTGGCCATCATTCTTTCGTGTAAAATGAGCAGGAGCATGGATTTAAAGAGGTGTGAGGTTTTCAGGAAACAGTTTGGCATTTCAGAAAGATGACTCACGTACTGTGCGAACAGATGGTCCTGCAAGCAGACTCAACAGTGTGATTATGTTGGAGCAAATTTTAACCCACATACCAGTCTGTGTTTCATTTACTCTGAAAATTTGTATCTGCCTTTTCTTTTCTTAATGTGAAGTTTGTTATAAATAGAATTAATAAGCAAGAGTCATGAGCAATGGTGGGACGTGGGCAGGGTGTCACTTCATTAAGCTGAACCAGTACGTAATTTTCTCACCTACATCCAGTGCAAATCAGAAATTCGGGCACATTTTGCAATTATTATTGTTAACCATTCCTTTTAATTTTTGTTTTTGTTACCTTCAAACTCTGATGTAGCAGAAGACTTGTACAACTCAGCTGACAAATTACTCAGTCTCCAATATTATTTCGTTTTGCCCATAATAAAATAGGAATTCACTCTTGCTTGAGTCATAGGACACAGCAAGTACAGGAAGAGGCACTTCGGCCCATCTAGTCCATGTTGAACTAGTCCCATCGACCTGCACCAAGACCATAACTCTCCATACACCTCCCATCCACGTACCCATCCTAGCTTCTCTTAAATGTTGAAAATGAACCCGCGTTCACCACTTCCGCTGGCAGCTCATTCCACACTCTGAATGCTGAAGATCCCGCTCAAATTCTCTTTAAACATTTCACCTTTCACCTCTAGTCTCACCCAATTTTCATTCATTTTGGTTGAACTTCAAGAGCTGAGGTAGTGTCACTGCCTGAAAGGCATTACGGCAGACTAAACTGTTTAGTTATGAACCTTTTGTGGGTGAACATAGTTTACGATTTGAATACAAAACTTATTTTCAGGTATCATTGCATATTTTATCTATAATTGCAACAAAAGTCTACGCTATGGATTGTCAAGATGCAGGAGTGCTTAATGTCAATTCCTGTACTTTAGCAAAGGAGAACAAAATAATTGTTACTCCGGATCTGATGCTACTCTTCTGCCTAGTCCCATCTACGTATCTAATCTCATCTAGGTTATTACTCAGTTAAACTGCTCTTCAATAAGGGCTTAGGCTTCCCTTGTATTCTGCCCTTTGTGGAACTAGTATACCCTCTGTGCTCACTGCATAAGGTTTTAAGGTGATAAAGTGTCCAGTGACCACTTTACAGTGTAAAGCATTAGACAACTGAACACAGAGACTTCAAGCCAATGAAAACCAACCTTGAGTTGATTTGTAGCTTTTGGCCACCTACTGTTCCAGTGATTTCAAGCAGTAGATAGAAATAAAGGAGGAAAATGGATGATTTTACTAAATGATCCTGTATTCACTAAACGACCAGTGCGCCACAAGGCTGAGTGCTTAGCCCCCCCTGCTCTACTCGCTTTACACTTATGACTGTGTGGCTAAGCACAGCTCTAATGCCACATTCGAATTTGCTGTTGACACCACTGGCGTTGGCTGGATCAAAGGAGGGCGATTGAAAGTCTGGCTGAGTGGTGCTGTAGCAACAACCCCTTAATGCCAGCAAGCCCAAGGAGCTGATAATTGACTTCAGGAGGAGGAAACCAGAAGTCCATGAGCTGATTCTCTTTGGAAGATCAGAGGTGGAGAGGGTCAGCAACTTTAAATTGTATTATTATTTTCGAGCAATGACCTGGACCCAGCACGTACACCAAGTGCAATTATGAAGAAAGAACAGCAGCACCTCTACTTGTGAAGATTTGGCATGACATCTAAAACTTTGACAAACTTCTATAGATGTGCAGTAGACAATGCTTTTGAATGGAAATCCCACAAAAAGTAGTGGACACAGCCCAGTCCATCACGGGGAAAGCCCTCCCCACCACTGATCATATTTACATGAAACACGGTCGCAGGAGAGAGATGGTTGAAAGCAGCATCCATCATCAGAGGCCCACACCACCCAGGCCATGCTCTCTTCTTGCTGCTGCCATCAGGAAGAAGGCACAGGAGCCTCAGGACTCACACCACTAGGTCCAGAAACAATTATTACCTCTCAACCATCAGTCTCTTGAACCAAAGGCGGTAACTTCATTTGCCCATCATTGAAATGTTCCCACTACCTATGGACTCACCTCAACGAATCTTCATCTCATGTTCTCAACATTATTACTTATTAATTATTATTATTATTTCCTTCTTTTGTATTTGCACAGTTTTTTGTCTTTTGCACACTCAAGTTGGTACAGACTGTCATTGATTCTATTATTCTATGGATGTATTGAGTATGCCCACAAGAAAATGAATCTCAGGGTTGTATATGGTAACATATATGTACTTTGATAATAAATTTACTTTGAACTGGTCTATTTGTGTTGTGTGTTCATTGCCACACATGTCCTCTTTTCATTGCTACTGTAGGCTTATGTAACTTGTGGAAACCTACATAATTCACAACCACTGACATTGAGTTTGGTTCACTTTAGAGGCTGGTCTGATGTGATGACGGAATTACTGAAGGATTTTTAGTGCACTCTTGTGTTCAAGCTTTGGAGTTCAATAAATATGTTGTCGTGGTTTTTCTTAAACTTAATGCACTTCAATGTCATTTTATTTGCGAAAAACTACATTGGTGACCCCAATGCTCTAGGATAATTCCAGAGTTATTGGACATGTGAGTTTACTTGACTGCTGGGAGAACTCCTAAACCTCACCAAGCCCACACGGGGTCGAGCACCACATTTCTACAACTTGCCCACTAGTCCATACCCACATGCATAGCCTGGACCCGGAAAAACTGGCAACTGTGAAGGCAGAGTTTGCCAATATGAAAAGACTTGGCATTGTACGCTGGTTTAATGGCCCCTGGGCTTCACCCCTCCATGTTGTCCCGATGTGCGATGGTGGTTGCTGCCCATGTGGTGATTACCGATGCCTCAACGAGGCCACCAACCCCCAGTTGTGACCCAGTCCCACACATCCAAGACTTCAGCACATTTAGCAGGAAATTTAATTTTTTCCAGTGTCAGTCGAGTTAGGAGCTACCATCAGGTGCCTGTGTGTTCAGAGGACATTCCCAAAATGGCTGTGATAACCCCATTTGGCCTCTTTGAGTTTCTGTGCATGTCGTTTAGGCTGAAAAATGCAACACAAACTTTCCAATGGCTGATGAACTCTGTATTAAAAGAGTGAGATTTTCTTTTTGTTTACCTGGATGACGTATTGTCTCCAGTGCATCATTCCATGAGCTACTAAACTTATGCACCCCCAGTATAGTGTGCTTAAAGGCAATACCCCTAATCAAGTGCTTCACTGGTTAGCGGACATGACCAGGGCATTTGATGATACCACATGAGCTCTTTCCAACATGACCCTACTGACGCACCCACTCCCCAACACACCCATAGCCATTACTATTGACGCTTCAGACGATGCTGTGGGTGCTGCGCACAAACAGTCGGTCAGAGGCGTGTGGCAGCCACTCACCTTCTTCAGCGGGCAGCTCCATTCCCCCCGAATGGAAGTACTGCACGTTTGACCGTGAGCTCCTCTGTCTCTATCTGGCTGTCCGGTATTTTCATTTTCTTCTAGAGAGTCACCATTTCACAGCGTTCGTTGACCACAAACCCCTCTTGCACAGATTGGCCAAAATATCAGACCCTTGGTCTGCACAGCAGCAATGCCCCTGGCCTACATATCTGAGATCACAACTGATACACAACATATCGCAGGGAAAATTAATGCTGTGGCTGATTGCTTCTCACAGCCAGAAGAATGCACATAGAGGTTGCCTATGTCGGCATGGCAATGATCAAGTTACTGACCCAGAAGTCCAGGCTTACCGAACAGTAGTCACGGGCCTGCAGTTGGCTGACATTAAGTTCAGGGAAGCAAGGTTTCTCTCCCGTGCGGACTGTTTTTAACTCCGTTAACATCCAGGCCGGAAAGCCTCGCAGAAACTGGTTGCACTAAAGTATGTGTGGCGCAGCCTTAGACTGCAGCCTGTGGGGAGTGCCAATGGGCACAAATTCCTAAGTGACGGTTTGACCATGTCAATGTGGACTTTGCTGGCCCTCTTTCCCCCTCCTGCAGTTTTGCACACCTCCTACCATGGGGACCGTACCACCAGCTGGCCAGAGGTCTCCGCTCCAGCATCGATGACATGACTCGAGTGTTCATGAGCAGCTGGGTTACTCGATTTGGCACACCATCTGATATTTCCTCTGACCGTGGTCCCCAATTTATATCAGACCTCTGGGCTGTGATGGCCCAGGACCTCGATATTAGGCTACATCACACCACAGGTGTTAGGCTACATCACACCACAGCATATTACATGTATTCCAATGGCTGATGTGAGTGATTTCACCGCTCCTTAAAGGCTGCTCTAAGGGCTTCCCTGATGGATGAATGGTGGCATAATCGTCTCCTCTGGCTCCTGCTGGGGCTCAGAACAGCTCCAAAAGAGGACCTGCAGTTGTCCGCGGTTGAGTTGGTATACGGGCAGTCGTTGTGAGTGTCAGGTTTTCACGGCAGCATCCTCTGCTAGGATCAACTGGGCGAAGTGTTTCAGACCCTTAGTGGGTCAGTGGCAGGTTGACGTCCTGCCAGAGGAGAATGGAGCCCCAGGCATTTCCTTCTGAGGACCTGGCTAGCGAACTGTAAGGACCTGGAGATGAAAGTCATGGCCCAGCTGGGGTGCTGGTCAGGCCTTCTCAGGGTACTTTCCTTTCGAGGCAGGGTGGTGGTCTTAAACCAGCTAGTGGCCTCCATGTTGTGGTACTGGCTGGTCACCTTGGCCCCACCTGCTCCCTTTGTCACAAGAACGCAGAGGGAGTTAGTGGATTTCTTCTGGGGTAACAAGAAACACTGGGTCTCCACGGCTGTCTTGAGTCTCCCAATGGGAGAGAACGGACAGTCGCTGGTATCTCCCCCTACACTGCTGAGCCTCTGGACCCTGCCAGGATTTCTGTATGCTGAGCACCCTCCTAGGTGGCACGTGTTGACGATGTATTTTCTCCGGAGTGGCTGCTATCCTCACGAAGAGATGCGGCTACCACCAGCAGGCGTGAGCCATGGCTGCTTTGCGGAATCCACCCGGCTTCCGTCAGGACCTACTGAGAGTTTGGAACATGGATGCCTCAGGCCAGGAACCCGTCCTCTGGCAGAGGGCAGAGTCCTGGCCGACCCCTGCCTTACCTCAAAGGATGTTACGGCTCAGGTGTGCGTAACATCTCAGGCTGGGCTCTCTTCCGCACCGCCGGAGCTGCTTGTTGGGCCCAGGCCCCGTAATCTTATCCAGAAGCCCAGCCCACA
Organism: Mobula hypostoma; assembly: GCF_963921235.1. NCBI lineage: Eukaryota > Metazoa > Chordata > Chondrichthyes > Myliobatiformes > Myliobatidae > Mobula > Mobula hypostoma. The sequence continues at coordinate 150,424,838 of NC_086098.1, forward strand.
CAGCTTGAGCCCCCTCTCCTCAACACACACAAACCCATTCAGGGATGCAAGGAGGAGGTCCCACCCTCTATTTGCTAATCCCTTGCATCCCGAAATGCCATGGTGGGCTACCTTTCCACTTGGAGGTGAGGGGTGTCACCAATTGAAGTCCCTTTACGAGGGAGTTCTTCCCATTCACCCTGGGGATCTGGGGTGGAGGCTACTGCACAGAGCGGTGCCCTGTAACAAATGCCTTAGTTTGTACACAGACCGCCCAGCCACATGTCACTTCTGCAGGCTAGACTGTGTACCATAGGTACATGGAGTGAGCAAAGCTGCATCACCTTTTTGTGTATTTGCGTGGGCTGCTCATCGCCTTCTGGTTACATTTTAGCCCCACTCTTTTTATATACGGTCATCCAGTAAGGATGGGGGCATGGAGGAATGAGGATGGCCTTGTCAACTTGCTCCTGGAGCTGGCGAAAACAGCTATCTGTGGGTCCTGGAAATGGGTGGCGAAGGTATCTGCCCGGGCAGAATGCCTGGCAATGTTCTGGGGGTATGTCCATCATTTGTATATGTTGCAGTGCTGAACTTGTAATAAAGATATTTTGCTACCATCAGATATGAGGTACAGGAGCCTGAAGACACACACTCAACATTATTAGGAGCAGCTTCTTCCCCTCCACCATCAGATTTCTGAACGGTCCATGAATCCATGAACATTACTTCACTTTTTGCACAGCCTATTTATTTTCTGAATTATTTCTTATTGTAACCTACAGTAATGTATTACTCTGTACCCCGGCCACAAGACCATAAACATCATGACATGCGTCAGTGTTAATAAATCTGACTCTGGGCTTTTTGTTTACATAGCCGTCCTAGTCCCATAAGAAACCATAAGGTAAAACTACTAAATAACCTGCTTACACACTTGTGTACCGTCAGAGATTTTTTTTAAGTTCAGTCACTTAACTATCATGTCACAATTGATTTGCTATACTTTTCAATGTATCTATATTCTGCTCTTCAAGGCATCATTATCAAGGATCAGATTTATTCACCATATACGCTTACATGTTTCTGAAATTCAAAGTTCAAAGTAATTTTATTATCAAAGTACATATACTGTGTCCAACATATTAGTTTTCTTGTGCATAATCTCGGTAAACAGAGTGTATAGTAAGAAACAACAGAATCAGTGAAGAACTGCACACAGAGATGGATAAGCAAACTGTGCAAAAAACAACCAACTGTGCAAATACAAAAAGAAAAAGATGCAATAATAATAAATTAATAACCAGAACGAGAGACGAAGAGTCCTTGAAAGTCCTTGATAGGTTGTGGAATCAGTGCTGGGGTGGGTGAATATGAGTGAAGTTATCCCCTCTGGTTGAGGGATAATAACTGCTACTGAATCTGGTGCTGTTGGACTTCCTTCCTAATGACAACAGCGAGAAGAGAGCATGGCCTGGATGGTGGGGTGGGGTGGGGTGGGGGGCTCCCTGATGGTGGACGCCGCTTTCCTGCAACAGTGCTTCTTGTAGAGGTGCTCAATGGTGGGGAGGGCTTTACCTGTGGTAGACTGGGCTGCATCCACTGCTTACGGTTGGCTTTTCTGTTCAAGGGCATTTGTGCTTCCATATCAGGTCAAGATGCAATACACCCCACTGTGCATATATAGAAGTTTATCAAGGTTTTAATGCTGTGCTGTGGTATATTGCTCAGGACGAGACATGCAACAATATCGACAAAATTCAACAATTATAAAGAGTAATATAACAGAAATTTAGAGGTTAAAGTATGGATATGGAATGAAATGTGTGTAAATACAAGCATACGTATATATCACTATTTGAGTTACCTGTACTCTTCTGTTCTCGAGTTACACCAGTTGTTAACCCTCTGTTGGTCAAAGTTGACCATGGATGTTGTTTCCTAGCTGTCTACATGATACATATGTCAGTACACCGGTCAGGGCAGTACGATACGGAGAGCAGGCTGCCCCTCTCCACACGGCTGATGAATCCAAAGGAACGGCAGAGGCCGATGCAGTCTGCCACCAGCAGCATCACAGGAGTTGCCAGTCAGAGTTCAACTCAATGTAGGACTGCCGCAGGGACTCTAGCTCTGGATGTTCCCCCGGGGTTTACTCCCGAAGCCTTCCCCATGGGTGGGTATAGCCACAAGACAGTGGAGGTTTGAGATCAGAGCTTTCCTTCTCCTGGAGGAGCTGGAACCCCGGCTGACGAACTCCATCTGCCCGAAGCAACTGGCTTTAAAGCTCCAGTAAACCACCTTTGCCCCTCCTCCTGTCTGTAGAAATGATTCCGCTGGGCTTAGTGACTAAATTACACATGAAGGCCCGGAGCTGGACTTGGTTGTCAGAGGCTATTTGAGATGCACAGCATTTGATGGACAGTGGGAGTTTCTCCCCACTACCACTGGGCTATAATGACCTTAAGGAACCTTGTATATCTATTGTAAACCCAGGATTTGGAAGGAACCTCTGTCCTTTGCAGGATAGTATACCACCTGACCCTTCCTTGCACCTGCTGTCATTTTTGTCCTTGGCAATTGAAGTGCTAGGTTTTGGTAGTACTGTTGAAGTCTTTAATTATTGTGCTACTTTGTACAAATGGCACCGATCGAGTACATGTTTGGATTGATGAATGAGGTGCAAACCAAGCCAGAGGGAATTACAGTATTTAAAAAAGAGACTTCCTTGAAATTCAAAATCTCAAATGTGCAATTTAAGAAAGTGATCAAACTAAATATGGGAATTTCCTACTTTTTCCTATGCATCCTGAGAGAAGAAATCCTACTTTGAATATTTCGGAAGGTGTGGCGTGACTGCATAGCGGTTAGCATAGCGCCTAGTGTGATGATGTTACAGCACCAGAGACCCGGTTTCAGTTCCACCGCTGTACGTAAGGAGTTTGCACGTTCCCCCCGTGACTGAGTGCTCCTCCAGGTGCTTCAGTTTCCTCCCACAGTCCAAAGATGTTAGTTGGTTAGCTGGTCACATGGGTGTAAATGGGCGACACAGGCTCTTTGAACCAGAAGGGACTGTTACCGTGCTGATCTCTAAAAAATTAAGAGAAAAAAGCAATAAAAACTTTCTTCTCTACAGTATCTTCTAAGCCTTTAGGGTAGTTCAAAATGTTTTACAGCAAATTAGGTATTTGACGATCTGGAGAGATTTGTAATTCAGGAAGATACATCATATAATTGTGTACACGGGCAACAGAATACAATTGGATACTGTAATTTGAGCTTTCTTAGGAATAACTGTTTAAAGGGTGCCACACTAGTGAAGCAGTTAGCATGTTGCTGTTACAGCTCAGGGTCTTCGGAATTCGGAGTTTCATCCTAGCGACCTCTGTGAGGAGTCTCTACGTCCTCCCCGTGACTGCGTGGATTTCCTCCGGATGCTCCTGTTTCTTTCCACAGTCCACAGACGTACCAGTTAGTAGGTTAATTGGTCATTGTAAATTGTCCTATGATTAAGCTAGGGTTAATCTGGGGGGCTATCAAGGGTTGTTGGGAGCAAGGCTCGGAGGGCTTGTTTCTCATTGTATCTCTAAATGGAATAAAATGAACCGAGATGAATGGATTGGCCCTGCATAGTCCTACAGGACACTCTACAACAATTGAAAGGGCTGTCACAGTCAATTTCATCCAAGATACCATCACAGACAATAAACAACACAGACACTGAAGGCTTGTCTCTGGAACAAATGATGGGAACTGAACCACAGGAAGTTTCACAGAAAGTCAAGGCTAAAACATGAAATCTTGAAAAACATCACGGGAAACTACCCATTTTTTAATTCAAACAAGAGATGCAGTTTATATTCTCTTTCTATTGTATCTAAATCAGTGACTAGTTGGTCAGTAATTTTCCTTGTAGACCAGCTATCAAGACCATCCAAATGACTGAGCATTTATTATCGTGAATGTTATTTTCTCACTGGCTTTTTAATGGTTTTGTTCAATGGAACATAAGATCCATTGCATCTGAACAGCTCTTAGGCAATAATGCCTCAGCAGCAAGGCACTAAGGTCATAAAATACCATACTGAATAAAAGCCTCGATGCCATTTGGCCACATCGTCATTATTAGACGCTAGTGGTGCCAACGGGGAACAGGGAACCTTTTATAAACGCTATTAGAGCTTGGGCTGTTCTGGAGTTCAGTCTTTAATTCCACCTCTGTCTGGAAGGAGTTCCCATGTTCGCCCTGCTAATGCATGGGTTTCCCGTGGGTGCCCCGGTTTCTTCCTACATTCCAAAGAGTAGCTGGTTAGTAGGCCGATTGGTCATCATAGAATTCCCTGTGATTTGGCCAGGGTTAAATAGATGGGTTGCTGCACAGCGTAGCTCGTTGGGCCGGAAAGGCCCGTTCCACCCTCTATCTCTAAATAAAAGTTTTGAATAATCTATTACTGTTTTTGAAAGGAAAATTCTTGCAACAATCTCACCAAACTAAAGTAAGACAACAGCCTACCAATCCTAATGATAAACATGAGTTCAAAAGGTTTCTGCAGCCAGTTAAGTGCTTCTTTGAAGATGAAGACAATTTTGCAGTCATATGTGATTCAGATATTTTATTGACAGCTGCAGATATCATTCTTTTTGCATTATCTCCACATGACAATTTTAAGGAGATGGAGAAATATTTTCCGCTGGCATGAAACCCATTTAATTAGCAAGAAAGGAACTCCTCCTTCACGGGGAACCAAGCTGTGAAGAACTGCATTGAAATGTCCAAATGGACAGCCCTGGGCTTAAAGGCGACTTTTAATTCCAGGCTTAATTAATAAACTAGAATTTAAGCCACCCAGCTGCCATGGTAGCTCTGGTTCAACTGTCCTGATACCAGCTATTAACAATATACACACACACCCATATGGCAGCATTGCTTTATTTATTTCGAGATAATCCAACCGAACGAGTTGCACTGCTAACAACTATTTAACCCTAGCCTTATCACGGGACAACTTACAATGACTAATTAACCTACTAACCGGTATGTCTTTGGACTGTGGGAGGAAACTGGAGCATCCGGAGGAAACACACGCATCCATGGAGTGGATGGACGATCTCTTTATGGAGGTCACCGGAATTGAACTCTGAACTCCCACACCCCAAGCACCGCCCTACCATGGCGCCCCATTGTGCTATAGTCATTGGAATAGAAGAATACGAACTGAAATGTACCCATGGCAGCTGGGTAGCTTAAATTCTAGTTTATTAATTAAGCCTGGAATTGAAAGGCAAAACTTGGTCTCGGTGACAAAGATCATGAAACTACTTGTTATAAAAATCGATCTAGTTCACAATTACAAGGGGAAAAACTGTTGTCCTATTGACTTCAGCTCTATGTAATTCCGTATCCAATGTGGGTACCTTGTGTTGATCCGTGTTCAGGGAATTTACAGAGTACATGTAAATGCTGTAATTCCCCAGTATATCCACATTCTGCAAAGAAAAGTGGGGGCGCGATGGGGAAGAAAGAAGAACTCTGCACTGAATTCAGCAATTTTAGTTCTTTGCCCTTTCTGGCTTGTATCAGAACTGGCCTGTTCAATGTACTTGTAGTGTTAAGTGCTGTTCTCCCAGAGATGTGGGGAGGTATGGCAGCGTAATGGTGGTCAGCGGCCTGGGTTCAATTCTGCTGCTGTCTGCAAGGAGTTTTTTCATTACCCCTGAGTCGTGTGGGTTTCCTCCCATATTCCTAAGACGTACTGGTTAGCTGGTAAATGGTCACATGGGTGTAATTGGGTGGCTTGGGCTCATTGGGCCGGAAGGGCCAGTTATTGTGCTGTATCTTTAAAAAAAAGTATCCTTTCCAATATTCTTTTACTTCAGATATCCAGCAACCAGCAAGTTCTGCTTCTGTCTTAGCATTGCACCCCATCCCTCTCCCATGTTATTCATTTAGAGATACAGCACGGAAACCCACCCTTCCGGCCCAACAAGCCACACCACCCAGCAACCCACCTACTTAACCCTAGCCTGATCACAGGACAACTCCCCCATACACAGTCCCAAGCCCGGCTGTAAAAGGAGGTGGGTTGGGCACGGGGCTAGCAACCCCATCCTGTTAAAAAAAAAACAGAGCTACAGAATCTCCATCTCTGGGATGAAGGCAAGAAAATGGGCTACACCTGGGACAACTTGAAAGCCTGGCCCAGGACAGAGGACTCTGTTGAACTATTGCTGGCAGGAGTTTCAGTAAGAAAACAGAGGACAGTTTGTTTTTTGGATGTGAGAGGGCACCAGAAGTTCTCATCCATGAGTGCCGTTATCCATCTCCCTCTAATTGCACTTCCTCTAGATAGTTTAAGCTGCCGTCAACAAATCTGCACAGCCCGCTTGGAAACAGCAGCCTCACATCCAAATCACTCAGTTTCTCTTGAGCTCCACGCTGTCTCTGATATACTCTGTATTCTTCTTCCTTCCCCTTTCCACAACTTAAAAGGGTCCAGGGTCAGCTTTATTCGCCATACACACTGCCATGCATTGGGGAATTTGCTGTGGCATGTTAGTGTGACATGCACCAAGAGCAGCATTCAACAATTATAAAGAATGTGAGTACCTGTAATGAACTGCTGGAGGAACAGGTTGTGGGCAGGTTAAGTTAACATTTAAAAAGACACTTGGACCCCTGCTCTTTGTGATTTCTATAAACGGATGAGGAAGTGGAGGTGAGGATTGAGTTCAAAAGGTAATGTTGTGGCACTGTAAAACTGTAGCTAGCCCACACTTAGAGTGGTGTGTTCAGTTCTAGCTGCCTCATTATATGAAGGAGGCGGAAGCTTTAGAAAGAGTGCAAAGGAGAGTTACTAGGATGCTGCCAGGATCAGAGTGCATGTCTTATGAGGATAGGTTGAGCAAGTTGGGGCTTTTCTCTTTGGAGTAGAGGAGGATGAGAGGTGACTTAACAGGGGTGTAAAAATTGATCGAGTGCACAGCCAGAGATTACATCAGATACATGACATTGGAGCAGATGGATGAAAAAAAATATGGAGGGTTTTGGGCTATGAGGGAGGAAAGATTCATAAGTTGGCACAACATCACAGGCCAAAGTGCTGTGTTCTACTGCTCTACATTCATGAGCAAGTGTGGCCATCTTAGGTCAGCATGGAGCAGTTGGGCCAAAGGGTGTGCTTCCATGCTGTATGACACTATGACCAAAGCTAGACGTTTAACTAGGGCTGTGGAATAAAGCGTGCATAAATACCACATGCATTTGCAATGTAAACAGTATTATAGTACTGTGACGGGTCCTCACCTACCACCCCACTAACCTCTGCATCCAACACATCATTCTCCGCAACTTCCGCCATCTCCAAACAGATCCTACCACCCAATGTATTTACATTCTCTCATCCCTGCAAAGTGGTACACCTGTCTATTTACCTCCTCCCTCACCTCCATTCAGGGCCCCAAACAGTCTTTCCAGGTGAGGCAACACTTCACCTACATATCTACTAGTGTTGTCCATTGTGACTAGTGCTCCCGATGTGGCCCCCTCTATATTGGTCTATCACTTCCCCCGGGTCCCCTCCTCCTAAGGTCCACTCTCCTCTCTTATCGTATTCCTTCCTCTCCAGCCCTTTACCTTCACTACCCACCTGGATTCGCCTGTCACCTTCTAGCTATGGTCATATAAGACATAGGAGCAGAATTAGGCCATTCAGCCCATCGAGTCTGCTCCGCCATTCCATCATGGCTGATCCCAGATCCCACTCAACCCCATACATCTGCCTTCTCGCATATCCTTTGATGCCCTGACCAATCAAGAAACAATCAACTTCCACCTTAAATATACGCATGGACTTGACCTCCACTGCAGTCTGTGGTAGAGCATTCCACAGATTCAACATGGTCTGGCTAAAATAATTCCTCCTTAGCTCTCTTCTAAAAGGTTGCCCCTCAATGTTGAGGTTGTGCCCTCTAGTTCAGGATACCCCCACCACAGGACACATCCTCTTCACATCCACCCTATATAGTCCTTTCAACATTCGGTAGGTTTCAAAGAGATCCTTGTGTATTTTTCTAAATTCTAGTGAGTACAGGCCCAAAGCTGCTCAACTCTCTTCATATGTTAATGCCTTCATTCACGGAATCATCTTTGTGAACCTCCTCAGGACTTTCTCCAAGGACAACACATCTTTTCTGAGATATGGGGCCCAAAACTGTTGACAATACACCAAGTGAAGCCTGACTAGTGTCTTATAAAGGCTCAGCATTATCTCCTTGCTTTTATAACCTAGTCCACTTGAAATAAATGCCAACATTGCATTTACCTTCTTTACCACAGACTCGACCTGTAAATTAATCTTCTAGGACTCTTGTACAAGGACTCCCAAATCCCTCTGCGCCTCTGATGTTCGAATTTTCTCTGCACTTAGATAATAGTCTGCACGATTGTTCCTTTTATCAAAATACATTATCATACACTTCCCCAACACTGTATTCCATCTGCCACATTTTTGCCCATTCTTCCTATTTGTCCCGCTGCAATCACATTGCTTCCTCAGCACTACCTACCCCTTCACCTATCTTCACCACAAAGACATCAATTCCATGATCTAAATCACTGACAAACAATGCAAAAAGTAGCAGTCCCAATACTGACCCAAGGAACACTATTAGTCACTGACAGCCAACTAGAAAAGACCTCCTTTATTCCCACTCGCTGCCTCCTACCTGTCAGCCATTTCTCTAACTATGTCAGTATCTTTCCTGTAACACCATAGGATTATATCTTGTTAGGCAACCTCATGTGTGGCACCTTATCAAACACCTTCTGAAAATCCAAGTAAATGACATCCACTGCTTCTCCTTTGTCCACTCTGCTTGTTACTTCCTCAAAGAATTCGAACCGATTTGTCAGGCAAGATTTCCCTTTACAGAAACCATGCTGACTTTGACTTACTTTGTCATTAGTCTCCAAGCACCACAAAACCTCATCCTTGATAATATTCTTCAACACTTTCCCAACCACTGAGGTTATGCTAATTAGCCTACAATTTCCTTTCTTTTTCCTTCCTCCCTTCTTAAGAGTGGAGTAACATTTGCAACCTTCCAGTCCTCTGGGACCATGCCAGAATTAAGCAATTCCTGAAAGATCATGACCAATACATCCATTATTTCTTCAGCAACCTCTCTCAGGACTCTGGGATGTAGTCCATCTGGACCAGGTGACTTATCCACCTTAAGACCTTTCAGTCTGCCTAGCACTTTATCCTTTGTAATAGCAATGGCACTCACTCCTGCTCCCTGACACTTACTGACCTCCAGCACACTGTTAGTATCTTCCACAGTGAAGATAGATGCAAAGTACCCATTAAGTTCACCTGCCATTTCTTTGTCCCCCATTACTACCTCAACAGCATCATTTTCCAGTGGTCCAATATCAATTCTTACCTCCCTTTTACTCTTTATATAACTGAAAAAACTTCTAGTATCCTGCTTTATATTATTGGCTAGCTTTCCCTCATATTTCATCTTTTCCCCTATAACATTTTTAGTTGCCTGTTGTTGGGTTTTCAAAGCTTCCTAATCATCCAACTTCCCACTCACATTTGCTACTTACATGCCCTTTCCTTGGCTTTTATGCTGTCCTTAATTTCCTAAGTCAGCTGCAGTTGCCTATCCCTGCCATTTTAGAACTTGTTCTGTGGGACTTATCTATCTTGTGCCTTGTGACCGATTCCCAGAAACCTCAGCCACCTCTGTTCTGCAATCATCTCCACCAGTACCCTCCTCCAATCCACTCAGGCGAGTTCCTCTCTCATGCTTCTAATTCCTTTTATTCCATTGTGATATTGATATGTATGACTTTTTCTTCTCCCTCTCAAATTACAGTACAAATTCAATCATATTATGATCACTATCTCCTAAAGATTCCTTTACATTAAGCTCCCTAATAAGATCAGATTACACAACACCTAATCTAAGATAGCCTTTCCCCAAGTAGACTCAAGCTCAAGCTGCTCTAAAAAGCCATCTCATAGGCATTCAACAAATTCCCTCTCTTGTGATCTGACACCAACCCGATTTTCCCAATCCCCTTGCATATTGAAGTCCCCCATTACAATTGTGTCATTACCTTTATTACATGCCTTTTCCAGCTTCCTTTGCAATCTCAATATATAATTCCCATGTTTTTTTTTAAACTCCACCCACAAAGATCTGACATTCTCTGACCCTATGCCATCTCTTTCTAAAGATGCAATTCCATCTGTTACCAACAGAACCATACCACCACCTATGGCTTCCTGCATGTCCTTTCAATACAAAGTACATTCTTTGATTTTAAGCTCCCAACTATGGCTTTCTTTCAGCCACGACTCAGTGATGCCCACTATGTCATAGAAACATAGAAAATAGGTGGAGTAGGCCATTCGGCCCTTCAAGCCTGCACCGCCATTTATTATGATCATGGCTGATCATCCAACTCAGAACCCCGCCCCAGCCTTCCCTCCATACCCCCTGACCCCCGTAGCCACAAGGGCCATATCTAACTCCCTCTTAAATATAGCCAATGAACTGCCCTCAACAGTTTCCTGTGGCAGAGAATTCCACAGATTCACCACTCTCTGTGTGAAGAAGTTTTTCCTAATCTCGGTCCTAAAAGGCTTCCCCTCTATCCTCAAACTGTGACCCCTCGTTCTGGACTTCCCCAACATCGGGAACAATCTTCCTGCATCTAGCCTGTCCAATCCCTTTAGGATCTTATACGTTTCAATCAGATCCCCCCTCAATCTTCTAAATTCCAACGAGTACAAGCCCAATTCATCCAGTCTTTCTTCATATGAAAGTCCTGCCATCCCAGGAATCAATCTGGTGAACCTTCTTTGTACTCCCTCTATGGCAAAGATGTCTTTCCTCAGATTAGGGGACCAAAACTGCACACAATACTCCAGGTGTGGTCTCACCAAGGCCTTGTACAACTGCAGTAGTACCTCCCTGCTCCTGTACTCGAATCCTCTCGCTATAAATGCCAGCATACCATTCGCCTTTTTCACCGCCTGCTGTACCTGCATGCCCACTTTCAATGACTGGTGTATAATGACACCCAGATCTCGTTGCGCCTCCCCTTTTCCTAATCGGCCACCATTCAGATAATAATCTGTTTTCCTATTTTTGCCACCAAAGTGGATAACTTCACATTTATCCACATTAAATTGCATCTGCCATGAATTTGCCCACTCACCCAACCTATCCAAGTCACCCTGCATCCTCTTAGCATCCTCCTGACTGCTAACACTGCCACCCAGCTTCGTGTCATCCGCAAACTTGGAGATGCTGCATTTAATTCCCTCATCCAAGTCATTAATATATATTGTAAACAACTGGGGTCCCAGCACTGAGCCTTGCGGTACCCCACTAGTCACCGCCTGCCATTCTGAAAAGGTCCCGTTTATTCCCACTCTTTGCTTCCTGTCTGCTAACCAATTCTCCACCCACACCAATACCTTACCCCCAATACCGTGTGCTTTAAGTTTGCACACTAATCTCCTGTGTGGGACCTTGTCAAAAGCCTTTTGAAAATCCAAATATACCACATCCACTGGTTCTCCCCTATCCACTCTACTAGTTACATCCTCAAAAAATTCTATGAGATTCGTCAGACATGATTTTCCTTTCACAAATCCATGCTGACTTTGTCCGATCATTTCACCGCTTTCCAAATGTGCTGTTATCACATCCTTGATAACTGACTCCAGCAGTTTCCCCACCACCGATGTTAGGCTAACCGGTCTATAATTCCCCGGTTTCTCTCTCCCTCCTTTTTTAAAAAGTGGGGTTACATTAGCCACCCTCCAATCCTCAGGAACTAGTCCAGAATCTAACGAGTTTTGAAAAATTATCACTAATGCATCCACTATTTCTTGGGCTACTTCTTTAAGCACTCTAGGATGCAGACCATCTGGCCCTGGGGATTTATCTGCCTTCAATCCCTTCAATTTACCTAACACTACTTCCCTACTAACATGTATTTCGCTCAGTTCCTCCATCTCACTGGACCCTCTGTCCCTTACTATTTCTGGAAGATTATTTATGTCCTCCTTAGTGAAGACAGAACCAAAGTAATTATTCAATTGGTCTGCCATGTCCTTGCTCCCCATAATCAATTCGCCTGTTTCTGTCTGCAGGGGACCTACATTTGTCTTTACCAGTCTTTTCCTTTTTACATATCTATAAAAGCTTTTACAGTCCGTTTTTATGTTCCCTGCCAGTTTTCTCTCATAATCTTTTTTCCCCTTCCTAATTAAGCCCTTTGTCCTCCTCTGCTGAACTCTGAATTTCTCCCAGTCCTCAGGTGAGCCACTTTCTCTGGCTAATTTGTATGCTTCTTCTTTGGAATTGATACTATCCCTAATTTCTCTTGTCAGCCACGGGTGCACTACCTTCCTTGATTTATTCTTTTGCCAAACTGGAATGAACAATTGTTGTAGTTCATCCATGCAATCTTTAAATGCTTGCCATTGCATATCCACCGTCAATCCTTTAAGTGTCATTTGCCAGTCTATCTTAGCTAATTCACGTCTCATACCTTCAAAGTCACCCCTCTTTAAGTTCAGAACCTTTGTTTCTGAATTAACTATGTCACTCTCCATCTTAATGAAGAATTCCACCATATTATGGTCACTCTTACCCAAGGGGCCTCTCACGACAAGATCGCTAATTAACCCTTCCTCATTGCTCAAAACCCAGTCCAGAATAGCCTGCTCTCTAGTCGGTTCCTCGACATGTTGGTTCAAAAAACCATCCCGCATACATTCCAAGAAATCCTCTTCCTCAGCACCTTTACCAATTTGGTTCACCCAGTCTACATGTAGATTGAAGTCACCCATTATAACTGCATACCAACCAATCTCTAATTGTGCCATGAGTTCATCCACCTTATTTTGAATATTACATGTATTTAAATACAGCACCTTCAGTCGTGCATTCTTTGCCCTTTAGAATGTTGCCTCAGTGGTAATTTAACTCTTTGCTCTGCCTGCATTTGAAACCAATTATTGGCTTATCCTTCCTTATTGTTCATGTTACATCCATCAACTACTTGTAAACCTACTGGCTCACCCTCAGCTCTACCATAAAGGTTCCCATCCCTCTCCCATATTAGTTTAAGCCACTCCCAATGGCTGTAGTAAACTTGCCCGTAAGAATATTGGTCCCTCTCTCTGATTCAAATGCAACTCAATCCTTTTGTACAGGTCCTACCTGTCCCAGAGTTCCCAATTATCCAGAAATCTGAATCCCTGCTCCTATTCTTCAGCCACACATTTATTTGCCGCTTCATTTTATTCCTATCCTCACTGTCGCGTGGCACAGGCAGCAATTCCGAGATTACTACCCTTGAGGTCCTGCTTCTCAGCTTCCTTCCTAACTCCCTGTATTTTTTTTTTCCAGGATCTCCTCTCTTTTTCTACCCATGTCATTGGTACCAATATGTACCATGGCTTCTGGCTGCTCACCCTCCCTTTCCAGAAGATTGTGGATGCATCCAGAAACATGGCTGACCCTGGCACCTGGGAGGCAAACTACCATCTGTTTCCTTTTCACGTCCCCAGAATCGCCTAACTGTCCCCCTGACTATAGAGTCCCCTATCACTGCTGCCATCCTCTTCAGCTCCCTCCCCTTCTGGGCCATAGGGCCAGAGGCACAGCCGCTGTTGCTTCTCCCAGGGATGTCGCCCTCTTTTAACAGTACTAAAAATTGTGTACTTATTGTTGAGAGGGACTACCTGATGTTCTCCCTTCTGACAGTCACCCATTTATCTGTCTCCTGTAGCCTTGGGGTGACTACCTCCCTGTAGCTCCTGTCTATCACTGCTTCACTTTCCCTTAACAAGGAGAAGGTAATTGAGCTGCAGCTCCAGTTCCCTAACATGGTTTCTAAAGAGCTGCATCTCCATGCACCTGGTGCAGACGTGGCCATCAGGAAGCTGGAAGTCTCCTGGAAATCCCATATCTTACACCCAGAACAGAACACTGGCTCTGCAGACATAACCCCCTGTTCTTTCTAGATTTAATTCAGAATAAGAAATAAGGAATGAACTTACCTACTTACCCTCCTTTTTATTGTCTTCCTTCTCCATTCCTGTCCAGTCTGGATGAAAGGTCTTGATCCAAAACATCAACTGTTCATTCATTTAATAGAAGCTGCATGACCAGCTGAGTTGCTCCAGCATTTTGTGTGTGTTGCATTATCAGAAGTGGTTAGCTTGACTTTTGGCAAGATGTGCTTGGTGACAGGATGCCATTGGAAGTGGCACCTCCCTTCCTGCTCTCCATCTCACTGTCTCTATCTCTGGAGACAGCTTATCCACCGATGTCTATGACAAACCCACAGACTCTCACATCTACCTGGACTATACCTCGTTCCACCCTGCTACTTGTAAAAATGCCATCCATTTCTCCCAACTCCTCCGTCTCTGCCACATCTGCTCTCACGAGTTTTTTTCATTCTAGAACGAAGATGTCCTCCTTTTTCAAAGAAAGGCACTTCCCTTCCTCCACTATCAACGCTGCCCTCAACCATATCTCTTCCATTTCACACATGTCTGCTCTTACCCCATCCTCCCACCACTCTACCAGGGATAGGGTTCCACTTGTCCTTATCTACCACCCCACCAGCCTCCGCATCCAGCTCATAATTCTCCAAAATTCCCACCACCTTCAATGGGATCCCACCACCAAGCACATCTTTCCCTACCAACCCCCACTTTCTGCTAGATCTCCCTTGTCCATTCATCCCTCTCCACTGATCTCCCTCCTGGCACTTACCCATACAAGTGGAACAAGTGCTACACCTACCCCTACACCTCCTCTCTCACTACCATTTAGAGCCCTAAACAGTCCTTCTGGGTGAGGTGACACTTGACCTGTGAGTCTGTTGGGGTCATTTACTGTGTTCGGTGCTCCTGGAGTGGCCTCCCGTATATCGGTAAGACCTGACGTTGATTGGAAGACCACTTCGCTGAGCATCTACACTCCGTCCATCAGACCAAGTGGGATCTCCTAGTGGCCACCCATTTTAATTTCACTTCCCATTCCCATTCCAATATGTCCATCCATGGCCTCCTCCACTGTCAGGATAAGGCCACATTTAGACTGGAGGAACAACACCTTATTTTCTGTTTGGGTAGCTTCCAATCTGCTGGCATGGACATTGATTTCTTAATCTTCCAGTAATAGCCCCAACCCCCCTCACTATTTCCCATCCCCTTTTCCCTCTCTCAACTAATCTCCTTGCCCACCACTCGCCTCTCTCTGGTGCTCGTCCATGGCCTTCTCTCTCTTTCAATCAACTTCCCAGCTCCTTACTTCATCTCTCCCACTCCAAGTCTCACCTATCACCTGGTGTCTCTCTCCCCTCCCCCCAGCTTTTAAAGCTACTCCTCAGCTTTTTCTCTCCAGTTCTGCTAAAGTGTTTCAGCCCAAAACGCCGACTGTACTTTTTTCCATAGATGTCGCCTGGCCTGCTGAGTTCCTCCAGCATTTTGTGTTTTGTAGCCTGTTCAAATGCTATAACATAGTAGTAATTCAATATTTAAGGTTGTTTAATGTCATTTCCTGTACACAAGTGCAGAGGAGAATGAAATAATTGTTACTCCAGCACCAAAAAAACATAAAGATCATAATGATAATAAAAAACACAATAAATATCAATACATATGATAGCTTATATACATAGGTTGATTGTATGTCTATCTAGGCTGTACATAAGGTGACTGACAATAAATAATAAAGCAGTGATGAGGTTGGTGGCTGGAGGTGTTTGATCAGCCTTACTGCTTGGGGAAAGTAATAGTTTGAGAGTCTGGTGGTCCTACTCAGATAATAATTGTAGAGAATGAATCAACAAAAGCAAAGTTGTAAATTAATTTTCCCCTCTCTTCTACCTAAGTTGAATTAAATGGCCCTATGATACCAAAGGCAAAACCTCAGAATATGCTGTTTCACCAAAGCACATGAAACCTCACTGTAGTGGAAAAAAGATCTGATATAACCCATGAGGACCAGTATTTCAGCTTGTTACAAATTACATTTTCAACAATTCAAAAGAGTTCACAGTTAAAAATTGCACACCAAATCTGTGTTTCAGCAAACCAAACTTTACCAAAGTTACTTTGATCAACGCATTTATTGCATCTCAAAGGGGATACATGCACTGGATCAAGGAGAAAAATCAAACAAGTTTAAATAAAAAGAGTAATATTTTAAATATATGTATTTTTCTCCACATTAATTCCAGATACAGTTACTTAGAACGGTACACTATATAGATATTGACAGATCTAAAGAGACATAAAGGAAACACTTTCAAACTGCATAGCATTTTTACAAAATAATTGTCATGCCTGAGAACACTAATCCCACTGATCAACAGTGACCTCCTTCGTTGGTAGCTACACCTTTTGCCAAGCAGTTTGCACAAACGATATGACATTTCCCTGGGATCGGCACAGTACATAAAATTTCTTTAAAAGGTGCAGGTGTGTAGAAGAGATGATGGGCAATGTTTGAGACTACTCACTTGCATACAAAAAATTAAGGGCAACAGTTTAATGACAAAAATACATCAACAAAACCTCAGATATGATTTTCTGATGGAGAAAGCTATGAAAGCTGGTTATGGACAGCAAAAAAGTGCATTAAATGGTTTGTGATCCCCAACTGTAAGACATCCGAGAATATCAACCTATTATCATCTTTTCTAAAGTAAACATTCCCAGTGTCTGATACTTCACTGCTGGTCCATTAAACAAAGAATACATAACGTAACTTAAAAGAAATTAAATACAACAATTTTTGCATACTGATAGATATAAATATGACATTTAGATAACATTTTCTGTCTTGGTATGCAGCATATTTCTGCCCAGTAATACTTTTTTTGCCAAGATCAGTGCAAGACTATGGAAATTTAACATCAAATTTTATATTACTTTTAAAGGAATTATAAATAATTTTGAAAATAATGCACAAATGCTTCTTTTAAAATCTGATTGTGTGTTTTATCCAATTTTTTGTAGTTGTGTATTGTTTCCGACAAAACTTCAGACTTGGAAGATTGGGAGGGTGTAAGCACATTAATTTATATGCAAATTGCTACTAGAATCATGACTATAAGCTAATAGGTATACAGAACGGACATGTCATCCTAGGCTCTGCAGTGAAATTATATACATTAGCACTTTCAAGAATACGAATACATTACTCCAAGTGGCTCATACACAACAGCTGCGATTCTGCAACCCAAGTTATCATTAGGTACAGAGAAGCACTAAAAGGCATCAGATACACCCATCTTTCAAGTTGCAAAACACAATCCAAAATGGACAATTTCTGATAAATTAGGGCATAACATCAAAAAGTACATTCCTAAAGGTTACTTTCACAGTTGTGCTACACCTTTTACGATATGGACGTCTGAATAAGCATTGAAACATGACTGGTGAATTGCTTGGAGTAGTGAATATCCACTGTTGTCACCTTCAGCGTTCCCATCATTGCATGAACGGCAGCTGCAAGGCAAACCATACATTGAGATCTGACAGATCACTGCTTTAAATTTAGCACTGCTTTTATCCAAGCCTGGAGTAAGCATGTAATTGCAAAATTTTAATATTTTTCACATTTTAAGTTCAAGTTTGTCATCTGACTGTGCATAAGTACAAACCAAATGCAGCAATGGTCCGGAGGAACACCCACTAAACATATATCACACGCAACACAAAATAAACAATACATTACCATAAATTAAGAAAATATAATTCAAAATGCATGTAGTGCACAGCACAGGTAAACAGTAAATAGCTCGCTGTCCTTGACAAGACCTTGCTGGTGGCAGGGTATCACAGTGTTATTAGCAGGTTATCATTAGTCTCACAGTTAGAGGGAAGAAGCTGTTACGTAGTCTGGCAGTCTAAGTCCTGGTGCTTCTTGATGGTAGTGGGTCAAAGAGATTGTGGGACGGGTGGTAAGGATCCTCAACAACACTTCGGGCTGTTTACCTACAACACTCCTAGTAAATGTTACAAATATGGGGGAGAGACCACATTTCAAGCTCATCCACTTCTATACTTCAAGATCTTGGAACGTGCCATAATTTTTTTTTATTTCAAATGCAGAAGCAACTGGTATGGATAGTTTGGTTGAATCACTTGAAGATACACGATATTACTTTAAGTAACCGAACAATTATCGAGTACATTTCTATTATTTTCTTATTTTTTTTTATTTAGAGATACAGAAAGGAACAGAACCTTCCAGTCCTGTAGCCCACCTATTTAACTCTAACTTTATCACAGGACAATTTACAATGACCAATTAATCTACTAACCTTTGGTCTTTGGAATGTGGGAGCAAACCGTGTGCTTCACGGGAGGGACATACAAACCACTTACATACAGCGTCGGAACTGAACTCCAATGCCCCGAGCTATAATAGCGTAGCGCTAACCACTGTGTTACTGTGACATGATCTTCTACTGAAGTTCAGAAAATAAAAACAATATGGACTTTTCTTCAGGATTACCATGGCCCATTTTTCAAATTTAAGGAATTAATTGCATTAAGGTACTCTGAAATACAAGGTCAGTTCCAACATGGAGAACAAGACTTGAGGGATAAAAGCTGGCCATAATATTGATAGAACTCAGCACAGCATCTATGGAAACTAATAAACAATCGATGTTTTGAGCTGAGACCTTTCATCAGGACTGGAAAGGAAGGGGGAAGAAGCTAGAAAAAGAAGGTAGGGGGAAGGGCTTCTCCCTCCTTCCTTTCCATTTCTCATGAAGGGCCTTGGCCCAAAACATCAACTGTTTATTCATTTTCATAGAGGCTGCCTGAATGGCCATGTTCCTCCAGCATTTTGTGTGCGTTGCTCTGGATTTCCAGCATCATTTCATATCTCTATTTTAGTGCATGCATCCAATTGGACACATGGGAACACCACTATCTTGCATGAAAGTCCAATAACTTATTACCTTGATTATGCACTCATCCGTGAAGAAGAGCTTTGACTCTTATCATTCTGATTCATAGGCCAAGATGTTAGGCTAAGACTGTCCAAGTATTAGATGAAAGTATGCAAGATAATAGACCAGAATTTGTCAGAAGAATTGCAAGGTCAATGATGTTGTCCATTATTTATGTACAAATGGTACAACAATTTCAGGCACGAACAGATGTTGCAATGAACTTGCAAATCCAGTGACTGGACTGAATTTGCCACTGTTGATTTTCAGAAAAACCGCATCTCACTGCTTTACTCAACAAGGCATGTACCTAGTTGCTGTACCTGCACAGTACATACAAACATCACAAATTTTAAGTCTTACTCATATCAGAGCAAGCTTTCTCACAAATATGGCTATAAACTGCTTTCAGGTCTCTGAGCACGTAAGAAAAAATAAGCATTAAAATTCCTTTTTTTTTGGATTGTTAGAGATCGTGGATCATTTTTTCCCCATACTAATTACTCTTTTTTTTTTGCTGTCCTGCTCAATCCAATCACTATTACTTTATTTACATTAGTTACTGAACTGACTTATTTATTCTAATAGAATGTGGACTTGAGGCAAAGGATCAGTGATGATCTGTTTGGGTGATAGACAGGTCCATGGAGGTGTACAGCTTACTCCTTCCGGTTCGTCAATACATTTTTAAATTCACGCCTTCCCATCAGCTCCTACAATCAGTCTCACTACAGCTAAGGAAATACACTACTGCTCACCCAATTTCAATCTACGAGCCAGGACACTCAGGAAATTTGGCTACATTATTACTTTTTACATTCTTTTTTGTAACTGCATGTTTTTCTACTATCATGATTGTTTGTGCTATAAATGCTGAGCTGTGTGTGACTGTTGGTCCTGTGTTTTGCACTTTGGCCCCAGAGGAACGCTGTTTTGTTTTGACTGTATTCACGTGTATGGTTGAATGACAATTACACTTGAACTTGAATTCACTTGTAACCAAGGTGCCCAGTTTCTTTTGCATCTCATTATCAGTTTGCATAGGCAACAAGCTATCAAGCATAAAAATTTAACTCGTGTATGTGCATGACTGACTATATATGCCATACTGCACTCTCTAAGAGGAATGTGTGGCTCATTACATTCAGTGACCCTTTGGTTAATTTAAGAAGTGTATAGGTTTGATATGAATGCATGTTTCCGTACATGCTGGAGAAATGCATTCTTTTTCAGCTCTGAGTGGCCTCAATAAGTTCCTGTCCCTTTGAGGAACAAGTTCCTGTCCTTTTGAGGAACCAGTCTGCATGAAATGATATCCATGATTGTAATACCCACTTCCAGATTGTAACACCCACTTCTGCTACTTACTGTGGCTTAAGTAGGGTGCAAAAGAGGTTGACCAGGATGTTGCCTGGATTGGCATGTGCTATAAGGAGAGGTCGCTTTTTTTTCCTGGAGCGATGGAAGCTGAGGGGAAGAACTGATGGAGGTTTATAAGATTATGTGAAAGAGACAACTGGATGGTACAGTATATTGCCTTCCAAGTGCCAGGGTCAAGGATGTCTTGGATCAGGTGCGCATCATTTTAATGGGGGAGGCCAGAAGTTCATATTGGTACCAACAACGTAAGTAGGAAAAGGGAGGTGGTCCTGAAGAGAGAATATAGGGAGGTAGGCAGAAAGGTGAAAAGCTGGACCTCCAAGGCAGTAATCTCCGGATTGTTGCCTGCTCCATATGCCAGTGAGGGCAGGAATAGGATGATTTGGCAGAAGAATGCATGGCTGAAGAAATGGTGCAGGGGGCAGGGTTTCAGATTTCTGGATCATTGGGATCTCTTCTGGGGAAGATATGACCTGGACAAAAATGACGAGTTACACCTGAACCTGAGGGGTACCAATATCCTTGTGGTCAGGTTTGCTAGAGTTGTTGTGGAGCGTTTAAACTAATTTGTCAGGGGAATGGGAACCAGAATGATAGGGCAAGGATGGGGCAGTTAGTACACATCTAGATGCAGTGTGTAGTAAGACTGTGCAGAAGGACAGGTAGATGATAGGGAAAAATTGCAGTTAGTCGGATAAGTTAAAGTGTAACAAGGGCCAAAAATCAAAAAGGGGTGATGAATACTGGACTAACAATGTTTTTTTTAAATGCACGCAGTATATGGAATACGGTAGATGATCTTGTAGTGCAGTTAGAGATAAGCAATATGATGTTGTGTGCATCTCTGAGTCATGGCTGAAAGAGTTTAATATCCTAGGACACTGTACTGAAAAGATAGGTAGATAGGCAGGAGTGGTGTGGCTCTGTTGGTAAAAAAAAAATGAAATCAAATCCTTAGGGAGAGGTGACACATAATCAGAAGATGTAAAATCTATGTGAGTAGAGTTAAGAAACTGCAACGGTAAGAAGACCCTGATGGGAGTTACATATAGGCCTCTGAACAGTAACCTGGGTGAGGACTACAAATTACAATGGGAGATAGAAAATGCATGTCAAAAGGGCAATGATGCAATAATCATGGGGGATTTCAACATGTAGATAGATTTAGAAAATCAGGTTAGTGCTGGATCCCAAGAAAGGGAATTTGTAGAATGTCTATGAGATGGTTTTTTAAAGCAGCTTGTGGTTGAGCCACTTAGGGGTAGAGCAATTCTGGAATGGGAAGAAGCTAAAACCGGATGTATAAGTATTACAGTGGATTAAAAGAAACTGCAGCGGCGTGAGGGAGGAGCTAGCCAAAGTTGACTGGAAAGGGACTAGTAGGAATGACGGCAGAATAGCTATGGCTGGGGGAAATTCTGAAGGCATAGAAAAGATACAGCCTAGAATTAAGAAGTTTGATAAAGGGAGGATGATGCAACCCTGACGAAAAAGGGAATTCAACAATAGCACAAAAGCTAAAGAGAGGGCATATAATATCACAAAAATTGGTGGGAAGGTAGAGGATTGGGAATTTCTTTTAAAACCAACAGAAGGCAACAAAAAAAGCCATAACAAGTGAAAAGATGAAATATGAAGTTAAGCTAGCCAACAAATTTTTTTTTAAAAGACACGAAAAGTGTTTTCAGATACATAAAGAGTAAAAGAGATGAGAGTGGACATCAGACTGTTGGAAAATGATGCTAGAGAGGTAGTAGTAGGAGACAAAGAAATGGCAGATGAAAAGAGTAAGTATTTTGCATCAGTCTTTACTGTGGAAGACATAAGCAGAACGCCAGAAATGCAACAATGTTGGGCAGAATTGAGTGCCGTTGCTATTACTAAGGAGAAGGTGCTTGGGAAGCTGAAAAGCCTGAAGGTAGTTAAGTCACTTGGACCAGATAGATACACCCCAATGTTCTGAAAGAGGTAGCTGAAGAGATTGTGGAGGCATTAGTAGTGATCTTTCAAGATTTGCTGGATTCTAGAATGGTTCTTGAGGACTGGAAAATTTCATAGAACATAGAATAGTACAGCACAGTACAGACCCTTCGGCCCACAATGTTGTGCGACCCTCAAACCCTGCCTCCCATATAAGTCCCCACCTTAGATTCCTCCATATACCTGTCTAGTAGTCTCTTAAACTTCACTAGTGTATCTGCCTCCACCACTGACTCAGGCAGTGCATTCCACGCACCAACCACTCTCTGAGTAAAAAACCTTCCTCTAATATTCCCCTTGAACTTCCCACCCCTTACCTTAAAGCCACGTCCTCTTGTATTGAGCAGTGGTGCCCTGGGGAAGAGGCGCTGGCTATCCACTCTATTCCTCTTATTATCTTGTACACCTCTATCATGTCTCCTCTCATCCTCCTTCTCTCCAAAGAGTAGAGCCCTAGCTCCCTTAATCTCTGATCATAATGCATACTTTCTAAACCAGGCAGCATCCTGGTAAATCTCCTCTGTACCCTTTCCAATGCTTCCACATCCTTCCCATAGTGAGGTGACCAGAACTGGACACAGTACTCCAAAGTTGCTGGTGAACGCAGCAGGCCAAGCAGCATCTCCAGGAAGAGGTACAGTCGACGTTTCAGGCCGAGACCCTTCGTCAGGACTAACTGAAGGGTCTCGGCCTGAAACGTCGACTGTACCTCTTCCTAGAGATGCTGCTTGGCCTGCTGCGTTCACCAGCAACTTTGATGTGTGTTGCTTGAATTTCCAGCATCTGCAGAATTCCTGTTGTTTACAGTACTCCAAATGTGGCCTAACCAGAGTTTTATAGAGCTGCATCATTACATCGCGACTCTTAAACTCTATCCCTCGACTTATGAAAGCTAACACCCCATAAGCTTTCTTAACTACCCTATCCACCTGTGAGGCAACTTTCAGGGATCTGTGGACATGTACCCTGAGATCCCTCTGCTCCTCCACACTACCAAGTATCCTGCCATTTACTTTGTACTCTGCCTTGGAGTTTGTCCTTCCAAAGTATACCACCTCACACTTCTCCGGGTTGAACTCCATCTGCCACTTCTCAGCCCACTTCTGCAGTCTATCAATGTCCCTCTGCAATCTTTGACAATCCTCTACACTATCTACAACACCACCAACCTTTGTGTCATCTGCAAACTTGCCAACCCCCCCTTCTACCCCCCTACCCCCACATGCAGGTCGTTAATAAAAATCACGAAAAGTAGAGGTCCCAGAACAGATCCTTGTGGGACACCACTAGTCACAATCCTCCAATCTGAATGTACTCCCTCCACCACCACCCTCTGCCTTCTGCAGGCAAGCCAATTCTGAATCCACCTGGCCAAAGTTCCCTGGATCCCATGCCTTCTAACTTTCTGAGTAAGCCTACCGTGTGGAACCTTGTCAAATACCTTACCAAAATCCATATAGATCACATCCACTGCACTACCCTCATCTATATGCCTGGTCACCTTCTCAAAGAACTCTATCAGGCTTGTTAGACACAATCTGCCCTTCACAAAGCCATGCTGACTATCCCTGATCAGACCATGATTCTCTAAATGCCTATAGATCCTATCTCTAAGAATCTTTTCCAACAGCTTTCCCACCACAGACGTAAGGCTCACTGGTCTATAATTACCCGGACTATCCCTACTACCTTTTTTGAACAAGGGAACAACATTCGCCTCCCTCCAATCCTCCGGTACCATTCCCGTGGACAACGAGGACATAAAGATCCTAGGCTAGAGGCTCAGCAATCTCTTCTCTCGCCTCGTGGAGCAGCCTGGGGAATATTCCGTCAGGTCCCGGGGACTTATCTGTCCTAATGTATTTTAACAACTCCAACACCTCCTCTCCCTTAATATCAGCATGCTCCAGAACATCAACCTCACTCATATTGTCCTCACCATCATCAAGTTCCCTCTCATTGGTGAATACCGAAGAGAAGTATTCATTGAGGACCTCGCTCACTTCCACAGCCTCCAGGCACATCTTCCCACCTTTATCTCTAATCAGTCCTACCTTCACTCCTGTCATCCTTTTTTTCTTCACATAATTGAAGAATGCCTTGGGGTTTTCCTTTACCCTACTCACCAAGGCCTTCTCATGCCCCCTTCTTGCTCTTCTCAGCCCCTTCTAAGTTCTTTTCTTGCTTCCCTATATTCCTCAATAGACCCATCTGATCCCTGCTTCCTAAACCTCATGTATGCTGCCTTCTTCCTCCTGACTAGATTTTCCACCTCACTTGTCACCCATGGTTCCTTCACCCTACCATTCTTTATCTTCCTCACCGGGACAAATTTATCCCTTACATCCTGCAAAAGATCTCTAAACATCGACCACATGTCCACAGTACATTTCCCTGCAAAAACATCATCCCAATTCACACCCGCAAGTTCTAGCCTTATAGCCTCATAATTTGCCTTTCCCCAATTAAAAATTTTCCTGTCCTCTTTGATTCTATCCTTTTCCACGATAATTATAAAGACCAGGGAGCGGTGGTCACTGTCCCCCAGATGCTCACCCACTGAGAGATCTGTGACCTGACCCGGTTCATTACCTAGTACTAGATCTAGTATGGCATTCCCCCTGGTCGAACTGTCCACATACTGTGACAGGAATCCATCCTGGACACACTTAACAAATTCTGCCCCATCTAAACCCTTGGAACTAATCAGGTGCCAATCAATATTAGGGAAGTTAAGGTCACCCATGATAACAACCCTGTTATTTTTGCACCTTTCCAAAATCTGCCTCCCAATCTGCTCCTCTGTATCTCTGCTGCTACCAGGGGGCCTATAGAATACCCCCAGTAGAATAACTGCTCCCTTCCTGTTCCTGACTTTCACCCATATTGACTCAAAAGAGGATCCTGCTACATTATCCACCCTTTCTGTAGCTGTAATAGTATCCCTGACCAGTAATGCCACCCCTCCTCCCCTTTTTCTGCCCTCTCTATCCCTTTTAAAGCACTCAAATGTCACTCCACTCTTTGAGAAGGGAGAGTGGCAGAACAAAGGAAATTATAGGCCAGTTAGCCTGATTTCAGTGGTTGGAAAGATGTTGAAGTCTAATATTCAGGATGAAGTTTCAGAGTTTTGGAAGCACATGATAAAATAGGCCAAGGTCAGTATGGTTTTCTGAAGGGAAAACCTTGCCTGACAATTCTGTTGGAATTGTTTGAGGAAATAACAGGCAGGATAGACAAAGGAGTCAGTTGATATTGTTTATTTAGATTTTCAGAAGGCCTTTGACAATGTATTGCACATGAGGCTGCTTAATAAGAGACAATGGTATTACATGAAAGGTACTAACATGAATAGAAAACTGGCTGACTGACACAAAGCAAAGAGTGGGCATAAAGGGGACCTTTTCTGGTTGGTTGCTGGTGATCAGTGGTGTGCCGCAAGGGTCAGAGTTAGGACGGCTTCTTTTCACATTACATATCAATGATTTGGATGAAGGAATTGATGGCCTTGTAGTCAGGTTTGTGGATGATACGAAGATAGGTAGAGTGGCAGGTAATGTTGAGGAAGCAGGGAGTCTGCAGGAGGGCTTAGATGATTGGGGGAATGGGGAATGAAGTGGCAGATGGAATATTGTGTAGGGAAGGGCATGGTCATGCACTTTGATAGAAGGAATTTATTCTCTAAGTGAGGAGAAAATTCAAAAATCATAGCTGTAAAGGGACTTGTGAGTCTTTGTGCAGGATTCCCTAAAGGTTAACTTGCAGGTTGAGTCAGTGGTAAGGAAGGCAAATGCAATGTTAGCATTGATTTTGAGAGGACTAGAACATAAAAGCAAGGATGTAATGCTGAGGTTTTATAGTCATAGTCATACTTTATTGATCCTGGGGGAAATTGATTTTCGTTACAGTTGCCCCAACCAAGAATAGAGTATAAATATAGCAAAATAAAACCATAAATAATTAAATAGTAATATGTAAATTATGCCAGGAAATAAGTCCAGGACCAGCCTATTGGCTCAGGGTGTCTGACCCTCCAAGGGAGGAGTTGTAAAGTTTGATGGCCACAGGCAGAAATGACTTCCTATGACGCTCAGTGTTGCATCTCGGTGGAATGAGTCTCTGGCTGAATGTACTCCTGTGCCCACTCAGTACATTATGTAGTGGATGGGAGACATTGTCCAAGATGGCATGCAACTTGGACAGCATCCCCTTTTCAGACACCACTGTCAGAGAGTCAAGTTCCATCCCCATAACATCACTGGCCTTACAAATGAGTTTGGTGATTCAGTTGGCGTCTGCTACCCTCAGCCTGCTGCCCCAGCACACAACAGCAAACATGATAGCACTACCACAGACTCGTAGGACATCCTCAGCACCGTCCGACAGACGTTAAAGGACCTCAGTCTCCTCAGGAAATAGAGACGGCTCTGACCCTTCTTGTAGACAGCCTCAGTTTTCTTTGACCAGTCCAGTTTATTGTCAATTCGTATCCCCAGGTATTTGTAATCCTCCACCACGTCCACACTGACCCCCCTGGATGGAGACAGGGGTCACCGGTGCCTTAGCTCTCCTCAGGTCTACCACCAGCTCCTTAGTCTTTTTCACATTAAGCTGCAGATAATTCTGCTCACACCATGTGACAAAGTTTCCTACCGTAGCCCTGTACTCAGCCTCATCTCCCTTGCTGATGCATCCAACTATGGCAGAGTCATCAGAAAACTTCTGAAGATAGCAAGACTCTGTACAGTAGTTGAAGTCCAAGGTGTAAATGGTGAAGAGAAAGGGAGACAAGACAGTCCCCTGTGGAGCCTCAGTGCTGCTGATCACTCTGTCGGACACACAGTGTTGCAAGCACACGTACTGTGGTCTGCCAGTCAGGTAATCAATAATCCATGACACCAGGAAAGCATCCACCTGCATCACTGTCAGCTTCTCCCCCAGCAGAGCAGGGCGTTGGTCAGACTGCACTTGGAGCATTGAGCATATTTAGGTCCCTTAGCTAAAAGATGTGCTGGTGGTGGAGAGAGTCCAGAGTACGTTCACGAGAATGATCCCAGGAATGAAAGGGTTAACAAATGAGGAGTGTTCTATGACTCAGGGCCTGTACCCTCTGGAGCTTAGAAGAATGGGGGGGGGGGGAATCTCATTAAAACCTATTAAATATTGAAAGTACAAGAAAGAGTCTGGAGATAACACACATCAAAGTTGCTGGTGAACGCAGCAGGCCAGGCAGCATCTCTAGGAAGAGGTACAGTCGACGTTTCAGGCCGAGACCCCTCGTCAGGACTAACTGAAGGAAGAGTTAGTAAGAGATTTGGAAGTGGGAGGGGGAGGGGGAGATCCGAAATGATAGGAGAAGACAGGAGGGGGAGGGATGGAGCCAAGAGCTGGACAGGTGATTGGCAAAGGGGATATGAGACGATCATGGGACAGGAGGTCTGGGAAGAAAGACGGGGTGTGGGGGGGAGGAACCAGTACCACCATTCAGGGCCCCAGACAGTCCTTCCAGGTGAGGCGACACTTCACCTGTAAGTCGGCTGGGGTGATATACTGCGTCCGGTGCTCCCGATGTGGCCTTCTATATATTGGCGAGACCCGACGCAGACTGGGAGACCACTTTGCTGAACACCTACGCTCTGTCCACCAGAGAAAGCAGGATCTCCCAGTGGCCACACATTTTAATTCCACATCCCATTCCCATTCTGATATGTCTACCCACGGCCTCCTCTACTGTAAAGATGAAGCCACACTCAGGTTGGAGGAACAACACCTTATATTCCGTCTGGGTAGCCTCCAACCTGATGGCATGAACATCGACTTCTCTAACTTCCGCTAATGCCCCACCTCCCCCTCGTACCCCATCCGTTATTTATTTTTATACACACATTCTTTCTCTCACTCTCCTTTTTCTCCCTCTGTCCCTCTGACCATACCCCTTGCCCATCCTCTGGTTCCACCCCCCCGCCCCCCGTCTTTCTCCCCGGACCTCCTGTCCCATGATCCTCTCATATCCCCTTTGCCAATCATCTGTCCAGCTCTTGGGTCCATCCCTCCCCCTCCTGTCTTTTCCTATCATTTTGGATCTCCCCCTCCCCCTCCCCCTCTCAAATCTCTTACTAACTCTTCCTTCAGTTAGTCCTGACGAAGGGTCTCGGCCTGAAACGTCGACTGTACCTCTTCCTGGAGATGCTACCTGGCTTGCTGTGTTCACCAGCAACTTTGATGTGTGTTGCTTGAATTTCTAACATCTGCAGAATTCCTGTTGTAAAGAGTCTGGAGAGTTTGTTTTAAGAGAGTTGTGGGGTATTCAGGAACAAAGGGCATACATGGCCTCAGAATTGTGGGATATCTATTTAGAACAGAAATGAGGAACTATTTCTTGAGTGAGAAAGTGGTGAATCTGTCAAATCCATTGCCACAGGTGCAGGCCAAGTCATTAGGTATATTTAAGGCGGAGGTTGATAGGTTCTTGATTAGTCAGGGTATGAAAGATTACAGGGAGAAGGCAGGACAATAGGGTTGAGAGGGATAATAAATCAACCATGATGAAACGGCGGAGGAGACTCAATAGGCCAAATTGTCTAATACTGTTCCTATGTCTCATGGTTTTATCATGAAAGGCAAAGATACGGTTGACTGACAGTATCTTTTCCACTTGTATAAAATGTCTAATTATCAACAGGCATGCAGTTCAGATGAGAGGGGGTAATTTCAAGTTCTTTTGCACTACCTGGGGTGGGAGTAGAGGCAGATGCATTGAAGACTTTTACAAGATGTTTAGATAGGAACATAAATGTGAGGAAAATGTAAGGATATGAACACTGTGTAGGCAAAGGAATTAGTTAGTTGCCCACCTGATTACTGATTTAATTGGTTCGGTACAACACTGTGGGCCAAAGGGCGTTCCTGTGCTGTACTGTTCTGTGTTCTATGTAAATTCTCCTAGGCTCACTTTAAGGCATTTTATCTCCCTCTTCTATATGCATTCATTCTTTGTCTCATGCAAACCAATTCCCATAGTTTTGTTTTGCAGTTTAAATGTCATGAATTTGTCTTTCTAAAAGGTTGGATTGGATTAAAAACAAATGGAAAATATAAAGTTTGTGTTCAAAAGACCAAAGAAACATTAGATTCAGTTCTCCAGTTTGCATTAAGTTAATCTCAAAAGTGACTTCAACCAAGGTTATGGATAGTGGTTAGCATAACACTTTATACTACCAGTGGCACACATTCAATTCCTGCCACTGTCTGCATATTTTTACATTCTCCCTGGGGTTACCACGTGGGTTTCCTACCACGGTCCAAAGGTGTACCAGTTGGTAGGTTAACTGGTCATTGTCAACTATCCCATGATTAGGCTAAGGTTAAATCAGAGGTTGCTGGGCAGCGCAGCTAGAAGGGCCAGAAGGGATTATCCTGTGTTGCATCTCAATAAATTAAAAAAAATGTTACTTACTCATAGGGAATGAAGTTTTGGAATATCAGCAGAAATGAGTCTGATTTGGCCTTAAACCAACTTCAAGGATCTCAGTTATAGGGAAAGGCTGAATAGGTTAGGACTGTATTCCCTAGAGCTTAGGAGAAATAGGGGAGATTTGATGGAGATATACAAAATTATAAGGGTTATAGTTAGGGTAAATGCAAGCAGGCTTTTTCCACTGAGGTTGCGTGAGACTAGAACTAGAACTACAAGTCATGGGTTAAGGGTGAAAGGTGAAATGTTTAAGGGGAACACGAGAGGGGAACTTCTTCAGTCGGAGGGTGATGAGAGTGTGAAACGAGCTGCCAGCATAAGCTGTGGATGCAGGCTTGGTTTCAACATTTAAGAAAAATTTGGGTATGTACATAGATGGGAAGGTATGGAGGGCTATGTTCCAAGTGCAGGTCAATGGAACTAGGCAGAATAATAATTCAGCACAGAATAGATGAGCTGAAGGGGCTGTTCTGTCCTGTAGTGTTCTATGACTGTACGCTCCTTTAATTGCATTGTTCCCTTATACATTGAACCGAAGTACTGGACAATTAATCTCCATTCTCGCTAGGTACCATACTGCAGGATTTTTTGCACCTACATGATCATACTCTAATAATGATGGCAAAACAGTTACAAAGAGGATAGGAAAATTGCAGAGAAATTAAAAACACAATGCATAAAATTGTTTTACTGCATTTTGTGAATCAACGATCAGCCCACTAACATTCAAATACGCAGTTAGGAATTAACTGCAAACACCTTCATTCCAGTGCGCTTCTGAGGATTTATTCAATGTTTATGGCATCCTTCAACATTCTGGAAAATGTCACCAGTAGGAAATTGGTGAATGTACTAAAATATTTTTAAAATCACTCAAACTCTCACACTTCTCATGCAATTCTAACTTCTAGCACACAAAATGATACCCACATAGAACCTGGAGTGTACCTTTGTTTACAAGAAATCCTTGATGTTTAGATCTGCTAGAGGATCCTTGGTTGCAGGTTTCTTGGGGCTCTGAGTAGCAGGCGTTGGGCTTGGGGAAAGCTATCAAAGCAGATACCAAAGGAGGCAGAAAAAGCAGCAACACAGTGAGGCCAAGAGATTAGAAAGGCTTATATCATCACATGCACAATCTGCTCAAACATGTTAATATAGTAAACGCATTTATAACTTTCTTCTTGAAAATATTAATGAAGACAAGAAATGCAAGCAGTGTTAAGCACAGAGTTTGGCAAGAAACAGCAATTCCTGTATATTTATCACAAATATGCATCTGACATAAAAGATTCAACTAATATCCAGACAATTAGATTTCGGGATACTATCTGTATTCTGAGATATAATCATGTCTAACATATTCACTGCGTGATTAAACAATTTATTGTCATGGAATGGCTTCCATCTTAATTATAGCCAACTTAAAGCTAATGTTCTGACATTTCTCTCTGTGTAGAAACAGAACACTGAAAGCTTTTAATCCTGATTATTTCAACTCTTATCACAGATAGAATAATGCTCCTCAAAATGTAAAACAAATTTCTGAATAGAAGTGTCAATATTGAATAAATATTTGTACTTAATCTAACAGTCCTTTGTTCCCAGGTTCTTTAAGGTTGTCATAGCCGGAGTGGGGGTAGGGGTGGTATTAGGAATAAGGTCCCACTACCTATTAAATGCTCCCAATGGCATGCATTTCAAATAGCCTCTGACAACCAGGTCCAACTCCTGGCCTTCTGCCTGGTGGTACCATTTCTACTGACAAGAGAAGGGGCAAAGGAGGTTTAGAGGCACCTTAAAACCAGTCACTTTGGGCATATGGGAGCTCATCAGCCGTGGTAGGCAGCTAATCTAGAAAGAAAACTCTTGATTTGTTGCCTTGTGGCTATACCCACTTATGCAGAAGGCTTCGGGAGTAAATGCCATTGAAAAGTCCGGAGTTGGAGTCCCTAAGGCAGTCCTACATTGAGTTCCACGCTGACTAGCAGCTCTTGCAATACCACTGTGACAAACTGCATTGGTCTTTGCTGTTTCTTTGGACTGATTAGCTGTGTGGAGAGGGGGTGGGGGGGGGGGCTGCTGGACGGGCACCAGTTTGCTCTCCATATTGAACTGCCCTGGCTTGCATATGTGTAGACAGCTAGGAGGCAACATCCATGGTCAACCCCAACCAACCGAGGGCCCTTCTGTTCCCATATCACGCACTTAAAAACTAAAATGGGAAAATATTTCTCTAATTTGTAAAGTAAAACAGCTCAAAATAATAGATCTTTAAGGGATATTAGGGCAGTGTTGGAAAATGATACCAAGATAGATCAGCTGTGATTGTGATGAATACTGGCACAGGCTCAGAGGCTGGATGGCTTGCTCCTTCTTGTGCGTTCTGTGCCCTTTGCGACAATGTGAAATACACTTTCACAACAGATGCTCAAGGCCTCTGTACATTTCAAACACATTGCTATAGAGTTGAAATCCCATTCAGAAGCTAATTCTTTTCTTAAAAAATACTAATCTGGATAAACAATGATTTCAATATTGAAAAATGATGTTTTCAATTTTTATAAAAATTAAAAGCCATGTATGTTGTGCTTGAAAACCACAGGCAGAATATTCAGCCTCTTCAATACTTTGAGAAGTTAACTGTACACATTTATAATTATTATAATCTCCTGTGAAAAGTATTGATAAGTGTTAATAATTAATAATAACCCGCTGACTAAAATTTAGAGAATATAGTGGGAAAGTGCCCAATTAAATTCACCTGTTTTTCTTCTGTTCATAAAATGTACTTAATACAAAAAATTAACCTAGGTGATTGCAGCTAGAATTACACATCACTTCAGCTGACTTAGAGGAGAGAAGCAAGCAAAAGTCTCAAGAGTGAATGTTAGTTGGCTCTAATGGTGAAACATTAAAGTGCATTGGTTACAAGCAACGAAGCAGATGAGATAGTTATGTTAAAAGTAGGGGAGCAACCTCAGGGTAGTGACAAGAATATGACAACACTTCAGCTGAAATTAGTTTGCAGGACAGCACTGCAGCCCATGATGTTGTGCTTAACGTTGGGTGCCAAGGTAGCGTGTCAATCAACTTGACACTATTACAACTTGAGGTGCCAGAGTTTAGAAGTTCAACTCCAATGTCATCTGTAAGGAGTTTGTCTGTTCCTCCCCGTGAACACATGGGTTTCCTCCAGGATCTTCGGCTTCCTCCCTCAGTCCAAAGATGTACTGGGTAGTAGGTTGTCTTGTGATTAGGCTAGGGTTAAATAAGTGGGTTGCTGGGTGGTGGGATTTTATAAACTTTTGTCTCCCCTGCGACTTCACTACTCCAGAAAAAACAACCCAGCTTTATCTAATCTCTTGTTATAGCACATGGCTAATCAAGAACCTTTCTATCTCTGCCTTAAATACACCCAATGACTTGGCCTCCACAACCGCTCGTGGCAGCAAGTTCCACAGATCTACCACCCCCTGACTAAAGTAGTTTCTCTGCATCTCAGTTCTAAAAGGACGACCTTCAATCCTGAAGTTGTGCCGTCTTGTTCTAGAATCCCCTACCATGGGAAATAACTTTGCCATATCTTATCTGTTCAGGCCTTTTAGCATTCGGAATGTTTCTATGGGATTCCCCCTCATTCGCCTGAACTCTAGAAATACAGCCCCAGAGCTGCCAGACGTTCCTCATACGGTAACCTTATTCCTGGAATCATTCTTGTGAATTTTCTCTGAATCCTCTCCACATATAGGCACATGAATGTGAGGAAAATGGAAGGACGTGCACATTGTGTACACAGAAGAGATTAGTTTAGTTGGCCGTCTGATTACTAATTTAATTGGTTTGGCACAATATTGTGGGAAGAAGGGCCTATTCCTGTGCTGTACTGTTCTCTGTTCTATTTCAATGGTACTGAAATAAGTATATTCTATTGAAAGGAAAATATTCTGGGATGCCATAGATCATTAAAAAGTGATTAAAAATCCAAATACTCCTTCGGTACCACAATAAAATTTAAGAATGATTGTACTTTCAAGTGCCTGGAATTGAGTTTTGCTAATACAAAGTCCAAAATAAGAATACAAAAAAAACAGCAGTTATTTGATAATTTTGCCTTCAGAGTTTTGGATAGACAGGGAATGTGTTGGAAATTTAATGCATACACAGTACCATCATTATGGCACACAGAACTGAAAATAATAGGAAGTTCAACTTCCTTGTGTTCCTAACACACATATCTCCAAACTTATTCTACTTGCAACAAAGCTCTGGGTAAGTTATTATACTAGTAATCTCCTTCACTCAGTAGGAATATGTTGCTCTGTATTTAAGGTACAAACAATACAATCAGCAGTGGATCAAGCAGCATCTATGGAAATGGATAAATAGTCATTGTTTTGGGCCGAGACTCTTCATCAGTACTCATGAAGGATCTCAGTGAAGATCCTGATGAGGGTCTCACCCCGAAACATTGATTGTTTATTTATTTCCATAGATGCTGCCTCACCTGCTGAGTTCCTCCAGCATTTTGTGTGTGTTACTCTGGATTTTCAACATCCGCAGAATCTTGTGGTTACAATTAGCAGTGACCAGCTTAACTCCCAAAATATCAAATATAACATGAAAATGTATACTTCTGTTGCTATCAGATATTGCTTGTGTTAGCCCTTTGACAGAAATAAAGACATTGTTGACTGACCATGAAACATTCTGATATCCAAATATTGTTTATGCTATTTGTTTGATAACTCTTCCATGGACAGTCCCAAGCCTGGCTGCAAAAGGAGGAGAGTTGGACATGGGGCTAGCTTCCCCATACTGTAAAGGCCCAGAGCTACAGAAATGCCAACAGAAGACCTCATCCTTTGGAGAGAAAAAAATCTTCAAAGATGGGCTACACTTGGGGAAAACTTGTAAAGTTGTCAGCAGCCTATGCCCCAGTAGAATGAAAAGTAGCTGTTTTATAGAAATAAAGACCTTGCTGACCAAATGTGAAACATTCTGACATAAAAGTACTGTTCATGCTAGTCATTTGATAGATATAAAGACCTTGTTGACCAGCCATGACATGTTCTAATCATAAAGCTTACCGGTGGTCCAGCTCCGAATGCTGGTCTCATCATAGGCTGAGGGTACATCATTGGCTGCTGAGGCATCATGGGTACATTTGCACCTGTAGGTGGCTTAGATGGAAATAATATTAAGTATTTAATTGCATAGGACTTAGCAAACATTACAAAGACATGAACAACTTTTTCTTAATCTGACAGAAGTCAATACTAGCAAAAATAAACCATGAAATAAAGTAAGTTTTAAGATCAAGACTCCACAAAGGTTCTTCCACTTACCATCCCAAATCCAGGGACTGGTTGAGCACTAGGTGCTGGCCCAACTGGAGGAACAACTCCCTACAATGTACAGAAGAGTAGGTGTGAAATAGGTGGAAGGAAATTATTTAAATTTTGTTTAATTTTCCAAATAATGCAGGAAAATAAATCATCTCTGGCGTGGTCTCATTTTATTGATATTGGTCCAAGATTACTCCAGCATAGCACAATCCTCTGATTATCCATAATACATAGAATGATACAACACCATGCAGGTCCTTCGGCCCAATGTTGTGCCAACTTTTTAAAACATGACCTGAATTTGTGGATGATAGGGATCCCCGCTGGCAAGCTGCACCTTCATTCTCTCAATGCTTCACCTGCAAAGGCCAACGAATCACTGAATGGTCACAGCACCGGAGGAAGTTGTGCTTGCTGGATAGAACAGCCAAGTTCTATCTCTAGTAATATCTGCCTCCTTTTTGGCATTGAATCACAACATTTTCTCCACCATACACTTAGCCAGATCCTTGTTTTAAGCCAATAAGACTCATGTCTGTTATTTTTTTTTAATGTATCCAACATCTCCTTCCCTATTAATTTAGGAGCATCCACTTCCCTGGTGAAGGTGGGTGAAAATACACATTTAGTACCTTAACAGTGTCTTCAACATCCATATGCAATTTCCCAATTTTTGTCCTTGTCTCATTTCTCTATGTACTACCTATAAATGCCTTTTGAACACCTGAACTTGCAGCTAATCTTTTCTCACATGTCCTTTGCCATTTGAATTTTCACTTCCATTCCACTTTGCAATCAGGTGTGACTCTTGCTGATTTTTACAACTTGACACTTATCACATGCAGCCTCTTTTGCATCATCTTTCTCTTGTGTCATCCAGAAAGCTCTGGATCTGTCCTTCGTTTGGACTTCATAGAAACATAGAAAACAGTACTGAGAAATATGCCTCAAGTGTCCCTGAACCTTCACCTTCACCATTGTTCTGTCCAAATGCTTGAGGGTCAGTCTTTGGCTCCGAGTGCCTCTGGCCACATCTACTCTTATTGCATGGAAACTGGACTTCATCTAATTATTTATTTTTACTTGGGATTGCTCCTTTTCTACAGCAAACCTAAATCTAGTGATCACAAATCCTAATTGTTCTTCTACAGACACGTGTGCACTTGACCCACATTGTTCCCTACTCAGAACCAGTAATATCTCCTACCTTGTTTAAACCTGAAATATACTACCATAGAAAATTGAAGTTGGTTTTAACCTCTGAGGGAAGATGAATGTATTTGTTCACGTATGAGGAGCATTTGAAACCTCTGGGTCTGTACTTACTGGAGTTCAGTAGAATGGCGGGGGGGGGGAAAGAGATCTAATTAAAACCTATTGAATATTGAAAGGCCTTGATAGAGTGGACCTGTACTTACTGGAGTTTCATAGAATGAGGGGATTGGGATCACATTAAAACCTATTCACGAGGATGATTCCAGGAATGAAAGGGTTAACATATGAAGAGCATTTGGCAGCTTTGGGCCTGTATTCACTGGAAATTATAAGAATGCGGGGTGATCTCATTGAAACCTATCAAATATTAAAAGGCTACATAAGGTGGATGTGGAGAGGATGTTTCCTATGGTGAGGCTATCCAGAACTAGAAGGCGCGGCCTCAGAATTGAAGGGCAACCTTTTAGAACAGAGGTAAGGAAGAATTTATTTGGCCAGGGTAGTGAATCTGTGGAATGCTCTGCCAGACTGCAGTGGAGGCAAAGCACATGGGTTTATTTAAAGCACAGGTTGATAGATCCCTAATTGGTCAGGGCATCAAAGGATATGGCAAGAAGGCAGGTGTACGGGGTTGAGTGGGATCTGGGATCAGCCATGATGGAATGCAGAGCAGACTCCATGGGCTGAATGACCTAATTCTGCTCCTATGTCTTATGGTCGTATGAATATTGAAAGGCCTTAAT
The DNA here is from genome assembly GCF_963921235.1 of Mobula hypostoma. NCBI lineage: Eukaryota > Metazoa > Chordata > Chondrichthyes > Myliobatiformes > Myliobatidae > Mobula > Mobula hypostoma. The sequence continues at coordinate 150,461,975 of NC_086098.1, forward strand.
AGAGTGGAATTGGAGAGGATGTTTCCTATAATGGTGGAGTCTAGGACCAGAGGGCACAGCCTAGAATACAAGGATATCCCTTTAGAACAGAGATGTGGAGGAATTTCTTTAGCCAGAGTGGTGAATATGTAGAATTCATTCCCATAGTCAGCTGTGGAGACTAAGTCATTGGGTATATTTAAAGTGGAGGTTCCTAGGTTCTTGATTAGCCAGGGCTTCAAAGGTTACAGAGAGAAGGCAGATGAATGGGGTTGAGAGGATAATAAATCAGCCATGATGGAATCTACAGCAATGAAGTGCTTTGAGAGGTTGGTTATGGCTAGAATTAACTCCCATTTCAGTAAGGGCCTGACTCACTGCAATTTGCCTATCGCCACAATGGGTCTGTGGCAGATGCATTCTTATTGGCTCTTCACGTGGCTTTGGATCACCTAGATCAGCGGTCCCCAACCACCAGGCTGCAAAGCATGTGCTACCGGGCCGCGAGGAAATGATATGATTTGGCGATATGAGTCAGCTGCACCTTTCCTCATTCCCTGTCACACACACTATTCAGCTTGAACGCACGCGAGGTCATTACCCGCACGTCATCCATATCAGCGATGGAAGGAGATCAACTCCTCGAGCTTGCAAATGACGGCAGGCTGAAAAGTATGTTTGACATAACATCTCTGCCGGCATTCCGGATCAAAGTCAAGGCTAAATATCCTGAGATAGCCACAAAAGCACTGAAAACATTGCTTCCATTTCCAACATATCTCTGCAATGAATGCAACGAAAACTAAATTGCGGAATAGATTGGACATAAGGAACCCCCTTCGGGTATTGCTGTCTCCCATCACCCCTCGATGGGACCATCTTGTTGCAAGCCCAGGGCTCCCACTGATTCAGCGATATTGGTGTGTTGCAATGATTTTATATGTTCATACGGGGAAAATACATGCTGCGGGTTTAATATCCAAACCTTACTTAAAATGTGATGATGCTATTGACTTATAAGTGACTTAAATAACCATATAACAATTACAGCATGGAAACAGGCCATCTCGGCCCTTCCAGTCCGTGCCAAACGCTACTCTCACCTAGTCCCACCGACCTGCACTCAGCCCATAACCCTCCATCCCTTTCCTGTCCATATACCTATCCAATTTTTCTTTGAATGATAATACTGAACCTGCCTCAACCACTTCTACTGGAAGTTCGTTCAACACTTACTTCAAGCTCCCCTCTCCTCCGCTGATAATTGACATTATTTATATTCATGCAAGGAAAATATGCGCTGTGTGTTTAATATTAAATTCGTTAGATAAACCCTTTTAGAAACAAAATTGAGTGCATTAGCCACTTATCACCTATATTCCGGTTGTGATTAACACCCCTCCCGAACAGAATCGCCAAAAATGATTTGTAGAAAAAAAATCAGCACATACATGCATGCACACACAGGTGACTGTGCAAGGCTTCATGGTCATTGTAGTCTTTCTCGGGATAAAGGCAACGTATTTGACTGCTACTCTTGTCCGTTGGCAACCCTCCCTGCCCCCCCCACCACAGGTCGGCCAGTCCGCAAGAATATTGTCAATATTAAACCGGTCCACAGTGCAAAAAAGGTTGGGGACCCCTGACCTAGATAATACAATTTCCTATGTCAGGATGCTGTTTATTGACTTCAACTCAGCTTCTAACACAATCATTCCTATCAGTTCTGATTGAAAAGCTCCAGAACCTGGGCCTTTGTACCTCCTTCTGCAACCGGATTCTCGACTTCCTAACCAGTAGACCATAACTTGTGCGGATCAGAAACAGCATCTTCACCTCACTGACAGTCAACACTGGAGTACCTCAGGGATGTGTGCTTAGCCTACTGCTCTACTCTCTCTACACCCATGACTGTGTGGCTAGGCACAGCTCAAATACCATTTACAAGTTTGCAGACGATACAACCGTTGTTGGCAGAATTTCAGACTGTGATAAGAGGGCGTACAGGAGTGAGCTATATCAGCTAGTTGAGTGGTGTCAAAGCAACAACCTTGCAGTCAACATCCAAGAGACCAAAGAACTGATTGTGGACTTCAGAAAGGGTAAGACAAGGGAACATGCACCAGTCCTCATAGAGGGATCAGAAGTGAAAAGAGTGAGCAATTTCAAATTCCTGAGTGTCAATATCTCTAAGGATCAATGCAGTTACAAAGAAGGCATGACAGCTACATTTGATTAGGAGTTTGAGAAGATTTGGTATGTCTCCCAAAACACTTGAAAATTTCTACAGATGTACTGTGAAGTGCATTCTAACTGGTATGGGGGGAGGGGGGTGCTACTGCACAGGATCGAAATAAGCTGCAGAGAGTTGTAAACTTAGTCAGATCCATCATGAGCACTAGCCTCTGTAGTATTCAGGACATCTTCAAGAAGTGGTGCCCATCACCAAGACCATGCCTTATTCTCATCAGGAAGAAGGTAGAAAAGCATGAAGGCACACACTTAATGATTCAGGAACAATTTCTTCCCCTCTGCCATCGATTTCTGAATGGACAGTGAAACCACCACCACCTCACTACTTTTCTCATTTCTATGCACTACTTATTTAACTATCTTATACACACACACACACACATACACATATATACACATAAACACACACGTGTATATATATATATATATACACACACACACACACATACACATATATACACATAAACACACACGTATATATATATATATACACACACACACACATATGCATACATATATACACTAATTCACAGGGTTTTTTTTTCTATATTAGACTAAGATATAGGAGCAAAAGTAGGCCATTCAGCCCATCGAGTCTGTTCCACCATTCAATCATGGCCTGATCCAATTCTTCCAGTCATCCCCTCTCCCCTGCTTTCACCCCATACTCTTTATCGGGCATTGCATTGTACTGCTGCAATAAAGTCAACAAATTTCACAATATATGCCGGTGATATTAAATCTGGTTCTGATTCTGAGGAAAATGGCAAGATACAGACATTGTGTAAGCAGAAGAGATTACTAATTTAATTGGATCAACACAACATTGTGGGCCAGAGAGCCTATTCCTGTACAGTCCTGTAAACACTCACAGACCTATTAGGAAATGCTTACTGCATTGTATAGCTGATCACACACTTTCTACAACTTCCTCTACCTCAGCAGCAACAAACCTCGGACCTCCCTCAATTTTCAGGCAGTTAGATGTCTATTATACATCGAGAAACATTCTAGTTAAATATATTTCACAAATGTCTGTAATAACTGATATGCAATATGAATGTAGCAAAATCTGCATTTGATTAATAAACAACATAACTCTTGTTAAATTCAGAATACAGCACAACTCTTTCATCAAGCAAGTGAATTCTGAGCAATATCAGAGAGGCTGGAAAATGCAGGCATGTAGTTATACCAAAAATAACAAGCCACCAATCATCTCAATAAACATCCATCTTATTGGGCCCACACATTAACCATCTGTCAGTTTTGACTAAATAACACATTTTAATAAATTTGCTTCCCCCACCCTGCCACCCCCAGCCTGGAAAAAGGATCACACACAAAATGCTGGAGGAACTCAGCAGGTCAGGCTCATGTGGGGATAGTCAATGTTTTGGGCCAAGACCTAAGTCTAACTGTTGCCTGACTTGTTAAGTTGCTCCAGCATTTTCTGTGTGTTGCTCAAGATTCCAGCATCTGTAGAATCTTGTGTTTATTCCCAAATCCCATTAAATATTTAATAGCATATTTCAGCATGTTTCCATCAAATCAATGGATTTTTATATGAGCTTGTTCCAAAGTCACTTCAGGCAGTTATGCAAATAGATTCTTCCAGGTTGGATCAGTAGATTAATGCAAGTTCTGCAAACTGGTGATTGAGTAGAGACAAAAACTTAAAGTCCTGTCAACCATGACTGGAAGATAGAAAGTCAGCAAAATGTGCTTTTAATTTTGAACTGTGGTAAAACAGGGAATTTAAAATCTTGTTGAATACATTATTTTGATTATAGCAAATGACATAGTTTGATCAAACATCATTTAATTACATTTCTAACAAGATACTCTGTTGCAAAAATTAAAGAATACCATTTGATTGCTGGGTGGAACACCTGCTGACCAAGCTGTTGTGGGAGCAACTTTCGGTTGCCAGTTCGCTCCTCCAGTCAATTTCTTTTCAGAAGCATTCCACTGAAGGTCACTCCTATAATGATAGCACATTTACAGTTAAAATTAGTTTGGCTATACATAGCCCAATCGTGGAAATATGTGAATCACATGCAATAATTTGCATTTATTTTTAAGATCTGATACAAACATAGAACTACATATGCACCCATGTGACAAACGGAACAATAAAATTCAATTCTAATTGCAACTGAGTAAACCGTAACTTTATTAGTTTTTATTATATATAATTCTTTATATTGAATGTTGAATGTTTTTAGTTGAATGTTGCGATCTGACTAACACACCACAGCAAATTCCTAAAACAGGTTGAGTACCCCTTATCTGAAGTGCATGGGGCCAGAAGTGTTTCAGATTTTGGAACATTTCATGAGATAGCTTGGGATCACCATCATTTATGCGCTACCGGTAAGCAGTCTTTTACTTACACATGCTCATCACATACATGTAGAAACACAGAAAAACTGCAGCACAATATAGGCTCTTCGGCTCACAAAGCTGTGCCGAACATGTACTTACTTTAGAAATTACCTAGTTACCCATAGCCCTCTATTTTTCTAAGCTCCATGGACCCGTCCAAGAGTCTCTTAAAAGACCCTATCGTATCCGCCTCCACCACCGTCGCCGGCAGCCCATTCTATGCACTCACCACTTTCTGCGTAATTACCCGTGACATCTCCTCTGTATCTGCTTTCAAGCACCTTAAAACTGTGTCCTCTCATGATAGCCATTTCAGCCCCGGGAAAAAGCCTCTGATTATCCACACAATCAATGCCTCTCATCATCTTATACACCTCTATCAGGTCACCTCTCATCCTTCGTTGCTCCAAAGAGAAAAGGCCAAGTACACTCAACCTATCCTCATAAGGCATGGTCCCCAATCCAGGCAACATCCTTGTAAATCTCCTCTACACCCTTTCTATAGTTTTCACATCCTTCCTATAGTGAGGTGACCAGAACTGAGCACAGTACTTCAAGTGGGGTCTGACTAGAGTCTTATAGCTGACCAGAGTTCTTACAGCTATATGTACTTAACAGTAAAAATGATTATATACCATTAATATAATGAAAACATAATGTGTGCAGAGTAACAAAAGCAGCACAGGAGCATCAGGAGAATACCTGCATTAGTTGTTGAACAACAGCAGGCTTTCAGTCTCCACCTACGATGCCATGTTTTGATCAAAAGGTTACAGTACACTATATTAGTATTTTAACTTTTTTTTAGGCTCTATGTACTGTATATAAACAATCAGCATTGTAGACTTGTTCTGGTGCTAGATTTTCATGATTAGCAGATGCTTTAAAATTTTAATGCCATGCCTTTTCTTAAATTTCTGCAACCCCTGCTGAATATTCACAATTACCTTCAATTTCAGTTTGTTGTGATAGATTGCTTGTTTCATGGCCAGCATGCCATTAAGTGGCATATGTTCCCTCCTATGCTGAAAATACCTGATTGAGATCTTCATTTTTCTCTTTATGTTTTTCTATTTTTCATTAACTTCTGTTCATTACACATGTAAGATCATTTTTCAGAACTGTCTGTAGTACACAGAGACCTGTGTGGCACCTGGGAACCTTTCCAGCACTTCCTAGAATTTTCCATTTGTGACATCAGGTCAGCGCTCAAAAGAAAAAATTCAGATTTTGGAATGTCAGATAGGGGCATTCAACCTGTACATGCATATAAATGTATATGGCAACTACATGGGATTTATGGGCCGAATTCAGACAGTGGGCCCGAGCCTGAAAGCAAGGAACAAGCCAACATATGGCCATTGCTGGGTGTAGACTTTGAGCAGATTCGAAGTTGCAAATCTGAAGTGAGCCAGAGTCGAGGCGGTGGGGCCTGTGCCTGAGATGAGGAACAAGCCAATGTTTGGCCAATTTAGGCGCCGGGCCAGAGTGAAAAGGTCAAGTGTTGGGACCAGAAGCCAGGGACAGGCCTGTGTTCAGCTCACTGCTCAGAGAGGTTCCCTTGTCTCTGCACTGAACTGAGACTGTGGCCTGCAACTAAAAAAAAACTCCAGGGTCGGCTGTGACTGTCTTTGTGGCCGTGGACTCACTTTTGTGAACTTTAGTTCTTAATGTTATTTGCTTACTTTTTATTGTTTGCATGACTTGTTCTTTCTTTTTGTACACTGGGTGTTTGATGGTCTTTTTTTAATGGGTTCTATTTGATTTCTTTGTTTTGTGGCTGCTTTAAGGAGATGAATCTCAAGGATGTACATTCAGTGCCTATCAGAAGTATTCACCCCCTTGGAAGTTTTCATGTTTTATTGTTTTACAACATTAAATCACAGTGGATTTAATTTGGCTTTTCTTTTACACTGATCAACAGAAAAAGACTCTTTCATGTCAAAGTGATAACAGATCTCCAGAAAGTGATCTAAATTAATTACAAATATAAAATACAAAATAATTGATTGCATAAGTATTCACCCCTTTTAATATAATACACAAAATCATCACTGGTGCAGCCAACTGGTTTTAGAAGTCACATAATTAATTAAATGGAGATCACCTGTGTGCAGTCAAGGTGTTTCAATTGGTTGTTGTAAAAATATACCTGTACCTGGAAGGTCCATCTGCTGATGAGTCAGCACCCTGGTGAAAAACTACACCATGAAGACAAAAGAACACTCCAAGCAACTCCGCAAAAAGGTTATTGAAAAGCACAAGTCAGAAGATAGATACAAAAAAAAAATCCTAGTCACTGAATATCCCTTGGAATACAATTAAGTCATTCATCAAGAAATGGAAAGAATTTGGCACAGCTGTAAGTCTGCCTACTGCAGGCCGTTCTCAAAAACTGAGTGACCATTCAAGAAGGGGACTAGTGAGGGAGTGTGAGGGAGGCTATCAAGAGACCAATGATTACTCTGGAGGAGTTACTAGCTTCAGTGACTGAGATGGGAGAGACAGTGCATATAACAACTGTTGCCCAGGTGCTTCACTAGTCGCAGCTTTATGGGAGAGTGGCCACTGTTGAAAAAAACTCACATAAAATCTCAGCTAGATGTTTGTAGAAGTCATGTGGGAGACTCTGAAGTCAGCTGGAAGGAGTTGTTATGGTCTGATGAAACCAAAATTGAGCTTTGTGGCCATCAGACCATACACTACGTTTGGTGTAAGCCAAACATCACACATCATCAAAAACACACCATTCCTATCATGAAGCATGGTGGTGGCTGTATAATGCTGTGGGGATGCTTCTGTGCAGGAGGCTCTGGAAGGCTTGTGAAGGTAGAGGGTTAAATGAATGCAGCAAAATGCAGAAAGATCCTGGAGGAAAACCTGATGCAGTCTGCATAACTGCGACTTGGGAGAAGATTTGTTTTCTAGCAAGACAATGACCACAAGCATAAAGCCAAAGCCACACAGGAATGGCTTAAAAACAACAGAGTTAATGTCCTGGAGTGGCCAAGTCAGAGTCCAGACCTCAATTCAACTGAAAATTTTTGGCTGGACTTGAAAAGGGCTGTTCACTCACGATCCCCATGCAATGTCAGAACTTGAGCAGTTTTGTAAAGAAGAATGGGGAAAAATTGCAGTGTCCAGATGTGTAAAGCTGATAGAGACCTTTCCACACAGACTCAAAGGTGTTATTGCTGCCAAAGGTGCATCTACTAAATACCAACTTGAAGTGGATGAATAGTTGTACAATCAATTACTTTGTGTTTTACATTTGCAATAAGTTGAGATCACTTTGTAGAGATCAGTTTTTTCTTTGACACGAAAGAGTCTTTTTCTGTTGATCAGTGTCAAAAAAGCCAAATTAAATCCACTGTGATTCAAGGTTTTAAAACAATAAAACATGAAAACTTCCAAGGGGTATGAATACTTTTTATAGGCACTGTAGTATACATACTTTGATAATAAATGTACTTTGACATTTGAAATAAAGTTGATCATTGACTTAAAAAAATCCTACCAGATTAGAAATACGGCAAATGATTTTAAGTTGTACTACAACTAAGCCCATTTCATTGGCTTTGCCTTTCAATTTGTCTAATCAGATCCAATCATAACAGTTCTTCATCTCATCATGGACAGCAGATCTTTTAAGGAAGACTGGCATCCCCACTTCTAAACTGATGCCCTTTCCCCACAACACCCCTCCCCTCAGGAGATCTGACTATTCTGAAGAAACAACAAGTCATCCAGCTAGCCTCATGTGTGCTGTTCTGTTCAATTTACCAGAGAATAAAATTTTTGCTTGTTTAGATTGCAAGATGACTGAAGATATGGTACACCTTTCTAGATTTCCAACAACTACAGTTTCGAACCTTTCTGTAAATGAAGACATGAAGAAGAAACTCACTCGCTCTGCTCATGAACTGTTTGTCCCACTCCCATCAGAAGCATCCATGCCAGAACACCAGACTCAAAAACAGTTTCTTTCTCCAAGCAGTAAGGCTGATCCACACCTTCACCCACTAACCCACCACCAACCTCCATGACTTTATCACTTCCTGTCAGTCACCTTATGTGCAGACACTCGTGTACCCAGCATTACTTTGTGTACAACAATGTATATAAGCTATCTTGTGTACTTACATTGTGTTTTTTTATTATTGTGTTCATGTGTGTGCTGCATCCGATATGAAGTAACAATTACTTCATTCTCCTTTACACTTGTGTACTGGAAATGAAATTAAATAATCTTGAATGATGTTTGTTCTCTTCCACTTCCACTCCCCTGTTTTATCAGATGAAACAATACCACACACCTTGCATCCTAGGATAGTAACTAGAACGTGCCATCATAGTGAGAATCCACACTTAATAATTTACCCTTGGCCATTTCCCATTCCGTTATCTGGTTTTTGCTCTTTTATACTATTTGACTTTCAGTGAGGTTACATAAACACTAAAGATATCACCCCTCTTGATCCCCTGTTCAACATTCGCATTTCTTCCAACTAAGCATTGGAAAGACCAAAATGAAATGACCAAATCTGACAGGCTCAGTTTGTCTGTCAAAGATCACCACTGTTACATGCCTCAAGGAGATCTTTTTTTGTGAGAATGATGTAATGGTCTTTTGGAGGTCACCTGACATGATTTTCCCATCGATGTGAGGTCACATGATGACATGTGCACCATGGGTATATAATGGAGACCCCAGGTGATACAGTTATTTTTTAGTTTGTAGATTTCCAGGTAGAACGTGCTGCTGTGTCTCCATTTCTGTTGCGTGTTTGTTTTTGTAACGCAGTTTCATTTTAAAAATGGAGTGTTGCGTTCTGTTGCAAGGTACAATATTCCTGGACTAGAAATTTTTGCTAGATGTGCTGATTTACCTTATTCCAGCAGTAGAAGGGAGAGTGAAGACTTTATCGAAGTACAGGACCAAAGGATTGACAGGAGTCGGCATCTTCGGCAGTTTAACAAAGGATCGACCTTACTGAGTCTTCGTTGAAGGAGTAGTGACCTGCATCGGAGATAACTCTTGCCAAAAGAGCAAAGAGTTCATGCAAAGGTTTGCTCTCTAGAATTTAAGGTCAGTTGTTTTAAACTGTTTATTTACTGCATCATGAATCCTTTGAACAGAACCAGCAGGAAAGTCACGTCTGTGAAGAAATCCTTCTCCAGAGAAGTCTCTCCCAATTGAATGTATAAATCTGTTGGACTTTTGAATATACCATTTTAAGAACTATATCTGACCTTATCGCTTTAAGAACCAGTGCCGAGTGACAAGTTGTTGAACGGCTGCATAGCGGTTAATTTCTGGTTAAAGTTTTCGTTTGTTTTTTTTTATCGTTTATCCATGTTTAATAAATGTTTGGTTGTTTTTATATAACCTGTCTCGATTGATATTCATTGTTGCCGTTTACGTAACACCCACCTTCATTCTTCGAACTCCTGTAATTAGTGTGCATGTGGGAAGGCCTACCTTACTGACACAAATTAGTCTTACATTTAGCATTTAGCCATATGACCCGCAGAGTGCTAGGAAGCCCCACTCCCATTGTTGCTGGATGCAAAAACTGTGGGATTATTTACTAAGATTTAAATATCTTAGCTATTCAGTGATATTTAAAAAGAAAAACAGCAAAATGAAAAAGAAAACTTCTTAAAACATACAAAACATAAATTACAAACATTAAGACCAGTATAAATTTAGGAAGTAGCTTAATTGCCCCTTTGATTTATATCCACAGCTTTACAACCGCTATCTGTTGACCCTGTGACTAACTCCATCCTACCACAGGCACAGGATCTCAGAGTTCAATAGTTCAAAGTAAATTTATTATCAAAGTACATATATGTCACCCTACACTACCCTGAGATTCATTTTTTCTTCTTTACTTATTTAGAAATACAGTGCAGAATGGGCCCTTCCAGTCCAACATACTGCACTGCCCAGCAACTTACCTATTTAACTCCAGCCTAATCACAAGACAATTCACAATGACCAATTGGAATTGATTGTGAACTTCAGGAAGGGCAAGTTGCAAGAATACACACCAGTACTCATCCAGGGATCGAAAGTGGAAAGGATGAGCAGTTTCAAGTTCTTGGATGTCAATATCTCTGAAGATCTATCCTGGGCCCAATGTATTGATGCAATTACAAAGAGGGCATGACACTGGCTATACTTCATTTGCAGTTTGAGGAGAATTTGTATGCCACCAAAGACACTCACAATTTTCTATAGATGTACAGTGGAGAACATTCTAACTGGTTGCATCACCATCTATTATGAAGATACCACTGCACAGGATCGGAACAAGCTGCAGTAAGTAAGCCTGCTCCATCATGGGCACTAGCCTTCCCAGCATCAAAGGCACCTTCAAAAGGCGATGCCTCAAAAAGGTGGTATCAATCAATAAGGACTCCCATCACCCAGGACATGCCCTCTTCTTATTGCCACCATCAAGGAGGAGGTACAAGGAGCCTGAAGACACACACACTTAATGTTTCAGGAACAGTTTCTTCCCCTCCACCATCAAATTTCTGTATGGATAATGAACCACCAAATACTTCCTCAGTACTTTTTCCCTCTGTTTTTGCACTACTAATTTATTTTTATATTGTAATTTATAGTTTTTATTTTTATATATTGAAATCCACTGCTGCCACAAAACAACAAATTTCACAACATATGCCAGTGATATGAAACCTGATTCTGATTCCATTTAACCTACTAACTGCTATCTCTTTGGATTGTGGGAGGGAACAGGAGCACCCAGGGGAACCCACAAACTCATGAAAAGGATTTATAAACTTCTTACAGAGGGTGCTTAAATTGAACACCGAAGTCCGACGCCCCAAGCTGTAATAGTGTCACGCTTACCACTATGCTACTGTGGCGTCCACGCTACGCTACACTACACTACCGTTTCTTGCAGGCTTTCACAGTAGAACAGAGAAATACAACAGAATCAATGAAAAACTACACAAAAACAAAGTCAAACAAGGGCTTTGTGTGTTATTTCACCATTATGAGAACCATGAAATCTCAGCAAGGTGGAACTCTGCTGCAAGCCTCCACATGAACATTCTGAACCTAAATGTCGGACAACAAGCACAACGTGGCATCTTCCACAACCACTGTGCCCATGTTGCAAATTTCACCAGTTAGGCTCCCCTGTCAGCTTCTTGGACTGAACAAACCCATTCATGAACAGTTCTTCAACATATCCAAGTGAAAATACATCCTTCTGCACAAGTCCCTTCAAGACCTCACTCACCCTCTCCTCTGTACCTTCTCTAGTATTTAATACTCAGAACTTCCATTTTCTTGTTAAAGTCAATACATTTTTCACAGAAATATGTATATTACCAAGGTTCTAAATGGAACTTTACTTACTTCTTTCCTGGAGTTGGAGAAATGCCAAGGTCTGCCATCAGAAAGAAATATCAAAATAAAAATTAACTGGACTTGGAAATGGTCATTATTTTATTTAATGTGTTATATTTAAACACAAACTACATGCTTATGGACACGCATTATATAATTATTACATCAAGTCAAAGAACTTGAGAAAACATTTTGTATTATATTTCTTAGGGTTGTAATTAATAGTTTTTTTTATAAGTACTGCATTGCTATGGCAAAATAAATTTCATGACAGGTCAGTGATATTAAATCTGATTCTGAATAAATCTATCACTTATTTTTTCTTAAGTCACAACACTATCCCTTTGCTATCTCTAAAAGAATTCCCAATTTAAAGATACTTGGGGAAAAAATACACAGCTCTGAAGCAGACTGAATAAGCCCATAAGCTCTGTGCAGAGAGATTCAAGAAGAACCTGATCATAAAATTTGCAGAAGAAACAGGTGAATTGATTATGGGGAGCAAGGACATGGCAGACCAATTGAATAATTACTTTGGTTCTGTCTTCACTAAGGAGGACATAAATAATCTTCCAGAAATAGTAGGGGACAGAGGGTCCAGTGAGATGGAGGAACTGAGTGAAATACATGTTAGTAGGGAAGTGGTGTTAGGTAAATTGAAGGGATTGAAGGCAGATAAATCCCCAGGGCCAGATGGTCTGCATCCCAGAGTGCTTAAGGAAGTAGCCCAAGAAATAGTGGATGCATTAGTGATAATTTTTCAAAACTCGTTAGATTCTGGACTAGTTCCTGAGGATTGGAGGGTGGCTAATGTAACCCCACTTTTTAAAAAAGGAGGGAGAGAGAAACCGGGGAATTATAGACCGGTTAGCCTAACGTCGGTGGTGGGGAAACTGCTGGAGTCAGTTATCAAGGATGTGATAACAGCACATTTGGAAAGCGGTGAAATGATCGGACAAAGTCAGCATGGATTTGTGAAAGGAAACTCATGTCTGACGAATCTCATAGAATTTTTTGAGGATGTAACTAGTAGAGTGGATAGGGGAGAACCAGTGGATGTGGTATATTTGGATTTTCAAAAGGCTTTTGACAAGGTCCCACACAGGAGATTAGTGTGCAAACTTAAAGCACACGGTATTGGGGGTAAGGTATTGGTGTGGGTGGAGAATTGGTTAGCAGACAGAAAGCAAAGAGTGGGAATAAACAGGACCTTTTCAGAATGGCAGGCGGTGACTAGTGGGGTACCGCAAGGCTCAGTGCTGGGACCCCAGTTGTTTACAATATATATTAATGACTTAGATGAGGGAATTAAATGCAGTATCTCCAAGTTTGCGGATGACACGAAGCTGGGTGGCAGTGTTAGCAGTGAGGAGGATGCTAAGAGGATGCAGGGTGACTTGGATAGGTTGGGTGAGTGGGCAAACTCATGGCAGATGCAATTTAATGTGGATAAATGTGAAGTTATCCACTTTGGTGGCAAAAATAGGAAAACAGATTATTATCTGAATGGTGGCCGATTAGGAAAAGGGGAGGTGCAACGAGACCTGGGTGTCATTATACACCAGTCATTGAAAGTGGGCATGCAGGTACAGCAGGCGGTGAAAAAGGCGAATGGTATGCTGGCATTTATAGCGAGAGGATTCGAGTACAGGAGCAGGGAGGTACTACTGCAGTTGTACAAGGCCTTGGTGAGACCACACCTGGAGTATTGTGTGCAGTTTTGGTCCCCTAATCTGAGGAAAGACATCTTTGCCATTGAGGGAGTACAAAGAAGGTTCACCAGATTGATTCCTGGGATGGCAGGACTTTCATATGAAGAAAGACTGGATGAACTGGGCTTGTACTCGTTGGAATTTAGAAGATTGAGGGGGGATCTGATTGAAACGTATAAGATCCTAAAGGGATTGGACAGGCTAGATGCAGGAAGATTGTTCCCGATGTTGGGGAAGTCCAGAACGAGGGGTCACAGTTTGAGGATAGAGGGGAAGCCTTTTAGGACCGAGATTAGGAAAAACTTCTTCACACAGAGAGTGGTGAATCTGTGGAATTCTCTGCCACAGGAAACTGTTGAGGCCAGTTCATTGGCTATGTTTAAGAGGGAGTTAGATATGGCCCTTGTGGCTACAGGGGTCGGGGGGTATGGAGGGAAGGCTGGGGCGGGGTTCTGAGTTGGATGATCAGCCATGATCATAATAAATGGCGGTGCAGGCTCGAAGGGCCGAATGGCCTACTCCTGCACCTATTTTCTATGTTTCTATGTTTCTATACCACAGTGGTGGGGCTCATCAGCAAAAATGATGAAACAATGTACAGGGAGGAGGTCAAACACCTAGAGAGCTGGTGCAGGGATAACAACTTGATGCTTAATGTCACCAAAACCAAGGAGATGATCGTCGATTTCAGATGGTCTCAGCATGAGCACACACCCCTCAGCATCAGCGGCTCCACAGTGGAGAGAGTGGAAAACATCAAGTTCCTTGGGGCGCAGGTCTCGGACAATCTCACCTGGTCCAGGAACACCACTGGGATTGTGAAACGGGCCCAGCAGAGATTGCACTTTCTGAGGAAGCTTAAACAAGCATCACTCCCCACTAACATCTTAACTACATTCTACAGAGGCGTGGTTGAGAGTGTGCTGACCTTTTGCATCACAACCTGGGGTACTCCAGCTGCAGTGCTGTCGACAAAAGAGCCTTGCAGAGGGTGGTTAGGGGAGCAGAGAAGGTTATTGGGGTCCTCCTACCTTCTGTCCAAGACCTCTTTCAGAGTCGATGCCTCCAGAAGACACGGTACATCATTAAAGACCTCTCACACTCTCTCCATGAACTATTTGTTCTTCTGCCATCAGGCAAACGTTACAGGAGCATCAAAACTAAAACCACAAGGCCTCTAAACAGTTTCCTCCCACAGGCAATCAGACTGCTGAATAGCTGCTCCACCTGACTCTGCTTTGGACACTCTTAACTTGCACTGGACACTTATAACTGATTTTAACTGATATGTGGCTGTTGTGTTTTACTATTTATTGTTATGTTTATTATTTAGTGTTGTGTTTGTTATGTTATGATTGCACTGCCCCTGAGAAACGCTATCTCATTCTGCCCTGCAGAGCTGATGTGTGGTTAGAATGACAATAAAGTTTTTTGAATCTTGAATCTTGAATATCTGTGTCAGCTCTTCCAAATAATTAGCGCCAACTCATTCGTCCACCTCTTTCCTTTCTCTTGGCCCTTTTTCATCTTGTCCCCTTTTCAAAAGTAATGCAGACTTAGTTTAGATCACCTGGTGAAGTATCACAAATGATAACCCAAGCATTTTTTGCTGCCAAAGAATTTCTTTGGATAGTCTACTTCTTTTGGCAAACTTAAATGTCCCCGATAATTACTGATCCTTCATCCATTTGAAAGTTTTCTCTTTTTCACAACTTATGTGACTTTAAATATCCATCTCAAGTTTCCTTTTCAGCCTTTATTGCTGGAAAGGAGAAAAGCACAGACTCGATGGGCCAAATGACAACCTTCCATGTCATAAGAGAATATGGGAAGATGAATGTAATGCAACTAGAACCACAAGGATACTTACTGCGCCACTAATTTGGTTTTCTGACCTACACAATTGGAATAATAATTAGTTGCGTCTTGAGTTACATTATTTTAACTAACACAAATTTAACTAAATACCTTAAGGGCTTCCCCTGTATTTTACATTTTAGCTAATTGGACATAATTACTTCATAATGTGGTTTAAGTTAGATTTATGACTGTAATCTGGATACTATTAAGTGGTAATTTTGGACTTTTTATTTGGCTACCACTAAGCTAACGCAGTGCAGTTACTGACCTGTTGTCAAATGCCTTCTATATCATTTAGCAGCTTCACAATGATTCCTCAAAAGATTTATAAAGAAAAAACAGGTCTTAACACTCACTGCCCCTTTTATGTCTGTGGTAATCATCTCAAGCCTGGATCCAACGGCTATCAATTTTCCTACCGGTGGAAAGTTTCTTTCTAGGGGCATAATTAATGTCCTTTAACATCCTCTCTTTACCTCCTTGCTCAATAAGGATAAAATTTCTACTTTTTTTTGCATTACTATCTAAACCTATCAAATAATGAAAGGCCTAGATAGTGTGGATATTGAAAGGATGTTTCCAATAATGTGGGAGTCTAGGATCTGTTCTGATGAAGGGCCTTGGCCCAAAATGTTGGCTGTTTATATCTTTCCATAGATGCTTCCTGACCTGCTGAGTCCCTCCACCATTTTGTATGTGTTACTCAAGATTTCCAGCACCTGCAGAATCTCTTCTGTTGATAATCTAACTCAAAATATTCTTCAGAGTTATCTCATACTAGTCACTGCACTCAAATCAATGTTACTTAGAAACTTAAACACTTGTACTCAATCAATTGGATGTAATTTTTTTGTATTTTCTGTCAAATCACATCCTGTTGTTTTTGGTCAGCCATTTTTTTTAAGTGAACTATGTAGAAGAGTTCAAACATATCCAGTTCCTTACAACTTCAGTACCACTGACAGGAAGGTTAATCACAGCTGGCTGCAGATAAAATTTTGCAACTTTATACAACTTCAGATATTATCAATATTTCTTGTACTTTAGAAATGAAAACAGAAGCTTGTTATAAAACAGATCAACGTACTTCCTACAAGGTTTGCAAGAGAAGAATCAAGATCACTCCCCAAGCCTTTTGTCGGCTGTGGTGTTACACCTGTTGTTGGCATTGTTGCGAGCGTTGCTTGATTCTGGGATGCCACTGTTGGCATTAGAAGATCACCTAATCCATCAAAACCTGACAAATAAAAAGGATTAATAAATTGGAATGAAGAACGCAGCAAACAATATTAAAAGATAATTGCTCTCTTGCTCCACCCTTCATACATAAAGATGTGCAAGTTTATCCAAAACTGCCTTTAGGGTACACAACAATCAGAAGTGTAGTGAATATAATCCTTTAATTCTGCTTGAACATCTCTTGGAAATAATTACTCTGTCATTGCACACCATATCCAAACATAACATACACTCAGTGGCCACTTTATTAGGTACACCTGTACACCTGCTTGTTAATGCAAATATCTAATCAACCAATCACGTGGCAGCAACTCAATGCATAAAAGCATGCAGACATTCAAGAGCTTCAGTTGTGGTTCAGACTAAACACCAGAATGGGGAGGAAATACGATCTAAGTTACTTTGAATGTGGAATGATTGTTGGTGCCCAACGTGGTGGTTTGCTATCTCAGAAACTGCTGATTTCCTAGAATTTTCACAGATAATGATTTCTACAGTTTACAGAGAATGGTGCAAAAAACAAACTAAAAAATCCAGTAAGCAGCAGTTCTGTGGGCGAATGACCAGAATGGTTTAAACTGACGAGAAAACGACAATAACTCAAACAACAGTGGCGTGCTGAGAAGCATCTCTGAACGCACAATGTGTCGAACTCTGGGCTCCACTCCTGTATATAATCAATTGGCCAAAATCAAAGCATCTCTGCTGAAACTTATGATGGATGCATTGACTCATTACAAATGTGAGAAAGAAAACACATTGGTGTCAATCTGATAATAGTGCAAGGAAGTACTCAGGCATTTAGGTAATTTAGTTTTAATTTGAAAATGCACCTTAGAGAATAGCATTTGTAACTTGTCAGTCAATTAGAAACAAAATGCACACAGCAACAAGCTTATATCATTGAATAAATGAAGCCAAGTCACAATTAAGGCAAAAACTCACCAATAATGAAATTGTATCAAACAAGGAGCCAACGTTGATGGCATGAAATGGAAGAGAAATAAAATATGACAGCACTGTTAAGAACAGAAAGCTTTGGCTCAATATTGAACAGCAGTAGTTGCATTTCCATTTATTCCTTATAGCAGAAGCCAGCCATGCAGTATTTAATGCTAGTTATACAACAATGAAGTCTGGTAAATAATACACAATAAAAAAAGCTTTCAATATGTAACTAATTGCCATAACTAGAATCTCCAAGAAGCCACCCAAGCATTCACAGCTTTGCATCCAAAGGCAATTTATTTTTTATTTGGAAAGACAGCATGGTAACAGGCCCTTCCAGCCCAACAAGACTGTGCTTCCTAATTACACCCACATGATCAATTAACCTACTACCTAGACAGGAAAACAAAAAGTTACTTTCCCCAAGTAGTGAGGCTGATCAACACCTCCACCCACTAGCCCACCCCACCACATCTGTTTTATCATTTCCTGTAGGTTATTTTATGTACAGACACTCCTGGGCCTAGTGTCACTTTTGGGCATAGAATCAAACTATGTATATAAGCCACCTTATGTATTTATATATTTTGTGTTATTTATTATTTTGTTCTTCATCTTGTGCTGCATTGGATCCAGAGTAACAATTAAATTCTCCTTTACACTTGTGTACTAGAAATGACACTAAACAATCTGGAGTATGTCTTTGGAATGTGGGAGGAAACCCATGCTGTCACAGTGAGAACATAAACTCCTTACAGACAGCAGGTTGCTGACACTGTAATAGGGCTAAGCTAACCACTACACTACTGTGCTGTCCCAAGACAATTAAGGAGGTACAATCATCATTTATTACCAAACCAAATGATATTTAGTTGCAGGGATTCATAGTCAATCAAATTATTCTTTGAACTGTCATGCTTTATTAAAAAGGCAGTGTTTCACAGCACTTTTTAAGAGTTGTAATGTGACCAATCACTAAGTGGGATTCAATATAAAGGGCAAATAAAATTATGGCAAGCACAAGCAGACCGGCCATTGTACGAGTGGGCTAGTGTTGGAAGTGGCTTTAGCTCATCATGCCTCAGCGAGGTAAGTATCTGGTGAGTTTCTCTTTTTCTTTTTTGTTCTTCTTGATTCCTCATTCCTGGTCGTCTGTTAGGGCACGGGTAGTGCAGTGAGAATGTCTCCAGGGGCAGTGTTTTGTTCTGTGTGTGTGAGATGTGGGAATTCTGGGAGACCTCCAGACTCCCATGTAACCACACCTGCACCAGGTGCACCCAGCTGCAGCTCCTCAGAGAATGTATTAGGAAACTGGAGTGCAGCGTGATGACCTTTGGCTCATATGGGAGAATGAGGAGGTGACAGATAGGAGCTACAGGGAAGTAGTCACACCTAGGTTGCAGGTAACTGGGTGATTGACAGGAGAAGGAAGGGAAATAGAAAGCCAGTGCAGAGTACTCCTGTGGCTGTTCACTCAATAATAAGTATACCACTTTGGATACTGTTGAAGGGGTTGACCTAACAAGGGGAAGCCACAGCAACTGAGTCTCTGTGGCTCAGAAGAGAAGAGATGTGAAGAGGACTGCAGTGATGATAGGAGATTCCACACAGAGGAACAGAGACAAGATTCTGTGGGTTCAATAGAGACAGCCAGATGGTATGTTGCCTCCCAGGAATCAGGATCAGGGATGTTTCAGATCGGGTCCACGGCATTCTAAAGGGGGAGGGTGAGCAGCCAGAAGTCTTGGTACATATTGGCACCAATGACATAGGTAGGAAAGGTGAGGAGGTCCTTAAGTAAAAAGCTGAAAAACTGTACCCCTAGGGTAGTAATCTCTGAATTGCTGCCGGTGAGGGTAAGAATAGAATGTGTTGGTAGATGTATGAGTGGCTTGAAGAACTGGCGCGGGGGAGGGGTTCAGATTTATGAATCATTGGGATCCCTCTTCTGGGGAAGGTACAACCTGCACCTGAACCTGAGGGGGCCCAATATCCATGCGGGCAGGTATGCTAGAGCTATTCGTGAGGGTTTAAATTAATTTAGCAGGGGAATGGCAACTGGAGTGATAGTGCTGAGGAAGAGGTCATTGGTTTACAAACAGAGGCATTGTATAGTGAGACTGCTAGCAAACAGAAGCCAATGATAGAGCAAAACTGCCGTTAGCAGAATGAGTTGCAATGTAAAAGGCAGTCAAAATCAAAAAAGGTGAATACAGGATTGAAGGTGTTATAATATTTCAATGTGCACAGTATACTGAATATGGTAGATGAACTTGTGGCTGAAAGATTATTATAGCTTAGAGCTTAACGTCCAAGGATACACACTGCATTGAAAGGACAAGCAGACAGGCAGAGGGGGTGGCAAGGCTCTGTTGATAAAAAGTAAAATTAAATCAAATCTTTAGAAAGAGGTGACATAGGACTGGAAGGTGTTGAATTGTTGTGGATAGAGCCAAGGAACTGAAAAGGTAAAAAGACACTGATGGAAGTTATATACAGAACCCAAACAATAGTGAAAATGTGGTCAACAAATTACAATGGAAGATAGAAAATGCATGTCGAAGGGGCCATATTACAAAAATCATGAGAGATTTCAATATGCAGGTAGATAGGGAAAATCAGCTTAGTGCTGGATCCCAAGAGGGGGTATTTCCAGAATGCCTACAAGATGGCTTTTTAGGGCAACTCATGGTTGAGCCCATTAGGGGACCAGCTATTCTGGATTGGGTGTTGTAAAAGGAAAGGGAATTGATTAGAAAGTTAAAGAAACCCTTAGAGTCCAGTGATGATAATATAATAGAACTCATCCTGCAATATGAGAAGGAGAAGCTGAAGTCAGTTATATCAGTATTACAGTGGAGTAAAGGGAATTAGAGGCATGAGAGAGGAGCTGGCCAAAATTGATTGGAAAAAAATATTGTCAGGGATGATAATAGAACAGCAATAGCTGTGATTCCTGGGGACAATTTGGAAGGTGCAGGACATATACATCCCAAAGAGAAGGAAGTATTCCCAAGGCAGGATAACAACCTTGGTTAAAGTGAGAAGTCAAAGCCAATATAAAAGTAAAAGAGAGGATATATAATAGAGCGAAAATTATTGGGAATTTAGAGGATCGGTAAGCTTTTAAAAACAGAAGGCAACTAAAATGTCATAAAGGAAAAGATGGAATGAGAAGGTAAGCTAGTTAATAATATTAAAGAGGATACCAAAAGTTTCTTCAGATATGTAAAGTGTAAAACAGAGGTAAGAGTAGATATTGGACTGCTGGAAAATGATATTGGAGAGGTAGCATTGGGGGATCAGAAAATGGTGGATGGACTAAGTAAGTATTTTATATCAGTCTTCACTGTGGAACTCACTAGCAGTATGCTAGAAGTTCGAGAGTGTAAGGGGGCTGAAGTTTGTGAAGTTGCCATTATTAGGGAGAAGGTTCTTGGGAAACTGAAAGATCTGAAGGTAGATAAGTCACCTGGACCAGACGGTATACACCTCCAAGGCTCCGAAAGAAATGGCTGAAGAGATTATGGAGGCATTAGTAATGATCTTTCAAGTTCCAGAGGACTGGAACTTGGAAATGTTATTCCACTCTTCAAGAAGGGAGAGAGGTGGAAGAAAGTTAGTTATATGCCAGTTAGTCTGACCTCAGTGGTTGGGAAGATGTTGGAGTTGAGTGTTAAGGATGTGGTTTCAGGGTACTTGGAGGCACATGATAAAATAGGCAGTGGTCAGCATGGTTTCATTAAGGGAAAATCTTCCCTGACAAATCTGATGGAAACCTTTGAAGAAATAACAAGCAGGATAGACAAAGGAGATTGGTTGATGTTGTGTTCTTGGATTTTCAGAAGGCCTTTGACAAGGTGCCACACATGAAGCTACGTAACAAACTACGAGCCCATGGTTTTACATTAAAGATTCTAGCAAGGGTAAAGCAGTGACTGATTGGCAGGAGGCAAAGAGTATGAATAAAAGGCGCCTTTTCTGGTTGGCTGTTGGTGGCTAGTGGTGTTCCACAGTGGTCTGTGTTGGGACCACTTCTTTTTATTTTACATGTCAATGATTTGGATGACAAAATTGATGGCTTTTTGACCAAGTTTACGGATGACATTAAGACAAGTGGAGGGGCAGGTAATTTTGAAGAAGTAGCGAAGCTACAGAAGGACTTAGAAAGATTAGGAAAATGGGCAAAAAAGTGGCAGATGGATTACAGTGTTGGGAAGTGTATGGTCATCCATTTCGGTAGAAGAAATAAAAGGGTAGACTAGTTTCTAAATGGAGAGAAAATTCAAAAATCTGAGGTGTGAAGGGACTTGGGAGTCTTTGTGTAGGACTCCCTGAAGGTTAATTTGTAGGTTGAGTCAGTGGAGAGGAAGGCAAATGCAATACTGGCTTTCATTTTGAGAAGACTAGACCATAAATGCAAGGATGTAATGTTGAGGGTTTATAAAGCACCGGTGAGGTCTCATTCGGAGTACTGTGAACAGTTTTGGGCCCCTTATCTAAGAAAAGATGTGCTAGAGAAGGTTCAAAGGAGATTCACAAATCTCTTGTCATATGAGGAGCTTTTGATGGCTCTGGGCTAACTGCATTTCAGAAGAATGAGGGATGACCTCATTGAAATGTATCGAATGTTGAAAGGCCTCGATAAGAGTGGATGTGGAGAGAATGTTTCCTACGGTGGGGAAGTCTGAGGCCAGAGGACAGCCTCAGAATAGAGGGCTGTTCTTTTAGAACGGAGATGAGGATGATTTTCTTTAGAGAAAGAGCGGTGAATCCGTGGAATTTATTGCCATAGGCAGCTGTGGAGGCCAAGTCATTGAGTATATTTAAGGCAGAGATTGACAGATTCTTGATTCATCAGGGAATGAAGGGAATCGGGGAGAAGGCAGGAGATTGGGACTGAGAGAGAAAATGATTCAGCCACGATGAAGTAGCAGAACAGACTTGATGGGCCAAATGGCCTCATTCTCCTCCTATATCTTATAATCTTATGGTATATTATAAAGTACTAAAGATACATAAACTATCATAGGAATGAAGAGATTACGTAAAATGCAATAAGGGTAAGGGAGTCACCACGCTTACTTTCCTGACATCATTAAAAGCAATTGCTCTAATTGTGAACTAATTTTAGAATCCTGTACTGTGGTGTAAAAGGCTCCCCAGGGAATGTTCAGGTTTGTACCACCTGCCACCGTCAACTACAGGAAAAACAGAATATCTGGTAAACACTCAGGTCAGGCCATATCTATGGAAAAAGAAACCTTTGATATTCTAGATTGAAACTCATAACAATGGAAGAGCAGAAACAAGGCAGTTTTAAGTTGCAGAGAGGTGGGAGGAAGAACTAATGCAATCACTGCTACATCACTGGGAGGGCAAGATCAAGGTTGTGGTGGGCATAAGTTGTAGACAAGTCAATCACTTGATAAGAGCAGGTAGAGATAGTGAACCTAAACAAGAGGTAATAAGAGCCATCAGAGCATAAGACATAGGACACAGAATTAGGTCATTCGGCCCATCGAATCTGCTCCACTATTCCATCATGGCTGATTTATTATCCCTCTCAACCCCATTCCACTGCTTTCTCCTCATAACCTTTTCATGCCCTTACTACTGAAGAACCCATCAACCTCTGCTTTACATATACCCAGTGACTTGGCCTCCACAGCCATCTGTGGCAATGAACTCCAAGTATTCACCACGCTTTGGCTGAAGAAATTGATTCCATACTTTGTCGTAAAGAGATGTGCTTGTATTCTGAGGCTGTGCCCTCTGACCCCAGATTTCCCCAACTATTGGAAACATCCTCGCATCGTCTACTCTATCTAGGCCTTTCAATATTCAGTACATTTCAACGAGATCCACCCTCATTCTTGTAACCACCATCAAACACTCCTCATACTTAACCCTTCCATTCCTGGGAGCATTCCTGTGAACCTTATCCAATGCCAATGTATTGTTTTTTAGATAAGGATAATAGATAATAAGTGGTTTATTATTGTCATGTGCAGTGGAAAATTTTGTTTTGTATGCCATCCTTGCCAAACATTTCATCACATTAGTATTTTGAAAGCTGAGTATAGTGTTAGTTATAGAGAAAGTGCAGTGCAGACAGGAAAGTGCAAGGCCATGACAAAGTAGATAGTAAGGTCACTTTATCATACCATGGGATTGTTCAATAATCTTACTGTATGTCAGCAGGACAGAAGCTGTCCTTGAACCATGTGGTACCTGCTTTCAGGATTTGATGCCTTCTGCACTTTAGGAGGGGGGAGAAGAGAGGATGCCTGTGGTGTGCGTGGGGTCTTTATGTTGGCTGCTTTGTAAAAGCAGCAAGATAAAATCTGTGCTCACCCCATTTTAACAGGGAGAGTCCCTCTTGTCCTCACCTACCACCCCATGAACCTCCACATTAAACAAATCATTCTTCAACAGAATTCTACTACCAAACAGATCTTTATCTCCCCCCCCCACCCCCACACTCTCTGCTTTCCACAGGGATCACTGCTCTTTGCCCATTCGTCCTCTCCCACTAATCTTGCTCATGGCACATACCCTGCAAGTGACAGATATGCTACACTTGCCCATTTACCTCCATTCAGGGCCCATAACTGTCCCAGGTGAGGCATCACTTCAGCTGCGAATTTATAGTCAATAGTATCCAGTACTCCAGAAGTGGACTCCTCTACATTGGTGAGACCCGAAGTAAACTAGGGGACCACTTTATTGAGCACCTCTGTCAAAGGCAAAATTTCCCCGAGAGCAAACCATTTTAATTCCTATCCTGATTCCCATTCCAACATGGAGGCTCTTTTGCTAAAATGAGGCCACTCTCAGGGTGGAGGAGCAACACCTCATATTCCATCAAGATAGCCTCCAACCTCATGGAATGAACATTGATTTTTCCTTCCAGTAATTTTCCTTTCCCGCTCCCCTTCCATTCCCCACTCCGTCCTCCTACCTCTTCTACTCGTCTGCTATCACCGCCCCTGGTGCCCTTCCTTCATCCCTTTCTCCCATCATCTGCTTTCCTCTCCTGTCAGATCCTTCTTCTCCAGCCCTTTACTTTTCCTACTCACCTGGCTTCACCTATCACCTTCTAGTTGGTTCTCCTTCCCCTCCCCCCCCGTTTTATTTTTGGCATCATCCTCCTTTCCTTTCCAGTTCCGATGTAGAGTCTCAGCCTGAAATGTCGACTGCTTATTTTTTCCCCATTTGTGTTGCCTGACCTGCTGAGTTCCTCCAGCATTCTATGTTAATTTCCTCAGGATTTCAGGCATCTGTAGAATTTTGTGTTTATCAGAGAAATATTAAGTCTTATTCATCCTTCATGTACTCACTCTGCAACATAAAACTAACTTTGATTTTTTTATTTCTGACAGAAAGTCTTTGATCTGAAAGATTAAGTGTTTCTTTCCAGAAATCCTGCTCAACCCAGTGTTCCCAGCTTTTCACATTGCTATAGATGTCTGATGGAGAGTATATTGACTGGCTGCACCATAGTGTGGTATGTAAGCTCCAATGCCTTTGAACAGAAAATCTCACAAAAAAATAGTGGAAATCACGGGTAAACCCCTCCTCACCATTAAGCTCATCTACACGAAGTATTGTCATAGGAGAGCAGAATCCATCATCAGTGTGCCCCACCACCCAAGACATGTTCTATTCTCGCTGCTGCCGTCAGGAAGAAGGTACAGGAGCCTCCAAATTCACATCAGTAGTTTGAGGAAGTTATTACCCCTCTGCTTCACTTGTCCCAACATTGAAATGTTCCCACAACTTCTAGACTAATTGTCAAGGACTCTTCATCTCATGTTCTTGATGCTTATTGCTTATTTATTATTATTTCCTTCTTTCTTTCCTTTTGTATTTACAGCTTGTTGTCATTTGCACACCAGTTGAGCTCTCAAGTTGATGCGGTCTTTCATTGATTCTGTTAGTGTTATTATTTGATTATGGATTTACTGAGTATGCCCGCAAGAAAGTGAACCTCAGGGTTATATATGGTGACATACATATAATTTGATAATAAACTTACTTTGAACTTTTTTACCATCTGCAGATTTTCTTTTAGATTTTCATCCACTGCCAATCTAAGAATACTACTAGAAAATAACATAAATAATAACTGAAGAATTTTTTTTGCCTTTATCTGAAGCTGAATGCATCTAGTTATAGAACAATACAGCACAGAAACAGATCTTTCAGCTGACCTAGTCCATGCCAAACTATTAATCTGCATAGTCTCATCAAAAATGTACCTGGACCATACCTGGACCATACCATTCCATACCTCTCCTATCCATGTACCTATCCAAATTTCTCTTAAGTGTTGAAATCCAACCCGAATTCACCACTTCCACCGGCACTCACCATCCTCTGAGTGAAGATGTTCCCCTTAAACATTTCACCTTTCACCCTTAACCCATGACTTTTAGTTCTAGTCTCACCAAACCCCAGTGGAAAAAAGCTCACTTTCATGTACCCTATCTAAACCCCTCATAATTTTGTATACCTCTTTCAAGTCTCCCCTCAGTCTTCTATGTTCCAGGGAATAAAGTCCTAACCTATTGTACCTTTCCCTATAAACTCAGGTCCTCAAGCCCCAGCAACATCCTTGTAAATTTTCTCTGCACTCTTTCAATCTTATTGATAATCTTCCTGTAGGTAGGTGACCAGATCAGCACACAACATTGCAAATTAGACCTCACCAATGTCTTATACAACTTCAAAATAACATCCGAACTCCTGTACTTGATAGTTTCATTTATGAAGGCCAATGTGCCAAATGCTTTCTTTCCACCTTTATCTACTTGTAACTTTCAAGGAATTATGAACATGTATCCCAGATGCCTCCATTCTACCATCTCTGTTCTAGAATATTTAAATACCTTTACATTTAAAGATTATTCAAGTGATAAAGGCTCAAACAATTTCATTCCTTCCACCTATTGACAATAAGATACTTTAGTTCCTTTACCTGATGAGTCGAGTGTGCTACTTGTAGTCGTCATACCAAAAGCAGCTTCAAAGTCAGGTTGCAAAATATTATTTGAAACTGGAGGCACTGTCGCATTTGTATTTGCCATAAATGCATTTCCAAAGCCTTGAAGAAACAAAAATATATATACTGTATACTTTTTTTAAAAAAAGGCAATGTCACATAAATTACACTCCTTTGGATTACAGCTAACTTCAAGAGCAAATCACCTCCTCTTGGAAAGTTCTTCAAACTGGCTAAATCACATGCAATTCCAGGCAACATAAATGCAGTGGTGTGGATATGGAACAGTGCATGGAATTACATTTACAATTACATAATGCTGAAAATTCGATCCTGCACTAGAAATACACTGAATTAAAACAGTAGATTTTAAACATAATTTCCATATTTAACAGAACTGCAACAACTTCAAGCTACAAGGAAAGGATATTACAAAATAAAATTAGTAATACACACACATTTTTCAAACTGAATGACTACTTTAAATCTCACACCCCCACCCATCACCACTACCCTCCAAGTACATCCTTTGCCCTCCCCATCACAACAAAAGTCAGTTACCAGCTAGCAAGTCAGACGATGCAGATGAAGTGGAAAGGGCCTGATTGGCAGGCTGAGACTCGGGAACAGAACTGCCAAAGGCATCTAATATTGGAGTCCAGGGGAGCAGCACAAAAAAGAGCGAAGAAAGCACCAAACTTAGATCAACTGATTTCTGCAACCATCAGAAACAATTACCCACTTAAGCGAACAGATTTCAAATTTCTACTTGTTTGGCAATGGATGCAACATATTTAGAACGTCAAACGTTTCTACATCACATGCTATCCTAAAATCACACAATTTATCCGCTTTAGATGTATTTGAAAATTACAGTTTAATATCTTGGTGCAGAATGGTATTTCAGTGAAAAATTCAGTACTTGTACAAGGTAACAGTTACACGATTGAATCTAAGATCATACATGAGGTGCTGCTGAGAAACATTAATAATGAGTGCAAAAGTGTTGAAAGATCTGTTTATTTTAATGAACATTTTAAACAGCACTACATAACAGTCTGTTTTGCTGCCACATTAGTTTTAAATACCAGAGCCAATGAAATGCTGAACATCTGCTCAACTTGGGGAGATATCTGAAAAGTATACCCACCACCAAACAGATCAAGTACGGCTGAAGATTCTGATTTAGCAGGAGAGGCACTGACTGTGGGTGGTGCTACAAATGCTTCAACTGTTGCAGGCAAATAAAGGAAAATAATATAAGTAACAACAGAAATACCAGAGATTTCTCATAATAAGATTAGCAGCTGTTCCTAAACCATAATCTGAAAGTCAATTGTCCTCTTGTTAGGTCATTTCAAAATAATTCCAGCAGCAAGAACAATTTTCAACATTTCAGACTCAGTTTCTACCAATTGTCAGAGGTGATATAACAGTAAGTAGCCTTAAAAATCTGTGGAAGCCCAGTCTACAAACAAACATTTCCATTTGTATTTATTGGTGGTTTACTACTTAAATTACATGAATTTCGAAGTTTAAAAGGAATTTGTTTTCAGTGTTACTGTCTTATTTATAGAGTAATCCTAAAATTTGAGCATTTATGTTCATTATTTCCCGCATCTTGAAATGAAAGGTTTTTTAATTAATTAATTAAAAATAGAGCACAGAACAGGCCTTTCTGGCCCAATGAGCTGTACCACCCAGCAACCCACCTATTGAACCTATGCTAATCACAGGACCATTTACAATGACCAACTAACCTACTAACTGGGATGTCTTCAGACTGTGGGAGGAAGCCCACGTACACAAGGGAAGAGCTTACAACTTTCTTAAAGAGGACGCAGGAATTGACCTCCGACACCCCAAGCTGTAATAGTGTCGCGCTAACTGCTACATTTCCATGGCACGGTAAATGTTCTTCCCATTAAATATCTATGGCCCATGATATTCAATTACATGACAATCTTGAATATTCCTCCATTCGTTTAGGTTTAACACAAATTTTATAAAAATACTTAAGAACAAACAACTGAAGATGACACTTTTTCCCAGCTGCCCTTAAATCAAAATCAGAAGTTCATTATTCATTCTACAATGGCATTTCAAATATTTTTAATTAAAATAATTACAAATAGAAAGGAGATCAACATATTGGAAATCCCTCAAAAAGCCAGGTCTGACATTTGGGTTCCTGGTGAAATTTGTGCATTTATACTTCAGACTAGAATTAAAAAATAACAGGAGTGCTAATATTCTTAACAGAAAAGGATAAAGGCCTAGGTGTGAGAGGAAAGGGACACTTGAAGTAAAGAAGAGGTTAAGAACATAAGACAAAGGAGCAGAATTAGGCCATTTGCTCCATCAAGCCTGCTCAGACATTCCATAATGGCTGATTTAGTATCTCTCTCAAACCCAGTCTCCTGCTTTTCCCTGTAACTTTTGACACCTCAACTAATTAAGAACCTATCAAACTCTGCTTTAAATATGCACAATGATGTGGCCTCCACAGGCATCAGTGGCAATGAATTCCACATAAATTACATGACTTTTCTCTGTGGATGAATGCTTTTGGCAAACTGGAAAGGAAATATCTGATGGTTAATTTAGAAGATCCTGTTATGGCATTCAAAAGGCAATAAAAGAAACAGCCTGAAAGTTGTCAAAGGAATGAATGGGATGTCAAAAAAAAGCTTCCACTCTTCAAAATTAGCGAAATCTAACTGTCCCAACATTTATCCATTACGTTCAGTTTCAGAAATAGTTATACCAGTTATAGCTGTCTGCAGCTTTGTTAATGGTGTTGAGTTAGTCACGAGCCAAATTATGCACATGAATACATTTGGAAGCTCAAATTAAGTGAAAATGCCAAAGGGTTGTAGAGGAGCTGTAAGTAGTGGACAAAACAGGGGGAATATATACAGGTAGGGACTGAATGGGTAGAATAGGATTTTCCCAATGTGCACTCACAGCTGGTGAGCCTTCCTGCTAAAAGTGCAGTTCCATTGTGCTCCACCAATCAATGCAGTCTGTCACTGACCAAATGACTACATCACAACCTGGTAGTCTGCCCAAACTCCACTAAGTCACCTACCCAAATCCACTTATTTTTTAAAAAAATTCTGTTAACTGAATTCAAATTCTTAAAAGCCTGATTATCACCATGACCCATTTAAACTTGCCATTTCCTCTTTGGCTTTGGTAACCGCCAATTCCACTCACTTGAGGGCACTGAAAACGAACCAGATTATCACAACTTCAAAGTCAGAGTTACACAGCAGGAAACAGCTCTTCAGACCAAGCCATCCATGCCAATTAAGATGTCATTCTAAGCTAGCCTCTTGCTGACCAATATCCCTCTAAACCTTTTCTGTCCATGTACCTGTCTCAACACTGCAATTGTGCCAGGCTTGCTCCATACAAAAAATGTTACCCCTCAGGTCCTTTTCAAAATCTTTTCCCTCTCACTTTAAAATCTATTTTGACTAGTTTATTCAATTATTTAGGGGTACAGTGCAGAATAGGCCCCTTCTGCCCTTCGAGCCTACCTAGCATGTCTTTGGACTGTGGAAGGACGTACAGACTCAGTACACGGTACACCGGAATTGAACTTCAAACTCAATTGCCCTGAGCTGTAATAGCGTGGTACTAACCACGATGTTATCATGGTGCCCTAGTTTTAGGTTCCCCTACCCTAATAAGGAGGACAGGTTATCCACCTTTATCCACACTCATGTATTGGATAAATCTTTATATGGTCACACTTTAGCTTCATGTATTCTAGGGAAAACCAAAAGTCCCATCTCCTCCTAGTAAGCTTTCCACGCCCAGCAACTTCCTCAACTCTTTTTCTAAACTCCTTCCAGTTCACTCTGCTTTGACCGAGGTGCTAGTGATCATAAATCTACGCCATCACCAAAGCGCTGAATGACGTTGTCCAAAGCTATCCTTGGCATAGCTCACCTGCTGCTGCAAAGTTCATCTATGCATGTTACCTACAGATTTATAATTTCAATGTACTCTTGTAAAACAATCCTCTCCTATACAGTGGATTCCGGTGAATTGGGCCATCAGTTAATCTGGACAGCTGCTTATTTGCGACAACTCTTATAGAACTAAAACTGATCGAGAAAATGGTCGGTGTTTCCTTTGTTTATTTTGGCTACTAAGCTATTTAATTGGGACACGAGACTGATGCCAAAAAGTTTGTAAGTAGTGTCAGTCACACGTGTGTATGGTTGTTAAACACTACATCATGATTAGAATAAATAGTTTTTAAATACTGTCAGTTGTATCTATTCGTCTTCACAAAGCAGTGATTTTTGTCACTGATAGTTGGCACGAAATAAGCAGTAAGACAATTCAGAACTGCTTTGCTCACTGTGGTTTCAAACATTCAGGCTTGAAGATACCAGAAACAGCTGGGAGTGAAAATGAAAATGAAACAATTTCATTACTTCGGCATGTTAGGAATTACAAAGAATTAAGGCATTGACAATCATCTTGAATGTTACAATGAAAATGAAGATCTAGGGGATGCAATCATCAAAACATTGTATGAGGTCCATGTACCATTCCTCATCGGGAGAGCAGAAGAGTAGTGAGCAACTTTAAATTCCTCAGTGATACCATTTCAGGATCAGTCCTGGCCCAGCACATAAGTGAAATTACAAAGAAAGCACATCAATGCCTCTATTTCCTTATGTTTACAAAGATTCAGCATGACATCTAAAACTTTGATGTGTGGTAGGGAGTATATTGACTGGTTGCATCATAGCCTGGTATGGAAACACTAATGTCCTTGAACAGAAAATCCTACAAAAAGTCATGGAGATGGTCAAGTCCGTCATGGGTAAAGCCCTCCCCACTACTGACCACATCTACATGAAGTGCTGCCACAGAAAAGCAGCATCCATCATCAAGGACCCCCACCACTCAGGCCATTGCACTGCTGTCATCAGGAAGGTGGTACAGGAGCCTCAGAACCCACACCACCAGGTTCAGGAACAGTTACTGCCCCTCAACCATCAGACTCTTGAACGATAGGGGATGACTTCACACCCGCCAGCACTGAACTGTCCCCACAACCTACGGACTCACTTTTAAGGACTCTTTATATCATGTTCTCAATATGTATTGCTGAATTTTTTTTTTTCCTCTCTTTTGTATTTGCAGTTTGTTGTCTTTTGCATATTGGTTGTTTGTCCATCCTGTTGAGTATGGCTTTTCACTGACTCTATTGCATTTCTTGGATTTACTGTACATGCCGGAAAGAAAATGAATCTCAGTGTTGTATATTGTGACATAATGTATATGTACTTTAATAATAAATTTACTTTGAACTTTGAAAGCAGTTAACTGCACTGATTTTGTTCACTTACAGTCTAATCAAAAGAACATGGCAGCATACATTAGATAAATTCCTCTGTTGCTAATTATTAGGAATTAATAGCTTTATAGTGCTGTAATAGCATTGGTAGTGTCCTAATTTGTTCTGCATTTCATTTAAATGCATAATTTGTTAGTCAGTTAAATAGTAGTTTGTCCTTTTTTAATGCCTTTTTAACTACTTCCATAAAACTTTGACTAATTGGGGCAGACACTAAAATGAGCCGAAATGTACTGGTTCTGATGTGTCCCAATTAACTGGAATCCACTGCACTATACTTAATCTCAACTCCAACATCCATATCCTAAATTATCCAAAATTCAGGTAATCTGTGGATTCTTGACCTTCATCAGCTAAAACCCACCACAAAGCACATCTTTCCCTCCCCCCCCCCGCTTTCCGCAGGGATCACTCCCTACGCAACTCCCTTGTCCATTCGTCCCCTGCCATCCCTCCCCACTGATCTCCCTCCTGGCACTTATCCTTGTAAGCGGAACAAGTGCTACACATGCCCTTACACTTCCTCCCTTACCACCATTCAGGGCCCCAGACAGTCCTTCCAGGTGAGGCAACACTTCACCTGTGAGTCAGCTGGGGTGATATACTGCGTCCGGTGCTCCCTATGTGGCCTTCTATATATTGGTGAGATCCGACGCAGACTGGGAGATCGTTTTGCTGAACACCTACGCTCTGTCCGCCAGAGAAAGCAGGATCTCCCAGTGGCCACACATTTTAATTCCACATCCCATTCCCATTCTGATATGTCTATCCACGGCCTCCTCTACTGTAAAGATGAAGCCACACTCAGGTTGGAGGAACAACACCTTATATTCCGTCTGGGTAGCCTCCAACGTGATGGCATGAACACTGACTTCTCAAACTTCCGCTAATGCCCCACCTCCCCCTCGTACCCCATCCGTTATTTATTTATATACTTACATTCTTTCTCTCTCTATCCTTTTTCTCCCTCTGTCCCTCTGACTATACCCCTTGCCCATCCTCTGGGTCCCCCCCACCCTTTTTCTTCTCCCTGGGCCTCCTGTCCCATGATCCTCTCATATCCCTCTTGCCAATCACCTGTCCAGCTCTTGGCTCCATCCCTGCCCCTCCCACTTTCAAATCTCTTACTAGCTCTTCCTTCAGTTAATCCTGACGAAGGGTCTCGGCCTGAAACGTCGACTGTACCTCTTCCTAGAGATGCTGCC
This sequence comes from Mobula hypostoma, assembly GCF_963921235.1. Taxonomy (NCBI): domain Eukaryota; kingdom Metazoa; phylum Chordata; class Chondrichthyes; order Myliobatiformes; family Myliobatidae; genus Mobula; species Mobula hypostoma. The sequence goes on from NC_086098.1 coordinate 150,495,345, forward strand.
TGGCCTGCTGCGTTCACCAGCAACTTTGATGTGTGTTGCATCAATCACCCTCCTCACATTTAATGTCCAACAGTCCTCAAAGAAATTTATGGAATCCAAGCATCCAGCTCAATTACACTCCCCATTTTTTTCCATTTTCATCTTTTTACTACTTTTTCCAGCTTGAAACTCAGCTCTATTATAACCTTCCATTACTTAGCGTACTGACAGTGCAGCTCAAGGGCAATTTATGGGTAATTATACTCCTACAAAGAAACTTGGAAGTTAGACCGTAAGACATGGAAGCAGAATTATGCCATTCAGCCATCGAGTCTGCTCAGTTATTTGATCATGGCTGATTTATTTCCCCTATCAACACTAAATCCTGCTTTATTACAAGCACTATATGCAAAACAAGGTACTATCTTTCCAATCCTAGGGCCATCGGTTCCGCTTTTGTCTGTTCTCTTTCTTTAGCCATCTTTCTGGAAAACTTGTAAGGCTTCTCAACCATCCCCTGCCTTTAATTCCCTTCCCCAACAATCCAGGGCCACACATCTCTACTATCTTGCTGTCACTCCAGGCTTGTTTACTGCCAAGTCTTCAACCTTCCTCCAAGTCACTTAACATCCAGAATCTTCTGTGGTACTTGTATTATCTCCTTAGAACATTGAATGGTACAAATTAAATTAGTAATCAAATGACCAACTAAACTACCCCCCTCTGCTTACACGATTCCACTTTCATAACATTCATGTGTCTATCTAAACGTCTCTTAAAAGTATCTAATGTACCTGTCTCTACCACCACCCAAGGCAGCACATTCCAGACACCATTCACTTTTGTGTAAAAAAAAACTTGACCCTCACATCGCCTTTGAACTTAACCCGTCTCACCTTAAATGCATAGCCTCTAGTCTTAGACATTTCAGCCTTTGGAAAAAGATACTGTCTGTCTACTCTATCTATGCCTCTCACAATCTTATAAACCTTTATCAGCACTTTCATCCAATGTGGTCTATATCATCTATTCCACTAAACCTGGCCTCTAACCACATGGATCATAATTATGCCAAGTTTCTATACTCATACACATTATTTGGAATTATGTCCATCTGGTTATTAATTCACATTTCTTAACCGAGCTCCATCTGTCCCAGAGGACATAAAAATTAAATGATTTCTTCATATAACTGCCACAATCCATTTTAGCTTTCACAGTTACCAATTTTTATGTTCAAAGAGTATAGGAAGACTCACCAGATAACAGATCAGCAGTAAGACTACTTTCTGGCAAAGGGGAAGCCCCGCGTGAAGGGGTTGAAAAAGCATCTTTGAAAGTGAAAGTGAAAGCAAGTAAACAGTTAAACAGTGAATTATTCCTGCTTCCGAAATGCACATTTTATAAACTAAAACAGGTTTCAAACGATTACACAATGTTGTCAACTTTGTGTGTGTTTGGGAATTTCAGATGGGAAATGAGATATTCTCCTTTTTTTTTGAGTACCTGATGCAAATAGGTCTATACTAGGACCCGCTTCGGGTTTAGGAGCTGTAGATGCATTTGGCTCAGGAACAGAATCAAATAAATCTAAGAACAAAGACAAGATACATTAATTCCAAATCTCCTTTAACAAAAGTGGAGCAGTTAAAAGGTTTTAACATAAATTGATTACACAAGCTGACTGCTAACTAGAAGTTAAGCAAATTTGTACTAAAGAAATTATAATGCTTGTTTACTTGACATTTAGATTTATTTAGCTCAATTATCAGTCTCAGTTCACAAATCCCAAGATAAAGATAAAGTTACCACCAAAAATATCAAGAGCAGGTGCAGTGGTAGTGGTGGCAGTAGTAGTATCTGCTGTTGTGGTGGTGGTAGCAGTAGTAGCAGTCGCAGTAACAGTCGCGGTTACAGTAACAGTCTCAGTCGTAGTCACACTAGCAGTTGTGCTGGTAATGGCAACGGTAGCTGTACTGGCAGTTGCAACGGTAGTGGTGGGGGTAGTTGCTGGAACGCTGGCCTCAGCGGGCTTCATAGCAAAAAGGTCCAGTTCAGCAGCAGCCTCTGCACTACCTTCTGATGGTGCAAAAGGGTCTTTGGAAATGGACAGAGGTGGGAAGAAAGAGGGTCAGAGGATGGAAAAATCAGGGTTTACAATCAAGATGCTAGGGTTAACATCTACATTTCAGTAGATTGGCTTACATTTCCACAAAACAATTTTATTACATTTTCATTAACCCTAGTCACATACTTTTGCATCATTACAAAAGTTGCATGAAAAGAAGGGTTAGTTAATGCAAAGAAACCAATATTTTATACATTCTCCTCACAGCCAACAGTTTACTCCATTACAATAGCCACCACCATCCCAAATTAGAAAAGTGCACAGCATATTACCAATTAAAACACAGGAGTTCTTTTTAAAAAGGTATAAAGCCAATCTTCATTTTAAAAAAGAAATTATATTTCCAATTATAAAATACAAATTATGCAAATGCTTAAAATGTGATGGATGGCAACAGGTTAAGAAGTGCTTTGGGTTGATGTAATGGATAAAAACAAAGAGTTAGTATGGTACTGTTGAAGAGGTATGAATTGAGAGTTGGCCTCCTGTTTCACTCAAAGACAGAAGAGCAGAATGATAGCATTCAGCCCATTAAGTCCGCTCCACTACTCCATCACGCCTGATTTACTATCCCACTCAACCCCGCTCTCCTGCCTTCTTCCGTAGCCTGAGACCCTTAACAATCAAGAACCTATTAAACATCCACTTTAAATATACTTAATGACTTGACCTCCACAGCCATCCATGGCAATGGATTCCACAGATTCACCATCCTGACAAGAAATTCCTCCTCATCTCTGTTCTAAAGAGGTATTCTTCTATTATGAGGCTGTGCCCTCTAGTCCGAGACTCTCCCACTATTTGAAACATCTTCTCCATGTTCATAACTATCTAGACCTTTCAATTAAACAGGTAGGAGCAATGGAATGGTGCAGTTGGTATTGACTGTTTAGTCTTTCAAAATCAAAAAAAAGTGGCCTTTGCACACCAAAGATGGGAGCCTTTGCAAATGGGCCTCATCTGAATTCCATCAACCAAACTTCAAGTGCCAAACAGGTATTTGGAATTAGTTTAGAATTTTGTAAATAACAACAACAAAAAAAAACTGGCTTATATTCATGGCCAAGAGGCAATTGCAGTGAGGTAGAAGCAACAGTTTGTGACAGTAAGGGAAAAGCTGATGGACTGACTGAACAGCATTAAAACTGAATAAATACATTTTGAAGAAACAGATGTTTCTGAAGATGTAAGGAGAAGAATGAAAAGTTAGCAGTGAGGTGTAAAAAGTGGGGGAGTAAATACAGGGGTAGCAGCTGGATGGAGAATTTCATGAGATGTGCAGAAGAGCCCTCATAACAATATTAAAATGTTTTTTTAGGAATATTACTTGGAGCACAGGCTCCAGTCACTTGAATACTAATGTGAACCATTTCTTAACCTGTCCATTTCTATCTACTGGACCTGGGGCTTCAATTAAACAGTCTACCATTCAAAAAATTTTAGGTGGATTTCTGAGCACAAAAAAACTACCGTAAAATAGATTAAGATGGGCAAATAAGTTTGTCGAAGATACATGCCAAATATTCCTTAATCAATTATTGATTTTTCAAATGGGAAGCAGTTTGCCAACAGTGAAGAATAACCACCCATACCTTCTTATCATAAAGACCATCTATGACTTACACATAGTCTCTTTACTTGAACAGTAGTCAGGATGTGGACAACAAATATAGAAAAGTCATAAAAAGGGCAATGTTGTAATAGTTATGGGGATTTCAATAAGCAGATAGATTTGGAAAATCAGGGTGGTGCTGAATCCCAAGAGAGGGAATTTATAGAATGCCTATGAGTGTTTTTTTTTAGAGCAGCTTGTGGTTGAGCCCACTCGGGGAATGGCAATTCTGGATTGGTTTATATAATGACCCAGATTTGATAAGGGACCTTAAGATCAAGGAACCCTCAGAAGCTAGTGATCGTTATATGATAGAATTCACTCTGCAGTTTGAGAGGGAGAAGCTAAAATGGGATGTGTCAGTATTACAGTGGAGTAAAGGGAATTACAGAGGCATGAGAGAGGAGCTGGCCAAAGCTTATTGGAAGTGAACATTAGCATGGATGACGGCAGAACAGCAGTGGCTAGAGTTTCAGGGAGCAATTTGGAAGGCACAGGAAAAATACATCCCAAAGTATTCTCAAGGAAGGATGAGGCAACTATGGCTGAAAAGGAGTCAGAGACAGCATAAAAGCAAGAGAGGGCAAATAATATAGCAAAAATTAGTGGGAAGGTAGAGGATTGGAAAGCTTTTAAAAACCAATTATAAAATGCCATAAAGAAAGAAAAGATTAAATATGAAGCAACACACACAAAATGCTGGAGGAACTCGGCAGGCCAGGCAGCATCAATGGAAAAGAGTACAGTCGATGTTTCAGCCCAAAATGTTCACTGTACTCTTTTCCAAAGATGCTGCCTGGCCTGCTGAGTTTCTCCAGCATTTTGTGTGTGTTGCTCAGATTTCCAGCATCTGCAGATTTTCTCTTGTTTGTGATTAAATATGAAGGTAAGCTAGCCAATAATTAAAAAAAGACGATACAAAAAGTTTTTTCAGATATATGAAGAGTAAAAGAGAGACACAAGTGGATATCAAACAACTGGAAAATGATGCCGGTCAGTATAGTTTCCTTAATTGAAAATCTTGCTGGGCATATATGTTGGAATTCTTTAAGGAAGTAACAGGTAGGATAGGCAAAGTAGAGTCACTGTATTTTATTTATTTGTATTTTCAGAGGGTCTTTAATAAGGTGCCGCACATGGTATTACAGAAGAGATACTAACATGGATGGAAAATTGTTTGACCGGCAGGAGACAAAGAGTAGGAATGAAGTATGACTTTCTGGTTGGATGCCGGTGACCAATGGTGTGACGCAAAGGTCGGTGTCAGGATGGACCGACCTTTATATGTTGTATTTTACAATTATATCCAAATCAATGATGTGAATGATGGAAATAATGGCTTTGTGACCAAGTTTGTGGATGTTACTGAGATAGATGGAGGGGCTGGTAGAGTTGAGGAAGCAGGGTGTCTACAGGAGGACTTAAGTTGGGAGAATGGGCAAAGAAGTGGCAGATGGAATATAGTGTAGGGATGCATGGTCATACACTTTGATAGAAGGAATAAAGATGTGGACTACTTTCTAAATGGGAGAAAATTCAAAAATCTCCCTATTTCAGGTGCAAAGGGCCTTAAGAGTCCTTGTGCAGGATTCCCAAAAGGTTAACTTGCAGTTTGAGTCAGTGTTAAGGAGGGCAATTGCAATGTTAGCATTCATTTTGGGCGGACTAGAATACAAAAGCAAGGATGTAATGCTGAGGCTTTATAAGGCTTTGCCCAGACCACCCTTTCGAGTATTGTGAGCAATTTTGGGTCACTTATCTAAGAAAAGACGTGCTGGCATTGGAGAGGGGCCAGAGGAGCTATACAAGGATTATCCCAGGAATGAAAGAGTTAACATATGAAGAGCATTTGATGGCTCTGGGCCTGTACTTACTGGAGTTCAGAAGAATGGATAGGAGGATCTCATTGAAACCTATCAAATATTGAAAAGCTTAGACAGAGTGGATGTGGAGGGGATGTTTCTTATCGTGGGAGAGTCTAGAACCAGAGGGCACAGCCTCAGAATAGAGGGACATCCATTTAGAACAGAGATGAGGAAAAATTTCTTTAGCCAGAGGGTGGTGAATCTGTGGAATTCATTGCCATAGATGACTGTGAAGGCCAAGGCATTGAGTATACTTAAAGTGAAAGTTGACAGGTTCTTGATTAATCAGGATGTCCTGGGTTACAGGGAGAAGGCAGGAGAATGGGGTTGAGAGGGATAATGAATCAACCAAGATGGAGTGTTGGAGCAGACTTGATGGGCTGAATGGCCTAATTCTGTTTCTATGTCTCATGGTCATTAAGCCTACCTTAGCTCCTTCTACAAGAAAGGCTCTCTTCTCCAGACTCAATCAGTCGAAGGTATTTCCCCAATACACTACCATTACCCATTAACTTGAATTTAGCCCAAACTATCACAGCCTTGTTCAGACCGCACATATATTCCTATTGAGCCAAAATTACACTTTCCAATTTCTTTCTGGCCTCACTCCCAACCCCAGCATATCCCATTAATTAACCCTTGTTTGAGTAACCTTTAATTATGTACCAGCTAAATCACACAAAAGACCTCTTCTTAAAAACTGGGTGTCATCACTGTTGGCAGACACTTTTTGTCTTCTGTAACCTTTACAAAGTTGACTCCTCAAAACATTGAGCATTGAAACAGTTTGCACTGAAGTAGTTTGAATATATAATACCTTTCATTATCATGTATCTCAGTGTTTTGCAGTCAATTAAGTACTTTTGAAGCATGATCACTGCTATAATATTGCACAGTACTTAACAACAGCTAGCTTCCTCAACGTTACAGAGATTTACCTGGATGCTGCCTAGATTGAAGGGTATATGTTTAGAGAGCTATGGCTTTTCTGTTTGGAGCGAAGGAGGATGGGAAGTGGCTTGATGGAGATGAACATGATAGTAAGAAGCATGGATCGAATGGACAGTCAGAGACATTTTCTCAGGGCAGAAATGGCTAATACTAGGCGGCCAGGCAGAATAACTGCAAGGTGATTAGAGGAAAGTACGGGGGGATGTCAAAGGTAAGTTTCTTTTTCTTTTACACAGAGACCCTGTCAGGGGTGGTGATAGAGGCAGATACATTAGGGACAGTCTTAGATAAATGGATGATAGAAAAATATAGAGCTATTGGAAAGGAATGATCTTAAAAGTAGGTTAAAAGGTCAGCACAAAATTGCAGGCCAAAAGGGCTGCACTGGGCTGTAATATTCTATGTCCTGTTACTAATCAGAACATTGGAATTTCCAAGCATAATTATGGTATCTTGAAGGATCCCAAGTTGAAGAGTATTTAGCTCCCTCAAGTGGTTGGATGACAACAAAACAAGCCTGCATTTAAAACACATGGTGTAAATCTGTTGAATTGATTCGTTTTTACTTGATATTTCCTTAATCTATATTCCAAGAGCTCAGTGATTAAGTCTTTTCCTCTTATAAGGTACATTTGGAGCCTTATTTAATGGAAGGAAAGCTTTACATTCACAATTTTATCACTGTCAAAGTCTAGAAAATGTTACATTTCTAACACAAATTGCAAGAGTTTAATGTCAAAATAAGCCATAATTACTGCTTAGACAACTTACTGCTAAAATTGAAGTATAATTCCTTGACAAATATTATTTTGAAATAAAGGAAAAATAAATATATTTTTTCAAGAAATATTTTAACTTGCATCTCAATCATGTATATATTTGTATATAAAAATACACTTTCTACGTAATAAAAATTTTAAAGAATAAACCGTGCAATGCCTTTTTATTCTTACATTCATACTCAATGCTCTTTGTGTTGTTCTATTACATTCCTACATATTAATAGGGTTGCTGCCACTCATGTGGTCCCCTGGGTGTGGTGCTATACAGCTACAATAATTGAGCGGCCTCTTCACCCAACCCTGCCCTTCCCTCTCCAGTAGCAGAAAAACTCAAAACTGTGGTCCATCACCACTGAGCTATTTATCATGCATATAATACACTAATATTCAGCACTGTACAATATTTAATGAAAATCTGCTGCCTCCTGCTAAGTTAACAACAAATATTTCATATTACTGGTCACTCAATCAACTTACTAGAATCGTAGAAATATCTGATGCTAAGAATCTCTCTGAACTGTGTTTAAACTAATGGGTTCCCAAAATAAATTGCTAGATCTGGATGGGAAACTTCCTAGAAGAACAGCAGTAATCCCTTACAGTATCACACTAAATCCAAATTCCAAGCCAATGAAAGATGTACTTAATAAATGCAAGTTAATCTCAAGATAATGCTTGACTGATTGGGCAACTTGCCAATGAGCTTTTCATGCATTAACAGCCTACTCTTGACTGAATTTCTAGTGCTTTAAATATCTAGCATCAGTGAGATTCATAATGATGAGGTGCACCACAAGGCTGTGTGCAGAGCCCCCTGCTCTACTCGCTTTACACTTAAGACTGTGAGGCTAAGCACAGCTCCAATGCCACATTCAATTTTGCTGATGACACTACTGCTGTGGGCCAAGTCAAAGGTGGTGATGAATCAGCATATAGGAGGGAGATTGAAAATCTGGCTGAGTGGTGCCATAACAACAACCTCTCACTCAATGCTAGCAAAATCAAAGAGCTGATTATAGGCTTCAGGAGAAGGAAACCTGAGATCCAGGAGTCTGTCCTCATTGAAGGATCAGAGGTAGAGAGGGCTAGCAACTTTAAATTCCTTGGTAGTATTATTTTAGAGGGCCTGTCCTGTCCCAAGTGTAATTGCAAAGAAACATAGAAACATAGAAAATAGGTGTAGGAGTAGACCATTCGGCTCTTCGAGCCTGCACCACCATTTATTATGATCATGGCTGATCATCCAACTCAGAACCCTGCCCCAGCCTTCCCTCCATACCCCCTGATCCCCGTAGCCACAAGGGCCATATCTAACTCCCTCTTAAATATAGCCAATGAACTGGCCTCAACTGTTTCCTGTGGCAGAGAATTCCACAGATTCACCACTCTCTGTGTGAAGAAGTTTTTCCTAATCTGGGTCCTAAAAGGCTTCCCCTTTATCCTCAAATTGTGACCCCTCGTTCTGGACTTCCCCAACATCGGGAACAATCTTCCTGCATCTAGCCTGTCCAATCCCTTTAGGATTTTATACGTTTCAATCAGATCCCCCCTCAATCTTCTAAATTCCAACGAGTACAAGCCCAGTTCATCCAGTCTTTCTTCATATGAAAGTCCTGCCATCCCAGGAATCAATCTCGTGAACCTTCTTTGTACTCCCTCTATGGCAAGGATGTCTTTCCTCAGATTAGGGGACCAAAACTGCACACAATACTCCAGGTGTGGTCTCACCAAGGCCTTGTACAACTGCAGTAGTACCTCCCTGCTCCTGTACTCGAATCCTCTCGCTATAAATGCCAGCATACCATTCGCCTTTTTCACCGCCTGCTGTACCTGCATGCCCACTTTCAATGACTGGTGTATAATGACACCCAGGTCTCGTTGCACCTCCCCTTTTCCTAATCGGCCACCATTCAGATAATAATCTGTTTTCCTATTTTTGCCACCAAAGTGGATAACTTCACATTTATCCACATTAAATTGCATCTGCCATGAATTTGCCCCCTCACCCAACCTATCCAAGTCACTCTGCATTCTCTTAGCATCCTCCTCACAGCTAACACTGCCACCCAGCTTCGTGTCATCCGCAAACTTGGAGATGCTGCATTTAATTCCCTCATCCAAGTCATTAATATATATTGTAAACAACTGGGGTCCCAGCACTGAGCCTTGCGGTACCCCACTAGTCACTGCCTGCCATTCTGAAAAGGTCCCGTTTATTCCCACTCTTTGCTTCCTGTCTGCTAACCAATTCTCTATCCACATCAATACCTTACCCCCAATACCGTGTGCTTTAAGTTTGCACACTAATCTCCTGTGTGGGACCTTGTCAAAAGCCTTTTGAAAATCCAAATATACCACATCCACTGGTTCTCCCCTATCCACTCTACTAGTTACATCCTCAAAAAATTCTATGAGATTCGTCAGACATGACTTTCCTTTCACAAATCCATGCTGACTTTGTCCGATCATTTCACCGCTTTCCAAACGTGCTGTTATCACATCTTTGATAACTGACTCCAGCAGTTTCCCCACCACCGACGTTAGGCTAACCGGTCTATAATTCCCCGGTTTCTCTCTCCCTCCTTTTTTAAAAAGTGGGGTTACATTAGCCACCCTCCAATCCTCAGGAACTAGTCCAGAATCTAACGAGTTTTGAAAAATTATCACTAATGCATCCACCATTTCCTGGGCTACTTCCTTAAGCACTCTGGGATGCAGACCATCTGGCCCTGGGGATTTATCTGCCTTCAATCCCTTCAATTTACCTAACACCACTTCCCTACTAACATGTATGTCGCTCAGTTCCTCCATCTCACTGGACCCTCTGTCCCCTACTATTTCTGGAAGATTATTTATGTCCTCCTTAGTGAAGACAGAACCCAAGTAATTATTCAATTGGTCTGCCATGTCCTTGCTCCCCATAATCAATTCACCCGTTTCTGTCTGTAGGGGACCTACATTTGTCTTTACCAGTCTTTTCCTTTTTACATATCTATAAAAGCTTTTACAGTCAGTTTTTATGTTCCCTGCCAGTTTTCTCTCATAATCTTTTTTCCCCTTCCTAATTAAGCCCTTTGTCCTCCTCTGCTGAACTCTGAATTTCTCCCAGTCCTCAGGTGAGCCACTTTTTCTGGCTAACTTGTATGCTTCTTCTTTGGAATTGATACTATCCCTAATTTCTCATCAGCCACGGGTGCACTACCTTCCTTGATTTATTCTTTTGCCAAACTGGGATGAACAATTGTTGTAGTTCATCCATGCAATCTTTAAATGCTTGCCATTGCATATCCACCGTCAATCCTTTAAGCGTCATTTGCCAGTCTATCTTAGCTAATTCACGTCTCATACCTTCAAAGTTACCCCTCTTTAAGTTCAGAACCTTTGTTTCTGAATTAACTATGTCACTCTCCATCTTAATGAAGAATTCCAGCATATTATGGTCACTCTTACCCAAGGGGCCTCTCACGACAAGATTGCTAATTAACCCTTCCTCATTGCTCAAAACCCAGTCCAGAATAGCCTGCTCTCTAGTTGGTTCCTCGACATGTTAGTTCAAAAAACCATCCCGCATACATTCCAAGAAATCCTCTTCCTCAGCACCTTTACCAATTTGGTTCACCCAATCTACATGTAGATTGAAGTAACCCATTATAACTGCTGTTCCTTTATTGCACACATTTCTAATTTCCTGTTTAATACCATCTCCGACCTCACTACTACTGTTAGGTGGCCTGTACACAACTCCCATCAGCGTTTTCTGCCCCTTAGTGTTATGCAGCTCTACCCATATCGATTCCACATCTTCCCGGCTTATGTCCTTCCTTTCTATTGCATTAATCTCCTCTTTAACACGGCAGCACCTCTATTTGCTCAGGTGTGTAGTAGAGCGTATATTGACTGGCTGCATCACAGCCTGGTATGGAAACACCAAAGCCTTTGAACGGAAATTTCTACAAAAAGTAGTGATTTCAGCCCAGCACATCACGGGTAAAGCCCTCCCAACCATTGAGCACATCTACATGAAGCGCTGTCCTAGGAAGGCTACATCCATCATCAGGGATCCTCACCACCATGGTCATGCTCTTTTTTCGCAGTTGCCATCAGATAGAAGGTACAAGAGCCTCAAGACTTGCACCACCAGGGTTAAGAACAGTTACAACCTGTTAACCATCAGACTCTTGAACAAAAGGGAATTTCTTCACTTAATTTCACTTGTCCTGCCATTGAAATGTTCTCACAACCAATGGATTCACTTTCAAGGACTCTTCATCTCATGTCCTCATTATTTATTGCTATTTATTTATATTTGCATTTGCACAGTTTGTTATCTTCAGTGTTCTGGCTGAATGGCCCAGTTGGGTGGTCTTTTATTGATCCTGTTATAGTTTCTATTCTATAGATTTGTTGAGTATGCCCACAAAAAATGAATCATGGGGTTTATATGGTGACTATACATACTTTGATAATAAAATTTACTTTGAATTTTGAACTTTTCAACCATAAGTAATAGGGGCAGAATTGGGCCATTAGACCAATTGGAGTTAACGCTGGGACTAGGCAGTCTGCTTAGCCCCGATCTACTTGCTTCATACATAGTCCTGTGAGGCTAAGTACAACTCCAGTGCCATATTTAAGTTGTTGGCTGAATCAAAGGTGGGTTCAGCAACAGTTATTATCCTTCAACTATCAGGGTCTTGAATCAGCCTGGATAACTTCACCTCACCTCAACTCCAAACTGATTCCACATCCTACTGACTCTCTTTTAAGTGCTCTACAATTCATGCTCTCAGCATTAATTAATTTTGTATTTGCACAGTGTCTTCTTTTGGACATTGGTTGTTTGTCAGACTTGGTGTATTTTTTCATTGATTCTATTGTATTTCTTTGTTCTACTGTGAACATCTGCAGGAAAATGAATTCCAGAGTAGTATATGATGACATATACATAATTTGGTAATAAATTTACATCCAACACTAGGATGCAAGGTGCCAATTCTAAATTCATGCTACACAATTAATACAAATGAAAATTCTCAAAAACAGTATGGTCTTTACTGGGATCAATAACTGTCTCAGAATTTCATAGCGTATACTCAAAGAGGCTCAGAAAATGCTATGCATCTGTCTGTGTTGTTGAGCTTCAACTTACATTAAATGTTGATATTATAATTGGACTTAAGTTTGAATGAGAAGAAAACTTGTGAAGTTTCCTATTTCTAATAGCAAAATATCAAGCGAATTTTGTGTGCAGGTTAACTGGATTTTTTTCCCCATGAGGTTAACTAGTTCATGATCTGCAGTTGCTATAAATCAAAGAAGGGATGATATGGTTGGGAAAGAAAATAAGGTGCCTTAATTTACACAAGTCTTCCTAACATTGAGAACTGTGAAATTACTGCAGGAGTGGCACAAAAGTCTGTTTATGCCATTCCAATGTTTTGCCAAAATTATGCCAGTGATGCAAAACCAGGACAAGCTCACAAATCCAGGACCACGTGCATAACTTAATATAATTTGGCTTTTTTATTAAATAATATGGTGGCATGCTCAGAGATTGTGTATACCAATAGAAATGTGCACATCAAATTTAAAGGAGTTGCTTTCATCAATTACAGCAAATAAGTGAAACACTTTCAAAAAAAAACTTGCACACTATGCTAACCTCCCATTTAGCTGCTGTAAGAGGATGCATGGCAGTAAGCATATGATTGGAGAAATTGGGGGGAGGGGGTTGCAGAGGGGGATAAGAGGGATGAAATGGGAAGAAAAAAATACAGTCCAGGAAATACTAATGTCTCAGATATAAAAACACTTCATATTACAGTGGATTCCAGTTAAGTAGGCCATCCATTAATGGGGTAGGTGCTTATTTGGAACAACTCTTAAAGAACAAAAACTAATCAAGAAAATAGCTAGGATTCCCTTCCTTTATTTGGGACACTATGCCACTTAATTGAGACAAGAAACTTCTGCCGAACAGTTTCTAACTGGTATCAGCCGAGAGACACCTCACCATGCTTAAAGTGAACAGTTTTTAAATAGTTACCTACTTGGGCCAATGGACACTAATTCAAAAAGCAGTGATTTTTGATCATTTTCTACTTTAACCTAACAAATTTCAGACCTTTGCAAAATGCCATGAAAAGATTTGACACCAGCCGACATTAGTTTTATAACGCTGAAGAAGTACCGGTAGTGTTCTAATTTGTTGTGTATTTCATTTAAATAGATAATTTTGTACTCAGTTAAATGGCAGCCTGTTTGTTTTATACCTTTCTAACTATTTCCATAAAACTTCTGGTAAGCAGGCTAGCCTCTTAATTGGGTTAAACTGTACTGGTCCCGATGCATCCCAATTAACTGGAATCCATTGTATTCTGCAATAATATGAAATGTTTTTATATATTCAAGACACTACTACTTGAGTCTGTGAAGTGAAATTGTGCTTATGAATTTAGGTGATAGAAGAACATGTAGGAACTGTTGAGAACAGTTCAAGGATTTTAAAGACTAAAAGACTGTTCTAGTGAGGTGCAGAACACTATATAACTTTTATTAAATGCAAAATATTAGTAAATTTTCGATAGGTCTGAGAATTTCGGCATGTAAGAAGAATCGCACACAATTCATGACATGTTAGTAAAGTAACGAGACCCACCAGTTCCAGCACATGCATCAAGCGCTGCTGCTGCGGCTGTTGTTGTTGCAGGGGCTGCTGCCGCTCCTGCCCCTTCAGATGTTGCTGATTCTTCAGTAGGAGAAGCTGCAAATGCATCTAAGATGCATTACCAACACCATTCACAACAGAAAGTGGAAGGAAAAGCAAAAAGAAAAACAGGGATATGTAGAGCAAGAAACAAGTCACAAGTCTGTAAGCTAAAGGCATTTCAAAAGTCCCCATTACAGTGCATACACATTAAAAATTAGAGATCTACATCTTATAAGTCATCATGCAGAAAATCACCTGGGTGGAGGTGAGGGTATAATCTGTTCTAAAGAACATGGATAAACATAGAAAAATTGTGTACCATCATGCATATTCTATGTAATGGTTCCTTACGCTTGCTTGTGACTTAGATCAATAGAATATTTTATTGAAGTGATCCCCAATAGGGAATGGAGTTATCCAATAGCAGGTGCAAATACAATGAAGATAGTCTTGAAATTGATAAACACTTCAAGCATGTTCATTGATGGAACAAGTATAATCCACACTTCTCAGTTTACATTGCATGCTTACATTCAAAAAGATCAATTATTTTCAACTTCAAATGTGAATGCAGACATTCTTGTAAGGAGCAATACATACTGATCATACTGTTCATTTTATTTATTTATTTAGAGACACCACGCGGAACATGCCCTTCCGGCCCAATGAGCCACATCACACTGCAACCCACCCTAGTCTAATCACAGGACAGTTTATAATGACTAATTAACCCACTAACCACTACATTTTGGACTGTGGGTAGAACCCGGGGCACCTGAAGCAAAAGCATGTGCTCACGGGCAGAAGGTACACTTTCTTACAGATGATGCTAGAATTGAACTCTGAATTCCAGGGCCTCGAGTTGTAATAGCGTTGTGTTACCCACTATGCTACTATGTCCTAAAGTACTATCATGCCCTTGAATCAAAAATTAATGAGAATGGCAGTGTCAGTGGGGTAATACGCTGATTCACTGATTTTAAAGACTAAAAGACTGTTCTAGTGAGGTGCAGAACACTATATAACTTTTATTAAATGCAAAATATCTTAGTAAATTTTAGATAGGTCTGAGAATTTCGGCATGTAAAGAAGAATCGCACACAATTCATGACATGTTAGTAAAGTAACGAGACCCACCAGTTCCAGCACATGCAGCAAAGATACCACAATTTAAAAGATCATTCGTGACTTGCCTGCAGTTGCTCACATTGGGTCACACCTCCTTTGTTGTACTATAGTTGAATTACAACTATAACAACTTACAGTGGCTTCTCTTCGCTTTTGCCCCCAAAGTCCTCCAAAGTTTAACCCTCACCCCACCCTCTATTTCATTGTAATGTACTCTGTGACATCACCCAAAAAGACTGAGATCAATGTAAATATAGAAAGATTTACAACTCCTCCACTTCAGCTACTCCTTTGAACATTTTACCCCTCAGTTTATCTCACTGGTCGTCAAAGCATTACGACCCTCCAAGCAATACTCGCTATCACCACATCTTTTTTTCAGCCAGGTGTAATAACTTCGCTAGTTCACTTGCTACTGAAATCCTAAATCACGCCATTATTACCTTTAGGCTTAACGATTCCGATGCTTTCTTTGCTGTTCTTTTCCCATTGACACAGACCGATTTCAAACTACACTGCTCACATTCCATAAACACAAGATTATGCAGATGCTGGAAATCCAGAGGAACACACACAAAATGCTGGGGGAACTCAGCAGGTCAAGCAGCATCTACGAAGAGGGTACCACCGTAGCACAGCGGTTAGTATAACACTATTGCAGTTCAAGGTGTTCCAGAGATCCGAGATCAATTCCGGTGCCATTTCTAAGGAGTTTGTTCATTCTCCCTTGAACAGCTGGGGTTTACTCTGATTGCTTCAGTTTCTTCTCACAGTCCAAAGACATTCAGTTAGTAGACCAGTTGGTCATTGTAAATTGTCCTGTAATTAGGCTAGTGTTCAATAGGTGGGATGCTGGGCAGTGTAACTCACTGGGACAGATGTGCTTGTTCCACACTGTATCTCTAAATTTAAATACAATAAAGTTGACATTTTGCACCAAGACCCTTCATCAGGACTCGGCCTGAAAGGTTAACTGTGGATGCTGCCTGACCTGCAGAGTTCCACCAGCATTTTGTGTATGTTACTCTGCTTGTAGTCCAATATGCAACAAGTTGTATTTACCCACTGCCACCCTATTCACTGGTCCACACTGGCTTCCAGTCCAACTCTAACATTTTCACCAGTACTACAATCCTAGTCATATATTCACTGAATTACAGACCAACCAACTTTACCAGCTAGTCTCCTTAATAGGTGATGCCACAAATCGTTTCCTCTTCTTTGCCGCTGTATCCTTTGTTTCAATCAAAGTTCAATTTTTGAGATTTACAGTACAGTAACAGGCCCCTTTGGCCCAACAAGCCACATTGCCCAATTATACCTATCTTACCAATTATACCTATCTTATCAATTAATCTACTAACCCATATGTCTATAGAATGTGCGAGGAAACCGGAACACCTGGAGGAAACCCATGTGATCACGGGGTGAACGTACAAACTCCTAACTAACAGTAGCAGGAATTGAACCAGATTGCTGGCGCTGTAATAGCAACACACTAACCTGTGTGCTCCTCTCAAAAAACATCTGACTTTGCAAATTGCCAAACCAAATCTAATCAATGTTTTCCAAGCCGTTGAATGGTCTGTTAGATTTTAGATCCATGCCAGTTTGCCCAATACATGTTTAAACATTGCCAAACCAATACCATCAATACTATTGTTTCTTTAACTGTAATATCAGTCTAATCTAATCTCAGCCCATCTGCAATTGAAACCATTAGCCAGACTTAATTTTCCTTCTAGATTTGAATACAAAGCTTTACTGCACAGCTTTCACCTGATATCAACTTTAGTTTTTGAGTTGCAGTTTATATTACTTACTGAAAAGGCACATTGTACACAACCAGGTGATTTAATATACAGTACCATAAGGTGGCAGAGTAGCATAGTGGTTAGCACAATGCTTTACAGTTCAGGAGACCAGAGTTCAATTCTCACCACTGCCTGTAAGGAGTTTGCACATTCTTCCTGTGACCGCACAGGTTTCCTCCGGGTGCTCCGATTTCTTCCCACAGTATAAAGACGTACAGGTTGGTAGGTAATTGGTCATTGTAAATTGATCTGTAATTAAGCTAGGATTAAATTAGGGGAGTGCTGGGTCGTGTGGGTCAAAGGCTGGAAAGGCCGATCTTCACGCTGTATCTCAACAAATAAATAAATAAATAAATAAATAAATAGGAGTTCTACGGTCTTTGCATATCCACTTGCAAATTGTGAACAGTAAAATCAACAAATTTCCCATCCTTACAAATGACAACATAAGAGCCATAATGCTAAAAATGAGATGAGTGGTCTTATCATTTTTGCCTCCTCTTGGAGTCTCTCTATTCACAGTTGACAATCTCCAACCATTTCTGAGATATGAAATAAAAAGTGTGTAATCTACACAATTAAAGCTCCTAGCCACATTACAACAGGAATCAAATTCCATGAATCAGAGCAGAGTAATCAAGGAGTGTGACAGCAAAGAATTCCTATAAAACTGGTCAGTGGGAATTAAGGAAGAAAATTTCAAATAGCTCGGAGTCATCTGGCCACTGGTTAATTGATGCCCATCTTTTCAGGCCCAGGATAAAACTGCAGATTATTCAGGGTTCAAACATCTTTATCAATAATCCTCCTTCCATAATGGGTAGAAGTAAGGAGTACAGCTCCGTGGTTCCATGAAAGAGGCATCACAGTAGACAGGGTGGTGAAGAAATCTTATGGCACGGTGGCCTTCACCGGTCAGAGCACTGAGTATAGAAAATAGAAGCTGAAGTGTTACAAGATGTTGGTGAGGTGTTCGGGTTTGGTCACCCTGCTGTGGGAATGATGGAAACCTCAAGTTCAGAGGAGATTTATGAGGTTGTTGCTGGAACCTGAGGGACTAAGCTATGGAGAGAGGTTGAGCAGGTTAGGACTTCTTTCATTGGAGTATGGGAGGATGGGGGGAGGGTGAACTGTACCAGACATCCCACCCTGCAGAAACTCATTGCAGGGAGGTAGCACCATCAATTTCTGGGAGACTCCCGGAACTTCCGGGAGAGGTGGGATGTCTGCTGTACTATTTGAAGAAATGTATAAATTTATGAGGGGTAGAGTGGATGTGCACAGACATTTTCTCAGTGTTGGAGAATCAAGAACTTCACAATGATGTTTGTGCAATGCACTAATTCACTCAGTTCCTCAATTAAAGAAAAGATATTGCATGCAACAAGATCTGAATGAAATTAAGACACAGGCAAACAAGTGGCAAACTACAATGGTGCCACAAGGGTTCTAAATAATGAACATCTCAACAAGAGCATTTAACCAGTATTGCTTGACAATCAATCAACAATAACATCATTAAATCCTCCACCACTAACGACCTATGTCACCAATGACCAGTTAACTAGCTGAGGTACTAGTACCAGTTACTGGTAGAAACTAGGTCTCCTGCTCGATTCCCCCAAATCTTTCTATAATCCACAAGATGTACTATAGGAACGTAGTAAGATCTCTTTGAAAATACCCTTGACACTCATGACATTCACTATCTAGAAGGACAACAACTAGAATCTTTAAGTTTTTTCCCCCAAGTCATACTTGAAAATATAACATTCTTCATTGGTGCAGTCAACATCCTAGGCCAGTGAAGTCATCACTAAGGCAGTAGCTTATCCTGACCATGAAAGCAACTGTGGATATGCACGAAAGTTGACCTTGCTATAAACACTTATATCTTTTGCATAAGCAGGAGAAAAGACAAATATCCAAACTTAAACCAAGACTTGATTCATGGCGACATTAGTTCTGAATCCAATGGTGTTAGAAACATAGAAACATAGAAAATAGGTGTAGGAGTAGGCCATTCGGCCCTTCAAGCCTGCACCGCCATTCAGTACGACCATAGCTGATCATAGTACGATCATAGCTTTGGGCTGCAAACATGTTCAAATCACTCCATGGCCTTGGCATTCCTCTGCTTGGTAATACTTTACAAACACACCCATATACCTGCCATTGTGTTACTCTATTTCTGGCCAATTGTGTAGCTTAAAGACATGTTTTATTCTCAATATAGTTCATTAAGCTGCCATTAAATGATACAGCATATTGCTGACGTTTTTAAATAAATCTGTTCCCACAATACTGGATTTAAATGAAATCTGTATAATCAGCTTTAACACCATAACTTGTATTGGTTTTCATTGGGTAACATTTCCAAATGTTTATCCAGTATGAGAATGGAATAAAGTCTATCCTGAAGTAAAACAACAGTTATCTGCTTGGGCAAGCTACTAAACCCATTGAGAATCTACATTTACTGGGAAACAATCAACAATTCTAGCTAGGTAAGTGAACTAGGTGTTAGTGTTACTGCATTTGCTGCACAATCTTGAGGCTATAATTATGAATACAGATGTCAATAATTAAACTATTATACACTTGGATGCAATTTAATAAACACAAAAAGGTTATTCATCTCTGTTTTCTACCTCAGCTCCACTTTACAGAATATCCAATCTCAATGCTGTTTATAAAAATCTACAAATTTGTTCAGAATACAGTACAGTCAATGATCAAGTACCCATAGACCTATTAATCAGAGAATTGAAGTTTCAGAAATCTTTAAGACATTTCTCATTAGACTCTTTTTAGATTACATTTCTATTCTCTATCTTGAGGAAACACTGAACATGTCCACCCTCATACACCCCTAAATAATTCCTCATTTATCATTCTTCAAAACGTCTAGCCAGTGAGATCAGTCTATCCAATTTTGACTTGTAAAACAAATTCCTGGTATCTCGTGAGTGAACCTTTATTCCATTCCCTCCAATGGCAAATATATCCATAAAAAAGCAAGCCTTCAAACAAATCAAGCTCCAAATGTTGACTTTGCAGATCCAATATAATTTCAGTAAAGTCTCTTCACTCTTCTGCTCCAGTCCTTTAAATTATTAGGAAAACAAATACAATGAGTCTTGACCAAATGTCAATTGGAGTTAAGTTGCAAAATAAAACTTAAAGCAGCCCAGAAGTTCAGAAGGGATGGTGTGACCTCAAAAGTACCCAAGCAAGGGCACAAGCAATATTGTTAATTTAGTTCATCTTTACTTAATGATTGATACTGGAAGTGTAGCTGATGACATGTCTAGCCTTAGCTGTGATATCTCCCAGAGTAACTAACAGAATTTGTGTTTACTCCCAGTGAACATGAAGCATTGACTCAGTTTTCTTCTCCACTTATGCTGCCAGACTAACTCAGTGTTCTCAGTTCACTATATGGTATAGTTTATATTCAGAGAATTAAGCTTAGCCAGTCCACCAGTTCAATTTCCCTTAAAGCTCTTTCAGTGCACATATCGACATCAAGCTATAGTCAGTTTTAAAAATGTAATCTCTCGAAAAGACCTTCAATTTGACTACTAACACTTAGATCAAAATATACATTTCTACCAAAAACTAATAGCTGTTACATTGACAGAAGATTACATGAATCATTTTCCACAGTAAATTGTAATACCACATCTAATTCTTAGGTTTGACTTGTAATGACAACAATATCCCCACATTCCCCATCACTCTCTACTCTGCTGTAGCTAAAAATGCACACAACTTGGAAAATATCTGTTTCTGGAGGCACCAGTTTTGATGCTAAAAATGTTAGAACACCTGAACTGACCTCCAAAAAGATCCAGATCAGTGGTTGGTGCTGAGGCAGCAACAGTAGGCGTGGTAGCATCTGCTGTTGTAGGAGAAGTTTTCAAGGAGGCCTCTGCTGCAAATGGATCAGGTGGCTGTGCTTCAGAGGCATTAGGAAGGGCAGGAGAACCCAAAGAATCTGCATTGTAAGCATCAAGGAAAAGATAGTGGAGGGGAAAGAATTATGTATAAAAACCTCTTAAAGTGATTTATCCAGTTTAGAAAATGATGCAATGAAATTTTGAGATGCATGCTTTGATTTGTTTAGACAAGTGAATTCTTAAACACCAATTAAGTTACTTACCTTCCCCTAAAAGATCTGTTTTATCCATTACAAAGATGCAGTGTTTAGAAATAAAAGGAAAACAGTTTAATAAAGGGTACCTGTTAGAATTAAAGAATCTCATTGTACAGTGGAGTAAAGCTCAAGTTACCAAGTGTAAATAAAAATGAAACCTGTAATACACTGCTTTTTGCCTTAAACTCTCTGAAATGTTCTGCCAGTTGATTGAGAACAGTTTAATATCAAAATGTCACTTCCGAACCATTTCAAAGTGCAAAGAATGCACACAAGTCCTATAAATCTGTGCTAACATTTCACCTGATTGAAAGTCGACCTTAAATAGCAATATACAGCAAAAGTTGAATTATATACACGATATTCCTACCAGGCTGCATTGACAGGTGCCAAGCCTCAACTTCTGAAATCAACTCAAAATTTGATTTCCAACAAAATGATGTTCCACACTATTTAACAGCAATTACGACTGCTTTCTCATGCCATTATTTCACTGTTATAGAAAGGAAGCTTGAAATCATGTAATTTATTTAAAATTTAAATGTATTTGATAAAAAATCAACCTATTTCATCTTGTATGCTTTATAGAAGTCAGTATCTGAAACATTGCTTCATGACATAGCCTTTATCAGCAGACATTAGCAATTATTGCCAAAACCATCTTGCTTCAGTCAAGTGCAAGAGTGATAAATTTATCAGCGTATCCTTGAACACAGTATAAAGTGCAATCCAGTATATTACGCTAAATGTGCAGTCAGTGAGGAACAGAGTGATCAATTATGATATAGTAAGTATAGCTGGTGTGATAACAAACCAGTTTAAGTATGTAAATTAATTTTGACTGTGTGGTTCCTCATAGTCCTTTGCTAGTAGAATGCTTTTCTTATTGTTATTTCAACTCTTGTGACATAAAACCAAGCACTAATTTACTCAATATAGGTGATTAAGATATAGAGCAAGATTTTAAAATATAGGAATTACTCATCATACTAAATACAGTTGCAAATTAAATTTGATGTTCTAAGACAAAGTACTCTGAAGGTGATGTGCTGTAGAGGCTACGAGCCAGAGGAAAAAATGCTTTTCTTCCCCTTTTACTACACAAAGAACCAATAAATAACACTTACCAAAATACTCATAAGCAAAGAAAATGCCTAGTTTTGTTAATCACCACTTTCATCATGACTTAAAACAAAATTCTACCCTCTGCATTGAGTTTGTATTAAATTTTTAAAAAGCATAATCTGTTTTGAAGAGGAACAAATGCAAACTGCCAAAAGAACTCAGCAGGTCAGGTCTCAGCCCGAAACATTAACTGTTTATTGATTTCCATTGACGCTGCCTGACCTGCTGAGTTCCTTCAGCATTTTGTGTGTGTTGCTCTAGATTTCCAGCATCTGCAGAATCTCTTGTAGGTATATAACAAACATTTCCAAAAAACTTTATCAATGCTCAGTCCAACAGAAGTCATTCATCAAACATCAACTGCCTAAAATCAACAAGAAAGTAGCAAAAGGGTTCAGTATCATTCAGCCTGTAGACATGATGTCTGGAATCCGCACAGAACTGGTTGAAGTTCATCCTTGGTCATGGTTTAGACATGGTATAATAGAAGACACTCAGTGTAATTTGGTTGCAAAATTAAATCACACTGACAATTCTGATGAGCATTTAGCAGAAGCCGGAGAATGAATTTCAAAATAATCCGTTGGTTAGAAACACTCTAGTAATGAAACATTCTCACCTCCCCAAGCACTGGCTGGTGGATTAGCTGCTGCTGTTGACTGAACTGCACATGTAAAATCTGGTTGTAGATCAAGAAGATCATTGGACAGTTTGGATGCACTGTAATTAAAGTATTAGTAATTTCAATCTTCAGTACAGAAAGTAACATGTACATTTAACCATAATAAACGTTTGGGCTCTGACTTTTATAGTACAAGCTACAGACATTTAGAATACTGAACTTTGCAGTGCAGTACAGGCTCTTCGGCCCATGATGATTGCCCAAGCTCAATTTAACTCTTCCCTCTGACATATGACTCCATTTTTCTATCATCCTTGGGCCTATCCATGAGTCTCTTAAATGTCCTTAATGTACAGTATCTGCCTTTACCATCACCCCGTCAAGGCATTCCGCTCACCCAACACTCCCCTGTGTAAAAAAACTTCCTCTGAAATTCCTCCTGATGAAGAGTCTTGGCACGAAATGTCACCTAGCCTTTTGACAGTATTGCTTTGATTTCTAGCATCTGCAGATTTTCTCTTGTTTCTGACATTCCTCTATATTTTCCTCCAAACACCTTAAAATTATATCCTCTCATATTATCAGAATCAGATTTATTATCACCAGCATATGACGTGAGATTTGTTAACTTTCCACACCGGAAAAATGTCTCTGGCTGTCAACTCGACCTATGTCTCTTATCTTCTTGTATACCTCTATCAACTCATTTTTATTCTCCTTTGCCCCAGAGAAAAGCACTAGCTTGCTCTACCTTTCCTCATAAGACACGCAACATCCTGGTAAATCTCCTCTGCACCCTCTCTAAAATTTCCAAGACAATAGTAAAACTCATGACTTCAGCATTTCCAAGCATAATCATTTTAAACAAAAATTCCAAAAGTTGTTAGTGACAAAATGTCCTCCATGAGATTTGCAATCTTTACCAAAAGAATCAAGGGGAGAAAAATCCCATTAAGTGAAGCAAACTTAAGATTGTTATATACTGGTCTCACTAAAAGTTTAGAACTGTGATATGGAGTTTCTAAAATTGCCCACCAAGGTATTCAAAATTGTCAACAAATTGCATATTTTTCCTGCAAGAACTCAATAAAAAGTTCAACAAACCAAGTCACCAACCAGAGAAACCCAGCTGAAGCAAAGACAAAAAGCATCCAATAATTAGAGAAAAAGGGGCACAGGCTAAGTGCAACACACATAAAAGTTGCTGGTGAACGCAGCAGGCCAGGCAGCACCTCTAGGAAGAAGTGCAGTCGACGTTTCAGGCCGAGATCCTTCGTCAGGACTAGGTTCTCGGCCTGAAACGTCGACTGCACCTCTTCCTAGAGATGCTGCCTGGTCTGCTACGTTCACCAGCAACTTTTATGTGTGTTGCTTGAATTTCCAGCATCTGCAGAATTCCTGTTGTTCACAGGCTTAGTGCGATAAATTCCTAAAATAAATCCTCCAAAGCGGTTAGCTACAGCCTTACTGCTCAAAAAATAACTACAGTGTTTGTGATTTAGCTTTCCTTCATGTAGATATCAAGATACAACCGGCTTTATTGCACTTTTTATATGAAAATGAAAATTACCACTCAGAAAGCATCAGCAAGAAAAAGGGAGCTGACATTTTTTGAACTCAGCCGTTCAATTATTTAGTCTTGGCACCTTGAATTGGAGGAAGAAACTATATTTGCTTCTAACATTTTCTTTAAAATAAAGAGATCAGAGGAGAATTAGAAATTGGGCCAATTAAATAATTGGTCAAAAGTAGAGGAAATTATTGTGAGCAGTTTTGGGCTCCTTATGCAAGAAAGGACGTATTGGCAATGGAAAGGGTCACGAGAATGATTCTGGGAATGAAAGGGTTAGCCTATGAGGAGCGTTTGATGACTCTGGGCCTGTACTCACGAGAGTTTATAAGAACAGGGGAAAGGGGTGGGGGATCTCATTGAAACCTATTGAATATTGAAAGGCCTAGATAGAGTATATGTGGAGAGGATGCTTCCTATAGTGGAGGAGTCTAGACCCAAAGGGCACAATCTCAGAATAAAGGAACAACAATTTAGAGGAGTAATTTCTTTAGCCAGAGGGTAGGAATGTGTGGAATTCATTGGGTATCTCTAAAGCAGAGGTTGATAGGTTGATAGTCAGGGCATCAAAAGGTACGTGGAGAAGGCAGGAGAATGGGGTTGGAAGAGATAATAAATCAGCTATGATGAAATGGTGGAGCAGACTCGATAGGCCAAATAACCTAATCTTGCTCCTATGGCTTATGGTCTTATGCTTTACATACAAAATATCAATGTTGCCTCCTGGTGAATGGTTAGCACAGGTAAGGCCATTTAATAACTTTGCTTATGAACACTGGTGCAACACCCTTTCATTACAGTAATGGATTAAACATAGAATTGGAGGAGGAGAAGATGGCGGCGCGACGCAGCACGCAGTGGCCACTCGGGTGAATGATATCTGAATTCCGTCAAGTAGGATGCCGTGCACAATCCTGATTTGATGGAGACAGACGTGAGAGCATGGAGGAACATCTGGAGAAACTTCTGAAATGCCTGCTTCGCTGCTGCTGCTACTGTGTGATCCAGAATCTCCGGAGGGGAAGGCCCCGCGTCCTCTGCTTTGCTTGTTGCTCGGCGGCCGGGACGAGGTCGAGACGCTTGGCAGAGATGGTACTCGGTGCGTGGTATCGGAGGGTTGGTCGGAGGCTTGAAGTTTTCCGACAGACTCAGAGTCAGCTATGGTCGGGTGCTTCCGATGCATCGGCAGTTGTCGGGGCCTGGAGATTTATGGCAGGGAGAGTTTCTCCCTTTTGCCGCCTGCTATTGGGACTATCGGGAGTCGATCAGAACTTTGAGACTTTTTTTTTACCGTGCCCATGGTCTGTTCTTTATCAAATTATGGCATGCTTTGCATTGCTGTAACTACATGTTATAACTATGTGATCTTGTCAGTGTTAGTCTTTGGTTTGTCCTTTTTTTTGTGATATCACTCTGGAGGAACATTGTATCATTTCTTAATACACACATTTCTAAATGACAATAAACGAGAACTGAGTGTCCTCATAATCTAATCTAATAGTACACCATAGGATAATTTGTGCTTTAAAAAAAATTGCTGTCATTGAAAAAGATTCTCTGGGTCACAATGTTAGTCGCCCAGCTGACATCCTCTTCTGACAACATGATAATTTAGAGCCACTATTTGAAATATAATTATTTTCAAAATCTGGCATTCCATCATTAAAAACTTGAGATAAATTATCCTTCAAAGATCTTCAAAACCTTTCAAATTAATCTACAAATAAAACTGTCTCGGCTGAAAAACACTGAAGGACAGCGTCAGAATATTTACTATATTTTTACATACATAAAGAATAGATGTACATTATGTGTCAAGAGAAGACCATGACCATCAGAAACAGGAGGAGAATTAGGCCATTCAGCCCATCGAGTCTGCTCCATCATTCTATCATGGATAATTCATTATCTCTCTCAACCTTATTCTCCTGCCTTCTCTCTGTAACCTTTGACACCCTGACTAATAAAGTGGGTGAGCTTAGAGCGTGGATCAGTACTTGGAGCTATGATGCTGTGGCCACTACAGAGACTTGGATAGCTCAGGAGCAGGAATGGTTACTTCAAACACCAGGCTTTAGATGTTTCAGAAAGGACACGGAGGGAGGGAAAAGAGCTGGAAGCGTGGCACTGTTGATCAGAGATAGTGTCACGGCTGCAGAAAAGGAGGAATACATGGAGGGATTGTCCATGGAGTCTCTGTGGATGGGAGTTAGGAACAGGAAGGGGTCAATAACTTGACTGGGTGTTTTTTATAGACCACCCAATAGTAACAGGGACATTGAGGAGCAGATAAGGAGACAGATTCTGGAAAGATGTAATAATAACAGGGTTGTCATGGTGGGAGATTTTTAATTTCCCAAATATTGATTGGCATGTCCCTAGAGCAAGGGGTTTAGATGGGGTGGAGTTTGTTAGGTGTATTCAAGAAGGTTTCTTGACACAATATGTAGATAAGCCTACAAGAGGAGAGGCTGTACTTGATCTGGTATTGGGAAATGAACCTTGTCAGGTGTCAGATCTCTCAAGTGGGAGAGCATTTTGAAGATAGTGGTCACAATTCTATCTCCTTTACCATAGCACTGGAGAGGAATAGGAACAGACAAGTTAGGAAAGCGTTTAATTGGAGTAAGGGGAAATATGAGGCTATCGGGCAGGAACTTGGAGGCATAAATTGGGAACAGACGTTTTCAGGGAAATGTACAGCAGAAATGTGGCAAATATTATGGGGATATTTGCGTGGTGTTCTGCATAGGTACGTTTCAATGAGACAGGGAAAGGTACAGGAACCCTAGTGTACAAAGGCTGTTGAAAATCTAGTCAAGAAGAAAAGAAAAGCTTACGAAAGGTTCAAAAAACTAGGTAATGATAGAGATCTAGAAGATTATAAGGCTAGCAGGAAGGAGCTTAAGAAAGAAATTAGGAGCCATGAGAAGGCCCTGGCGGACAGGATTAAGGAAAACCCTAAGGCATTCTAGAAGTATGTGAAGAGCAAGAGGATAAGACATGAGAGAATAGGAGCAATCAAGTGTGACAGTGGAAAAGTGGGTATGGAACCAGAGGAGATAGCAGAGGTACTGAATGAGTACTTTGCTTCAGTATTCACTACAGAAAAGGATCTTGGCAATTGTAGGGATGACTTACAGCCAACTGAAAAGCATGAGCATGCAGATATTAAGAAAGAGGAAGTGCTGGAGCTTTTGGAAAGCATCAAGTTGGATAAGTCACTGGGACCGGATGAGATGTATCCCAGGTTACTGTGGGAGGCAAGGGAGGAGATTGCTCAGCCTCTGGCAATGCTCTTTGCATCATCAATGGGGATGGGAGAGGTTCCGAAGGATTGGAGGGTTGCAGATGTTGTTCAAGAAAGAGAGTAGAGATAGCCCAGGAAACTATAGGCGAGTGAGTTTCAGTGGTCGGTAAGTTGATGGAGAAGATCCTGAGAGGCAGGATTTATGAACATTTGGAGAGGCACAATATGATTAGGAATAGTCAGCATAGCTTTATGAAAGTCAGGTCATGCCTTACGAGCCTGACTGAATTTTCTGAGGATGTGCCTAAACACATCGATGAAGGTAGAGCAGTAGATGTAGTGTATATGGATTTCAGCAAGTCATTTGACAAGACACCCCACGCAAGGCTTATTGAGAAAGTAAGAAGGCATGGGATCCAATGGGACATTGCTTTGTGGATCCAGAACTGGCTTGCCCACAGAAAGCAAAGAGTGGTTGTAGATGGGTCATATTCTGCATGGAGGTTGGTCACCAGTGGTGTGCCTCAGGGATCTGTTCTGGGACCCCTTCTCTTTGTGATTTTTATAAATGACCTGGATGAAGAAGTGGAGGGATGGGTTAGTAAATTTGCTCATGACACAAAGATTAGAGGTGTTGTGGATAGTGTGGAGGGCTGTCAGAGGTTACAATGGGACATTGATAGGACACAGAACTAGGCTGAGAAGTGGCAGATGGAGTTCAACCCAGATAAGTGTGAGGTGGTTCATTTTGGTACGTCAAATATGACAGAATATAGTATTAATGGTAAGACTCTTGGCAGTGTGGAGGATCAGAGGGATCTTGGGTCCGAGTCCATAGGACACTCAAAGCTGCTACACAGGTTGACTCTGTGGTTAAGAAGGCATACGGTACATTGGCCTTCCTCAATTGTGGGATTGAGTTTAGGAGCCGTGAGGTAATGTTGCAGCTCTATAGGACCCTGGTCAGACCCCACTTGGAGCACCGTGCTCAGTTCTGGTCGCCTTACTACAGGAAGGTTGTGGAAACCATAGAAAGGTGCAGAGGAAATTTGCAAGGATGTTGCCTGGATTGGGGAGCATGTCCTATGACAACAGGTTGAGCGAACGCGGCCTTTTTTCCTTGGAGTGACGGAAGGTGTGAGGTGACCTGATAGAGGTGTATAAGATGATGAGAGGCATTGATTGTGCGGATAGTAAGAGGCTTTTTCCCAGGGCTGAAATGTCTAGCACGAGAGGGCACAGTTTTAAGGCGCTTAGAAGTAGGTAGAGGAGATGTCAGGGGTAAGTTTCTTTAGGGGGTGAGTGTGTGGAATAGGCTGCCGGTGATGGTGGTGGAGGTGGATACGATAGGTTCTTTTAAGAGACTCCTAGACAGGTACACGAAGCTCAGAAAAATAGAGGGCTATGAGTAACCCTAGGTAATTTCTTAGGTAAGGACATTTTCGGCACAGCTTTGTGGGTCGAAGGGGCTGTGTTGTGCTGTAGGTCTTTTATGTTTCTATGTTTCTAATCAAGAACCATCAACCTCTGCTTTAAGTATACCCAAATAGTTGACCACCACAACTGTCTGTGGCAAAGAATTCCACAGATTCACTACCCTCTGGCTAAAAAAATTCTTCCTCATCTGTGTTCTAAATGGAAGCCCCTCTGTTCTGTGGCTGTGCCTTCTGGTTCTATACTCCCTCACTATCGGGAACACCCTCTCCAAATACACTCTGTCTAGGCCTTTAAATATTCATTTTTTGCGTTTTTTTATAAAATGCACAATAAAGAAAACCAATTGCTTAAAATCATCCTGTAATCTGCCAAAACCATTCAAGACTTACTTGACTGGAGCTGCAACAGGGGGTGGCGGTGAAAAGAGATCAACGACTGGAGCAGCGTCAGCCACCTTGGCTGGACTGGTGGTGGGAGAAGCCCCTGTGTTTTCTGGAGAGCCCTAGGAAGATTTAAAAAAGTATCTTTGAAGAATATAGTGACATTTACTCATGTTTTGAATGTACTGTTCAGCATAAATACTGAAATCAGCCATATTTTAAATCCCTCAGTTTCTTCATAATTTTAACAAAATGTATTTACTGGGAAAAAGTGTCTGAAATAACCTACCAAATAACCAAATGGAAACAAATATTAGAATCACTCAGATAGATGAAATTTAAGTCTTTTGTGATATGCAAGAGATGTATTTCAGGTCCTCACATTTTATTTTATTACCGTTCTAGTAAAATGGTTATAATTTCCTCAATTGAAAGAACATAAATGGTTTTATAGTTAGGCCTTTTGGGCAATTAGAATCATATCAAATATGCAAACTAGAGCCTAAAATCAGAATCAGATTTATCGTTGCTGGCATATGACTTGAAATTGGTTATTTAGTGACAGCAGTACAGTGCAAGACACAAAATATTACTACAAGTTTAAAAAATAAATAGTGCAGAAGATGAATAACAAAGCAAGGAGTGTTCATTGGTTTGTGAACTATTCAGACAACATGCCTGAGCATTTTCATTTGAGATTGGGGAGAAGGAAGAAAGCAGGGAAGGGGAAGGAGCAAAGAAGGAAATGGAAGGTTTGGGGGGGCAGGGAAAGGAGAATGGAAAAAGATTATTTTCAATAAATGCTCCACAGAGAATTAGCCAATTAGCTTTCCAAACTTCAGAAATACAATTTATCATGCATCTTATAGCTTTTATGTAAAACATGCGTATTAAGGCAACAAAACAAAATTATCAACCAAGGCATAAACTAAGTATCCCACACTGTACTTTGCAGGGGTTAGGGGTTGAGGAAAAATTAACTTATATTACCGTAGTCCCCTGTAAAGGTGCTCCAGCAGTCCTGAAAGAAAAAAAAGAGGCAGATGAAAAGAGATTTTCAAAATACAGAAGACATTTATACACCAAAAGCATATGTAACTGTAAGTAAAGCTGTATGGTCTAGAGATATTTACGAGTAATTCAAAGTTGCACAAAAAAAATCATCACTACCATTGTTCCATTGTGTAACCCAACAAAAAACAAACCCATTAAAGTACTATGGAGATTAGCACTTAAACTGTGACCCACAACTTTCAAAATAAATTTATTATCAAAGTAAATATGCCACTATTTACAACACTGTGATTCATTTTCTTGTAGGAATTCACAGTAAAGGCAAAGAAACACAATAGAACCAATGAAAAAGTGCACACAACAAGACAAACAACCCATGTGCAAAAGATGACAAACTTCAAATACAAAAAGAAAAAATCAGCAATAAATATTGAGAACATGAGATAAAGAGCCCTTGAATGTGAGTCCACAGATTGTGGGAATAGTTTAGTGTTGGGCTGAGTGAAGTTATCTCCTCTGGTTCAAGAGCCTGATGGTTGAGGGGTAATAACTGTTCCTGAACCTTGTGGAATAGGTCCTGAGGCTCCTGTACCTCCTTTCTGATAGTAGCACTGAGAAGAAAGCATGACGTGGATGGTGGGAATCTACAATGATGGATGCTGCTTTCTTGTGGCAGTACTGCTTGCAAATATGCTCAATGGTGGGGAGGGTTTTATCAAACTGGGCTATATCTGCTACTGTAAGTGTACAGCAGACCAGAGGGGAGTAATCTAAACATTTCTTACTGTAAATTTCTTGACCCCAGTCCAGTCACATTATCACCACACCTTTTTTAGATTTTTTTCCATTTGAAACAAAGTATGATTCAGAAGGCTTTCCAAGCACAAATGCACTTTCTAAGTTCATAAGCTGAACCAAGAAACAAAGGAAATGCAGCAACACACACAAAACGCTGGAGGACCTCAGCAGGTCAGGCAGCATCTATGAAAATACTTTGGGCCGAGACCCTTCAACAGGACCTTGTCTATATTGCTGAAGTAACAGGACAAATAAGATGGAGGCACCATTAAAAATTTGACAAAACTGTAAGGCTTTGAGTTGACAGACAGTGAGTAAAAGATAGATAACCTCTATTTCCATCACATAACCCCCACCCTCAAGCATCATTCAAACTAATAAGTCATTAAATTTGAACAAGTTTCTTGAGAGAGAATGAAACAAGCAAATAGGCAGCACATTGACACCTTCCAATATTTTAGGCCTCAACAGTGTAGCATGTTCCTCAAGAAAAACACTTACAAAATACATGAATTATGGAAAATTACTGCGGTTACCAGAGAATAGATACTTAGTCCTGTTGCTGTCTCTGTTCTCTGGTCTTTCATTCTCAATGACAATGCTGAACGAATGAAGCACAGAAGTTACAATACCCAGCTGTTCCTTCATTGAATTAACTTCAGCTCAATGGGCAAAACAATTCTCCTCAGATAATTTATTTTTCCCCCTAAGAAAATTGCTACAATTTTCTCCAAACTATTTAACAAGTAATAATAAATTCAATTGTTATAACAATTATTCCTTTTGCTTTTTTTTCCTCTGTGGCAAACTGGAGTAAATTTAAAAAGCAAATTAGTTCAATTTATACTGCCCATTGGTCTAAAGATCACCTTGTCCTCATTTCCATCCCTTATCTAGAATACTTTCTTAAAGAAGCAACACATACAAAATGGAGGAGTAACTAACTCAGCGGGTCAAATAGCATCTACGGAGAGGACATTTCAGGCTAAAACCCTTCATCGGGACTCAGTCCAAAATGTCCACTGTTTATTCCTCTACATAGATCTTGCCTGATCTGCTAAGTTCTTCCAGTATTTTGTCTGTGTTACTTTGGATTACCAGCATCTGAAAATTTCTTGTATTTTTTAAAAGCTTTCAGACAGTATAATGATTGAAACTTACCCTTCACTAACAATCCAAGACAGCAGGAAAGAACACAAAGTTTTAAAATTAATTTTCCAAAAAGAAGTACATTTCCAAATTTAAAGGTAAATAATTGCTTCTTGGTGACACTAAGACTGTTTGTATTCTTCGAACAGTAATATTATTATCATATAGTGTGCTCAGCTGTAAAAAGTTGGATTTATTAAATTACATATTAATTATGACAGCTATTGATTCAACTCCATTTTAAATCAAAAGGATCTGACATTGCTTGTCATTGCCAAGATTAAATTCAAATATATTTTAGCTTTGCAATGTACAGCTCCCCTTGCATATGTAGTAATTCAAAAACAGCAGAGGTCCATGTATTTAGCTAGAAGATTGCATCTTTAGTTATAACAAGTTACACAGATACACTTCACCCTTTGATTCTAAATCCAAAATCTGTTCTGATTCAAAACCCAAGTTATGTGATTTTGACCCACTCATGATAACCTTACCTAGCTTTTATCACTCCTGTAGAGGGTTGGCTAGGCTCTAACCCAATATGTTAGACAGGGAATTGCAGGGAACTGCAGGGAACAAGCAAAATGACCCAAATCTCTTTCCATGTTTAATATTACAAGTTGACACCAACTTGAGTATATTATCTTCACAAGAGATGGATAAAACTCTGACCAAATCTGACAAGCTAGAGTGCACTTCAAATTTTATTACCCTGCCTATAATAATTTACTTTTTTGTAAACGGTCAATTAGCTATAATCATTCACTCCTTTTGCCAAGCATTTTCCAAAATTCACATGGCAATAATATAGCCTGTCACGTCTGAGACATTCTTTTGTGCAGTCAACCAATCAAAGAACCTTCTGCTCTTTTCATGTCTCCTTGTGAGCTTTTTTAAAAATTCTTCCGTTCAAGTATTTAATTAATTCTCTTCCAAATCTTGCTGTTTAACTCGTTTCTATCTTCTAACTTCTTTGTCAATTTCAGAGCTCCAGAATTTGAGGCCTGGTGGCCGGAGCCCCGAAACTGCTGAGCTCTGAGTCCACTGTGGATCTCAAAGGCCCAACGTCCGTGAAACAACAGCCTGTCCTGGGGTTAGAGGACTGTATATGTGTGTGGGTGAGTTTGATGGAGGGAAGAACAGAGCTTGTTTTGTTATTACTTGGTATCCCCTGCATGGATATGCTGTTCTGCTGAGCATGGTGTGTATGCTATGTTGCTGCCAGAATAGTGACACTTACAAGCTACCAGAGCACACCATAGTCAAAAAACACTACAGGGCAGAAACAGGCCCTTTGGCCCTGTCAATCTGTCCCAAGCTATTAATCTGCCTCATCCCATTGACCAGCACTTGGACCATCCATTGCCCTCAAAATCCTTCCATACCCCACCCATTCAGATCTATCCAAATTTCTCTTAAATGTTGAAATTGAACCCACATCCACTACTTGTGCTAGCAGCTCATTCCACACTCTCACCACCTTCTGAGTAAAGTCGTCCCCCCTCACATTCCCCCTAACACTTCACCTTTCACCATTCTCCCATGACTTCTAGTTGTAGTCTCACCCAACCTTAGTGGAAAAACCCTATTTTTACCCCTCATACGTTGTATACCTCTATCAAATGTCCCCTCAGTCTTCTACATTCTAAGGAGTAAAGTCTTAACCTATTCAACCTTTCCCTATAACGCAGGTCCTCAAGCCCAAAAACATCCTTGCTAATTTCCTCAGTATGCTTTCAATCTTATTTACTTCATCCCTGTAGGCTTTTGACCAAAACCGGACACAATACTCCAAATTCAGCCTCAGCAATGTCTTATACAATTCCAACATAACATCCCAACTCCTATACGAAACACTGTGATTTATGAAGGCCAATATGCCAAAAGCTTTCTTTACTAATGTGGCAGGGGGATGGGAACAAGTGCAGAGAGACAGAGGGGTGTAAAATGAGGGTAGAAGCAAAAAGTAGTAAGGTGAAAAGTAAAAGTGGCAGGCCGGCAAATCCAGGGCAAAAATCAAAAAGGGCCACTTTTCAACATAATTGTATAAGGGCTAAGAGAGTTGTAAAAGCGAGCCTGAAGGCTTTGTGTGTCAATGCAAGGAGCATTCATAACAAGGTGGATGAACTGAATGTGCAGATAGGTATTAACGAATATGATATAGTTGGGATCACAGAGACATGGCTCCAGGGTGACCAAGGATGGGCGCTCAACATTCAGAGATATTCAATATTCAGGAGGGATAGACGTGAAAGAAAAGGAGGTGGGGTGGCATTGCTGGTTAGAGAGGAGATTAATAGTCATAGTTTATTGATCCTGAGGGAAATTGGTTAACACAATAGAAAGGAAGGACATTAGCTGGGAGGATGTGGAATCGATATGGGTAGAGCTGCATAACACTAAGGGGCAGAAAACTCTGGTGAGAGTTGTGTACTGGCCACCTAACAGTAGTAGTGAGGTTGGGGATGGCATTAAACAGGAAATTAGAAATGCGTGCAATAAAGGAACAGCAGTTATAATGGGTGACTTCAATCTACATATAGATTGGGTGAACCAAATTAGTAAGGGTACCGAGGAAGAGGATTTCTTGGAATGTATGCGAGATAGTTTTCTGAACCAACATGTCGAGGAACCAACTAGAGAGCAGGCCATTCTGGACTGGGTATTGAGCAATGAGGAAGGGTTAGTTAGCAATCTTGTTGTGCGAGGCCCCTTGGGTAAGAGTGACCATAATATGGTGGAATTCTTCATTAAGATGGAGAGTGATACTGTATAGTTAATTCAGTAACAAAGGTTCTGAACTTAAAGGGTAACTGTGAAGGTATGAGACGTGAATTAGCTAAGATAGACTGGCAAATGACACTTAAAGGGTTGACGGTGGATATGCAATGGCAAGCATTTAAAGATCGCATGGATGAACTACAACAATGGTTCATCCCAGTTTGGCAAAAGAATAAACCAGGGAAGGTAGTACACCCATGGCTGACAAGGGAAATTAGGGATAGTATCAATTCCAAAGAAGAAACATACAAATTAGCCAGAAAAAGCGGCACACCTGAGGACGAGGAGAAATTCAGAGTCCAGCAGAGGAGGACAAAGGGCCTAGTGCGCATGCGCCGGTCGTGCATGCAGCCTGTTACAGCCGTTCCGACTAGTTTTCTTACTTTTTTAACTTACGTTATTTGTTGTATTTTTTTCACGATAACACGTTGAAGCTGCACCCTCTCTAACATGCTGGTACAGAGAGTTTTATTTGGGTTTTTAGCGCTGGAAATAGTTACATTCGGACACGTCTCATTAGCGTGGCAGCAGTATGGTCGCATTGTTTATTCCAGAGACCAGCTGATTGCGCTTATGCCGGCTGGTTTAGTGAACAAAGCGGCTGACACCCCTGCTGAAATCTGGAGGAAAACACACAGAGGATGCAGAGGGGGATCACAAAGACGAGGAAAGAGGACCGGGTCGAGACAACAGAGACTTATGGAGAAGAGGAGTTCAGTGGATAATAAAATGGACGAGTTGATGGTGCTAGCCAGGAGTCAGAGAACATTTAGGGAGTGCAATGTTATGTGTTTTACTGAAACGGGGCTGCATGAGGACATACCCGATCAAAACTTTTCCATGGATGGCTTCCAGACCGTTCAGGCTGACCGGAAGTGCACTGAGAGCAGTAAGCGTAAAGGAGTTGTTTGATTGTTTGTGGTTTTTGTATTGCTATATTTATGTTCTATTCTTGGTTGGTGCGGATGTAACGAAACCCAGTTTCCCTCGGGATCAATAAAGTATACCTATCTATCTAATTAGGAAAAGGAAAAAAGATTATGAGAGAAAGCTGGCAGGGAACATAAAAAGTGACTGTAAAAGCTTTTATAGATATGTGAAAAGAAAAAGATTGGTTAAGACAAATGTCGGTCCCTTACAGTCAGAAACAGGTGAATTGATCATGGGGAACAAGGACATGGCAGAATAACTACTTTAGTTCCGTCTTCACT
Source organism: Mobula hypostoma (assembly GCF_963921235.1). Taxonomy (NCBI): domain Eukaryota; kingdom Metazoa; phylum Chordata; class Chondrichthyes; order Myliobatiformes; family Myliobatidae; genus Mobula; species Mobula hypostoma. The sequence goes on from NC_086098.1 coordinate 150,531,809, forward strand.
AAGGAGGACATAAATAATCTTCTGGAAATAGTAGGGGACCGAGTGTCTAATGAGATGGAGGAACTGAGGGAAATACATGTTAGTAGGGAAGTGGTGTTAGGTAAATTGAAGGGATTGAAGGCAGATAAATTCCCAGGGCCAGATGGTCTGCATCCCAGAGCGCTTAAGGAAGTAGCCCAAGAAATCGTGGATGCATTAGTGATAATTTTTCTAAACTCTTTAGATTCTGGATTAGTTCCTGAGGATTGGAGGGTGGCTAATGTAACCCCACTTTTTAAAAAAAGGAAGGAGAGAGAAACCGGGGAATTATAGACCGGTAAGCCAGACATCGGTGGTGGGGAAAATGCTAGAGTCAGTTATCAAAGATGTGATAACAGCACATTTGGAAAGCGGTGAAATCATCGGACGAAGTCAGCATGGATTTGTGAAAGGAAAAGCATGTCTGATGAATCTCATACAATTTTTTGAGGAGGTAACTAGTAGAGTGGATAGGGGAGAACCAGTGGATGTGGTATATTTAGATTTTCAAAAGGCTTTTGACAAGGTCCCACACAGGAGATTAGTGTGCAAACTTAAAGCGCACAGTATTGGGAGTATGGTATTGATGTGGATAGAGAATTGGTTGGCAGGCAGGAAGTAGATAGGGGGAATAAACCGGACCTTTTCAGAATGGCAGGCAGTGACGAGTGGGGTACTGCAAGGCTCAGTACTGGGACCCCAGTTGTTTACAATATATATTAATGACTTAGAAGAGGGAATTAAATGCAGCATCTCCAAGTTTGCGGATGACACGAAGCTGGGCAGCAGTGTTCGCTGTGAACCACTCTTTGCCTTCTGTGGGCAAGCCAGTTCTGGATCCACAAAGCAATGTTCCCTTGGATCCCTTGCCTCCTTACTTTCTCAATAAGCCTTGCATGGGGTACCTTGTCAAATGCCTTGCTGAAATCCATACATACTACATCTACTGCTCTACCTTCATCGATGTGTTTAGGCACATCCTCAAAAAATTCAATCAGGCTCGTAAGGCATGACCTGACTTTTATAAAGCCATGCTGACTATTCCTAATCATATTATACCTCTCCAAATGTTCATAAATCCTGCCTCTCAGCATCTTCTCCATCAACTTACCAACCACTGAAGTAAGACTCACTGGCCTATAATTTCCTGGGCTATCTCTACTCCCTTTCTTGAACAACATCTGCAACCCTCCAATCTTCCGGAACCTCTTCCATCCCCATTGATGATGTAAAGATCATTGCCAGAGGCTGAGTAATCTCCTCCCTCGCCTCCCACAGTAGCCGGACATCTCATCCGGTCCCGGCGACTTATCCAACTTGATGCTTTCCAAAAGCTCCAGCACATCCTCTTTCTTAATATTCTGCAAGTCATCACTACAATCACCAAGATCCTTTTCCAGAGTGAATACTGAAGTATTCGTTAAGTACCTCTGTTATTTCCCACTGTCACACTTGATAGGTCCTATTCTTTCATGTCTTATCCTCTTGCTCTTCACATACTTGTAGAATGCCTTCGGGTTTTCCTTAATCCTGCCCGCTAAGGCCTTCTCATGGCCCCTTGTGGCTCTCCTAATTTCCTTCTTTAGCTCTTTCCTGTTAGCCTTATAATCTTCCAGATCTCTAACATTACCTAGCTCTCTGAACCTTTTGTAAGCTTTTCTTTTCTCCTTGACTAAATTTATTACAGCCAAGAGATGATCTCCCTCATCTCTGGCTCCCCGCACAGATCATCACTCTGATCTTCCAGAGGGCAATTTTATCCCTTGCTATCCTTTTGCTCCTAATATATCCTGGGCTGCATGTATTTCAATGCAAGAAGTATTGTAGGAAAGGCAGATGAGCTCAGGGCATGGACGAACACATGGAATTACCATATTGTAGCTGTGAGTGAGACTTGGTTGCAGGAGGGGCAGGGCAGTGTTCCGGGATTCCACTGTTTTAGACATGACAGAGCAGAAGGGGAAAATGTCATGGCAGTGCTCAGTCAGGACAGACTGAGAAACTCATCAAGTAAGGAGTTATAAGACCATAAGACATAGGAGCAGTATTAGGTCATCTGGCCCATCGAGTCTACTCTACCATTCAATCATGGCTGATCTTTCTTCTTCCTCCTCCTCAACCCCAGTTCCTGGCCTTCTCCCCGTAACCTTTGATGCCATGTCCAATCAAGAACCTATCATTCTCTACCTTCAATACACCCAACGACCAGGCCTCCACAACTGTATGTGGCAACAAATTCCACAGATTCACCACCCTTTGGCTAAAGTAATTTCTCCTCATCTCTGTTTTGAAAGGGCGTCCCTCTATCCTGAGGCTGTGCTCTCTTGTCCTAGATTCTCCCACCATGGGAAACATCCTTTCCACATCTACTCTGTCTAGGCTTTTCAACATTCAAAAGGTTTAAATGAGATCCCCCTTCATCCTTCTGAATTCCAGCAAGTACAGACCCAAAGCTATCAAACGTTCCTCGTATGATAACTCTTTCATTCCTGGAATCATCCTTGTGAACCTCCCCTGGATCCTCTCCAATGCCAGCACATCTTTTCTAAGATGAGGGGCCCAAAACTGTTCACAATACTCAAGGAGAGGCCTCACCAGTGCCTCATAAAGCCTCAACATCACATCCTTGCTCTTGTATTCTAGGCCTCTTGAAATGAATGCTAACATGGATAGAATTGAGAAATAAGAAAGGTATGACTACGTTAATGAGGCTATATTATAGACCACTAACAGTCGGAGGGATTTAGAGGAACAAATTTGCAGAGAGATCACAGACTGTTGCAAGAAATATGTGATTTTAACTTCCAGATATTGACTGAGACTCCCAAGGTCTAAACGGAATAGAGATTGTCAAATGTGTTCAGGGTTGTTTCCTTAATCAGTACGTAGAAGTCCCAAAGGGAGAGTGTGTGAAACTCTATCTGTTAACTAGATCTACAATCTAGTTACAGTGGTGTGCAGAAGAGCATCTATGTACCACACAGCAACTCTTGATGTGGATGGGCTACAGCAGAAGGTAACGAATATAAAAGGGGAAACTTAATAAAGCGGCCACTGAGTGTTTACCAAAAGGGAAACAAGTACAGCTACTAGGACTTGATGTTTCAATCCCCATGGTAAGTTGGCACTCTCAATGTTGGCAGTGGGTTTGGACTGGTGATAAGGAGGGAGGATAGGTACATCATCGGGGTCATCAGGTGGGCACCCTCCTTCTTGGACGTTTTGTTGATAAGCCGATGATGTCTCCAGAGGGCTCAACGGTGCTACCTGGCGTCCCAGATACACCCCCCTCAGTTCCATACCCTCCTGTCTTCATCTTGCAGCCCAGTTGTTGTCTTTCCTTTTAATCCAAATTCAATTGCTGCTTTCTTCTGCTGCATTTGACAAGGACTTGATTGCCTGTTGGAGGGAGTGACCCCTCACCCCCCATCTTCTTCAATAGACTGGTCGTAGATGTAGCAACGAATCCCCTGTATCCCACTTCTACAGGGAAAATCTTGGTCTTCCAGCCATTCTGGGCAGCTTCAGTTGCCAGTTCAGAGTACTTGGTCTTTTTCCTCTCATGAGCTTCTTCGACACCATCTTCCCATGGTACTGTCAATTCCACAACATATGCCAGCTTGGCTGTTATAGACCACAGGACCATATCTGGCCAGAGTGTTGTAGCTGCAATGTCTGGGGGAAACACAAGCTTTTTTTCCCCAAGTCCACATCCATTTTCCAATCCCAAGCAACCTGCAGAATGCTTACACCTTTTGATGTTATATGGTGCTCTGGAGGTTGGCCTGCTGGTACAAATCGTGTACTGTGGACATTTCCCACCGATGTTTGTGGGAAAGCATTTGTGAAGATTCGCCTCTTTCCAAGATTGATGCCAGCTGTCTGAGAACTTGGTTATGCCGCCAAGTGTACTGCCCCTGGGTGAGGCTCGTGGTGCATCCTGTTAAAATGTGCCTTAGTGATCCAGGTGCTTGACAAAGAGGGCAAGCGGGGTCTTCTCCCCACCACTGGTTCAGGTTCTGGGGTGTGGGTAGAAGGTCATAAGTGGCTCTGATGACACTCTGATGATCCCTCCATCTCCCAGATCTCACGCCAGCTAAGTTTCCTCTTTTCCAGGCTCTCCCAATTAGTCCAGTGGCCCTGCTTGGTCACTGAGACTGCCCTGGCATATCGCTCTGCCTCCTCCTGTCTTCTCAACTCCTCCACCACAAGTAATCTCTTCTGCACTGATGTCGCCTTGTGCCATTGAGGAGCCTTTGGGACAAGCCCCAGCCCGGCTCTCCCATGTTGGACTTGGCCAACCACATCCCTGAAGCGAAGAGCAGACTTAGCACTCTGAACAGCTTCAGATGGGGTTCACTTCCTTCCCGTCACCACACGGGGGGCCACTGTTCGAATAACAGTATCTTCAGATTCATTGAGGGTCATGACCAACCTTGCTTTGGTGCATTTGAATTCTTCCACAAAACTTGCAACTGGTAATTCCAATTTGCCGTTCCCATACAGTCCAACAGGACTTAAGCATCGTGTATATGTAAAATGTCAAACTATAGCATCATATTACAGCTGCATACCAGTTTACACAAGCTGTATTTACCAAATGCAGTAAGGCATTTTTTTTAATAAAAATGTGATCTAAATAAGTTCAAGCGTACCTACTGCCAGCTGCATTTTTCCTCCCTTCCAGTGTATTCAAATGCTGCTCAAGTGCTTCCAGAAGACTGCTGGGTGCCTAAAAAACATAATACAATACAGCTATCACTATTTGCTGCTAATTTACAAGCCCACTTCATATAGTACGCAAACGAAAATTTCCACAAACAATTCATGGAAAGCAGTGATGTTCAATTGTGCTTTTACATTCTTCATAAAAGCAACACGTGACAAGCTTCACACTTCCAAGTCAAGGAAAATTTTCAGCTGAACACAAACTGCTAATGTGTACTCTCAAAATATTCTAAAATTGAGAACCAAAAAACAAACATGTTGAAAAGCAATCACATTTAAGATCTTGTATATGCTTTAGACACCAGAAAAGAAATGAACAAACTCAAGCACACACACCATGCACAACCACTTCTAGAATTAATTACTCGTTGGACATTAAGCTTATGAATAATGTCAACATACTTTGACATACCTAACATTATATGGATTTATGGGCATGGCATTTGACAATAGAGCATTATGTATGAGACTTTAATTACAAGAGTATTAATTAGGCTGAAAATACAATTTTAATTTTCTTATAAATGGGCTACATGTCTTTATGATCCTGCTCCAGAATTCAATAAGATCAATACTAATCCTCAGTCTTAGTTCCACTTTTGTGCAAATCCCAGTTCCTTGCATATCTGAAATTTCTTGCATACAAATTCAAAAGTCCTTGCATACCCAAAAATCTACTCATTTCTTAATCCTGAGCACAAAAAGCCCTTGGGGAAAAAAATTAAAAGATTCACAACACTAAGGTCGAAAATTTCTTACCTTTGCCAAAATAGCAAATTCCCTGAAACCACTAAATTCTAAACTTTCCACCCAGAGTAATAAACACTTGGTATGTAACCTATCAAACCCCCTCAGATTAAGGAACTGAAATGTTAACTCACTCTTTATAGAGCAATACACAAAAGCTGCTGGAGGAATTCAGCAGGTCAGGCAGCTATGGAATGGAACAAACTGTCAACACTTTGAGCTAAGACCCTTCATCAGGACTATTCTCATTTGTACTCCTCCTTCCCTCACCTTCTTAGTCTGGCTTCTTCTCCCTTCCTTTCCAGTCCTGATGAAAATTCTCAGCCTGGAATGTCGACTGCTTAATCCTTTCCATAGATGCTGCCTGACCAACTGAATTCCTCCAGCACTTTGTGTGTGTTGCTTTGGATTTCCACCACCTGCAGAATCCCTTGTGTTCACTCTTTACAGAATTTTGCCTTACATTCCCAGTATTTCCAGAACTTTGTTTTTAATTTCTCACAGAATCTAGTCTTCAGTGAAGCCTTCTCTCATTCTTAAATCTAATTGGTGCACGTTAAGCCTAATCATCCCTTTTTGGGCAAGAATCTCTTCATCCCAGCAATCAAAAATATCTATTCTTGTGCCTCCACCAAGGGAAATATCCTTCTATGGTTATGGAGACCACAACAGCAGCAATATTTCTTGCTGCAATCCCTTTGAATGAAAGCCGCATGTCACTTGGTTTGTTGACATTTCGGGATTAGGACTGAAAGCGGAAAGTTGATAAAATAAAACAGAGGGAGAGAGATCTGTAGGTCATAGGTGAATCAAGGAGGGGCAAGGGATGAGATTTATTTATTTATTGATGCAGTGCAGAACAGGCCCTTCCAGCCCACCAAGCCACATCACCCATTTAACCCTAGCCTAATTATAGGACAATCTACATCGACCAATTATCCTAACACCAGTACGTCTTTGACCTGTGGGAGGAAACCCACATGGCCACAAAGAGAGCATACAAACACCAGAATTAAACTCTGACACCCAAGTTGTAATACCAATGCACTAACCACTGTGCTATTGTGGCACCCAAGGACAGAAAACTAGGTGAGAAGGAGGAGACAGAGGCTGGAGGAAGGGTGATGAGCAAAGACACAAAATGGTTACACAAAAGTAGAAAACCTAATGTTCATACCATTGGGTTGTAGACTACTCAGGTGGAATATGAGGCTTTGATCTTCTAAATTGCAATTGTCCTTCTCTGCTTGTGGCGTAAGCAGAGGACAGACAGGTCGGTATGGGAGGAAATTCCCAGTCCTGACGCACGGTCTGAACACAAAACTTCCACAATTCCTTTCCCTCAATACACGCTGCTCAACCTGCTGAGTTCTTCCAGCAATTTATTTTATGGCACCTACAGTCTCCTGCATCTGCAGCATAGTATGCACTTCCTTACTCTTTGATGACTGAAATAACAGTGAATGCTAATTTAAAACTTGAACGAGAGGCAGGAAACTTTCCAAGCATTTACAGCAACTTCTGCTTCAGTATCACCCATTCAGACTTTTTGTAATCACAGTCAACCATTGTACAGTTCAGCTTTAAAATGCACTTAAAACAAGATTGTCGATGTTAACAAATAGCCTGGAGAGTGGACATGGAGAATAGATTTCCAGTAGTGGACCAGGGGGCACAGCCTCAGAATAGAAGGTCATCTCCTTTAGAATAGAGATGAGGTATTTCTTTCTCCAGAGGGGATGAATCTGAATTTCATTGCCATGGAACACTTGACCTGTCAAGAATTTCTTGCAATTTTTGTTTTATTTCAAAATCTGCAGTATTCTCCTTTTATAAAAGAAAACCTCAATTCTCTGAATACATCTTTTGAGCAGAGGAGAAAAAAAGCTTCAAAGATATCCTCTTGCTCTAGAAGAGGTAACAGGGAAAATTAAAACAACCTTGGTACTAACGGAGCAACGATAGAAAGCTCTTAAAAATGTTCTATAAAATCAAATTCAAAGAAATGATTACATTTTAAGAACTTATGTAGAACTCATTAAAAACACAAGTCAACCCCAGCAAGAAATTCTTAAAAAAATGACATACTTAATCTTGAGTTAATACAGAAGAGTGAAACAACATAGATAGGCTTTAAAAATTGTTCAGAAACAGAATGCAAACAACAAAAAGCCAAAAGCCACTTGGACCCTAGCTATACCTGCCTCCACTGGACATCTTGGTGGGGAGGGGGGTGGTGGAGAGTAAGAGAATGAAAGAATTAGCAGAAGTGACATAACCTCAATAATGCCCAGATCTCAACAGCCACCTATTTTTCCAACATATTCACAGCTGACTTAACTCTGTTGGCAAATTTCATCAACAAGATACAAAACCTACCAGCACGAAAGAATTGTAAAACCATTTATCATTGGAAACAAACTTAAGTAAATAAAGTACTACACAGTGGTATCATGGTGCAGAGGAGATTCACTGGGATAGAGCTTTTCACTTAGAGACTACAGAAGCTGGGACTGTTTTCCCTGGAATGGAGGAGGATCAATAACGGGACTGAAGTATAAAAAAATTATGAAGGCTTATATAAGGGAGAGTGCAAACAATTTCTAACCTTGGAGGTGACTGAAACCAGAGTACATAATCCATAGATAAGTCTACTGCATCCAACGCAGCCACTTCTACATTGGTGAGACCTGATGTAAATTGGGGGACCTGATGTAAATCTGGTGAATCACATATACCATCAAATTGATATATTAAACATTGTGGAGATGAAAAACAGATTCTGCCTAATGCGAAGATTCACGACACCCTATGTTTTTTTATCTGATATTTTAAGCACTTGCCAACAAGTACATAATGCTGGAGGAACTCAGGTCTTGCAGCATCTATGGAAATTAATAAAACAGCTGACATTTCAGTCTGAGACATTTCAGTTGTTAGATTCTGGACTAGTTCCTGAGGATTGGAGGGTGGCTAATGTAACCCCACTTTTTAAAAAAGGAGGGAGAGAGAAACCGGGGAATTATAGACCGGTTAGCCTAACGTCGGTGGTGGGGAAACTGCTGGAGTCAGTTATCAAGGATGTGATAACAGCACATTTGGAAAGCGGAGAAATGATCGGACAAAGTCAGCATGGATTTGTGAAAGAAAAATCATGTCTGACGAATCTCATAGAATTTTTTGAGGATGTAACTAGTAGAGTGGATAGGGGAGAACCAGTGGATGTGGTATATTTGGATTTTCAAAAGGCTTTTGACAAGGTCCCACATAGGAGATTAGTGTGCAAACTTAAAGCACACGGTATTGGGGGTAAGGTATTGGTGTGGGTGGAGAATTGGTTAGCAGACAGGAAGCAAAGAGTGGGAATAAACGGGACCTTTTCAGAATGGCAGGCGGTGACTAGTGGGGTACCGCAAGGCTCAGTGCTGGGATCCCAGTTGTTTACAATATATATTAATGACTTGGATGAGGGAATTAAATGCAGCATCTCCAAGTTTGCGGATGACACGAAGCTTGGCGGCAGTGTTAGCAGTGAGGAGGATGCTAAGAGGATGCAGGGTGACTTGGATGGGTTGGGTGAGTGGGCAAACTCATGGCAGATGCAATTTAATGTGGATAAATGTGAAGTTATCCACTTTGGTGGCAAAAATAGGAAAACAGATTATTATCTGAATGGTGGCCGATTAGGAAAAGGGGAGGTGCAACGAGACCTGGGTGTCATTATACACCAGTCATTGAAAGTGGGCATGCAGGTACAGCAGGCGGTGAAAAAGGCAAATGGTATGCTGGCATTTATAGCGAGAGGATTCGAGTACAGGAGCAGGGAGGTACTACTGCAGTTGTACAAGGCCTTGGTGAGACCACACCTGGAGTATTGTGTGCAGTTTTGGTCCCCTAATCTGAGGAAAGACATCTTTGCCATAGAGGGAGTACAAAGAAGGTTCACTAGATTGATTCCTGGGATGGCAGGACTTTCATATGAAGAAAGACTGGATGAACTGGGCTTGTACTCGTTGGAATTTAGAAGATTGAGGGGGGATCTGATTGAAACGTATAAGATCCTAAAGGGATTGGACAGGCTAGATGCAGGAAGATTGTTCCCGATGTTGGGGAAGTCCAGAACGAGGGGTCACAGTTTGAGGATAGAGGGGAAGCCTTTTAGGACCGAGATTAGGAAAAACTTCTTCACACAGAGAGTGGTGAATCTGTGGAATTCTCTGCCACAGCAAACTGTTGAGGCCAGTTCATTGGCTATGTTTAAGAGGGAGTTAGATATGGCCCTTGTGGCTACAGGGGTCAGGGGGTATGGAGGGAAGGCTGGGGCGGGGTTCTGAGTTGGATGATCAGCCATGATCATAATAAATGGCGGTGCAGGCTCGAAGGGCCGAATGGCCTACTCCTGCACCTATTTTCTATGTTTCTATGAGATCCTTCTTTAGGACTAGAAAGGGAAAGATGGCAGAATAAGGTGGGGGTGGAGGAGAACAACAAGTTCGAAGGTGAGAGATGTAGCCACGTGAATGGCTGGAGAAGGCGGCATCTGATAGGAGAGAAGAGTGAACCATGTGAGGAAGAGAAGGAGGAGGGGCACCAACAGTTTTAGCATTTGCCGCATTTTGCTTTACCATCAAATGTCTTCGTTCTTGTTCATCCATCACATTCCTCTTACCACACCTACCTCTTCCTCTACTAATCTCCAAATAAAAGCAAAACCCAGAACTGGGGAAAAAGTTTATTTGCCCAAATTATATCTTTTTACTTGGCGTATTTCTAACAACTTATGTTAATATCCGATTTAATTCATTTAAGTCATTCAGTTACTTGAATAAACTACTTCACGGACTCTACAATTCATGTTGTCCATATTATTTGTTTATTTATTGCATTTGCATAGTTTGCCTTCTTTTGCACATTGGTTGTCAGTTTTTGAGTGTAGGTTTTCATTAATTTTATTGTATTTCTTTTCTATTGTGACTGCCTGCAAGAAAATGAATCTCAAAGTTGTATATGGTGATATATATGTACTTTGATAATAAATTTATTCTGAACTATTTAACTGAGTGCAAAATGAAATTAGATATATATCATAAAAGATAATCAACTAGGTCTAGTCCATATACTGGAAGGTGGGTACATCATTTTAGAATGCTGGGTTCAATGTTTCAAAACAGAAAAACCTGGATGTAAAGCATGAAAAGATCAATTTTTCATGCTTTTGGAAAGATGCAAGGCTTCTGATTTCCAGTGAACAGCATGCTAAAACACCAGCATCAGTTGTTTACCAGATGCTCCCAGCATCAAGCTGAATTTTGAAAGGTGTAACTGCACAAGGTCAGCTATCAGATTCTGAACTATTCTTACGATTTAAGTACACAATTCAGCAATCTAATCCAGTAACCTTAGATCCCATTAACAGAAAGGCCAGCACACGAGAAGCAGAGTAGATAACATAAGGAGGGTTACCGGATTATCAATGGTACAATCTTTTAAAGGCGTATTTTCAGTGTCAGAATTTTTAAGGTCGACAAGAATTCTCCGATGTATTACCTGCATTTTCAGAAGTTATCATATAAAAATGAACTATACATATTTATCTCATGTATCATTGTTGACAAGCCGTGATTAGATTAACCATGGATATATTTTATGCAAAATATTTCAGAGAAGTAGGAAATCCAAGAACCTTTCTTGGTTTTCAATTAAAGTATTACCATCAGACAAACAAAGATGTACTTCACTTTTCTGTAAAATATTGAATATTTTTATTCAATACATTTTAAGTGCAATTTTTCTTAAGCTATTTATTTAGATCTAATATTATTTCAGAAGAAATAAACCAATTTAAATGTGCAAATATAACCAGCAGACTCTGGCAAAGTAAATAGCTGTTCCTCCATTTGACACATTCCTCCTTCAATGTGCCTGAAAGTGATATCCATACAGGTTCAACATTCAACAGGGTATCATTTATCCAAGTAGAAACTCAAAAAATAATTGTGTAACAAATTTAATCAGACCAACATAGCTGATTGCTATTTTTTTTCATTTAAAGCCTCCATAAATCTTCAGAAATCACTGAATACTGTGTGCAATTTGTTAGTATTTGATTATTTAACAAAACTGAAGTTAATATGATTGGTTAATGCAACAAATATAATGAAGATTTTAACCCCTAGCTTATACAGGTGTACATTCCTTTATCCGAAATTCTGAAATCCAAAAAGCTCTGAAAAACAAAGTTTTTTTTTCACCAACAGCTGATGTCACTCAGGTGTGACGTGGCAGCACTAGCAGAGGCCGCCAGACACAAGTTGGGGCTCAGCGCTCGTACTGGTTACACATGCATTTGCTGTTTGCTGAATTTTGTGTTCACTGTTGACTTTGTGTTTAATTTCACTGTGAACTTGTCAAAAAGAGCCGTAGATACCCCTATGGGTAACAATGAGAAAAAGAGAAGGAAGCTTCTATCATTATCAATAACGCAGAAAGTGGAGTTATTGCAGAAGCTTGATCGTAGTGTGTCTGTGCGGCGTCTTACTGAAGAAAATAGTGTCAGAACTACCACTGGATATGATTTAAATAAACAGAAAGACAAGTTTCTGAAGTTTTATCGTGACAGTGACAGTGACGTTCTACATTTATTCCAATAAGTCATTTACCATGTGTTTGATTCCGTTCGTTTGAAGCTGCATATTTTTATGTTTTATTGAATGTTTTAGTTGAAAATAAATTTTTTTCTTGTCATTATTCCCTAAACAATACAGTATAACTATTTACATTGCATTTACATTGTATTAGGTATTATAAGTAATTGAGCGATGATGTATACGGGAAGATGTGAGTAGGTTTGCTGCGCTGCCAGGTCCTAAAGTCCACCGCACTGAGACAGGTTAAATAAGGGACTTGAGCATACGTGCTTTTCTGGTATAGGTGGGGGGTGCGGGGGGGAGTCAGGGTCTGAAATCCGAAAAATTCTGAATTCCAAAATGCAACTGGCCCTAAGGATTTCGGATAAGGGATTGTGGACCTGTATAGCTGAGTATTAATAATAAATGGTGCACTCAAATCAGTAGTCAACTTTTAAACATTTTAAACTCAAAAACATCTAACTCACCTGGCATTCACAATCATAATCATCATTGTGTGCCATGTTGTAAGACATAGGCAATCATGGTTCTATGATCATTCTTGGCAAATTTGTCTGCAGAAGTGGTTTGCCCCATTGCCTTCTTCTAGGGTAACCCTAGCCATCATCAATATTCTTCAAAGATTGTCTGCCAAATGATTGTGGTTACATGACCAGGACTCGTGATTTGTGATATGTATCAGCTGCTCATATTATTATCCTCCTCCTCCTGCTCCAGTAGTGTCACATGACCTTGATCGGGGGGGGGTGGGGGGGGCTAAGCAAGTGTTGCACCTTGCCCAAGAATAACCTGCAGGCTAGCGGAGAGAAGGAGTGCCTTACATCTCCTTTGGTAGAGAAGTGTCTCCACCCTGTCACGTGCAATCGTAATTGTATTCAAGACTTTCATAATCATAAGGCATCCTTTACCAAATGCAATACATTAAAATTACAAAATTCATGACTGCTAAACTTTGAAAGGCCTTAATAAATGGATTTGGAGACAATGTTTTCAATAGTGGGAGTGTCTAGGACCAGAGGGCATAGCCTTAAAATAGGATGCTTCTTTAGAACAGAAATGAAGAAAATATTTCTTTAGCAGGAGGGTTGCGAATCTGTGGAATTCACTGCAATGGCCTGCTGTGAAGGCCAAGACATTGGGTATATTTAAGGTGGAGGTTGGTAGCTTCTTGATTAGGGAAAGCTTCAAAAGTTTCAAGGAGAAGGCTGGAGAAAGGAGTTGAGAGAGGAAACAAATCAGCCATAATCGAATGGCAGAGCAGACTTGATGGGCCAAATAGCCAAATTCCATGTCTATGTCTTATGGTGACAGACTTGAACTAAGCAAACATATTAAATTCAATGAACAATTAACATCATTTATTGTCCTGTTTCAGTTAGCAAAATAAAATGTATGCAAGTCTTTCAGATTTATAATGGCAATTGTAAACACAGTTAAAGACTGAAAGTTAATATAATTATTGAACAACTTTTGCTTAATTGCAAACATAGTTTCAAATAGAATGAGTTTCCATAAGATTTTAATAATTTCTAAAATTAAGTGAATTTTTTCCAGTATCACTTTATGTAGATAGCATGTGGACATGTGGCCAAATGGTTAAGGCATTGGACTGGCAATCTGAAGGTAGTGAGTTCGAGCCCCAGCCGAGGTAGCGTGTTGTGTCTTTGAGCAAGGCACTTAATCATAGTGCTCTGCGACGACATTGGTGCCAAGCTGTATGGGTCCTAATGCCCTTCCCTTGGACAACATCAGCGTCATGGAGAGGGGAGACTTGCAGCATGGTCTTCCATACAACCTTGCCCAGGCCTGCGCCCTGGAGAGTGAAGACTTTCCAGGCGCAGATCCATGGTCTCGCAAGACTATCGGATGCCTTTGAAATGAGATAGCATGCAAATTCTGCAAGACTTCCCAAGCAGTATGCCATAATCAATTTCCCCCAGGATCAATAAAGTATGACTATGACTATGACGATACAATTTCTCAAACCTGTAAAGAATTTCAATTTCATGGGTGATTCTGAGTTTTTAAATCTTTGATTTGGGATTTTATTATACAGACTTTCACAGATGAACACCTGCAGATGTAAAGTCCATTAAAAAGCAGAGGGAAACGTTAATTTCTGATTGAGGATAAACTAAATCTAATTAATTGTGACACTCATGTAATTTATGAACAAAAATATGTTGTCCATATTGCAGGTTGAGAGTGCACAGAAACAAGCATTTAACACGTTTAGTTGGTACTACCTTGCAATTCTTGTAATTGAAATTTAAAGATACAGTATGGGAACAGGCCTTTCTGACCCAATGAGCCCACACCACCTAATTACACCTGAACTAATCTACTAACCCTGCAGGTCTTTGGTATATGGGAGGAAACTGGAGCACCTGGAAGAAACCCATGCAGTCATGAGTAGAACGTATAAACTCCTCACAGACAGTGGCAGAAATTGAACCCCAACCGCTGGCACTGTAAAGTGATACGCTGTTATGTCACTGTGCCGTTCCTGCCCACGCAGAGATATTGCTGCATCAAAATAATACTGTGCTTGTTTTACAAGAACCAAATTTTAAATATGACAGAAATCACAATTCAAGGAAGGATCAATTCTGATAAGCAAATTGGAATCAGATTTATCAAGTTCTTTTGATGCTGCTGTTTGTTATCTCACATTCTTAGGGGAAAAAAAACAGCATTGCAAATCAAGATGGAACAGAAGGAACACATGCTATAACCTCTTGCAAAATTGAGTTTGAGATTAAAACAGAAGACCTTGTCAGTGATCTTTATAATCTGGGTAGTAGATATTCTGTGGTGGTACTTCATGGCCAGATGCAGTTTTCCTGTTCTCCCTCATATAGGCAATATGTTCACAGGATGTGGTACGTATTACCAACTGATTTTGCACAAAGTTGCCCACCATTTCAGAGTGAAATTAATCAAGCAGACTGGTGTTCTGGTGTTCCAAGAGACACACATCAATCAGACCTGGTAAGGGCAGCACCCCTTCCCAACTAATCAACCGGATGAGTTCTTAAGAATAAGCAACTTGGTTGGATGGATATAACTTTGGTTATTACATGATTAATATTATGATTAGTATTAGTGTATCTAGGAATTATGAAAATTATTCTAACATGAAATGAAAAGGAATACAAAAGTCCTACCTGTGAAAGATCAGGAATGTCACCTTTATCAATACCTACTTGCTGTAAAAAAAACAAAAACAATGAATTATTTTTCACTTCGTAACTGCGGTATTCTCAAATGTGAATTTAATTATCCTGGCATTATAAATCATGACCTCAATGAACATTATTGCAAAATTTCAAAGTATCATTTTCATTTGTGATATAGCAAAAGAAAATCACTGCTGCTCACTGGTACTTTGTGTAGAGTGTGGCTGTAATATCCTGCACAAGATACTTTTATCATAAGCACAACACAATAGGGGTAGAAACACACGGCAAATGAACAAAGGTAAAAATAGCTAAAATTCAGATTATAGAATTTTAAAAGAACTGAAAATTCAGCTCAACAAATATGGACATTTTCTATACTCCAAGTCTACATGGTGCCGTCACAACATCCTTCTTTTCAGTGAGGAAACCAAGCACAGATTGGGGTGATTATTTGAACATACATCTCTTCATCTGAAAGAGTAACTTTTGAGTTTCAAAATACTTCTCACTAATTCTCCTATCCAGATGCACACTAATTTGTTTGTCCATAGACAAACTATTCCTATGAAGTTCAAAGCTTGAGCAATGGCACTTCATCTTAGGAGTCATAGAAAAGTACAGCACAGAAACAGACCCTTTAACGCATCTAGTCCATGCCAAAGCATTTAAACTGCCTAGCCCCACTGACCCAGACAATAGCCCTCCATAACCCTGCCATCCATGTACCGATCCAAACTTCTCTTAAATGCTGAATCCCAGCTCCACACCTTCGTGACCCTCCAAGTGAAGAAGTTTCCCCTCAGGTTCTCCTTAAACTTGTTACCTTTCATCCTTAACCCATGACCTCAAGCTATTTTGTAGAAAAAAATCGCACTGTACAGTCAATAGTACAGACACCCCACCCTGCAAAAGCTCATTTCAGGGAGGTAGCACCATCAATTTGCGGGAGACTTCCGGGAGGGGTAGGATGTCTGCAATAGAGTAGCTCCTTAGCAGCTGGCCAGCTAGTTTAAATAACTTTAGCTATGCTAATGAACGAATGACACCTGTTAAACTCACCTCAACATGTCTTTTACAGTCTTAACCCACAATGGGCAATAGAAGAGTCACTGTTGCAAAGAGTGCAGTGAGCAACACTGTCATTATTTTGACCCCTATTTGGCAGGGGTACACTTTAGTGTAGTCTGGGGTGATGTACGTGTTATGTATTTTTTTTGGAACACTCTGCCATGGGGCGGGCGGGCAGTCTCTCTCTCTCTCTCCCTCTCTCATGGTCACTCACGCGCTGTCGCTTGTTTTCACTCTCGCTTGCTCTCTCTCTCTCCCTCTCTCATGGTCACTCACGCGCTGTCGCTTGTTTTCACTCTCGCTTGCTCTCTCTCTCTCTTGTGGTCATTCTTGCACTCTCTCTTGCTTTTCTCTTGCTCACTCCCAAAAAATTTGATTTCCATGATATTGTATATAATTTGCGGGCATCAGGGAGCCACCATTAATATGCAGGAGACTCCCGGAAGTTCCGGGAGAGGTGGGATGTCTGATAGTGCTACTTTTTTTTTTACACACACAGGGGTAAATCTCTTAATAGGTTCAATTCAATATTTATGGAGAAAAAACAAATGTGGGTTTTGAAAATATGAGTGAAGAGTATTAAGTGCAATAGAGTGTGACACAGATTAATGAGGAACTGAAGGCTCTTTTTAGAGTTTGCATTTCCTGTTGAGGTTAATTCCATCAGAAATAAAGTAAATATCAGAATCCCAGTGACACACTTCAGAAAATCGAAGATGAAGATTAGCTTATTTGTCACATGTGCAGTGAAACATACAGTGAACTGTATCGTTTGCCTCAAGTCAAATCAGCGAGGAGCAAGTGTCGCCATTCTTCCAGCGCCAATTTAGCATGCCCACAACTCACTAATTCTAACCCAGCCTTTCTCAACCTTTTTGCCCTGGAGAAACCTTTGAAATAATTTTCATGTCTCAGGGAACCCCTGTGTAAAAATGATCAAATCTAAAGCTCCCAGTACATCAGCGTGATAATTCAAAAATAATTGTCCATGCTCTTTTGAGTAGAGAATGAATTTTCGCCAACCTTTATTGAAAAAAAAACAGGTAGTTAAACTTAGCTTACTTTTCTTGACATTAATCTTTCTTTTCCTTTCATAAATTTTAAAAACTCACAAGGCAAACATAATAAATTTCTATTAAATAACTGGCTTAAGCCAAAATGGGATTTAATATTCCTAAAAGTAGGCTCAGCAGATTTAATTTAAATAAAAGTTGTAAATTGATTTTAATTCATGCTATTAATTTATTGACAATGTCAAATAGTAAAGTTATTAAAACCATAAGCAAAACCAATATGAATAAAAATATAGCCTAAGACACAACTTTTTGCAAAGCTTTGAAAAAACATTTTCTTAACTAAATGACATGACTAGGCTCAAGTACAGGCCTAGCATCTGAAACCTGTGCTTGTTTTCTGCTGCACAAATACTTAATTCTGGGGTTGAACTTGAGATAAGCACACACAGATTTCGTCTTCGGCTGAAATGAGACGATCTCTATCGATGCTTGTTAAACAAGAATAAGTTTGCTCACATATGTAAGAAGTTGAAAACTGCAGCAAAATGTTCATTGTTTTCCTATGAATGCCAGGACATGCTTCTTTCATAGAAATCCAGAATGTCCATGGGCAGGTCAGTAAATCTCATCTTGAGTGTATGATCAGAATACATCCCACAAAGTTCTTCTTGTTCTCTCAAAGTCAAGTTCGCAGGCTGAGCAGAAGATTCAGAGAAAAGGTCCCTCACCCAGTCATACACTTGTGTTGAAAGGGAGGAAAATTTTGTTCAATTTTGTTCTGCAGTTCTTCCAGGTGGTTTTCATTAAGACATGACTTTCTTATCCTTCCTCACTCTGAAGCCCAGCAGTGGAAACATTTCAATATTTCCATTTGCAACATGATTTTTCCAAAAATTCGATTTCCTTTTAAACTCAAAAATGTTATCACTTAGTCAAAACATTATCTCCAGGGCCTTGCAGAGACTTGTTCAACTGGTTCACGTGATGAAAAATGTCTGTTAAGTAGGGTAGTTTCTGCAGCCATTCTTCATCTTCAAAGCACTCAGCAAAATCTGGCCTACTATTTTCTTGAAAGTACTTCTGCAATTCGCCTTTCAGATCAAACACCCTGTTGAGAACTCTTGCTCTGCTAAGCCACCGAATTTCTGTAAGTAGCAGAAGATTGGTGTGTTCCTTGTCCAGGTTTTTATGTAGTTTTTTTAAAAACATTCTAAAGTGTACTGGTAACACACAGCAAAGTTGCTGGTGAACGCAGCAGGCCAGGCAGCATCTGTAGGAAGAGGTACAGTCGATGTTTCGGGCTGAGACCCTTCGTCAGGGCCCAAAACGTCGACTGTACCTCTTCCTAGAGATGCTGCCTGGCCTTCTGCGTTCACCAGCAACTTTGATGTGTGTTGCTTGAATTTTCAGCATCTGCAGAATTCCTCGTGCTTACGTTTTTAAAGTGTACTGGTCTTTGTTTAATAAAGTTAATTATTTTTGTAGTGTCATTCTGAACTTTTTAAATTTCATCTTTAAGAGTTTTTGACATCAGCACCTCTCTGTGAAGAAAGCAGTGTGTGTGACAACGTCAGGACTCTTTACATGAGAAACGAAACCTCTCACAGAGCCAACCATTGATGGGGCACCATCAGTACAGATGCCAACAGAGTTCCTCCAAGACAGCCCTTTTGTTTCCAGATATGAAGACAAAACATTAAATATATCTTGACCTTTTCTTGTTTAGGGCAGCTCTTGACAACAGAAAAAGTTTTCTTGAATTTCACCCTCATTTATAGAACTTACAAATGCTACAACATGACATTAATTGGTGAAATCTGTTGACTTATCAGTCTAGATAGAGAAGCTGCTGTTTTTCAGTTTATCACACAAAACCTCTTCAGCATCATGTGACATCAATAGGTCAACTTATTGTACTGTTTGAGAGTGGCCATCTTCTTGTCCAAACAAAAAACATGCAAGAGCCCATTCGTGAGCTACTACATGCAAATGAGTGTGCTCTTCTCACACACAAAGAGTACAGCGGTCAGTCAGTTCGCCAAGGCTACAAGAGCTTTTGGGTTAACACTCAGTCTGAAGAAAACAATGATCCTCCATCAGAAGCCCCCTCATGGCATTTACCATCCACCTTGGATCACCATTGACGACCATCCTCTCACCATGATTGAGCAGTTCACCTACCTGGGCAGAGTCATCTCCAACAACGCTACTGTAGTAAGGGACATTGACAATCGACTCGCCAGAGGTAGTAGTGCCTTCGGGCGCTACCAAAAACATATGTGGAAGAACCACCAGCTGTGTAAGTCCACAAAAATCCAGGTATACAGTGCTGCTGTCATCGCAACACTGTTATAAGGCTCCAAAGCCTAGGTTTTGTACCACAAGCAAATCTGGATGTTTGAGCACTTCCATCAGCGCTGCCTCCACTCCATCATGGGCATCAGATGGCAGGATTGTCTCTCCAATAACGAGGCCCTGGAGAAGGCTCAACGTCCAAGCATTGAAGTCACTTTGCTGCTCAGGCCACATGTCTCGCATGGACAATTGCAGGTTACCGAAATCAGTACTCTATGGAGAATTCCTCAGGGCAAGAGAGAATGTGGTGCCCCGTGCAAGAGGTACAAAGACCAGCTTAAGCAGCAGCTCTCTCAGGCAAATACTGAGGTCAATGAGTGACAGCAGCTGGCTTGTGACAGAGAACGCCAGTCCACAGCGCAGCCAAGAATTTTGAGGAATCCAGAAGAGCGACTGCTGAAGAGAGGAGAAGATGCAGGAAGAATCCTACTGGCCAAGTCCCTACAGCTCCAGAGTCTACAGATCCAGAATTAGCCTCTACAGTCACCAACAATCGTGCCACTGCTCCAGAGGACTCTTCTTCCCTCCTGATCTGATCTTCGCAAGTGAAGAACCAGCCATCATTATTATTCAGCATGAAATCTTTTAAGTTTCTCATATTGCATCTTGTCCTAGCATTTTACCCACTATAATCTGACATGTTTAAGTTCTCACCAGCTGTGTCTGGCTTTTCGTTTTCTGGGTAAAAAGATCTTCTATTAAATAACTTGCTTCTGGTTCATTTTACTGACTGTGATAATATTCACAAAAGCTTTACTCTGTTTGTTTTGAGATTCCAATAGTTATTTTAAATAATCAGCACTTTTATGAGTCACATGGCTGAGATTTAAAGTTAAGTGTCTTTTCAATTTTGCTGAAGCCATGTGCAAGTTGTTTGCCACAGACTAGGCACAATGGAATAGGGCAACCTGGATCACCAGTTGATGTAAAACTCATTGATAAGTAGCTTTCATTGTAAAGATGGACCTTTTTGTGTCCATTGTTGCACTAGTGAAGGGAAATGACTAAGAAGATTGTGATTCAAAAATCACCACATTGAACTTTCAAACATGTCTCAAAAACACAGGGGTTAATAAAATATAAAAAATGGACAGGTCCGTTCAATGCTCAGAAAACGCATTTCATGCTCATCAGCCTACCGTCCTCCTCTCCGTGCAATACAGTGCTTGCTGATTATCAAGTCTCCCCTATCTTCCGTCAAAAACTGAGAATGGACTCAAGCAAATAAACACGGTCCTACCACACACTGCCACACTGGGCTGAGAGACCACTAATGGGTCTGCTCAGTCACTGCACACCACTGCCAGTGCTAGCATCGCACGTTGTGCATTCAAAAAAATTAAGTTTTTTTTAAATCACAATCTCTTGTGGAACCCTTAGCGACCTCCCATAGAGCCCCAGCTGAGAAACCACGCTCTAACCCAGTGGTTCCCAACCACTGCATATGGGCCGCAAGCATGTGCTATCAGGCCGCGAGGAAACGATATGATTTGGCAATATGAAACAATATGATGTCGTCAATATTAAACCGGTCCGTGGTGCGCAAAAGGTTGGGGACCCCTGCTCTGACACGTATGTCTTGGGAATATGGGAGGAAAGCAGAGCACCTGGAGGAATCCCAATGGTCATGAGAAGATTGCACACTCACTTTACAGTCAGTGGTGGGAATTGAATCTTGATCAGTGATTGCAAGCACTGTAATAGCGTTACGCTAACCACTACACTACAGTGCTGCCGTTGCATAAATCACACATAATATTTGATTGTAAGACATAAGACCATAAGATATAGGAGCAGAATTAGGCCATTTGGCCCATTGAGTCTGTTCCAACATTTCATCACGCTGATTGAATTTTCTTCTCAGCTCCAGCCTCCTGCCTTCTCCCTAGATCCCTTCATGCCCTGACCAATCAAGAATCTATCTTAAATATACATATAGACATGGCCTCCACAGTTGCCTGTGGCAACAAATTCCAGATTCACCACCCTGAAGAAATTCCTCATCTCCATTCTAAAAGGATGTCCATCTATTCTGACGCTGTGTCCTCTGGTCTCAGATTCTCATATCATAGGAAACATCCTCTCCAGATCTACTCTATCAAGGCCTTTCATCATTCAACAGGTTTCAGTTAGGTCACCCCTCATTCTTCTGAATTCTAGTGAATACAGGCCCAGAGCCATCAGATGTTCTTCATATAACAAGCCATTCAATCCTGGAATCATTTTCGTGAACCCCCTTTGAACCCTCCCAGTTTCAGCACATCCCGTCTAAGGAGCCCAAAACTGCTCACAATACCCCAAGTAAGGCCTCACCAGTGCTTTATAAAGTCTCAACATTACATCCTTACTTTTATATTCTAGTCCTCTTGAAATTAATGCTAACATCACATTAGATCTCCTCACCACAGACTCAACCAGCAAATTAACTGTTGGGCAATCCTGCACAAGGACTCCCAAGTCCCTTTGCACCTCAGTTTTTTGCATTTTCTCTCCCCTTTGAAAATAGTCAATCCTTTCCTTCCTTCTACAATGTGCATGACCTTACACTTCCCGACACTGTATTCCATCTGCCATTTCTTTGTCTATTCTCCTAATCTGTCTAAGTCATTCTGTAGCTCTCTACTTCCTCATAACTACCTCCCCTTCCACCTATCTTGATATCATCCTTGTAAATTTCTCTGTGCTCTTTCAACCTTATTTACATCTTTCCTGTAGGTAGGTGACCAAAACTGCACGCAGTACTCCAAATTAGGCCTCACCAATGTCTTATACATCATCAACACATCATCACATCTCCTATACTCAATACTTTTGATTTATGAAGGCCAATGTTCCAAAAGCTTTCTTCACCTGTGACACCACTTTCAATAAATTATGGACCTGTACTCACAGATCTCTTTGTTCTACCACACTCCTCAGTGCCCTACCTTTCACTGTGTAAGACCGACCCTGGTTGGTGCTACTGAAGAGCAACGCCTCACACTTGTCTGCATTAAAATCCATCTGCCATTTTTCAACCCATTTTTCCAACTGGTCCATATCCCTCTCCAAGCTCTGATAATCTTCCTCATTGTCACTAAATCTTTAACTTACACATACTGTAGCTTTTGAGACTCAATGTCAAATTCAATTATACAATCTGTACATTATTCCATTCATGTCACTGACTGGGGAAATCAGTAATCTTATTCTATTCTTAAAGAAATATGTGATATAGAATCGTGAACAACATTTGATTGTCTGAAAGTCCAGTTATAAAATCTCACTTTTAAACTTCTATACTTCTTTCTTCCTGTGTATGGCTGCTAGAAAATAAATCTCATGGTAACATATGGTAATATATACGAAGT
The DNA here is from genome assembly GCF_963921235.1 of Mobula hypostoma. Classification (NCBI taxonomy): domain Eukaryota; kingdom Metazoa; phylum Chordata; class Chondrichthyes; order Myliobatiformes; family Myliobatidae; genus Mobula; species Mobula hypostoma. The sequence goes on from NC_086098.1 coordinate 150,554,920, forward strand.
TTGATCAGAAATTTACCTTGAACAGTGAGGCAGTGGCACTGAAGCCAAAGATAGAGAAACCATAATATACACTCCACACTCACCATCAGCACAGGTGCACCACAGGGCTGTGACCTTAGCCCCCTGCTCTACTCTCAAGGTAGTATATTGTAGTACATTGTATAGCATATAGCAGTACTTTGATAAAAGTTTACTTTGAACTTTTGACTCCATGGTAGACAACAGGGAGAGTACTCTGCAGTTATAAATCTGATGTGGTAACTAAAGTTCCTCTCTGCCAAGTTTTATAACTTTAGCAGGGATACCATCTATTCTGAATTTTGTTTTTCCAGTTGGTCAGCAATGGAGATATTAGAATGTCATTTGCAGTGGAATAGAATCACACAGTATTTCAAAGCACATAAGCCCAGCAGCAAATATTTCTGTCAACAATCACTCTGCATATTTGACTCACTATGAGATGGTCCCATGGCAGCTTGGGCTGTAGCTGCTGAGATTCCAGGAATATCATGATCAACAAATTACTTCGACTTCTACTGATGTCCTGTTTCTTTTTCACATACCAAACTATAGCAGAAATATTACACAATGTAGGAGTCATAACACTTTAACAGCATCTTAAAATAATTTTAATGTGTTGTTTTAATAATCATAGTAATAAATACTTTTTTGATCCCGAGTGGTAAATTCTTTTGTTACAGCAACCTTTAAAAACATACTTAGCAGTGTGCAGACTTAATGTACATAATGAGTTTCAAGATGGCGGCGCAGTGAAAAGTCTGCTTTGCTGAGAAGCACCGCAACACTGATAATTTTGCATATAAACCTATACGTTCCAACTTTCTTTTTAAATGCTCAAGTGTTGGATTTAATGACATGAACATTGATTAATTTTTTTTTTGAGCTGCTTAAACACCATGTCATCAAAAGGTACTAAAAAGGCGGCCAAGATGGGTTGTACAGAGCGCTCGCCGGGGCTGAGGAGCTAGCTACTGCTAGCTATGCTAACACGTTGGACCCTGCTTTTCGTCAAGTAATTCAGGAAGTTGCAGAGAACATATCCAAAATGATGGACGAGAAGCTGGCTTCACTCTAATACTCCAAAACCATACATTGGAGTGTAAAAATCTTGATACAAGAACGACCGAAGCCAAGGGCCGAGTCTCCGCGGTAGAAACTGTAACTGATCAGGCCCAAAGCTGCATCTGGGCGATAGAAAAGGAAGTTCAAAGCCTGTCTGACTATATCGATGATCTTGAGAACAGAGGTAGGAGAAAGAATATATATGAATCATCGGTCTACCTGAAGGTACAGAAGGCAACCAACCAGCAAAGTTTTTTGAGGGCTGGCTGCCTAATTTCCTTGATTTGGAAACCAAGTCTGGACGGATTAAAGTGGAAAGAGCTCATCGTACGCTGGTGCCAAAACCGAGCCCAAGCCAACGTCTTCGACCCGTCCTCGTGTGGTTCCATAATTTTGGTGGTAAGCAAAGAGTGATGGAGGCTTCAAGGCACTGCGGGACTGATGCCCAGGCTTTAATATATCAGGGATTCAGGCTTATGTTTTTTCAAGATTTTTCTGCAGCTGTTATTCAGAAGCACAAAGAATTCGACCAGGTAAAGAAGCGGCTGAGGGAATCCGGAATCCAGTACTTTAATGCTATACCCAGCATCGCTGAAAATCACCTACAACGGGACCACCAAGATATTTGATTCTCCTGGCTAAGTTAAAACTCTTGTGGACAAATTGGGCTAAAGAATGTACATATTGTGTAGCCCTGGTTATGGACGATAACATGCTCGATTGTCGCTTTATTTTACCTTTTCATTACTTGACGGCAAGATATCTTATAGGATGGGTAACATGTTTGTTTTGATTGATATAGTTTCATTATTTGTTTAAATTAGCGGTGCTGCTCCAGCCTGAAGGAGTTTAAATATTACGGTAACAAATTGGTGGATTGATAAATTATGCCCTGTTTTCATTTTTGACTATGTTAAATGCCATATTGGCAGTGGGGCAGAATATGGGGTGCTAGACGGTTCAGATATCCCCTTTAAGTGTGGGGTAAGTCCTCTTGTTCAGTGCTGTTGGCGCTTTTTTTGTGTTTTTTTAAAATTTACTTATTGCTGCTCAGCTGATCTTAAATTGGGTTTCTTCTCCTCCGGAGTCACATGATTGTTATAAAGGGTTATGACCAGTAATATATTAAAATTGTGCACTTGGAACATTAAGGGGAGTCATTCACCAATCAAGAGAAAGAAAATCCTACTAAACCTGAAAAAGGAAAGGATGGATATAGCCTTATTGCAGGAGACATATTTAAATGATAAAGAACATCAAAAACTGCAACAGAGTGGATTTGATCAAGTCTATTTTTCATCTTTTAATACCAGGAGTAGGGGTGGCCATCTTAATTAGGAAGTACTTACCTTTTAAGTTATTAGACTGCACTAAGGATAAGTATGGGAGATTTGTGATCGTTAAGGCTTCAATACATAGACAGGAATATGGTATTCTCAATGTTTACTGCCCTCCAGCTCATCCTCTCAAATTCCTAACACATGCTTTTTCCAAACTTACAAGCTTTTCAATACAAAACATTATTGTAGGTGGGGATTTTAATTGTCTTATGGACCCATTGATGGACATAGTGCCTAGTGGTCCCCCATTGCTCTCCTCACAGTCCAAACAAATCATGGGCTTATGTGGAGAACTAACACTTGTGGATGTCTGGAGGTTGTGACGTCCCTCAGACAAAGACTTCACATTTTTTTCTAATCCACACAAATGTTACACCAGAATAGACTTTTTGCTAACCCCCAAAACACTCCTAGATTTAGTTGTACCCTGCACAATTGGAAATATAGCTATTTCTGACCATGGAGCAGTATATTTAAATATTAAGCCCAAAGATAATCCAGCATGATCTAGACATTGGAGGCTGAATCCTTTTATTCTAAAAGATAATAAATTTATAGACTACTTTACTTGCAAATTCAAAACTTTCCTATATATTAATTCCAAATCAGCTAGTAGTCCATTCATGCTCTGAGAAACCGCTAAGGCCTATGCAAGGGAAATAATTATGGAAGCAAGGCTTGCGGCAGCTGAAAAGGATCATACAAACGTTTGTGTTAATAAGCCTTCCGTAGCCAAGTTACAGAATATCACAGCCCTACGCTGTACACTAAACTCTTTACTTACACAAGCAGCCAAAAGAAGATTGACATTTGCTAAAAAACGATTGTTTGAACATGGTGAGAAACCAGGTAGGTACTTGGCTTATTTAGCTAGAAAGAAAAATGCTTCTCAGACTATTGCTTCAATTAGGGATGGGACAGGAGCCCTCAGTAGTAATTCTAAAATGATTAATGTTGTGTTTAAGAATTTTTATTCTAACCTGTATCAATCTGAGCAATGTAATGATGGACAATCTAGGATGGAGACCTTTTTCAGGAATTTAGATCTCCTAGGCATTTCTTCTGAACAAGAGTCCCTCCTCAATGCTCCGTTATCTATACACAAGATACAGGAAGCTGTGAGACAGCTCCAAAGTGGGAAGGCGCCTGGTCCTAATGGACTCACTAGTGAATTCTATAAAGAATTCACAGGGTTATTATCAGATCCTATGCTAAACATGTTCAATCATGCATTTAATTGTGGTCTCCTCCCACCATCATTGAGAGAAGCTAATATCCCCCTAATTCTTACAAGAGGAAAGAACCCTGAAGATTGTGCCTCCTACAGGCCTATTTCACTGTTAAATATTGACTTTAAAATCTTATCTAAAACCTTAGCATTGCCATTAGAAACTGTGTTACCTTTTACCATAAAAGAGGATCAAATGGATTTTGTAAAAGGCCGTAGATATCAGAAGATTACTTAATGTGATTCAGGCATGTCAGCAACAGGCAGTGGACGGTTTGGTGGTTTCCCAAGGTGCAGAAAACGCCTTTGATCGTGTCGAATGGCCATATCTTTTTTTCACATTAGAACGATTTTGTTTGGGCAATAATTTTATTAAGTGGTTGAAGATTCTTTATAATGACCCTTTGGCTGTGATTCTCACTAATGGTATTAGGTCGGATAATCTTAGTATTCTGAGGGGTAGCTGGCGGGGCAGCCGGCAGGGCTGCCCTTATCACCACTACTTTTCACTAGTGATCGAGCCATTGGCTGAGGCTATTCAGCGAGACACCAAAATATCTGCCCCAGACATAGGACTAAAGTCACATAAAATTACATTGTGTGCGGATGATGTTCTAATTTTCTTATCAACCCTGCTATATCAGTGCACCACCTTATACAATGCATCAATTCATTTAGCGCCTTTTCAGGTTATAAAATTAACTTTACTAAATCAGAGGCTATGTCTTTGGGGAATCTGCAGCAGGTACCTGACACTCAGGGTTTTCCCCTTTAAATGGTCGCAGACAGGTTTTGTTTACTTAGGCATACTTATCACAGCTTCGTTTGATCAATTGTTCAAAGCTAACTTCTCACAGTTATTTGACAAAATCAAACAGGATCTTAAGCGATGGAGCACTCTTCCCATTTCTTGGCTTGGCCGAATATCCTTGCTCAAAGTGAACATTCTTCCTCCTCTGCTCTACCCAATATGAATGATTCCAGTCATTTTTACCCAACAAATACTTAAAGTAGTAAATGGCTGGTTTGTTTCTTTCACCTGGAACAAAAAAAAGACCCTGTATTAAAATGTCTAAGTTACAGCTTTCCAGTAGTCTAGGGGGTCTGGATTTTCCAGACATTAAAAAATATCAATTAAGTTCCTTTTTATCTTATGTGGTTGACTGAGTTTGCAGGGACCCCTCCTCAATTTGGCTGGACATCGAAGCTTCACAAACAAAATGCCCTCTTATTAATTTGCTTTTCCTCAATAAAATGAAACCAGTTAAGGTATATTGTCGCAATCCAAAAACAATTAATACAATCAAGACTTGGAGGGCGGTGCGACAAATTGAGGGCAACGCAGCGAAAATATCACCCTTCACTCCAATAACCGGCAGTCCAGATTTTCAGCCTGGCATAATGGATTCTGGATTTAAACTTTGGATTTCTAAGGGTATTTTCTATCTAGGAGATTTGTTTGATGAAGGAATGATGATGTCTTTTAGTCAAATAGTACAGAAATTTAACATACCCCACAAGGATCTTTTTCGTTTCTTTCAGATAAGAGATTATATACAGAAAAAAAATATCATTGTTAACTGATTTCTATAGCTCTGACATAGAAAACAGGGTGTTTCATTCGAAGGGTGAAGTCTCTATTAGTACTTCTTACAGCATCCTGAGGGAATGTTCTTCTGGAGAGGCTGAGCAGCTGGGAAGGGTCTGGGAGGAAGAGCTGGGAGTAGAAATTACAGCTGAAGCATGGCAAGACATCGGTGATAATGCAAAGAAGATTTCAGTTTGTAACAGAACTAAAGCATTGCAACTCAAAAGTCTGCATAGAGCCCATCTGACTCCAGATTGTCTCTTGAAACTTAAGACTGCGGTTTTTCCAATGTGTTCTAAACGTAAAGTAAATACTGGAACTTTCACCCACTGTTTTTGGACTTGTCCCAAACTTCAGGCATACTGGAGTGGTATTTTGGGTGAAATGGAAAAGATTCTAAAGATGGAGCTTGAACTGAACCCAGTGTCTTTTCTCTTAGGCTTACCCAGCAGTCGTATTATTAATGCAATCAGAAAAAACTTTTTAACATCCTGACTTTTTGTGTGAGGAAGAACATTTTACTTTGTTGGACATCCGATAAGGCCCCTGGTCTTTTTGGTTGGCGTAAATTAATCATGGAATACATTCCTTTGGACTTTTTGACATGTACGGTACACTCAAAAACAAATAGTTTTCATAAAACATGGCAACTTTTTCTGCAGTATATAGATGTAAACCTGTCTGCTATACTAATAAGGGCTTTTGTATAGGATGTTGTGGTGATGTCTATATTTTGATGGAAGTGTCCTGATACCTGATATCTGTGAGGGGAAGAAATGTAAATGTAAGTGTACCTGGAAATTGAAAGTTTTGTTATGCTGAGCGAAAAATAATAATGTACAGAATAATAATATACACAATAATAATTTACCGATGTGCAATGATTTGCAATAATGTGCAATAATAATGTGTGAAATAAGAGACCATTGTATTATTATGTGTGTTCTCCTGTCATGCAGAGATGAACTGTTGTATATGCTTACTGCATTTGGCAGGAAAGATTTTCTGTAACGAGCCTAGTGACAGCAGAGCTGAATGCGTCAGTTCGAAAGGGTGTTCCATTGCTGATTCAGTAGGGCATGGAGAGGATGTGCCAGATTGCCCATAATGGATAAAAGTTTGACCTCCTCTATACCGCTAACTCAGAACATTCCGGGTTGTAGCCAAGGACGGATCCAATCTTTTTGATAAGCTTATTTAGTCATTTTTTTTAAAATCACCAACACCAATGCTACTCCCCCAACATAAAGCCGCAAAGAAGACTGCACTTGCTACAACAGACTGATAAAAGATCTGCAACATCCTGCTGCATATATTGAAGGATCACATAGAATCTGCTCATCACCTTCTTGTAAATAGCCTTTGTGCTGGTTTTCCAGTAAAATCTGTTGTCGAGGTGAACACCCAAGTATTTGTACTCCTCCACCACTGCAACTTCTCCCAGAATGCATACAGGATTCATCACAGTTTTAAGCAAGATAATAAGTGTAATCACAGAACTCGAACTGATATCTGAAGATGACACACTAAATTCATGCAGCACAACAAACAGCATGTGTATCAGTAGGATTATAAACATAGTTTAACATGCTTATGCTCCAAGAAAATCATTTTCTGTTCATCTTTTCATGGTTCGTAGGCTGTGTGCTTCAAGGATCTGGAAGCTATCCTGGCTGGATTAGTGGTGTTATACTTTGGCTTTTAATAGGGTCACCCATACCAAACAGATCAAAGGGTAGAGGCCAGACTAAGAGTGATCTACCGATCCTCCAGGTTCAGTAGTTCAGATCAGGGATAACAACCCTGACTAGTAAAACAAAACTGTTATGGAAACAGCAATGAAGAATCCTTCTACATCTGAGTATGACAGCATTCCTGAGTCTTCACCTGGGACTTGCATGGCTGACAGTAGCAAAAAACTGAAAAGCTATTGGCACGATGAAGGAAGCCCTGAACACTGCCAAAGATGGAGATCCTCCATTGCTGCCTTAAACACCAGCAGCATAGTGGGAAGTTAGTTAAAATGCTTATATAGTAACAGAAAAGAATTAAGGTCAAAATAGAAAAACTAATTTCAAATGGATATTTAAGAATGCTAGGCTGATCAGATTTTATTTGCAAGTTTTGTATGCCAGAAGCCATATCACCAGACTTTAAAAATTAGTAGTCACATAAAACTCTATCAAAGGTTAAAGCTGTGCTCTAGAAACTGCAAGTATCATTACTGTTACTTACTTCAGCAACTTTAAGAAATTCTGAAACTCTTGTCATTCTAGTGAGGAATTTTTTGTAAATTTCTAGTGCTTCTTTACAGTGTCCTTTCTTCATTTCAAAATATTTTTCTAAAAATCAGAAACAATTAATTAGATTAAATACAATCAAGTATAATACCTTCCCATAAATAGTGTCCAAAGGTTGAATCCTATAATGCTGCATTAACAGACAGCAAGAATTCTGTGCCATCTTGAATGCAAAATTGCACTTTTTCATTAAATTTGACTGCTATGCTCTAACTACTTTAAGTTACTTGCGTCCATCTCTGGTTAAGACCGTGGAAGCTTTCAGGCTAAATTCAGGCAGAGTGCAAGGTAAGAATAGAGATCCTCCAATTTCTCCTCCCTTCTCAGTTTATAAAAACGTATAGAGAAATATTCAGAATTATGTGTGAACTTATGTTTGAACATGAAATCTTTTATTTTATGAACAGGTACTTAACTACAACACACTTGTCTACAATATCTGTAGGCAACCAAACCCCTTGATAATTTCAACTAGTAAAGGTGCAAGCAAGTGTGCAAATTAATTTACAATTAATATTAATGCATATAACATTAATATTTAAGTTTATAAAACAAACAGGTATTACTGTACCTTTATTATGCCTCAAATTAGTTGGTACAACCATCAATCTTAATGGACCATCTTAGAGAATCTTCACTCCAAGGGAAACTAAAGCAACTAATTAAACTACGGGCACCAATTTTTTTTTGCACATCTGATTGTTCAAAACTTGAAAGAGAGTAATTTGTTCCCGTGCAATATAGTACATAACTTTCCAAATAAAAACATGATGAAATGACATTAGGAAAGGAGATCAAACTGAAGCAATTGCTGTATAGGTCTGCATATGGATAATTTACACTGTAGTCAACATGACATGATAAATGTTACTTACCTAACAAATTAATGATTCCATCATTGTAACATGCAAATAATTTGATTAGATCTTTGAAAAGTAGCAAGAAAGCAGCATTTATTACTCCATTTGACAATTCACCAGGGCTCACCTGTAATGTAATTTTTAAACATTTAACCTGTGCATTTGAACCAGAACTTCAACAAGTTTAATTAATCAGTTTTGAGCAAATTCAAGCATATAATGTGATGCATGCACTTTCTCCATGCAGTTGACAGAAAAAAAAAATCATACATAATATTGAATAACCGATAAATATTGCTACTAGTAGTCCGGTTAGGACCTACAGAATGCTACCTTAAGAACAAAGAAGCAATTCTGACTGAAGTTAGAGCCGAAATCAGAGGCACGTCAGCTATGGCAGGGTTTGCAGACAATTACTTCCTACAAGGAAAAACCTAACATAAATGGCTGTGAAGCTTCACTCCCAGATTAGTCAACATCTTATATGCATGCACTAAAGAGAAAATAAAACTACACTTATAAAAATCACTGCACCATCTGGCAACCCTATGATTGTTATCTCCGAGGCCAACATCAGAACATCTTTCAAGAGGGTAAACACTCTTGCAAGGCGCCAATCACCAATTGTGCACCTGGTAGGGCTCTGAAAATCTGTGCTAACCAACTGGTGGGAGTGTTCAAGGACATCTTCAAACTCTCACTGCTGCAATCGGAGATTCTCACCTGCTTCAAAAAGGCATCAATCATACCAGTGCTCAAGAAGAGCAGGGTGAGCTGCCTCAACAGCTATTGCCCGGTTGCACTCACATCTGCAGTGATGAAGTACTTTGAGAGGTTGATTATAGCTAGAACTAACTCCTGCCTAAGCAAGAACCTGGACCTGTGGCAGTTCACCAACTGCCACAATAAGTCTACAGTACATGCATTCTCATTGACTCTCCATTCAGCCTTGGACAGGCTGAACAATAGCAATACCTACATAATGCTGCTGTTTATTGCTTACAGCTCAAAGTTCAGCACCATCAGCCACATGTATTAATCAATAAGCTTCAAAACTTAAGCTTCGGGTCCGCTTACAACTGGTTCTTCGACTTCCACCTCAGGAGACTATGACAACCTTGCACTCAACATTAGTAAGACCAAGGAATTGATTGTGGACTTCCGGAAAGGGAAGTTAAAGGAACACGCACATCAGTCCTCATTGTGAGATCAGAAGTAGAAGTGAGCAATTTCAAGTTCCTGGACATCAACATCTCTGAGGATCTATCCTAGGCCCGATATAGTGATGCAATTACAAATAAGGCACGACAGCAGCTATATTTCATTAGAAGTTTGAGAAGAATTGGCATGTCACCAAAGACACTGCATATTTCTACAGATGGACTGTGAGAACATTCTGCCTGGTTGCACCACTGTCTGCTATGGAGGGGCCACGAAACAAGATTGGGAAACGCTTCAAAAAAATTGTAAACTCAGCCAGGTCGATCATGGGCTATAGCATCATTAAGAATCCCCATCACCCAGAACGTGGGCGCTTTTCATTGTGACCATCAAGGAGGTGATACAGGACTATATATATATATATACACACACACACACACACACACACAACCAAACTCTGGAACATCTGGAAAGATAGATCTGTGAGTCTTGTCTGGCCAGTAACCCTATATTGCTGTGAAACATGGACCCTAAAAGCAGCTGATGAAAAGAAGTTGGCAGCATTTGAGATGTGGACATACAGACGGATCCTCAGGGCATCACACATTGAAAGGAGATCCAATAATTTCATCCTAGAAAAGACTGGCACGAAGCCAATACTTCTGAAAACCGTTATCCAAAGGAAACTTCACTATTTTGGACACATCTCAAGAACTGATGACACACTGGAACGCACTGCGCTTGAAGGCAGAGTAGAAGGAAGCCACTCCTGAGGCAGACAGAGGACAACCTGGATCGACAACATCAAGAAGTGGACCAGTCTCACTGCCAGAGATGCAAGAGGTTTGACTGCCGACAGATTGCAGTGGAAGAAAGTGGTCGCCGAGGCTCTGGCAGATATATATATATATATATATATATAGATAGATACACACACTTCTTATTGCTAACTATAGTTTTTATTATGTATTGCAATGTACTGCTGCCACAAAACAACAAATTTTACAACGTATGCCAGTGAATTAAACCTGATTCTGATTCTATCAGCACTGATTGGAAATAACACCTTTTCCTTTCTGACAATCAACATGGACACACCTCAAGGATGTGTGCTTAGCTCACTGCTCTGTACTCTCTACGCCTATGACTGTGTGGCTAGGCATAGTGCAAATGCCATCTATAAATTCACCAAGAACGCAACTGTTGTCAGCAGAATCTCAGATGACGACAAGGAGGTGTACATAATCAGAAAAAGGTTTAACATCACTGGCATACATAGTGAAATTTGTTGTTATGCGGCAATAGTATATTAGAATACATAATAAAACTGTAAATTACAGTAAGTATATATGTTAATAGTTAAATAAGTAGCGCAAAAAGAGGGGAAAAAAGATAGTGTTCATGGGTTCAATGTCAATTCAGACATCTGATGGCAGAGGGGAAGAAGCTATTCCTGAATCGCTGAGTGTGTGCCTTCAGACTCCCTGATGATAGCAATGAGAAGAGGGCATATCCCGGGTGACGGGAGTCCTTAATAATGAATGCCACCTTTTTAAGGCATCAGTACTTGAAGGTGTTCTGGATGCTAGGGAGGGTTAGTGGCCATGATGGCACTGACTGTGTTTACAACTTACTGCAGCTGATTTCGATCTTGTGCGGTGGCCCCTCTGCACCAGATGGTGATACAACCAGTTAGAATGTCCTCCATGGTAGATCTGAAGACACTTGCAGCACCTTTGGTGATATACCAAATCTCCTCATACTTCCAATGAAATATAGCCACTGTCGTGCCTACTTTGTAGCTACATCAATACGTTGGGCCCAGGATAGATCCTCAGAGATGTTGACCCAGGAATTTAAAATTGCTCACCCTTTCCACTTCTGTTCCCTCATTGAGGACAGGTGGTGTGTATTCTCTCATCTTTCCATCTCAGAACTGACGATGAGTGCAAGGTTGTTGCTGCAACACTACTCAACTAGCTGATCTACATAGGCCTTCTCATCACCATCTGAAATTCTGCCAACAATTTATCTTATCACAAATTTATAGTTGGCATTTTAACTGTGCCAATCCACACACTCATGGGTGTAGAGAGAGTAGAGCAGTGGGCTAAGCACACATCCTTGAGGTGTGCCAATGTTGATTATCAGAGAGGTGGAAATGTTATTTCCCATCCCAGAGACTGTGGTCTTCTGGTGAGGAAGTCAAGGATCCAGTGTAAAGGGAGACAGAGGCCCAGACTTTGGAGCTTCTTGATCACAATATTAGCCATGATCGTGTTAAACACTTAGCTGTAGTTAATAAACAACAGCCTGATGCAAGTATTAATATTGTCCAAGTGATCTAATGATGCATGAACAGCCAATGAGATCACATCCACTGTAGACCTATTGTGGCCATAGGCAAATTGCGGTGGGTCCAGCTCCATGCATAGGCAGAAGTTTGATTCTAGCCATAACCAACCTCTCAAAGCACTTCATCATAGATAAGAGTGCTACTGGACAATAGTCATTAAGGCAGCTCACCCTAATCTTCTTGAACATTGGTATGATGTTTGCCCTTCTGAGGCTGGTGGGAACTTTCATCTGTAGTAATGAGAGATTGAAAATATCTTTGAACACACCTACCAGTTGGTTGGCACAGATTTCAGAGCCAAGTATACCATTGGGACCTGTCACCTTGCGAGGGTTCACCCTCTTGAAAGCTGTTCTGATGTTAGCCTCCAAGACAGTGGTCACAAGGTCACCAGATGCTACAGGGATCCTCATAACTGTAGTTTTATTCCCCCTTTCAAAGCATGCATAAAAGGCACTGAGCTCATCTGGGAGTGAAGCATCACTGCCATTCATGATGTTAGTTTTCGCTTTGTAGGAAGTAATGGCCTACAAACCCTACCAGAGTTGACGGGCAACCTCAACCGGAATTGTTCTTTTGCTTTTGAGATAGCCTTCCACAAGTTGTATCTGGCTTTCTTGTATTGCTCTAGATCACCAGACTTGAATGCCACAGATCTAACCCTCAGCAGACTCTGAATCTCCTGGTTCATCCACGGCTTCTGATTCAGGTGTGTATGGTATGTTCTTGTAGGTACACACTCATCCACACAGGTTTTTATGAAGTCAGTAACAACTTTGGCATGCTCATTCAAACTCAAAGATGAATCCCTGAATACTACGCAGTCCACTGACTCAAAGCAGTCCTACAAGTGCTCTTCCGCCTCCCTTGTCCATATCCTCTTGGTCCTAATGACTGATGCTGCAGTCTTTAGTCTCTGCCTATACTTGTAGTAGAAGAACAGCCAGATGATCAGATTTTCCAAAGTGTGGATGTGGGATGGCTCGATAAGCGCTTGTGATTGTAGTATAACAGTGGTTCAGTGCGTTGGCTCCTCAAGTGATAATTTGGTGATAATTATTTCGAGACTTTTTCAAGCTGGCCTGGTTAAAGTTTCCCAAAATGATGGGTAAGGCATCAAGGTTCACTGTTTCGTGCCTGTTAATTATATTGCTCAGTTCGTCTAGACTAGAGCCTGTCTGACACGGGCCTAAGGTGGAATGTTCACTGCTACCAAGATGATGGCTGGAAACTCCCACAGCAGATAAAATGGATGACACTTGATTGTCAGATGTTCCAGGATGGGTGAGCAGGAGTGAGATAGATAAGCTGGTTGAATGGTGTCGCGAAAACAACCTTGCTGTCAGCATCAGTAAAACCAAGGATTTGATTGTGGACTTCAGGAAGGGAAAGTTGAGGGAACACATACCAGTCCTCATCAAGGGGTCAACAGTGGAAAGGGTGAGCAGGTTCAAATTCCTGGGTGTCAACGTCTCTGAAGATCTATTCTGGGCTTAACATACAGATGCAATTATGAAGGTGGCACACCAGCAGCCATATTTTATTAGGAGGTTGAAGGGAATTCTGTATGTTCAAAGTAAGTTTATTATCAAAGTACATATATGTCACCATATATGTCACCTGAGATTCATTTATAAAATAATTCTGAAATAACTTTTGCTTTAAAAATTGAAACAATCAACATTGCAATTTGTGTGAACAATATTAAAATTCCATTGTGCAGACAATGAAATGGTGCGGATAACATTAAAATTCCATTATTTTAATGAGAGCAATTATGAATTATGACATGATATAGCTGTGTACCACAAAGATTCAAACAGCAATTATATATGGGAAGAGATGTGGAAGTGCTCTGGGCAAATATGCAAGAGTACAAATTGGAAATTCTAGAGTTAAGCCATGCAATTCTATGAATAATGTATATCCGTGGATCAGCAAAATGCTTAACATATGCAATCACATGCATATGGGAGTTGTTAAAATATGCAGGAAGATCTGAGATGATTTGCATTTACTGCTGCAATGAATTTTTCACCTGCAGCAATGACTCAAAGACATGCTGTCATGCTGTTGGACTACTCACATCGAACTCCAGCAATGCATCCAACTGCCCTTGCAGTATTGGCATGCCTTTCAACAACTTCTCTGGAGCCATAGTTCGCATTGCACCATCAGCCCTGTTTAAAGAGACAAAATGTGAGCTAAATATATTTTACACACATGTAGATACTTATATCGAGCATACAGATGTCCTTGAAATATCTACATACTCTTGAACAATTTATCTGATGGCATCTTTCTCATGACACCATCAATGCTGCAAAAGAACACTACTTTATATTTTATTGTCACCAAACAATTGATACTAGAACGTACCATCATGATAGTGCTATTTGATTCTGCGCTTCCCACTCCCTGGATCACAAATCAATAGTAAATATTAAAACTTTAAATTATAAATCATAAATAGAAAATAGAAAAATGGAAAGTAAGGTAGTGCAAAAAAACAGAGGCAGGTCCGGATATTTGGAAGGTATGGCCCAGATCCGGGTCAGGATCCGTTCGGCAGTCTTATCACAGTTGGAAAGAAGCCGTTCCCAAATCTGGCCATACGAGTCTTCAAGCTCCTGAGCCTTCTCCCGGATGGAAGAGGGACGAAAAGTGTGTTGGCTGGGTGGGTCGCGTCCTTGATTATCCTGGCAGCACTGCTCCGACAGCATGCAGTGTAAAGTGAGTCTGAGGACGAAAGATTGGTTTGTGTGATGTTCTGCACCATGTTCACGATCTTCTGTAGCTTCTTCCGGTCTTGGACAGGACAACTTCCATACCAGGTTGTGATGCACCCTAGAAGAATGCTTTCTACGGTGCATCTATAAAAATTAGTGAGGGCTTTAGGGGACAGGCCAAATTTCTGTAGTTTTCTCAGGAAGTAAAGGCACTGGTGGGCTTTCTTGGCAGTGGACTCTGCTTAGTTAGACCAAGTCAGGTCATTTGTGATATTGACCCCGAGGAACTTAAAAGCTTTTGACCTGTTCCACTTGCGCACCACCGATGTAAATTGGGTCGTGTGGTCCGCTACTCTTTCTGAGGTCAATAACAAATTCCTTCGTGTTGCTGACATTGAGGGATAGGTTATTGTCTTCGCACCATGCCACCAGGTTCTTAATTTCCTCTCTGTACTCAAACTCATCATTACCCGAGATACGGCCTACAATTGTTGTGTCATCAACAAACTTACATATTTTTGTCTACTTTTGTCTCTTGTTCCACATACAAAATGTTGGAGGAACTCAGCAGGTCAGGCAGCATCTATGGAAATGAATAAACAGTCGACAGAGGGAAAGGAGAGTAGTAAGATGGTGATAGGTGAAGTCAGGAGGGTGGGAAAGGTAAAGGGCTGGAGAAAAAGGAAGCTGATAGGAGAGGAGAGTGGACCCCAGGAGAAAGGGAATGAGGAGGGGAATGAGGGGGAAGTGACAAGCAGGTGAGAAGAGCTAAGAAGCCAGAGTAGGAATAGAAGAAGAGAGGATGGAGGAAGGAGAAATTGATATTCATGCCATCGGGTTGGATGCTCCCCCAACAGAATATAAGATGTTGCATCTTGGCACAAGAGGAGGCCATGGACCAACATGTCGGAATGTAGATCAGAATTAAACTGTTTGACTACTGGGAAGCTCTGCTTTTGGGGGATGGAGTGGAGGTACTTGACAAAGCGGTCCCCCAATTTACATCTCGTCTCACCAATATAGAGGAAGCCACATCAAGTGACCGGACACAATAGATGACCCCAGCGGATTCGCAGGTAAAGTGTTGCCTCGTGTGGAAGGACTGTTTAGGGCCATGACTGGATGTGAGGGAGGAAGTGAATGGACAGGTGTAAAACTTGGGCCACTTGTAGGGATAAGCGCTGGGAGGAAGATTAGTGGAGAGGGATGAATGAACAAGGTAATCACAGAGGGAGTGATCCCTGCAGAAACCGGAGAAGGGGGTGGAGGTAAAGATATGTTTAGTGGTAGGATCCCTTTGGAGATGGCAGAAGTTGCAGAGGATGATGTGCTGAATCAGAGGGACATTAGGACTGCGCGTGTCCTTTGTTTCTTGGAATCTTGGTTAACTCCTTCTGTACCGGATGCAGCGATTCCAATCGACATGTTTACTATAGACCTTCAGGATAGATCTATAGAGTCTCTCAAAAGCAGAGGTGGAGGAGTATGCCTCATGAGCAGCTCCTCTTGGTGCACAAATATATCAGTGCTGTCCCAATTCTGCTCACGAGACCTGGAATATATCACAGTTAAGTGCCGTCCATTTTACCTACCACGGGAGATACCCGTGACCATTTTGGTAGCGGTACACATTCCACCTCAGGCCAATGTCAATCAGGCTTCAGATGATCTATGCAATGAGATCAACATGCACGAAACAGCGCGCCCTAATGCCTTCACCATCGTTTTGGGGGATCTTAACCAGGCCAGTCTGAAAAAAATTGCTAAATAATTACCATCAACAGATCTCCTGCAATACCAGAGGAAACAGCACACCGGACCATTGCTACACCACCAGCAAGAATGCCTACTGTGCTATTCCGTGCCCTCACTTTGGGAAGTCTGATCACCTGGCTGTACTTCTACTCCTTGAGTATAAGGAAAGACTGAAGACTGCAGCACCAGTAGTGAAGACCAGGGAGGTATGGACAAGGGGAGCACAAGTGCGCTTACAGGACTGCTTTGAATCGGTGGTCTGGACTGTATCCAGGGATTCATCTTCAAATCTGGATGAGTATGCTGCAGTTGTGGCCAACTTCATTAAAACCTGTGTGGATGAGTGTGTGCCTACAAAGACTTGCTGTACATTCCCAAACCAAAAGCCATGGATGAACCAGGAGGTACGTCGTCTGCTGAAGGCTAGATCTGTGGTATTCAAGGCTGGTGACCCAGACCTGTACCAGAAAACCAGGTATGACATGCAGAGGGCTACTTCAAGGGTGAACAGACAATTTTCAATGAGGTTGAAGGTGACATCAGATGTACGACAACTCTGGCAGGGTTTGCAAGACATTACTTCCAACAAAGCAAAACCCAATAGCATGAATGGCAGTGATGTTTCACTACCAGATGAACTCAATGCCTTCTACGCCCACTTTGAAAGGGAGAATATAGCTACAGCTGCGAAGATCCCTGCTGCACCCGGTGACCCTGTGACCTCCGACTCAGAGGCCGATGTTAGGCTGCCTTTAAAGGAAGTGAATCCTCGCAAGGCAGAAAGTCCTGATGGAGTACCTGGTAAGGCTCTGAAAACTTGTGCCAACCAACTGGCGGGAGTATTCAAGGACATTTTCAACCTCTCACTGCTACAGGAGGAAGTTCCCACTTGCTTCAAAAAGGCAACAATTATACCAGTGCCAGAATAATGTGAGCTGCCTTAATGACTATCACCCAGTAGCACTCACATCTGCAGTGATAAAATGCTTTGAGAGGTTGGTCATGACTAGACTGAACTCCTGCCTCATGAAAGACCTGGACCCACTGCAATTTGCCTATCACCACAATAGGTGAATGGCAGATGCAATCTCAATGGCTCTCCACACGGCTTTAGACCAGCTGGACAACGCAAACACCTATGTCAGGATGCTGTTCATTGTCTATAGCTCAGCATTTAACACCATCATTCCCATAATCCTGATTGAGAAGTTACAGAACCTGAGCCTCTGTACTTCCCTCTGCAATTGGATCCTCGACTTCCTAACCGGAAGACCACAATCTGTGCGGATTGGTGATAATATCTCTTCCCCGCTGACTATCAACATTGGTGCACCTCAGGGGTGTGTGTTTAGCCCACTGCTCTACTCTCTCTATGCTCACGACTGCTTGGCTAGGCATAGCTCTAATACCACCTATAAATTTACTGATGATACAACCATTGTTGGTAGAATCTCAGATGGATACGAGAGGGCGTGCAGGAGCGAGATATGCCAACTAGTAGAGTGGTGTCACAGCAACAACCTTGCACTCAACGTAAGACAAAAGAGCTGATTGTGGACCAGGAAGGGTAAGACGAAGGAACAGATACCAATCTTCGTAGAGGAATCAGAAGTGGAGAGAGTGAGCAGTTTCAAGCTCTTCGGTATCAAGATCTTCGAGGACCTAACCTGGTCTCAACACATCGATGCAGCTATAATGGCTGCAAGACGGCGACTATACTCCGTTAGGAGTTTGAAGAAATTTGGTACGTCAACAAAAACACTCAAAGACTTCTATAGATGTACTGTGGAGAGCATTTGGTCAGGCTGCATCACTGTCTGGTATGGGGGGGCTACTGCACAGGACCGAAAGAAGCTGCAGAGAGTCTTAAATTTAGTCGGTTCCACCTTGGGTACTAGCCTACAAAGTACCCAGGACATCTTCAATAAGTGGTGTCTCAGAAAGGCAGCTTCCATTATGAAGGACCCCCAGCACCCAGAGCATGCCCTTTTCTCACTATTACCAGCTGGTAGGAGGTACAGAAGCCTGAAGGCACACTCAGCAATTCAAGAACAGCTTCTTCCCCTCTGCCATCCAATTTCTAAATGGATACTGAACCCGCGAACACTACCTCATTGTCTTATATTATTCCTGTCTTTGCACTATTTTTAATTTATTCGATATATATACTGTAATTGATTTACTATTTATTTATGATTATTTTTCCTTCCCCTTCTATGTTATGCATTGCATTGAATTGCTGCTGCTAAGTTAACAAATTTCATGACAGATGCCAGTGATAATAAACCTGATTCTGATCTGATCTGGATGCAGAGGCTCCTGGGGTGGTAGGTAAAGACAAAAGGAACGCTATCACTGTTAAGGCGGCAGGAAGATGGGGTGAGTGTAGATGTTTGGGAAGTGGAGAAGATACAGGTGAGGGTAGCATCAATAGTGGAGGAAGGGAAGACATCACTGATGTCCTGGAAATATACTGATGAAGGTCTCTACCCGAAACATCAACTCTTTATTCCTCTCCATAGATGATGCCCGAACGGCTGAGTTCCTCCATCATTTTGTATGTGTTACTCTGGATTTCCAGCATCTGCAGAATCTCCTGCATTCATGTTTTGTCTCTTATAGTTGTCCAATTTGATGTAGTACTTGTTGATTGAATGGCACAAGCTTGAAACTATGACAAGACATGGATCAAGACATAAAATTTAGATCTGTTCAAATTACGAAGATGAAAGGTGAACTGAAAAATACAATCGGACAAGGGCCAAATGGGCCTCCTCCTGTGATACAACTTTGACTCCATTTAGTCAGATGTTATTAATCTGGGTGTATAGAATTACAGCAACAGATAAAACATAGAGGAATACATTTACAGCAGGTTGCTGAGATATTGATTACGCTTTCAGAAATCATCTTGGAGAAAAATCTATAACACCTGATTAAAAGGAAATGGTTAATTTTAGAATAGGAAAGTTAACTTGAAATTTTGTCATAGAGCATTTAACACCAAGAATTAGACATAAAATGGGACTGGATCCTGACCCATATTGTTCATTTTGCCTCCACAGAACCGTTGGCTCTTTTATACATGTTGTATGGGAATGTCCAGGGGTTTTTGGTTTGTGCGGGGGGAAGGTTATCAGTACTCTTACAGAACTAACGGGGGTACAGTTATCAATGGACCCCGCTGTACATCTTCTAAATGATGATTCCCACCTTTCCCTTACGGAAAAAACACGCAAAGCTCAAGCCTGACTCCAGCTAAGAAGATTGTAGTCCAGCGTTGGAAACCTCCCCATGATATTTCAAATACTCACTGGCTTCTGAGCTTTTTGGACATTTCTTACCTGGAACTTTCATCAGCAAGAGCAAATGATGCACTACCAAACACAATCTTAATGTGGACAAATTTGATATCTAACTTAAAAGATCTTTTGTTAAAATAGGAATGCTCTCTCTGTGTATGCACTACTATTCAGTTGGTTGGTTGGGGGGGAGAGAAGGATGGGTGGGAGAGAAGGATGGGGGGAGAGAAGGATGGGGGGAGAGAGGGATGGGGGGGAGAGAGGGATGGAGGGGGATGGTGATGAAGGTTGGGGGTGGCTGGGCTAAACAGTCAAAACGTAATTGGCAATTGGTTGTACTGAATGTAATTTGTCAGTGTTGCAATAAAAAATTAATAATAAAAAAACAAAAAAAAAAGAATAGGAAGGTTATAAGGAGGGAGAGCGAGAGCAGGTTAGAAAGGCTTAAAAACAAGAGGGAACCAGAAATTAAGCTGCAATGCGAAAGAGCTACCACAAGCATAATTGTCAAATATGGTTTGCCACTGTACCATTAAATTAGCTTGTCTGTATGGAAATAATAGGCAAATGAATTTCAAACATTTAAAGTACAATTTCCTGCAGCCCACAGAGTGTCGCGATGTACGCTGGCACCATCTTGGCTGGCATTATATCAATTCATAATTTGAAGGTCAATTCACTACTTAATTAATGGAGTTAGGGGTGGGGATGAACAATTCATTGCTTTAGCAAATATGAAGCAAGAGGTCTGAGGTCTCACATGGCCCAGTTCTGCTATGTTTGTTATTAAGGAAATACTGTGCTCCCATTTAACCCATTTCCTCATAACTTCAAGTACATCAGTCAAAGCACCTTATAATCTGACACCAGAGATTCTGCAGATGCTGGAAATCTTGAAGAATACACACAAAATACTGGAGGAACTGAGCAGGTCAGGCAGCATCTGTAGAGGGGAATAAAGTAAGTTTTGTGCCAAGTCTTTTCATCGGAACTTTTCAGAAGGGGACAGAAACCAGAATAAGATGGTGGGAAGAGGGGGTGTGAAGTAGTCCAAGCTGGCAGATGGTAGGTGAGAATAGGTGACGGAGAAAGTGATGGGTGGGTGGGGGAGGGGGGAATAATGAATGAAGCTGGGAGGTGATAGGTGGAAGTGTAAAGTGCTGTATAAGGAGGAATCTAATAAGACAGAACAGTGAACCATTGAATAAAGGGAAAGAGATGGCAAACCAGAGGGAGGTGATGGGCAGGTTATGAAGATGGGAGTAGCAGTGAGAGGGTAAACAGAATGGGTACTTAAAAAGAAAGAAAGGGGCATGGAAACAAAGGGGACTAATTACTGTAAATTAGAGAAATCAATGTTTACGCAATTAGGTTGGAGGCTCCAAAGATTATTTTCCTCCTTAGATACTGCCTGACCTGCTAAATTCCTCCAATTGTGTATGTTGCCCTATAAACTGTTGTTCTTAAGAACAGCCCCAATATTTTATCATTTTGCACCAATATCCTGAATGCGCAATGTAAAGAAAAGAAAAATGGAAGAGGTAGCCACAGCTTAGGCAAAGGGAAACTTGAGGAACAACAGTCATCTTTCATGAGTGCATTATATCTAACAGCTAACCCTCTTTTTATTTCCGTTTCTCTGTGAATATTTTAAAATCTCTTTTTCAATTTGTTTCATTTTTCAATTACATATTCAAATGCTAATTTTTGAAGTTATTTTTACTTTAACAACTTTGATCTCCACCCTATCAAAGACAGTGCCTGTTCTCTGCACCCCGCAACCCCCTCTACAACTTAAAAAGCTCATTTTCTCACTTTTCCAGTTTTGATGAAGGGTTCTTGAAT
Source organism: Mobula hypostoma (assembly GCF_963921235.1). Taxonomy (NCBI): domain Eukaryota; kingdom Metazoa; phylum Chordata; class Chondrichthyes; order Myliobatiformes; family Myliobatidae; genus Mobula; species Mobula hypostoma. The sequence goes on from NC_086098.1 coordinate 150,576,467, forward strand.
TGAAAGCAGAACTGTTTTCCCTCCAGGCAATTTAAATATTTTGCTTGCTTTGAATTTCCAGTACCTATATATTTTTTTTTACTGCTGTCAGCATTTACTCCTTGCATTGACAGACCATCCAAATTCAGTGGTCACTGTCAGAACATCTGCTGGATGCAGTGGAAACCAGCATCTCCTCTTCTACGTGGCTGCACAGCTCTCTATGCCAAAGATTCCACTGTAAGGACCAACTCCTCTTAACAGGAAGTTGGTCATAACTTTAACTGTAACAGTCAAATTCAGATTCATTTATCTCATGTATATCAAATCATACAGTGAAATGTGCCGGTTGTGTTAACAACCCAAGGGTGTGCTGGGGGCAGCCCAGATGTTGCACACAGATTGCGGTGCCAACAGCATGCCCACCACGTTCAGCAGAACATTAAAAGTAACACCACCACAAAACAAAACAACAACCTGTTTATACTTCAGATCCATTGTACGACAACTTTGTGCTCACCTTTCATTTTTTTAAAATGTAATATGTGGCATAAAATTAAATAAACCAAGAGTGATTGCAATTGTAAATGTTTATTGATAGAGCTGTTTGATATTCAATTATACACCCTACGCTTCAACAAATTGCTGCAAAACGTTCATAAAAATCTAACACCAGGAAAATAACTAAAGCACATTTAATTGAGATATAATTTTTAGTCTGATACATTACCTATAATCAACTTCCATACAAAAAGAAATCCAACTTACCCTTTCTTCACTCTTGCAAAGTCAAACGCCATCTGTCTATAGGAATATGCTTTCTCGTTTAAGTATCTGCTGTACCGCCTAATAAACGTAGACATATCATAACCTGTAAGAATTAAAGTGCACATTTGTTGGAATAGAACATACAAAATTCCAGAACCTTCCACTTCCTCATAATTACAAGCACTGTGATTATTTCTGAACCTGACCGCTTATCCCACAGAACAATGCTTTAGGGTAGTCCAGAGCAACACACACAAAATGCTGGAGGAACTCAACAGGTCAGGCATCATCTATGGAAATAAATAAACAGTCAACGTTTCCGGCTGAGACTGTTCATCAGGATTTAAGTGTTCCATTTTATTCTTGCAACAACTAGGTTTCAATGTTCAGGAACAGTTTAACACAGGATTGTGCAAATGAAGTTAGGATGACCTAGCAGTCCGACTCTGTGACTCAGAAGGGAAGGGGAGAGAACAGACAAGCTCTGGTGAAAGGGGATCCATTAGTTAGGGGAACAAAAAGGAGGTTCTGTGGATGAGAACAAGATTTTTGGATGGCATGTTGCCTCTCAGATGCCAGGATCGAGTACTCGACATTCTTAAGTGGGAGGGTGTGCAGCCAGAGGTTGTGGTCCATATAGGGTCCAATAACATAGGTAGGAAGAGTGACGAGGTTCTGCAAAGTGAGCTCAGGGAGTTAGGTGCTAAGTTAAAGGACAGGATCTCCAGGGCTGTGATCTCAGGATTGCTACCCACACCATGTGCTAGTGAAGCCAGAACGGGCAAGATCATACAGTTTAAAATGTGGCTAGGGAGTTGGTGCAGGAGGGAGGGCATTAGATTTTTGGATCACTGGGCTCTTCCAGCGGTGGGACCTGTAGAGAAGATATTGTTTGCATTTTAACTAGAGGGAGGGGAACTAATGTCCTAGTGGGAAGGTTTGCTAGTGTTGCATGGCTGGGGGGGTGGGGGGGGTTAAAACAAAGCTGCAGGGGGATGGGAACTGCAGCATCAGACAGATCGTGGAGTTGTGGAGACACGCAAAGTCAGGAAGCAAACGGTTGAGTGCGGTGCGACTAATGTCCTGAGCTGTGTACATTTCAATGCAATTAGTATTATAGGAAAGGCATGGAACCACACATGGAATTATGATATTGTAGCCATTAGTGAAATTTGATCGCAGAAGGGGCGGGACTGGCAGCTCTGTTTCAGATGTGACAGAACAGGAAGGATTAAAGGGGGAGGGGTGGGCCTTACTAGTCAGGGAAAACGTCACGGTCGTGCTCAGTCAGGACAGACTGGAGAACTCATCTAGGGAGGCTTTATGGGTGGAATTGAGGAATAAGAAGATATGACCACATTAATGGGGCTATATTATAAACCACCCAACAGTGCTTGGGATTTAGAGGAACAAATTTGTGGAAAAATCGCAGACTGTTGCAAGAAACATAAGTTATGATAGTAGGTAATTTTAACTTCCCACATACTGACTGGAACTCCCATACTGTAAAAGGACTAGATGGGATAGAGTTTATCAAATGTGTTCAGGAAACTTTCCTTAATTAGTACACAGAAGCCTAAATAGGAGAGTGTGCTATTCTTGATCTGCTATTTGGGAATAAGACAGGAGGGTGACAGAAGATTGTGTAGGGGAACACTTCGCATCTTGTGATCATAATGCCATTAGCTTCAAAGTAAATACACCCTAATGTATCAGAAACGATCTGGTATGTGTGGATTGGGAAAGGCTTTTACTGGCAAAGGTGTACTTGGTAAATGGTAGGCCTTCAAAAGTAAAATTTTAAGAGTAAAAAGCTTGTATATGCCTGTCAGAATAAAAGGTAAAGATAACGGGTTTTCAAGAAATATAGTGGCCCTGGTTAAGAGAAAAAAAAGGTGGTGCTCAGCAGGTATTAGCAAGAAGGAACAAATGAGGTACTTATTCGGTATAAGAAATACAAGAAAACACTTAAAGAAATCAGGAGGGCTAAAAGAAGGCATGAGGTTGCCTTAGCAGACAAGGTGAAAGAGAATCTTAAGATATAACAGATATGTTAAGAGCATCAGGATTGTATGGGACAAAATCGGTCCTCTGGAAGATCAGAATGGTAATCTATACATGGAGTCAAAATTCTGTTTGAATGAAGAATTAGTTAAAACTACATCAAAATCAGATTCAATTCCATATATAGCACCAGGTGTAATATATTCAATTTCATTTCATGACTTTATTCCTTGGAGTACAGGAGAATGAGGGGAGTTTTGATAGAGGTATACAAAATTATGAGGGGTATAGATAGGGTTAATGCAAGCAGGCTTTTTCCACTGAGGTCGGCTGCAACTAGAACTAGAGGTCAAGGGTTAAGGTGAAATATTTAAGGGGTACATGAGGGGGAACTTCTTCACTCAGTAAATGGTGAGGGTGTAGAATGACCTGCCAGTGGAAGTGGTGAATGCAGGTTCAACTTCAACACTTAAGAGAAATTTGTATAGGTACATGGATGGGAGGGGTATGGAAGGCTGTGGTCCAGATGTAGATCAATAGGACTTGGTAGAATAATGGTCCGGCATGGACTAGTTGGGCCAAAGGACCTATTTTTGTGCTGTAGTACTCTATGATTCTATTTCATTATGTATGCACCAAACCTTGCATTACCTTAAATTTTTCATGAAGGAAATTACACCAAATGAAAAAATCTTATTGCAATAGCGTATTTCGCATACTGACATGCTTTCCTTTACATTAATAACAAACAGCTATGAAATCTGTTGTTTGCTCTGTTCACTGGTACTTATTATGTACCTTGCCGCATTTATTCTGTAGTTTCACGTATACACAGAATTTGAAACTAAGTGTAGCCAAGGTGCCATGCTTTAAATTAGCATTATTTGTCACACGTATATCAGAAAATCAAAACATACAGTAAACTGTGTCGTTCTTTGGCATCAACAATTGACGTAGTCTGAGGATGTGCTGGGGGTGGCCCATTAGTGCTGACATGCCTTTGGCACCATCATAGCATGCTCTCAACTCGCTAAACCCAACACATACATCTTTGGAACACTCACAACACGCTGGAGGAACTCAGCAGGTCAGGCAGCATCCGTGGAAACGATCAGTCAACGTTTCGGGCCAGAACCCTTCATCAGGACTGAAGAGGGAAGGGGCAGAGGCCCTATAAAGAAGGTGGGGGGAGGGTGGGAAGGAGAAGGCTGGGTGACCATTGGATCTTATTCAGTACCGTTAAAAGTGTACTTAGACATCCATCCGGGTAATGCTAGAATAGTTGTCTGTGCCTTTAAGGGAGACGGTGATGTCATTACGCACGCATGAGACAGTGGGGAGACCATTTTGCTTTCTGCTGAAGACGTGGTAAGGTGCTGAACTTTGGGCCTCTCCCAGAGTGTGCTGGACATGGTGAGGAAATGAACAGTCCTGATGAAGGGTTCCAGCCCGAAACGTTGACTGTTCGTTTCCACGGATGCTGCCCGACCTGCTGAGTTCCTACAGCATGTTGTGAGTGTTGCTTTGACCCCAGCATCTGCAGATTGTTTTGTGTTTACATACATCTTTGGAATGTGAGAGGAAACCAAAGCACCCAGTCATGGGGAAATTGTACAAACTTCTGAAAGACAGTGGCGAGAATTGAAGCCCATTCGGTTATTACTGATGCTGTAAAGCAATGCGCTAACAGCTACCTTACTATGCTTGTGTGTTACTACCCCATATAATCAGCTGTACATTAGAAATTCTACAATCAATGGCTAATATCATATTTACATTCTGCCCCAAGGAATGATGTCCTGATATTTCTAACACCAGCACGTAACTACTAACATCATCATCGCCTCCACACAGAGTGGATTCCAGTTAACCAGGGCAGCTGCATATTTGTGACAACTCTTAAAGAACAAAAATTAATTGAGAAAATAGCCAGGACTCCCTTCATTTATTTGGAACTCTATACTGCTTAACTGGGACAAGAGACTGTTGCCAAATAGTTTCTAACTAGCATCAGTCGTGTGTACTTCTGTGATTGATAGATAAGACACTGTGCTGAAAGCACTTTTTAAATAGCATCAATTGCATGTGTTTGTCTTCAAAAAGCAGTGATTCTTGTCACTAATAGTTGGCAAGAAATAAGCAGTAAGGCAATTCAGAACCGTTTCATTCACTGCAGTTTCAAGCATTCAGGCTTGGAGATGCCAGAAACAGCCAGGAGTGGAAATGAAACTATTTCACTTCTTCAACAAGTTAGGGACAATGAAGAATTTGAAGCTACCAACAATCATCTTGAAATGCTACAATCAAAATGAAGACTTGGAGGATGCAATCATCTAAAACACTGTTTAAAGGCAGTCCACTATCTGCACTAGATGTCTACGTAGATTTTGTTCATTTACAGTCAAAAGAACACAATGAATTCCGACAGCAATAATTATTAGGAACAAATACAGTTTTATAGTACTGTAGTAGTATTATTAGAGTTCTAATTCCTTCCGTATTTCATTTAAATACATAATTTGTTACTCAGTTAAACAGCAGTTTGTCTTTTTTTTATACTTTGTTATCTAAACTATTTCCATGAAACTTCGGCTAATTGAGGCAGCTATTTAAGTGGGCCAACATGTACTTGGTCCAATGTCTCCCAATTAACCATAATCACTGCATTTTCAGTCAACATCTCTGAACAAATTCTACCTTAACATTTACCAACTCACATGGAAAAGTAAAAAAGATCAAATACATTGCGTTTCAAACTTTAAAGTATATGGACAGATCTTAAAAGTTTCCTGAGAGATCAATTCCATTGCGAATTTGTGATGGTTATGGAGATGTGGGGATCAAATCCCCAACGTAACTTTCTTCCAGTTTGTTAATTCTTTTAAAAAGTCCTTTCCCTCTACAGTAAATCCCAACAATTGCTTTATATGGAATTTCCTTCACCTTATGACGTTCAAATTATTCTAAGTTCACTACAATGAAAATAAAATTCCAGTCAATATGGCGCCTGTGTACAATACTCCGATAGTCAACTCTTCTAGATTGACCATGAAACAGTTTATTTCACTTCTTTTATGTCTTTTACATCTGGCTTTCATCTGATCTTGCTTTTGATTCTGGAACTGGTGGAGCCTGCGAGATGCAATTTGGAGATCGTTTGGGCGTTTCAGCACTCTGCAGTCTCCAAGAGGATTCGGGGAGACAGAGGCAGCTTGCGCAAACCTTGTAGCAAAGAGACTGCGAACCGATGTTCGACTTCATTTCACCAATTAAAACTTCCATTGTTCAGCAATTAAAGTGGCAAGGGAGATTGAAACATTGAGGCAAATGTGGAGGGTGAGCGCCGGCTGCCTGCCTTTTGATCGTTGGTGAGATTGCTCTGCCGCCAGAGAAAGGAGACTGCCCTTTGATCACTGGTGGGATCGCTCTGCTGCTGGAACGGGGAGAAACTGCCACTGTGCCTGGAGATGTTACCCAGGTTTTCTGTGTTTTGGATATTGATAGAATATGAATATGGACTTGGACTTCTTTCAGTCTCATAATTTTTTTTATATTCTGTGCTTCTTGCCCAATTTTTCTAATTTTTCTTGTGTGCGGGGGGAGGGGGATGGGAGGGGGTCAATGTGCCTGTTCCATTTTCATGTGTTTTTTTGTGCAGGGAGGGGGATTTGGGGGTTGATAATCGTACTGCCATTCTTTTCTTTCTTGGTTTCATGGCTATCTGGAGAAGAATTTCACAGTTGTATACTTTAATAACAAATGAATCTTTGAAAATTCAAAGCCGCAAGCTCCCCCTTATAGCTTGTGCATTCAAGTCATTTCTTTATTGCTTTTCCCCACTGTGCTAAAAATTAACCATGCAGGGCAAATAAACTTTAACTTGGTACTAAATATGGATGAACTGAGCAAATTCGACTAAATTCACATTATGCACACAGTACCTTGGGCAAAGCACTGGAGCCGAACTGAGTGCAGCTACTTTTTAAATCCATCAGCAGTGCACATCATCACTTCCATAATGAGCAAGACAGATTTAATGAAACAGATTCAGCATCATTCAGTTACAAATTCTCACTGATAGTATGGACGCCTCCGCTCAACAGAACTCACAAAATACCTGATATACACCATGTCCAGCTGGTCAATTCAGCAGTGTTGGGTCAATTTCCAGAGAAAATAATGGCTAAGAACATTTGATACTAGCATTTATCAAGGTTTGAATCATAACTCCAAATGTCTTGAGACTAGCCAAAAATGCCTTAATGAAAAAGTACAGAATTTTTGGAAAGAACTTTTTACACGTCTAAAGGTTATTTGATAAACTTTCTACAGAAAAAACTAGCTTTCACTCTCTCCACCAATGCCATCTGATCTGCTATTTCAGCAATTTGTTTTCATTCCAGGTTTCCAGCATTGACTGTTAATAGTTTTTTGATTACTCAAGCTTGAGATAATGGGGGCACGTTAAAACCCACATATTTTTAAAACCGATAAAGGTTGAGTGCTTATCTGAGATGTAATGAGGAATGAAAAGTGGTCTAGTGTTTATATGAGTAATGTAGCAAATATTCAGTATCTATGCTGAGTAACAATGCCTTTATCCTGTAACAATTCGTTGATTTTGTGCACAAACCTTGAGTACTTATTGATAAATGCTATCCATCAACAAAATGGTTAATCATTCCAATGTTCAATCCACACAAAGACCTGACATAATACAAAATAATGGAAATCATGCTGCCAAACTTGGTTTTTGATTACTTAAGCTTGAGAAAATGAGGACAAGTTAAATCCCACAGGTCATTAAAACAGATAAAAGTTAAGTGTCTGTATGAGATGTAATGAGGGGAATGGAAAGTCAAGGGGCAATTGCTTCTTCTAAAGTGCAACAAGTGCTCTCCAGGTCCTGCATTGCATTTGTTGCAATGAACGCTACCACTAAAGCAGGAATGAGAACACACTGCACACCTAGATATGTTATCCCAAAGATCATGACACACAGCCAACTTAAGAGCTCAAAATTCTTGCTCTCCGCTCTCTTAACTTACATCCATAGTGATGAAGTGTTTTGAGAAGTTGGTGATGAAACATATCAATTCCTGCCTAAGAAACGACTTGGATCCACTCTTATTTGCCTATCGGCACAACAGGTCCACAGCAGGTGCCATTTCTTTGGCTCTTCACTCAACCCTGGAACATCCGGACAACACAGATGCATCCATCAGGATACTCTATATGGACTGCAGCTTGGTGTTCAATACTATCATCCCCTCAAAACTAATCAATAAGCTTCAAGACCTTGGCCCCAATACTTCCTTGTGCAATTAGATCCTCGATTTCCTCACTTGCAGACCTCAGTCAGTTCGGAATGCAAAAACACCTCCTCCACAATCCCCATCAGCACAGGTACACCACAAGGCTGTGCATCTAGCCCTCTACTGTACTGGCTTTACACTTATGACTGTGTGGTTAAACACAGTTCCTATGCCACAGTTAGGTTTGCTGATGACATCACTGTTGTTGGCCAAATCAAAGATGGTGATAAATCAGCATGTACGAGGGAGAATGAAAATATGATTGATAGGTGCCACAACAACAATCTCTCCTTCAGTATCAGCAAGACCAAGGAGCTGATTACTGAGTTCTGGAGGAAATCGGAGGTCCATGACCCAATCCTCATCAGGGAAATTAGAGGAAGAGATGATCAGCAAGCTAAAATTCCTTGGTGTTATTATTTCAGAGTATCTGCCCTGGGCCCAGCATGTAGGTGCAGTTACAAAAAAAAAAGCAAGGCAACGCCTCTACTTTCTTAGAGGATTGTTAAGATTCAGCATGACACATAAAAGTTTGACAAACTTCTACAGATGTGTGGTTTGAGAATATATTGACTGGTTGTATCATTACCTGGTATGGAAACACCAATGCCCTTGAATTGCAGTGGATACAGCCAAGTCCATCACAGGTAAACCCCTCCCCATCACTGAGCATATCTAGAGTACTGTCACGGGAAAGCAGCATCATTATCAAGAACCCCACCGTCCAGGTAATGTTCTCTTCTCACTGCTGCCATCAGGAAGAAGGTACAGGAGCCTCAGGACCCACACCACCAGGTTTAGGATCAATTATTACCCCTCGACCAACAAGCTCTTGAACCAGAGTGGATAACTTCATTCAACTTATCTTGCCCCATCACTGAACTGTTCCCCAACCTACCAATACAAGTGTATCGAAACATATAGTAAAATGTGTTGTTTGCGTCAACAACCAACACACCTAAGTACCGTATGTGCTGAGGGCAGCCAAAAAGTGTTGTCGCACTTTCCAGTGCCAACATAGCATGCCCATGATGCTCAGCAGAACAACATAAGCAGCAACAAGAACCACAGCAAAACAAGCTTCTCTGCCACCCTCTCACACAGACAGGCCTCCAACCCAGGACAGGCCACTGGACATGCTACACAGCCTTCATCACCCCCTATAAAGGAAAACAGCTGAGGAGCGCAAGGTAACAAAAAAAACTTTATACTCTCTACCTGCATGGTATTAATCAGTTCTCTGTAATCTCAGTTCAGCAAAGGAATGTTAGATGAAAATGACATTCAATATTCAATACAGTAACCCTTAATTTGTACAAATCCCAGGCACCGAAGGTTGAATAAAAGTCAATGAAACCAAACAATGTGAAGCCAATCATGCAAAATAAAAATGGCTAAAGTAACTTCTGAATATGACATTAGCAGCAACCAATTAATACTAGCAGAAATACAAATGTCGAGGACATCTTCAAAAGGCAATGCCACAAAAAGGCAGCACCCAACATTAAGGAACCCCATCACCCAGGATATGCCATCTTCTTATTGCTACCATAAAGGAAGAGATACAGGAAGACACACACAATGTTTCAGTTATAGCTTCTTCCCCTCCGCCATCAGATTTATGAGCGGTCAATGAATCCATGTACACCTCTTTTTTTCTCTCTTTTTGCACTACTTATTCAATTTCAAAACTATACAAATCTTTGAAATATAAAACAACAAATTTCACATGATATTCCAGTAATATTAAAACTGATTCTGAAATGCAGATAATATTTGCTGGGCTACTACATTTTAGGATGTGTATGTCTGAAATGATTTAGTATAATTGTTCCAAGATTGAGAGACTTTACGTGCAAGGTTACAACTGAAGCTGGGATTTTTAAAAAAATTTTATTTATTTAGAGATACATCGTGGAACAGACCCCTCCAGCCCAATGAACTGCACCACCCAGCAACTCCCGATTTAACCCTAGCCTAACCATGGAACAATTTACAATGACCAGTTAACCTACTAACCGATACGTCTTTGGACTGTGGGAAGAAACTGGAGCGTCCAGAGAAAACCCACACATTCCATGGGGAGGACTTACAAACTGCTTACAGAGGATGCCAGGACTGAACTCCAAACTCGCATACCCAAACTGTAGCAACATCACATTAACCCGACGCTATCATGGCATCCCACGGTAGAAGTTGGCAGATTTAATATCTATGTACAAGGTTTAGTTACAAGAATTAGATGGATTCTGCTCCCATGAGCAAATTGTTCAAGGATCAAGGACTTGGGGTTAAAAGATACGGGAGGAATGTGGATAAGAACTACCTCAACAATAAGATTTCAGAACTCACTGAACATCCCATGCACCATGCACAACCTTCAGGCCATGCCACTCAGGATCCTGTGCTATTATTTTTTTTGTTACCGAACGTGCAATCATAACTATATGTGCTATGTGTTGTGGGTGACTGTATGTACCGTGTCTTGTACCTTGGCTCCAGTGGAATGCTATTCGTATAGTGGTTTACATGTGTATGGCTGAATGACAATTAAATGTGAACGTGAACTACCTGCAAGGGTACTGGAAATAGAATCAGTACTTACAGAAAATTCGATGGGCATTTCAGAGAATGATTAACAAGGTTATGAGGAACAGCAGGGAAATGGGACTTGTCAAGCTCAAGGCAACCTTGTTATAATTCCAATGCTCTGGGTTAAGAGATGGTTGTAAGGTCCAGAAAACTCATTCACAGGTGGATTAGTAGGCCCATGGCAGGACGTAGGTAATTTATTTGGAAAATTCAGTGATCCTACTGTTACACTTGCTTGAACTTTATGTGCTTCTGAATACATTCACAATGCCTAGTGTCTTCCAGGATATTTTTTTAAGCATATCCTATCTCCTAATTATAGCATACTTTAGGAGTTTGGTCTCAAGCTGAGAGCCTTACGGCTGGAGCTGTTGGCAATAGAGAGGATCCTAAAGTTGGCTCAAAGTTTAAAGTAAATCAAAGTACTGTATGTCTCCATATTCTACTCTGATATTCATCTTCACTTATGCAGCCAATTGAATGAGGGGATTTTAGGATTTTGCTGAAAGCATTAGTAGTGCCTTCCAGTGCTGAGGTCAGTGCGCTTTGGGCACCATGTCACAGACTGAATTGCTAGGAGGGAGGGGAGGGAACGTCAACTCAGACCTTCAGAGGCCTGTGTCCGGCATTTTCATACCTTACAAGGCTCAGATTGGAGGTCTGTGTGGGGCGCCACTCCTCGCACAGACACTAGGGCAATGTGTGGTTAAGTGCCTTGCTCACGGACACAAACACGCTGCCACAGTTGAGGGTCGAACTAGCGGCCTTCAGATCACTACACGAACACCTTAACCACTTGGCTACGTGCTAGGAGGCATGTAGCTAATATTATTTGTAATTAATTTAATATAGGAGTACAACATTCTTTTTACTTTATTCATGGAAAGAGATCAAAGTCTTCAGAATCCTTATGTATTTTATCAGGTATCACATCAGTGTAAATTCAATATCAAGATTTCAAGACTTTTTAAATGTCATTTCCAGTATACGAGTGTAAAGGAGAACAAAATCATAATTACTCCAGATCTGATGCAGTACAAAAAAAATCACAAAAGATAAAGAACACAATAGTAATAAAAGCACAATAAATATAAATTCATAAGATAGCTTTTATACATAGATTGACTGAATGTCCATAAGGTGACGTTAGGCTGTACATAAGGTGACTGACGGGAAAGAATAAAGTAATGGTGGAGTTGGTGGGTGGAGTTGTTGTTGATCAGTCTTACTGCTTGGGAAATTAACTGTTTTTGAGTCTGGTGGTAAATACAATTGACCAAAGAAATTCAAATCTGTACATATGAAAGTCATCCATTCATAATATCAACATGGAGAGAAAACTAAACTAATTTCTCAATACTTCCAATATATACTCAGTGGCCATTTAATTAGGTACCCCTGCTTGTTAATGCAAAGATCTAATCAGCCAATCATGTGGCAAAATTTCAATGCATAAAGGGATGCAGCCATGGTCAAGAGGTTCAGTTGTTCAAAGCAAACATCAGAATGGGTAGGAAATATGATCAAAGTGACTTTGACCATGGAATGATTATTGCTGCCAGACGAGGTAGTTTGAGTATCTCAGAAACTGCTGATCTCCTTGGATTTTCATGCACAACAGTCTCTAGTCTTTACAGAGAATGGTGTGTAAAACAAGACAAACATCCAATGAGTGGCAGCTCTATAAGCGAAAGTGCCTCGATAATGAGAGGTTCAAATTGACAGGAAGGCAACTGTAAACTCAAATAACCATTACAATAGTTGTGTACAGAACAGCATCTCTGAATACACACACATCGAACCATGGGCTACAATGGCAGACAACTACACCAGGTTTCCTCCTGTACCTAATAAAGTGGCCACTGAATGTATACTAAACAGTAATTCCTGTTGAAATATAAAAGTGATCATCTTACCATGCGTCCCACTTTTGTCCAAAAAATTGCTGAGGTTGAACAAAGTATTTCTAGATGCCAGATACTGAATAAATCTCTGCAAGATATAATATTGTATATAATTATATGTGTATACATATTGAGTAAGAACCCAATGTGATTCCAGATAGTTGATGCAATGCATCTTCTAATTTCTTCATATTCATTTTTAAAATTCAGAATGATACTATTTACTATTTATATTGAGTGTTCCGAAGTGTCTGCATTATTGACTTTATTGTTTCTTAGCTGTAGAGGCCAAGACATTGGGAATATTTAAAACAGAAATTAATAAATTCATAATTAGTAAGGATATCAAGGGTTACGGGGAGAAGGCACAAGAATAGGGTTGAAAGGGAAAATAAATCAGCCATGATCGAATGGCAGAGAAAACTTGATGGGCTGAATGGCCTAATTCTGTTCCTAAGTCTCAAGGCTTCGGTATTTTAATCATCTTTCTAAGCTATTTTCATACCTTCCATAACAGGACGTTTTATTTCATTTTAATTCTCTATTGAGATTCAAAGGTGACTTTCCCAGTCAATGCTGCAAAGCACATTTATGGACTACTCCTACAATTACTGGAGTTGCATTCTTGGCTGTGACCCAGGAATTAGCTTAAAGTTCTTAAATCACTTCATGATCACCAAATAGTTTCAAGAATTTAAACTTGATAATTAGCCCATAATTACGAAAATGCTCTTTTCTGTTCCTGAAGACCTAGAGAGAGAAACATTATCGGCAGGTTGGAAAGCTTTTTCAGAGTTTCTTTCAGCAATAGCTCCCAGCTGACCTGGTGTGGCAGCAGCCAGTGAGGAGGAAGGCACGAGGTGAAGCAGTCGAGCACGTACACAGAAGGAAGAGCAAGCTTGAGGGTCTGCACTTACATTGAGTGAGACTCATAAGTAGAGTCACACAGCACAGAAACAATCCTTCAGCTCACCATGCCCATAATATTGAACCATAACAATACACCCTCTAAATTCCTTAGCTCTTCATCCTAAAATTATGCCATCCAGACACCACTGAGGAGAGGTTTCCCACTATTAATAATATCAAAGTTCTTCATAAATTGGGCTCTTAAAGTTATCTTTCGTAGATTTTCCTCATAATGGAATCTTCAATGCACCCTCCTGTGCAATAACGCCCATTCTATAGTGTGGTGACCAGAATGGCACAGGGTACATCAGATGTAACAACCACCATGCTCTTACATTCTGCATTTTGTCCAATGAAGGCAAATATGTTAGATGCCTTCTTTAACACTTTATCTTCTTGCACTGCCACCTTCAGGGAACTTTGACTCATGCACCAAAGTCCCTTTATTCCTCCATACACTCTTGGACCCTGTATGTCATAGTAACATGTTACATTTTACTTACTTATTTAGATTTAGCATGGAATAGGCCCTTCCAGCCCTTCGAGTCATGCCACCCAGCAATCCTAGTCTAATCACAGGACAATTTACATTGACCAATTAACTTACCAACCAGTACATCTTTAGACTGTGGGAGGAAACCGGAGGACCCGGAGGAAACCCATGTGGTCATGGGGAGAACATACAAACTCCCTAAAGGCCGTGTCAGGAATTGAACACAGATCACCTGTACTGTAAAGAGTTCTGCTAACCATTACACAATCTCGCCGCCCCAAAGTGCATCACATTGCTCTGATCAGGACAAATTTCCACCTGCTTTGAGTATCTTGCCAACTAATCAATACCATCCTCCTATTCCCAAAATTCAAGACCTTAACTTCTAGACTACTCATCTCTTTCCATAACTACCTGAGAATTATGGACGGTATCACCAAAAAGCTCTCCTACTGACATTTCAGCTACTTGCCTAGCTACATTCCCCAAGATCCTACAGGTCTATCTACATACTGACTCAAAAGGTACTCCTTGATGCACGTTGAATATTCTATTCTCTCAAAAACATTGTGCAGATGCTGAAAATCCAGAGCAAAATACACAAAACGCTGCACAAACTCAGCAGGTCAGGCAGCATCTATGGAGGGGAATAAACAGCCATCTGCTTATTCCATTCTCTCTGAATCTTGAACACCAACATTCAAGATTCAAGGCTGATTATTGTCATTCTTCAGTGCACAAGTGTAAAGGAGTACAAAATGATGTAAGATGATCCCACTTATTTCTGGGGAAGTTGAAATTCCATACAAATATAGTTATTTTACTCTTATAGCATTCTAACTAGTTGCATCACCATCTGGTATAGAGGGGCCACTGCAAAGGATCAGAAACAGCTGCAGAAAATTGGTAACTCAGTCCGCTCCATCATCAACACTAGCCTACTGAACATCGAGGACATCTACCAAAGGTGATGCCTCAAAAAGGCTACACTGATCATTAAGGACCCCCATCACTCAGGACATGTCCTCTATTTATTACTGGCGTTAAACAGGTGGTACAGGAGCCTGAAGACACACACTCAACTTTTCAGGAACAGGTTCTTCCTCTCTGCCATCAGATTTCTGAACGGACAATGATTCCATGAACATTACCCAACCACTTTTTACTACAGAGGTCCATGCATTGCTGAGGGACTGTAATGCCGCCTTTAGATCAGGGGTTCCAACAGCTCTCAGGAAAGCAAGAACTGTGCAATCCATCAGAAAGACAAAACAGGAATATTCTCAGAGAATTTACAGCCACTTCTGCGATACCAGGGACACGAGGCACATGTGGCAGGAAATACAGAGGATTACAGACTACAAATCTACCCTGCATGTCAGTGACCAGGATGCTTCACTCCCTGAGAGGCTGAATGTCTTCTACAGACGGTTTGATGCACAGAACAAAGTGCTGGCGAGTAAGGCACCCCGGCCCCCCCACACCCCCCCAGGGGAGCAGACACTCCATCTGGCTGAAGCTGAAATGAGGAAGACCCTGGCCAGAGTCAACCCATGCAAAGCTGTCAGGTTGGGTTCTGAAAGACTGCACAGCCCAGCTAACAAAGGTACTGATGGATATATTCAACACCTCTCTGGAACCGTCCATTGTCCCCTTGGTTTTCAAAGCGGCAATCATCACTCCAGTAACAAAGAAGGTGACAGTAACCTGCCTAAATGACTATCATCCAGTGGCATTAACATCAGCCATTATGAAATGCTCTGAGTGTCTAGTCATGGAACATATTAAAGCCTTTCTCTCAGGTACACTGGACCCTTTCCAGTTCATTTATCACTCAAATCAATTCACTGGCGATGCAATAGCCTCTGTCCTCCACTCAGTCCTGTCCCACCTGGAAAATGGGGTCTCATGTGTTAGACTGCTGTTTATGAACTTCAGTTCGACATTTAACACCATCATACCCCAGAAACTGGTGAGGAAACTGTCCTCGCTGGATCTTGACACCATCTTCTGAAACTGGATATTGGGCTTCTTAACAGTAAGGCCAGTCAGTCCATGTGGGCAGCAATGTCTCTATCCCATTATGCTGAGCACTGGCGCTCCCCAGGGCTGTCTGTTCAGCCCACTGCTGTTCACACTGCTGACACGACTGTGTTGCAGAATCCAGCTCAAACTGTATCATCCGGTTTGGAGATGACACACAGTGGTTGGCCTTAGCAAGAACAATGACGAGACGGACTATGGAGAGGAAGTGGAGCAGCTAGTGGTTTGGTGGGAGAAGGACAACACAAGCCTGAATGTGGAGAAGACAAAAGAAATCATTATGGACTTCAGGAAGTTGCAGACAAACCAACCCCTCTGCAAATTCATGGTTCCTCCCTAGAGGGAGTTAAGTGCAGCAAGTTCCTAGGATGACCTCACCTGGTCCCTTACTATCACCTCCCCTGAACAAGGCGGCACAGCAGCACCTCCATTTCCTGAGAAGATTGAGGTAAACAAGGTTCCCCCCTCCCCCATGTCTTAATTGCATCTTACAGGAGCATCACTGACAGCGTCCTGACAAGTTGCATCTCCATCTGGTTTTGGAGCAGCCAGCAGCCAAGCATCGGATCAGAACTCCCTACAAAGGACCGTAAGAACAACTGAAAGGATCATAGGGGGTCTCCTTACCATCCATCGGGGAGATTTATCAGGAGCTCTGCGTAAGCAGGGCCCTTAGTATTATTAAGGATCACACCCATCCATCCAGCACCCTCTGACCTTCTACCACCAGGCAGAAGACTTCGATGCATAAAAACAAGAATAGTCAAGATGGGAAACAGTTTCTTCCCTCGGGCTATTAGACTCCTGAACTCCTAGTCACATCGTATTCGAAGTGTCACTGGTTAATCTGTTCTGCACCTTATAATATTTAATATTAATGCACTTTAGTTTGTTATTTATGCATGATTCATCTGTAGGTTTTATCTTTACAGTACCTTCATAAGTTATCATGTGTTATGTGTGTTATGTGTACTACTGTGCTTTACACCCTGGTTTGGAGAAACCCTGTCTCATTTCCATATACATTATATGGTTATATATGCTATATACATGTATATAATTAAATGACAGTAAATTTGACTTCACTGTACTGCTGCCGCAAAACAACATATTTCACGAGATAGGTCAGTGATATTAAATCTGATGCTGATTCAGATCATATCTGCTTCTCTATACACTGCTGCCTTTAAGGAGATCTGTAGTATACGAGCAAAGAGGCTGCTCACTTTGTTTCTGAGCACCACCCAAATGGTCCAATTCGTAGGACCTTCTAAGACGTCCTCTCTCATTGCTGCTCTGAGCCATCGGGATCAACAACAAAGCCATTATTTATTTCCTATTACCAACTGTTCTCAAGAAAACAATGGTGAGCCACTTTCTTGAACAGTTGCAGTCCTTCTTGTGGAGGTACAATGCTGCTAGAGAGGAAGTTCTATAATTTAGACCCAGCAATGAAGAATGATTGCTTCTTCATTTGTCACCCTTCCCACCCATAATCTCTGAATATTGTTTCCAATAGGAACCAGTGTTCAGTTCACTACTTCATGACAGCCAGGATCGCCCACCTGAGGCTATTCTGCCTGCTTGCATTTGAGTCGACAGGCCAAATGGCCTAATCCTGCTCCTGGTTCCTATGGCGTTATGGACCCATCTGTGTCTTCTCGCTGCTACCATCGAGCTGGTGATGCAGGAGTCTTGGGGGCACTCCATCAGGTTCTAGAGCAGTTGTTGCCCTGCCACGTTGGACTTCTGGATCAGCTTCACTCGCCTCAGAGCTCAACTGATTCTGCAGCTGTGGCCTGTGGCCATTCAGGCTCCTGAACCAGCTGCACTTGCCTCGGCGCTAAACTGGCTCCATGGCTGTGGACTCACTTTCAGCAACTTTGCGATTTTTGGTCTCTATAGTACTTGTTTACTTTTTAATTGCTTGAATAATTTGCTCTTTTTTTCACACATGTTTGATGGTCTTTGATATATGGGTTTTTTTGTGGATTCTGTTGTGTTTTTTTGTGTTGTGGCTGCCTGCAAGAAGACGAATCTCAATGTTGTATATTCTATACATACTTTGATAATAAATCTCAAAGAAATTTGAGAATTGTTCCTTGCAAACAATACTGAAATATTACTCAGTTCTCAGTGGCATTAAATTAATTAAACTGTACCTCATTGCCATGGACCATCAAATGATGCGTGGTAACCAAAGCCTTAAATACTACTACCCAGCTACTGTTTGTTGCTCGCTCGAATAGAGTGTCAGCCATCTGAGGTATGTTAACGTTGGTCTCATTCGTAGCTTGTATAAGATCTGAAAAGCAAAGAGATGAAATTCAGATATAACCAGCCAAAAGAACTTCCTGAATTAGATTTTGCAATTTAAAAGGTAGTGAAGTTTATTGTGTGGAAAACACTGGAGTACAAAGTAAGAATTTGAAAACACAGCATAAAGAAACATGTTTATAACCTTATTTTTATAATATACTTTTTTTTTAAATCACCCTCTCTCATCCCTCTCCCTTCCCCATAATGCAGGTGGGTATATCTAGAGGCTGTGGGAAAGAGCAAAATTAGAAGCTCCTTCATCTCATTGTGAGTCAAGGGAGAAGATGCAGAGGAGATTTATCAAGATGTTGCCTGGACTAGAGAGCAAATCTTTTGAGGATAGATTGAGCAAGCTAGGGCTTTTTTCTTTGGAGCAAAGGAGGATGAGAGGTGAATTGATAGAGGTGTACAAGAAGAAAAGAGGTATGATTGAGTAGACAGCCAGAGACTTTTCCCCAGAGTGGAAGTGGCTAATACGAGGGAGCATAACTTTAAGATGATTAGTGGAAAGTATCAGGACGATGTCAGATGCTAGTTCTTTACAAAGATTGCCAGTGGTGGTGGTACAGACAAATACATTAGGGGCATTTAAAAAATTTTACATGGGCACATGGATGATAGAAAAATGGAGGACTATGCAGGAGAGAAGGGTGAGATTGATTTTAAAGTAGGTTGAAAGGTCAGCACAACATTGTGGGCTGAAGGGCCTGAACAGAGGGATCGTGGGATCCATATCCATAGATCCCTCAAAGTTGCCGCACAAGTTAATAAGCTTGTTTCAAAGGCCAAATGGTGTGTTGGTCTTTATCAGTCAGGGGATTGAGTTCAAGAGCCATGAAATAATGTTACAACTCCATAAAACCCTGGTTGGACCACACTTAGAATATTGTGTTCAATTCTGATCACCTCATTATAGAAAGGATGTGGAAGCTTCAGAGGGTGCAGAGGAGATTTACTAGGATACTCCCTGGACTAGATAGCATATTTTTTGAAAATAGGTTGAGTGAGCTTGGGCCTTTTGCTTTGGAGTGAAGGAGGATGAGAGGTAACTTAAAAGAGTTGTACAAGATGATTTTTTAAAAAAAGTATTCATTTACGGGATGTGGGCGTCACCAGCTAAGCTAGCATTTATTGCTCATCCCTAGCTCCCCTTGGGAAGGTGGTGACAAGCTGCCTTCTTGAACCACTGCAGTCCCCGAGATACAGGTACACCCACAGTGCTGTAAGGGAGGGAATTCCCAGCGACAATGAAGGAACAGCGACATGTTTCCAAGTCAGGATGGTGAGTGACTTGGAGGGGAATTTCCAAGTGGTGGTATTCCTAGGTATCTACTGTTCTCGTCCTTAGGAATTTTGGTGTGTTGTTGCAGTGCATCTTCTAGATAGTACACACTGCTGCATCTGTTCGTTGATGGTGGAAGGACTGGATGTTTATGGAAGGGGTACCAATCAAGTGGCCTACCTTGTACTGGATGGTGTCAAGCTTCTTAAGTGTTGATGGAGCTGCACTCATCCAGACAAGTGGCGAGTATTTAATTACATTCTTGACTTGAGCCTTGTAGATAGTGGACAGGCTTTGGGGAGTAAGGAGGTGAGTTACACGCTGCAGGATTCCCAGCCTTTGACCTGCTCTGGTAGCCACGGTTTGTAAATGGCGAGACCAGTTCAGTTTCCCGTCAATAGTAACCCCCAGGATGTTGATAGTAGGGGATTCAGTGATGGTGATGCCACTGAACGTCAAGGGACAATAGACAATAGGTGCAGGAGTAGGCCATTCGGCCCTTTGAGCCAATACCGCCATTCACTGTGATCATGGCTGATCATCCACAATCAGTATCTAGTTCCTGCCTTATCCCCATAACCTTTGATTCCGCTATCTTTAAGAGCTCTATCCATCTCTTTCTTGAAAACATCCAGAGACTTGGCCTCCACTGCCTTCTGGGGCAGAGCATTCCACATATCCACCACTCTCTGGGTGAAAAAGTTTTTCCTCAACTCCGTTCTAAATGACCTACCCCTTATTCTTAAACTGTGGCCTCTGGTTCTGGGCTCACCCATCAGTGGGAACATGCTTCCTGCCTCCAGCGTGTCCAATCCCTTAATAATCTTATATGTTTCAATCAGATCCCATCTCATCCTTCTAAATTCCAGTGTACACAAGCCCAGTCGCTCCAATCTTTCAACATATGACAGTCCTGCCATCCCAGAAATTAGCCTTGTGAACCTACACTGCACTCCCTCAATGGCAAGAATGTCCTTCCTTAAAACTGGAGATCAAAACTGCACACAGTACTCCAGGTGTGGTCTCACCAGGGCCTCGTACAGCTGCAGAAGGACCTCTTTGCTCCTATACTCAATTCCCCTTGTTATGAAGGCCAGCATGCCATTAGCTTTTTTCACTGCCTGCTGTACCTGCATGCTTGTTTTCAGTGACTGATGTACAAGAACACCTAGATCTCGTTGTACTTCCCCTTTTCCTAAATTGACTCCATTTAGATAATAATCTGCCTTCCTGTTCTTATCAAAGTGGATAACCTCACACTTATCCACATTAAACTGCATCTGCCATGCATCCGCCCACTCACCCAGCCTGTCCAAGTCACCTTGCATTCTCATAACATCCTCCTCACACTTCATACTGCCACCCAGCTTTGTGTCATCTACAAATTTGCTAATGTTACTTTTAATCCCTTCATCTAAACCATTAATGCATATTGTAAACAACAGCGGTCCCAGCACTGAACCCTGTGGTACCCCACTGGTCACCGCCTGCCATTCCGAAAGGGACCCGTTAATCGCTACTCTTTGTTTCCTGTCAGCCAGCCAATTTTCAATCCATGTCAGTACTCTGCCCCCAATACCATGTGCCCTAATTTTGCCCATTAATCTCCTATGTGGGACTTTATCAAAGGCTTTCTGAAAGTCCAGGTACACTACATCTACTGGCTCTCCCTTGTTCATTTTCATAGTTACATCCTCAGAAAATTCCAGAAGATTAGTCAAGCACGATTTCCCCTTCATAAATCCATGCTGACTTGGACCTATCCTGTTACTGCCATCCAAATGTGTCGTAATTTCATCTTTTATAATTGACTCCAGCATCACGGGGTATACACAGGGTAATTCACCAGAACGTTGAGTTATTGAACACTACAGCACAGAAACAGGCCCTTTGGTCCATTTAGTCCATGTCAAACTATTAATCTGCCTAGTTCCATTGACCTGCACCCAGACCACAGCTCTCCATACCCCTCCCATCCAGGTAACTATCCAAATTTCTCTTAACGTTGAAATCGAACCTGCATCCATCACTTCCAGCCAGCAGCTCGTTCCACACTCTCTCCACCCTAAGTGAAGAAGTTCCCCCTCATATTCCCCTTAAATGTTTCACCCCTAGCCCATAACCTCTAGTTCTAACTTACTCAAGCTCAGTGAAAAAAAACCTGCTTTCACTTACCCTGTCTACACCTCTCATAATTTTGTATATTTCTATCAAATCTCCTCTCACTCTCCCAAGCTCCATGGAATAAAGTCCTAACCTATTCAACCTTTGCCTGTAACTCAGGTCCTCCAGTCCTGCCAACAACCGTGTAATTTTTTCCTGTATCTTTCAATCTTATTGATATCTTTCCTGTAGTTAGGTGACCAAGACTACACACAATACTCCAAATGAGCCTCACCAATGTCTTACACAATTTCAACATAACATCCCAACTCCTGTACACAATACTTTGCTTTATGAAGGCAAATGTGCCAAAAACTTTCTTTACTACCCTAGCTACCGTGGAAAGACAAAGTGGAAACTGAAGGCATTAGATCACATTGGATTCAGGGAGAGTTGGCTAACTGGACACACAATTGGCTTGACGGTGTAGAGGATGATGGTGGAAGGTTGACTTTCAGACCAGTGATGCTCCTCTGGGATCAGTGTGAACCCCATTACTATTTGTCATCTATGCAAACTATTTTGATAAGAATGTACAAGGCATAGTTAGTAAGTCTGCACATTAATCTAAAATAGGTGGTGCTGTTAATAGGGAAGATAGTTGTCAGGATTTACAGAGGGAACTTTATCAATTGGGTAACTGGGCTGAGGAATGGCAAATAGAACTTAATTCAGGCAAGGGTAAGGTGTTGCACTTTGGGAAGACAAATCAGGGTTTCATAATCAATGGTCGGGCCCTAGTTGAACACTTCTAGGGACCTAGAAATACAGGCACATGCTTGATAGAAAAATGAAGAGCTATATAGAATGGAAGGGTTAAATTGACCTTGGAGTTGGTTAAAAGGTCAGCATAACATTGTGGGCCGAAGGGCCTATACTGCGCTGCAAACGTCCCTCTAGTCTGAGGCCTCACACTCAATATCAACAACACCATTGCAGACTTCAGGAAGAATAAGTCATAATACACATCAGTCCTTATTGAGGGGTCAGTGGGATAAAGCCGCTTTAGGTTCCTGGCATCAACATCTCAGAGGATCTATGTGGGCAAAACAAACTAATAGATTCAGAAAGGAGGCATGCCAGTGGCTCAATTTCATTTGGATATTTTTCATCCTGAGGGTCATCAGAAACTGCAATAGATTGGATAAGTCTTTGAAGCAGGCACTCTCACTTTTTAGTACTTATATGTCACCATAAACCATCTTGAGATTCATTTCCTTGCAGGCATACAAAGTAGAACAAACATACAACAGAACAATGAAAACTGCACATAAAGAATGACAAAAAACCAATGTGCAAAAGATAAACTGCAAATACAAATAAAAATAAATTTAAGAAGTAAATAAATAACACTGAGAATATGAGTTGTAGAATCCTTGAAAGTGAGTCCATAGCTTGTGGAATCAGTTTAGAGTTGAGGTGATTGAAGTTATCCACACTTGTTCAAGAGCCAGCTGACTGAGGGGTAATAACTGTTCTGGAACCTGGTGGTGTGGGACGTAAGACGACTGCACCTGCTTCCCAATGGCAGCTGCAAGAACAGAGTATGGCCTGGATGGCAGGGCCCTTGATAGTGGATATGGACAAATCCTCGAATTTAAAAAAAATTATTTCCGGGTTACCCACGGATTTGTAGAAGCAACCAATAAACGTCTTAATTTACCAACTCAACAGATTTGCAAAATTCTGAAGAAACCTGCTGATTTTTACCTAATATGACCCAAATGCAAGTCCAGCCTCATATCAATATCAATGACTGAAGACAATGACTTCCAAGGAAGCTATTCAGCATCATTCCCAGTGTTGCTTCAAACCAGACAACCATTCCTGTAAACAAGAAATCTAATTCTGCTGATATGGACACAAAATCCACTACAAAATACCTATATAACCACCCATATTCCCAATGTCAAATATTGTAAAAAAAATCTTTGAAAGCTCATTGCCAAAAATACGTAATAGAATTAACATCTTCTAGTTATAGGATAAAATGGACATTACAGAAGTCAATGCAATAAACAACCTATCAAATTACTTCCTTTGAAAATTTGTAACTTAATTACAAAATTATATTTGATTCCAATAAATAATTGGAACAATTTTAACTTTTGAAGGATGCAAAGTTTAAAAAGTGTGATGCTCTTTTCAGGTTCATGCCTACTGCAGCGATCAGCACAAGTTCTTTAAAATTTGGTTATTTAGACAGGTTATTAGTGCACTTAGGCAATACTTTGAAACTGTTACTAATTAGTTGGGAGCAAGGCAATGAGTAACATTAAAGGCAGCATAGTCTAAAATGTGACAAGAGACATTCACCAGGGATGTGCTGCGGCCTCAGATTTATGCCACGTAAATGTTTGAATTACAATTAATAAATCAGCTTGGAGACTACATTGATGTATTTATTTATTGATACAGCGCAGAATAGGCCATTCAAGCTGCATCGCCCTCCCAGCAACCCTCGACAACGCTGATTTAACACTAACCAAGTCACAGGACAAATTACAAGCACCAATTAACCTACCCAGTGAATCATTAGACTGTGGGAGGAAAGTGGAGGACCCAGAAAAAACCCACATATTCCATGGGGAGGATGTACAAAGATTCTTTACAGAGGATGCCAGAATTTAACTCTGAACTCCGACGCCCCAGGTTGAAATAGTGTTGCACTAACCATTACACTACCATGGCACCTGTTGGCAATTAGGAGCAATTTCTAGCAGATCACATGGGAACAGAAAGTTTCTCCTATGCACTTTGTAGATTTCATTTGGCAATGTGAAATCAACTCACCTGAATCAAGAAACAAATACTTTATAGAATCCTGCTGTAAAGGAAATGTGCAAAAGATTTGGGTAACTAGATATAATCATTAACAGCTCATATACACAGACCATCAGAATCAGCATCCATGGATCAGTTAGGTCATTTTGCCCATCAAATCTACGATTACACTCATCCCTAAAAATAGCTTCCATTAAAGTATACATCCAAGTCTACTCATTCCATTTTGGGAAAAGGGGCTACATACAAGAATTTTCTATCTAAAAAGACTCATCTCTCATTTGGCTTTCAAACAAAAAATGTGAGATGTCTAATAAATTCTAAGGCTGCTTATCAAGAGCCTTCATGCCAATGGAAGTTACATCTACTCTAGCAAAACCCTACATGCAACAAAGTACATCTAGCCCCCATTAATGTCTTCTCTGGGCCAAGAACAGTCTAATTTTCTTTGCGGTCTACACTACTTGTGCTGGTATCACACAAACCTCTGGATTCTGGCCTTGGCTTTAACATCCTACCTCAACAGCTAGAGTCTGGAATTATTTAGACGAGAACTAACCAGTGATTTAAGTTGAAAAGTTGTTTTTTTTTAAAATTTAGTATAGAACAGGCCCTTCCCGTCCAATGAGCTGTGCTGTCCAGTAACATATTTAACACTAGCCTAATCACAGGACAATTTAAAATGACCAATTAACCTACTAACCGGCACCTCCAAGTTTGCGGATGACACGAAGCTGGGTGGCCGTGTTAGCTGTGAGGAAGAGGCTAAGAGGATGCAGGGTGACTTGGATAGGTTAGGTGAGTGGGCAAATTCATGGCAGATGCAATTTAATGTGGATAAATGTGAGGTTATCCACTTTGGTGGCAAAAACAGGAAAACAGATTATTATCTGAATGGTGGCCGATTAGGAAAAGGGGAGGTGCAACGAGACCTGGGTTCATTATACACCAGTCATTGAAAGTGGGCATGCAGGTACAGCAGGCGGTGAAAAAGGCGAATGGTATGCTGGCATTCATAGCAAGAGGATTCGAGTACAGGAGCAGGGAGGTACTACTGCAGTTGTACAAGGCCTTGGTGAGACCATACCTGGAGTATTGTGTGCAGTTTTGGTCCCCTAATCTGAGGAAAGACATCCTTGCCATAGAGGGAGTACAAAGAAGGTTCACCAGATTGATTCCTGGGACGGCAGGACTTTCATAAAGAAATGGGGGGGGGGGGAAAGCCCAGCGGATGGGCAAGGTGTTATAGTGAGAGAGACAGAGGGAGAAAAAAAAGAGAAAAAATCCTGTACATCAACTGTATCTCTTCCTATAGATGCTGTCTGGCCTGCTGCATTCACCAGCATTTTTTGTGTGTGTTGCTTGAAATTCCAGCATCTGCAGATTTCCTCGTGTTTGCAGTTTAAGACTATTGTTCTGTCTCTTCCACATTTAAGGGTGTAGGGCAAGTATGTAAGGAAATTTTTGAAAGTTGCTGGATCAGTTAGAAATCAAAATTATTTGGATACTTAGAAGCATGCAGTACAAATGCAAGGATGCCGTGGTAGCACAGCAGTTAGTGCAACGCTATTACAGCTATGGACATCAGAGTTTGGAGTTCAATTCCAACACCATCTGCAAGGAGGTTGTATGTTTTCCATGTCACCATGTGGGTTTCCTCCAGGTAGTCTAGTTTCCTCCAATGGTCCAAAGACATAGAAACATAGAAAATAGGTGCAGGAATAGGCCATTCGGCCCTTCGAGTCTGCACCCCCATTCAGTATGATCATGGCTGATGATCCAACTCAGAACCCTATACCAGCCTTCCCTCCATACCCCCTGATCCCTTTAGCCACAAGGGCCATATCTAACTCCCTCTTAAATATAGCCAATGAACTGGCCTCAACTGTTTCCTGCAGCAGAGAATTCCACAGATTCACCACTCTCTGTGTGAAGTTTTTCCTCATCTCGGTCCTAAAAGGCTTCCCCTTTATCCTCAAACTGTGACCCCTCATTCTGGACTTCCCCAGTATCGGGAACAATCTTCCTGCATCTAGCCTGTCCAATCCCTTTAGTATTTTATAAGTTTTAATAAGATCGCCCCATCAATCTTCTAAATTCCAACGAGTATAAGCCTAGTTGATCCTGTCATTCATCATATGAAAGTCCTGCCATCCCAGGAATCAATCTAGTGAACCTTCTTTGTACTCCCTCTATGGCAAGGATGTCTTTCCTCAGATTAGGGGACCAAAGCTACACACAATACTCCAGGTGTGGTCTCACCAAGGCCTTGTACAACTGCAGTAGTACCTCCCTGCTCCTGTACTCGAATCCTCTCGCTATGAATGCCAGCATACCATTCGCCTTTTCCACCATCTGCTGTACCTGCATGCCCACTTTCAATGACTGGTGTATAATGACACCCAGGTCTCGTTGCACCTCCCCTTTTCCTAATCGGCCACCATTCAGATAATAATCTGTTTTCCTGTTTTTGTCACCAAAGTGGATAACCTCACATTTATCCACATTAAATTGCATCTGCCATGAATTTGCCCACTCACCTAACCTATCCAAGTCACCCTGCATCCTCTGAGCATCCTCCTCACAGCTAACACTGCCGCCCAGCTTCGTGTCATCCGCAAACTTGGAGATGCTGCATTTAATTCCCTCTTCTAAGTCATTAATATATATTGTAAACAACTGGGGTCCCAGCACTGAGCCTTGCGGTACCCCACTAGTCACTGCCTGCCACTCTGAAAAGGTCCCATTTATTCCCACTCTTTGCTTCCTCCCTGCCAACCAATTCTCTATCCACAAAAATACCTTACCCCCAATACCGTGTGCTTTAAGTTTACACACTAATCTCCTGTGTGGGACCTTGTCAAAAGCCTTTTGAAAATCCAAATATACCACATCCACTGGTTCTCCCCTATCCACTCTACTAGTTACATCCTCAAAAAATTCTATGAGATTCGTCAGACATGATTTTCCTTTCACAAATCCATGCTGACTTTGTCCGATGATTTCACCGCTTTCCAAATATGCTGTTATCACATCTTTGATAACTGACTCTAGCATTTTCCCTACCACCGATGTCAGGCTAACCAATCTATAATTCCCCAGTTTCTCTCTCCCTCCTTTTTTAAAAAGTGGGGTTACATTAGCCACCCTCCAATCCTCAGGAACTTGTCCAGAATCTAAAGAGTTTTGAAAAATTATCACTAATGCATCCACCATTTCCTGGGCTACTTCCTTAAGCACTCTGGGATGCAGACCATCTGGCCCCGGGGATTTATCTGCCTTTAATCCCTTCAATTTACCTAACACCACTTCCCTACTAACACGTATTTCCCTCAGTTCCTCCATCTCACCGGACCCTCTGTCCCCTACTGTTTCCGGAAGATTATTTATGTTCTCCTTAGTGAAGACAGAACCAAAGTAGTTATTCAATTGGTCTACCATGTCCTTGCTCCCCATAATCAATTCACCTGTTTCTTTCTGCAGGGGACCTACATTTGTCTTAACCAATCTTTTTCTTTTCACATATCTATAAAAGCTTTTACAGTCAGTTTTTATGTTCCCTGCCAGTTTTCTCTCATAATCATAAGACCATAAGACCTTAAGACAAAGGAGCAGAAGTCAGCCGTTCGGCCCATCGAGTCTGCTCTGCCATTTTATCATGAGCTGATCCATTCTCCCATTTAGTCCCACTCCCCCACCTTCTCACCATAACCTTTGATGCCCTGGCTACTCAGATACCTATTAATCTCTGCCTTAAATACACCCAATGACTTGGCCTCCACTGCCGCCTGTGGCAACAAATTCCATAGATTCACCAGCCTCTGAGTAAAAAAATTACTTCGCATTTCTGTTCTGAATGGGTGCCCTTCGATCCTTAAGGCATGCCCTCTCGTACTAGACTCCCCCATCATGGGAAACAACTTTGCCACATCCACTCTGTCCATGCCTTTCAACATTCAAAATGTTTCTATGAGGTCTCCCCTCATTCTTCAAACCTCCAAGGAATACAGTCCAAGGGCGGTAAACATTCCTCATATGTTAACCCTCTCATTCCCGAAATCATTCTAGTGAATCTTCTCTGTACCCTCTCCAATGTCAGCACATCTTTCTTAAATAAGGAGACCAAAACTGCCCACAGTACTCCAAGTGAGGTCTCACCAGCGCCTTATAGAGCCTCAACATCACATCCCTGCTCCTATACTCTATTCCTCTGGAAATGAATGCCTTCTTCACTACTGACTCAACCTGGAGGTTAACTTTAAGGGTATCCTGTACGAGGACTCCCAAGTCCCGTTGCATCTCAGAACTTTGAATTCTTTCCTCATTTAAATAATAGTCTGCCTGTTTATTTTTTCTGCCGAAGTGCATAACCATACACTTTCCAACATAGTACTTCATTTGCCACTTCTCTGCCCATTCTTCCAATCTATCCAAGTCTCTCTGCAGACTCTCCGTTTCCTCAGCACTACCAGCCCCTCCACCTATCGTCGTATCGTCAGCAAACTTAGCCACAAAGCCATCTATTCCATAATCCAATTCGTTGATGTACAATGTAAAAAGAAGCGGCCCCAACACGGACCCCTGTGGAACACCGCTGGTAACCGGCAGCCAACCAGAATAGAATCCCTTTATTCCCACTCTCTGTTTCCTGCCAGTCAGCCAACGCCCTATCCATGTATGTAACTTTCCCGTAATTCCATGGGCTCTTATCTTATTAAGTAGCCTCATGTGTGGCACCTTGTCAAAGGACTTCTGAAAATCCAAATATACAACATCCACTGCATCTCCCTTGTCTAGCCTACTGGTAATTTCCTCAAAAAATTGTAATAGGTTTGCCAGGCAGAATTTTCCTTTAAGGAATCCATGCTGAGTTCTGCCTACCTTGTCATAGGCCTCCAGGTACTCTGTAACCTCATCCTTGACAATCGACTCCAACAACTTCCCCAACCACCAATGTCAAGCTAACAGGTCTATCATTTCCTTTCTTTCTTTCTTTTTAAATCTTTTTATTGAATAAGTATACAAAAAGGTAAGCCATATAGGCAGTAATACACTGTTAGAATATAAAATTACAGGAGATATTAATACAGAAAAAAAAAGTGATACAAACAATGTAATTTAAACATAACATACTAAGGTAACATAATAGTATACTAATTTTTATATATATATTTATATATTTTTTTTAATAGGGAAAAAGACCCCCCCCAAAAAAACCCACCGTGCAACTAAACTAAAAGCAAAGCAAAGCAATGGGCTAACTTGGAACCAAGTAGAGTTAAAGAACTTAAAATCACGTCCTCAAACCCGACCTCCATTAAAAACAGTAAAAAAACCAAGAAGGGTATATAAATATGGAGCAAAAAAGAGAAGAAAAAAAATTACATTAAATGAAAATATTGAATAAAAGATCTCCAGGTCTGTTCAAATTTAAGTGAGGAATCATAAAGATTGCTTCTAATTTTCTCCAAATTCAAACATAATATCGTCTGAGAGAACCAAAAAAAAGGTGGGTGGAGCATTAAGCTCTTTCCAATGTTGTAAGATACATCTTTTCGCCATTAAAGTAAGAAATGCAATCATTCTACGGGCTGAAGGAGAAAGATTACTGGAAATTTTAGGTAGTCCAAAGATAGCAGTAATAGGGTGAGGAGAGATATCTATATTCAATACCTTTGAGATAATATTAAAAATGTCTCTCCAAAAAGTTTCCAGAGTAGGACAAGACCAAAACATATGAGTTAAAGAGGCTATCTGCCCCGGACATCTATCACAAAAAGGATTAATATGAGAATAAAAGCGAGCTAATTTATCTTTGGACGTATGTGCTCTATGAACAACTTTAAATTGAATTAGGGAATGTTTAGCACAGATAGAGGAAGTATTGACCAATTGTAAAATCTGCCCCCAGTCATCCACGGAAATGATAGAACCCAATTCCTGTTCCCAATCTACCCTAATCTTATCAAATGGAGCTTTCCTAAGTTTCATAATAATATTATAAATCATAGCCGATGCACCTTTCTGACGTGGATTAAGGTTAATTATAGTATCTAAAATGTGTGCAGGAGGAAGCATTGGAAAGGAAGAAAGTATAGTACTTAGGAAATTTCTAACTTGTAGATATCTAAAAAAATATATTCTTGATAAATTATATTTATTAGATAATTGTTCAAAAGACATAAGGGAACCATCTAAAAATAAATCCAAAAACCGTGAAATACCCTTAGTCTTCCAAATTTGAAAAGCACGATCCGTAAAAGAAGGAGGAAAAAATGTTACCTAAACTAGGAATCGCTAGCCCAAATTGGTTAAGATCAAAAAATTTTCTGAATTGAAACCAAATACGTAAGGTATATTTAACTATCGGGTTAGATACCTGTTTGAGGCGTTTCAAATCAAAAGAGAGGAACCTAAAATAGAGCCAAGTGTATAGCCCTGAACAGATTGTAATTCCAATGCTACCCATTTAGGAATGGATAGTATATCCTGGTCAAGTATCCAAAATTTCATATGTCGAATATTAATTGCCCAATAATAGAATCTAAAGTTAGGTAATGCTAAACCTCCATCTCTCTTAGCTTTCTGTAAATGTATTTTACCCAGTCTCGGGTTTTTATTTTGCCAAATAAATGAAGAAATTTTTGAGTCAACTTTATCAAAAGAAGATTTGGGAACAAAAATCGGTAATGCCTGAAATATATATAAAAATTTTGGCAGAAAAAACATCTTAACTGCATTAATACGACCAATCAAAGTTAAATATAAAGGAAACCATTTAGATGAAAGTTGAATAATATGGTCAATTAAGGGTAAAAAGTTAATCTTAAATAAATCTTTGTGTTTACAAGTAATTTTAATCCCAGGATATGAAAAATAATTATTAATCAATTTAAATGTAAAGTTATGATATAAGGGAAGTTGTTTATTAATCGGGAAAAGTTCACTCTTACTAAGATTTAATTTATAACCTGAAAAGAGACTAAATTGTGCTAATAACTCTAAAACAGCAGGGATGAATTTTTGAGGATTAGAAATATATAAAAGTAAGTCATCAGCATAGAGTGATATTTTATGGGACTTTAAGCCCCGAGTTATCCCAGTAATATTTGGAGATTCTCGAATGGCAATTGCAAGAGGTTCTAATGCAATATCAAATAATAAAGGACTAAGAGGACAACCTTGTTGAGTACCTCGAAAAAGAGGGAAAAAAGGTGAGCTTAGAGAGTTAGTACGGACGGAGGCCACAGGAGAATGATATAATAGTTTGATCCAGGATATAAATTTCGAGCTAAAATTAAACATTTCAAGCACCTTAAATAAGTAAGGCCATTCTACTCTATCAAAAGCTTTCTCAGCATCTAAAGAGATAACACACTCAGGAACATTTTGTGAGGGGGTATAAACAATATTTAACAGTGTGCGAATGTTAATAAAAAGAGTAACGACCCTACGCAACTCCCTTGTCCATTCGTCCCCCCCATCCCTCCCCACTGATCTCCCTCCTGGCACTTATCCGTGTAAGCGGAACAAGTGCTACACATGCCCTTACACTTCCTCCCTTACCACCATTCAGGGCCCCAAACAGTCCTTCCAGGTGAGGCAACACTTCACCTGTGAGTTGACTGGGGTGATATACCGCGTCCGGTGCTCCCGATGTGGCCTTTTATATATTGGCGAGACCCGACGCAGACTGGGAGACCGCTTTGCTGAACATCTACGCTCTGTCCGCCAGAGAAAGCAGGATCTCCCAGTGGCCACACATTTTAATTCCACATCCCATTCCCATTCTGACATGTCTATCCACGGCCTCCTCTACTGTAAAGATGAAGCCACACTCAGGTTGGAGGAACAACACCTTATATTCCGTCTGGGTAGCCTCCAACCTGATGGCATGAACATCGACTTCTCTAACTTCCGCTGATGCCCCACCTCCCCCTCGTACCCCATCTGTTACTTACTTTTATACACACATTCTTTCTCTCTCTCCTTTTTCTCCCTCTGAATATACCCCTTGCCCATCCTCTGGGTTCCTCCCCCCACTTGTCTTTCTTCCCGGACCTCCTGTCCCATGATCCTCTCGTATCCCTTTTGCCTATCACCTGTCCAGCTCTTGGCTCCATCCCTCCCCTTCCTGTCTTCTCCTATCATTTTGGATCTCCCCCTCCCACTTTCAATTCTCTTACTAACTCTTCCTTCAGTTAGTCCTGACGAAGGGTCTCTGATTGAAACATCGACTGTACCTCTTCCTAGAGATGCTGCCTGGCCTGCTGCGTTCACCAGCAACTTTTATGTGTGTTGCTTGAATTTCCAGCATCTGCAGAATTCCTGTTGTTTACCTTTAATAAAACCCTTTTGGTCTTCCGAAATAATAAAAGGAAGTACTTTTTCTAATCTGTTTGCTAATAACTTAGAAAAAATTTTAGAATCAACATTTAATAAAGATATTGGTCTATAAGATGCACATTGAGCAGGATCTTTATCCTTCTTTAATATTACAGAGATTGACGCTCTATTGAAAGATTCGGGAAGTTTACCAAGTTTTAATGAAGCCTCGAAAACCCTACAGAACCAAGGGATTAATGAAGGTGCAAAACATTTATAAAATTCTGCGGTAAACCCATCAGGGCCAGGAGCTTTCCCCAGGTTCATAGAGGAAATAACATTCTTAATCTCATCAGTGGTAATGGGAGTATCTAGCATAGAAGACATATCCTGTGAAATCTCAGGGAAGTCTAGGTTATCTAAAAAATCATTCATACATTTAGAGTCTCGAGGAGACTCTGATTGATATAAGGAAGAATAAAAATCAAAGAAGGTTTGTTAATCCCCGCATGATCAAGTATCAGTCAATCATTTTGATTATAAATCTGATTAATTTAAAATTTAGCATAATTAGACTTCAATTGGTTAGCCAACAGTTTGCCAATTTTGTCACTGTGTACATAAAATTCACTTCTTGTTTTCTTTAATTGGTTTACAATCGAGGACGAAAGTAATAAACTGTGTTCCATTTGAAGTTCAGTTCTTTGTTTATATAACTCCTCAGAGGGAGCTGTAACATATTTCTTATCAATTTCCATAATCTTGTCCACAATTACCAACTCCTCCTGCTTCAGTTTCTTCCTCAAAGCAGCAGAATACGAGATAATCTGACCACGAATATAAGCTTTAAAAGTATCCCAAAGAATGTTCACAGAAATATCCTCTGTATAATTGATTGTAAAAAAAAGATCAATCTGTTCATTCATAAAGTTAACAAAGTCCGAGTCCTGAAGCAACAGCGAATTAAAACGCCATTGTCTATTATTTTGTGTATTGGCCTTAATTTTAATAGAAATCTTAAGTGGAGCATGATCCGAAATGGTTATAGAGTCATAATCACATTTAATCACTGAAGAAATAAGATGAGAGTCAATAAAGAAATAATCAATTCTTGAATAGGAATGGTGAACATGTGAAAAAAAAAATCTTTTTCCTGAGGATGCAAAAAGTGCCAAATGTCCGTCGACCCAGAATCAGAGAGGAATGAATTAATCAAAGTTTCAGATTTATTAGGTAAGGTCCGTAGAGGAGCCGAACGGTCCAAAGCTGGAGATAAACAGGTATTAAGATCTCCGCCCCAGATCAATGAAAACTCATTCAAATTCGGGAACTGATTGAATAATGATTTATAAAATTCCGGACAGTCCATATTGGGAGCATAAACATTAACCAAAACTACCTTTTTATTAAATAGTAGACCACTAACCAGTAGAAATCTACCATTCGGATCAGAGATAATATCATGTTGTATAAAAGTAACTGAGGAGTCTATAAAAATAGAGACGCCTCGAATCTTAGCGTTAGAGTTCGAATGAAACTGTTGTTCCTTCCAGAATTTAAAAAAACGTAGTCTGTCCCCCCTCCGCACATAGGTCTCTTGTAAAAATAGAATTTGTGCTTTAAGTCTCCGGAACACTTTAAAAACTTTTTTCCTTTTAATAGGATGGTTAAGACCATTAGTATTCCAGGAGACAAAATTAATAATAGACTCCATAAACCCTAAAGTCAACCCGCAAAAAGGAGGATTGACGATAGGCTCGACCCACAAACCCGGAAAGGGAACAGAACAAATAAGAGATACCGGGAAGGAGAACGCAACCAATACTTCAATAGTATACATAGCCCAAGAAGAAAAAAACTAAAACGTGAAGCCCCTCCCACCACCCCCCACCCCATGACCCCAAGTCTAAATCTAAAACAGACCAGCCAGAAAGAAGCACTAAAACTACCCTCATGACTTCCGATAGACGCTCCCTAAAAAAGTGTAAATATAAAAAAGATCAGCTAGTTATAAAACAGTAAAAAAATAAAAAAAGTAAATCAATTAAAACAAACACTTAATATAACAGAGAAAAAGCCAGAAAATATAAAAAAAACCGCAAGAAACCCCAGACCCTATGAATAAACAAAAAAAGAAATGAAATTATTAACATAAACTAGTTATGAAAACCTACAAAAAAAAAGTAGATTTAAAAACTACAAAATTTAAGGCCTCAAAGGAAATATGTAGAATGATGCTGAGGGAATAACCACCCAGAATCCCCTGGGAAAAAGAAAGGAATGACGCAGATAGAAAGAAAGTTTAGCAACCATATTAATTAATCAAAAATAAACTTTTCTGCCCATATAAGGCAAAAAAAAATTAAGGCCGACAGATTCACAACCTCCGATCAAACGGAAATAGTTAAAAATTACGATTAAGATGT
This sequence comes from Mobula hypostoma, assembly GCF_963921235.1. Lineage (NCBI taxonomy): Eukaryota > Metazoa > Chordata > Chondrichthyes > Myliobatiformes > Myliobatidae > Mobula > Mobula hypostoma. The sequence goes on from NC_086098.1 coordinate 150,611,773, forward strand.
TGAAGATGAAAATTGATCCAGATAACTCTGGGCATCCGATGGAGATTCAAAAAAACGGAGGGCTCCATCCAACGTACGAATCCTTAGACGTGCTGGGTAAAGCAGCGCTGGTTTTAAATCCATCTTGTAGAGTTCCGACATCACAGATCTATAACGAACCCGTTGATCCTGAATTGGTTTACTGAAATCCTCCACAAACCGAAAATGAAGATCCAAAAAATCAATGTAACCTTTAGATTGAACGAATCGAAACAGTTTCTCCTTGTCTTGAAAGTAATGAAAACGTAAGATGACATGTCGAGGTTTATCTGACTTAGACGAGTATGATGGAGCTCTATGAACACGATCCAATAACGGTGGTTGGTCAGGAAATACAGTAGGAAATGCATCTTTTAAAAGTTGAGAAAAAACTTCATTGGGTTATCAGATTCAGCAGCTTCACGCACCGCAATCATTCGAAGATTCTGCCGTCGCATTCTGGATTCTAAGTCAGAGTTTTTAAAGGTCAGAAAGTCAAGTTTCTTCTTCATTATAGTAATTGTTTCTTCAATTTTCTCCATCTTGAGTTCATTTTGTTGCGTGGATTTTTGAAGATTACATATAGCCGACTGATGTTCCGTAATAGATGTTTGTATTTTATCGATTGAATCGGCAATTTTCTGGAAATTAATTGAAATTTCCGCACGAATCAGCTCCGTAATAGAGGTTGAAATTTCCCTTTGAATTAGATCCGATATAGCTTTCAAAGTCACCGGTGGTTCAGTCGGAGGAAAATCGGTACCTTTCGGTCTAACCGGAGGTTTGCCGTCCTTCCCATTTTTTCCATTCTTAGACATAGCAGACCTTAAAAGCATCCGATTATCAAAGAGCCCAATTTGTTTCAAAGTATTGTAAAAGTCGATGCCTTAATGGTTAGTTAAAATATAGCTGATCATAAGAAGAAAAACTCAGAGGTAATGGAGCGAGTCAAGAACACGACTTCACTCCATGAGCTCTACCGGAAGTCCCTCATTTCCTTTTTGCTTCCTTGCCCCCTTCTTAAATAGCGGAGTGACATTTGCAATCTTCCAGTCCTCCAGAACCATGCCAGAATCTATCGACTTTTGAAAGATCATTGCTAATGCCTCCGCAATCTCCACAGCTACTTCCTTCAGACCACGCGGGTGCATTCCATCTGGTCCAGGAGATTTATCTACTTTTAGACTGTTCAGCTTCCTGAGTACTTTCTCTGTCATAATTGTGACTGCACACACTTCTCTTCCCCGCCACCCTCGAGTGTCCGGTATACTGCTGATGTCTTCCTCAGTCAAGACTGATGCAAAATACTCGTTCAGTTCCTCTGCCATCTCCTTATCTCCCATTACAATTTCTCCAGCATCATTTTCTATCGGTCCTATATCTACTCTCAACTGTCTTTATATACTTGAAAAAGCTTTTAGTATCCTCTTTGATATTATTTGCTAGCTTCCTTTCATAGTTAACCTTTTCCCTCTTAATGACCTTCTTGGTTTCCTTCTGTAAGGTTTTAAAAACTTCCCAATCCTGTCTTCCCACTAATTTTTGCTTCCTTGTATGCCCTCTCCTTTGCTTTAACCTTGGCTTTGACTTCTCTTGGCAACCACGGTTGCATCCTTTTTCCACTCAAAAATTTCTTCTTTTTTGAAATATACCTGTCTTGCACCTTCCTCACTCCTCGCATAAACTCCAGCCACTGCTGCTCTGCTGTCTTTCCCGCCAGTGTCCCTTTCCAGTCAACTTTGGCCAGTTCCTCTCTCATGCCACTGTAATTTCCTTTACTCCACTGAAATAATCTTTTTTCGTCTTCCTAATTAAGCCCTTTGTCCTCCTCTGCTGGACTCTGAATTTCTCCCAGTCCTCAGGTGAGCCACTTTTGCTGGCTAATTTGTATGTTTCTTCTTTGGAATTGATACTATCCCTAATTTCCCTTGTCAGCCACAGGTGCACTACCTTCCTTGATTTATTCTTTTGCCAAACTGGGATGAACAATTGTTGTAGTTCATCCATGCGATCTTTAAATGCTTGCCATTGCATATCCACCGTCAACCCTTTAAGTATCATTTGCCAGTCTATCTTAACTAATTCACATCTCATACCTTCAAAGTTACCCTTCTTTAAATTCAGAACCTTTGTTTCTGAATTAACTATGTCACTCTCCATCTTAATGAAGAATTCCACCATATTATGGTCACTCTTACCCAAGGGGCCTCTCACGACAAGATTACTAATTAATCCTTCCTCATTGCTCAATACCCAGTCTAGAATAGCCTGCTCTCTAGTTGGTTCCTCAACATGTTGGTTCAAAAAACCATCCCGCATACATTCCAAGAAATCCTCTTCCTCAGCACCCTTACCAATTTGGTTCACCCAATCTATATGTAGATTGAAGTCACCCATTATAACTGCTGTTCCTTTATTTCTAATTTCCTGTTTAATACCATCCCCAACCTCACTACTACTGTTAGGTGGCCTGTACACAACTCCCACCAGCGTTTTCTGCCCTTTAGTATTATGCAGCTCTACCCATATCAATTCCACATCCTCCCGGCTAATGTCCTTCCTTTCTATTGCGTTAATCTCCTCTCTAACCAGCAATGCTACCCCACCTCCTTTTCTTTCATGTCTATCCCTCCTGAATATTGAATATCCCTGAACGTTGAGCTCCCATCCTTGGTCACCCTGGTGCCATGTCTCTGTGATCTCAAGTATATCATATTCATTAATAACAATCTGCACTTTTAATTCATCCACCTTGTTACAAATGCTCCTTGCATTGACACACAAAGCCTTCAGGCTTGCTTTTACAACACTCTTAGCCCTATTACAATTAAGTTGAAAAGTGGCCCTTTTTGATTTTTGCCCTGGATTTGCCAGCCTGCCACTTTTACTTTTCACCTTACTACTTTTTGCTTCTACCCTCATTTTACACCCCTCTGTCTCTCTGCACTGGTTCCCACCCCCCTGTTGTGAACTAACTTCCTCTCTTCTAGTCTCTTTAATTTGATTCCCACCCCGCAACCATTCTAGTTTAAAGTCACCTCAGTAGTCCTCGCAAATCTCCCCGCCAGGATATTGGTCCCCCTAGGATTCAAGTGTAACCCGTCCTTTTTGTACAGGTCACACCTGCGCCAAAAGAGGTCCCAATAATCCAAAAACTTGAATCCCTGCCCCCTGCTCCAATCCCTCAGCCACGCATTTATCCTCCACCTCACTGCATTCCTACTCTCACTGTCACGTGGCACAGGCAGTAATCCCGAGATTACTACCTTTGCGGTCCTTTTTCTCAAAAGGAATTGAAATGGGAGAGATGCATTTGAGAGCAGGGTTGATGGTGGAGGAAGGGAAGCCCCGTTCTTTAAAAAAAGGAGGACATCTCCCTTGTCTTGGAATGAAAAGTCTCATCCTGAGAGCAGATGCGGCAGAGATGGAGGAATTGCGAGAAGGGGATGGCATTTTTGCAAGAGACAGGGTGAGAAGAGGAATAGTCCAGATAGTTGTGAGAGTCCGTAGGCTTATAGTAGACATCAGTAGATAAGCTGTCTCCAGAGATAGAGACAGAAAGCGGCCAGAGTGTGAGTGGGCCAGTGAAGGAGTGGAGCTTTGAGGCTTTGACTCGAGAGATTCTGGCAGTTTTGGCAGTTGGTCTGTGCAATCAAATCAATCAAGATTTGAATAGATCAGCAGTAAGCCGTTAATTAGACAATCAAGATTTGAATAGCTCAGACTCAGCAGAAAGCAGCTGATTGGGCAGTCGAGTTCAGGTGACCAAACATTTTGAAAAGCTCAAACAGATAAATAGAGGGATAGCTCAAGCAAAGCAGCCAGAGCGTGAGTGGGCCAGTGAAGGAGTGGAGCTTTGAGGCTTTGATGAGAAGAGATGGAGGGCAAGCTAGCTCGCAGTTAGTTTTTACAATGTCGCCTGAGACGGTGATGTGCCTCTCATGTGAGATGTGGCAGTCTTGGGGGAACGCCCCTCTCCCGCAGAGTCACATCTGCCAGAGGTGCATACGGCTGGGCGATCTGGAAGACCGTGTAAGGAATCTGGAGCAGCAGCTGAATGACCTTCGACTCATAAGGGAGAATGAGGCAGTCATAGATGAGAGCTACAGGGAGGTAGTCACACCTAGGCTGTTGGAAGCAGGTCGTTGGGTGACAGTCAGAGGGGGGAAAGCGAAGGGGAGCAGACAGGTAGTGCAGAGCACCCCTGTAGCCATTCCCCTGAATAATAAGTTTACCGTCCTGGATACTGTCGGCGGGGATGACCGACCAGGTGTGAGCCACGGTGGCCGGGCCTCCAGCACTGAGTCTGACCCTGTGGTGCAGAAGGGTGGGACAGAGAAGAGGAGAGCCGTCGTCATTGGAGACTCTATAGTCAGGGGAGCAGACAGGAGATTTTGTGGACGTGAGAAGGACACCTGCATGGTTTGTTGCCTCCCGGGTGCCAGGGTCCGGGATGTCTCTGACCGGGTGCACGACATCCTGGTACGAGAGGGAAAGCAACCAGAAGTCGTGATACATGTTGGGACCAACGACATAGGCAGGAAGAGGGATGAGGTCCTGAAGTGTGAGTTTTGGGAATTAGGCAGAAGGCTGAAGAACAGGACCTCAAGGGTGACGTTCTCAGGATTGCTGCCAGTGCTACGTGACAGAGATGGTAAGAATTGGAGTAGATGGCAGTTGAATGCATGGCTGAGGAGTTGGTGCAGGGAGCAGGGTTTTAGATTTTTAGATCATTGGGATCTCTTCTGGGGAAGGTGGGACCTGCACAGATTGGATGGGTTGCACCTGAATTCGAGAGGGAGCAATATCCTTACAGGTAGGTTTGCTAGCATGGTTCGGGAGGGTTTAAACTAATTTGCGAGGGGGATGGGACCTAGAGCGATAGAGCAGTGAAAGAAGTGCATGGAGTAAAGCCAGATCTAACATACAGAGAGGCTTTGAGGAAAGAGAAGCAGAATAAACGGTGTAAAGACAGTAAGGTAGAAGGGCTGAAATGTGTGTACCTCAATGCAAGAAGCATCAGGAACAAAGGTGATGAACTGAGAGCTTGGATACATACATGGAATTATGATGTAGTGGCCATTACAGAGACTTGGCTGGCACCAGGGCAGGAATGGATTCTCAATATTCCTGGATTTTAATGCTTTAAAAGGGATAGAGAGGGTGGAAAAAGGGGAGGAGGGGTGGCATTACTGGTCAGGGATACTATTACAGCTACAGAAAGGGTGGGTAATGTAGCAGGATCCTCTTTTGAGTCAATATGGGTGGAAGTCAGGAACAGGAAGGGAGCAGTTACTCTACTGGGAGTATTCTATAGGCCCCCTGTTAGCAGCAGAGATACAGAGGAGCAGATTGGGAGGCAGATTTTGGAAAGGTGCAAAAATAACAGGGTTGTTATCATGGGTGACTTTAACTTCCCTAATATTGATTGGCACCTGATTAGTTCCAAGGGTTTAGATGGGGCAGAATTTGTTAAGTGTGTCCAGGATGGATTCCTGTCACAGTATGTGGACAGACCGACCAGGGGGAATCCCATACTAGATCTAGTACTAGGTAATGAACCGAGTCAGGTCACAGATCTCTCAGTGGGTGAGCATCTGGGGGACAGGGACTACCGCTCCCTGGCCTTTATAATTATCATGGAAAAGGATAGAATCAAAAAGGACAGGAAAATTTTTAATTGGGGAAAGACAGATTATGAGGCTATAAGGCTAGAACTTGTGGGTGTGAATTGGGATGATGTTTTTGCAGGGAAATGTACTATGGACATGTGGTCGATGTTTAGAGATCTCTTGCGGAATGCAAGGGATAAATTTGTCCCAGTGAGGAAGATAAAGAATGGTAGGGTGAAGGAACCATGGGTGACAAGTGAGGTGGAAAATCTAGTCAGGAGGAAGAAGGCAGCATACATGAGGTTTAGGAAGGATCAGATGGGTCTATTGAGGAATATAGGGAAGCAAGAAAGGAGCTTAAGAAGGGGCTGAGAAGAGCAAGAAGGGGGCATGAGAAGGCCTTGGCGAGTAGGGTAAAGGAAAACCCCAAGGCATTCTTCAATTATGTGAAGAAAAAAAGGATGACAGGAGTGAAGGACTGATTAGAGATAAAGGTGGGAAGATGTGCCTGGAGGCTGTGGAAGTGAGCGAGGTCCTCAATGAATACTTCTCTTCGGTATTCACCAATGAGAGGGAACTTGATGATGGTGAGAACAATATGAGTGAGGTTGATGTTCTGGAGCATGCTGATATTAAGGGAGAGGAGGTGTTGGAGTTGTTAAAATACATTAGGACAGATAATTCCCGGGGCCTGACGGAATATTCCCCAGGCTGCTCCACGAGGCGAGAGAAGAGATTGCTGAGCCTTTGGCTAGGAGCTTTATGTCCTCGTTGTCCACGGGAATGGTACCGGAGGATTGGAGGGAGGCGAATGTTGTTCCCTTGTTCAAAAAAGGTAGTAAGGATAGTCCAGGTAATTATAGACCAGTGAGCCTTATGTCTGTGGTGGGAAAGCTGTTGGAAAAAATTCTTAGAGATAGGATCTATAGGCATTTAGAGAATCATGGTCTGATCAGGGACAGTCAGCATGGCTTTGTGAAGGGCAGATTGTGTCTAACAAGCTTGACAGAGTTCTTTGAGGAGGTGACCAGGCATATAGATGAGGGTAGTGCAGTGGATGTGATCTATATGGATTTTAGTAAGGCATTTGACAAGGTTCCACACGGTAGGCTTATTCAGAAAGTTAGGAGGCATGGGATCCAGGGAAGTTTGGCCAGATGGATTCAGAATTGGCTTGCCTGCAGAAGGCAGAGGGTGGTGGTGGAGGGAGTACATTCAGATTGGAGGATTGTGACTAGTGGTGTCCCACAAAGATCTGTTCTGGGACCTCTACTTTTCGTGATTTTTATTAACGACCTGGATGTGGGGGTAGAAGGGTGGGTTGGCAAATTTGCAGATGACACAAAGGTTGGTGGTGTTGTAGATAGTGTAGAGGATTGTCAAAGATTGCAGAGAGACATTGATAGGATGCAGAAGTGGGCTGAGAAGTGGCAGATGGAGTTCAACCCAGAGAAGTGTGAGGTGATACACTTTGGAAGGACAAACTCCAAGGGAGAGTACAAAGTAAATGGCAGGATAGTTGGTAGTGTGGAGGAGCAGAGGGATCTCGGGGTACATGTCCACAGATCCCTGAAAGTTACCTCACAGGTGGATAGGGTAGTTAAGAAAGCTTATGGGGTGTTAGCTTTCATAAGTCAAGGGATACAGTTTAAGAGTCGCGATGTAATGATGCAGCTCTATAAAACTCTGGTTAGGCCGCACTTGGAGTATTGTGTCCAGTTCTGGTCACCTCACTATAGGAAGGATGTGGAAGCATTGGAAAGGGTACAGAGGATATTTACCAGGATTCTGCCTGGTTTAGAAAGTATGCATTATGATCAGAGATTAAGGGAGCTGGGGCTTTACTCTTTGGAGAGAAGAAGGATGAGAGGAGACATGATAGAGGTGTACAAGATAATAAGAGGAATAGAAAGAGTGGATAGCCAGCGCCTCTTCCCCAGGGCACCACTGCTCAATACAAGAGGACATGGCTTTCAGGTAAGGGGTGGGAAGTTCAAGGGGGATATTAGAGAAAGGTTTTTTTACTCAGAGTGGTTGGTGCATGGAATGCACTGCCTGAGTCAGTGGTGGAGGTAGATACACTAGTGAAGTTTAAGAGACTACTTGACAGGTATATGGAGGAATCTAAGATGGGGGCTTATAGAGGAGGCAGAGTTTGAGGGTCGGCACAACATTGTGGGCTGAAGGGCCTGTACTGTGCTGTACTATTCTATGTTCTATGTTGTATAAAGATCTAGAAAGGGAAGGGAGGTGTCAGAAATGGACCAGGTAAACTTGAGGGCAGGGTGAAAGTTGGAGGCAAAGTTAATGAAGTCAACGAGCTCAGCATGCATGCAGGAAGCAGCACCAATGCAGTCTTCGATGCAGCGAAGGAAAAGTGGGGGAGAGATACCAGTATAGGTTTGGAACATGGATTGTTCCACAAAGCCGACAAAAAGGCACACATAACTGGGACCCGCATGGGTGCCCATGGCTACACCTTTAGTTTGGAGGAAGTGGGAGGAGCCAAAGGAGAAATTATTACGATTAAGGACTAATTCCGCTAGACGGAGCAGAGTGGTGGTAGAGGGGAACTGGTTAGGTCTAGAATCCAAAAAGAAGCGGAGAGCTTTGGGACCTTCCTGTTGAGGGATGGAAATATATAGGGACTGGACATCCATGATGACAATAAATGGGGGCCAGGGAACTTAAAATCATCGAAAAATTTCAAAGCGTGAGAAGTGTCACGAACATAGGTTGGAAGGGATTGAACAAGGGGGGATAAAACAGTGTTGAGGTATGCTATAGGTAGGTTTCCCTTGGTCCAATACTACTTAATACATGGGTAGCCGGCTTGCTGTGATAAACCCATCAACTAATTAATTTTTGAGAATTTCGCATTAGATTTCACAAGATAATAAATAAAACGATCTGCATTCACAAAAAGATGCGGCATAAAAGCTAAGCACCAATTCCCTTTATGCAGAACAACCTGGGCAAAGGGTGAAACAGTTCTCTCAATCCAGCAAAGGCAACATCTGTTCATGGCAGCAGAAGAAAATTGCAGTCAATTTTCAGAATCAGAATCCAGTTTAATAGCACTGGCATATGATGTGAAATTTGTTGGATTCTGGTTAACCAGGACACATCAGGACCAGTACATTTTGGCCCAATTAAGCAGCTATCTTAAGAAGCCAAAACTTCATGGAAATAGTTAAAAAGGTATATTGAAAAAAAAAGACAAAATGAGTAACAAATTAGTTAAGTGAAATACAGAACCAGTTAGAACACCAATACCACTGCAATACTATAAAACTGTATATTAGTTCATAATACTTATCAATGGAGGAACTCATCCACATCATGTTCTTTTGACTGTAAATGAACAAAATCATTGCAAACAACTAGTGCAGATAATGGACTGCCTTTATACAATGCTGTTGACAATTGCATCCACCAAATCTTCATTTTCATTGTAGCATTCAAGATGATTGTCAACACCTTCAAGTGCTTCATAGTTTCTAACTTAAAGCAGAGAAATAATTTCATTTTTACTCCCAGCTGCTTCTGGCATCTCTAAGCCTGTATGTTCGAAACTTCAATAAGCAAAGCAGTTCTGAATTGGCTAACCACTTATTTCTTGCCAACTATCAATGACAAAGAAATCACTGATTTTTTGAACACAATTGCACGGAACTGACGATATTTAAAAGCTGTTCGCTCAAAACATAGTGTTGTGTCTAACAGCCATGTAAGTGCACACAACTGAAGCTAGTTGGAAAATGTTCTGCATCAGTCTCCTGCCCAAATTAAGTGGCATAGTGTCCTAAAGAAACAAAGGGAATCTTGAACTAGAGAGAATCTGCAGATGCTGGAAATTCAAGCAACACACACAAAATGCTGGAGGAACTCAGCAGGCCAGGCAGCATCTATGGAAAAAAGTATCGTCGACATTTCAGGGCGAGACCCTTCGGCAGGACTTCCGAGTTCCTCCAGCACCTCGCATGTGTTGAAATGGAATCCCGGCCATTTTTCCCATTCATTCTTTTTCTTTAAGAGTTTTCCCAAATAAGCAGCTGCCTCAATTAACCAATTTCCCGATTAACTGTGCACTGCATTTAAAATTAAATTATATAAGTAGTGCAAAAAGAGAGCAAAACAAATAGTGAGGTAGTGTCTATGGCTATTGTCTAGAAATATAATAGCAGAGGGGAAGCAACTGTTCCTCAAACGTTGAGTGTGTGTCTTCAGGCTCCTGTATCTCTTCCTTGATTGTAATGAGAAGAGTGCATGTCCTGGTCCCTCATAATGGATACTGCCTTCTTGAAGCAGCGCCTTTTGAACATGCCCTCGATGCTGGGGAGGCTGATGCCCATGATGAAGCTGGCTGAGTGTGCAACTTTCTGCAGTTTTTTTCTGATCCTGTGCAGTGGCCCCTCCATATCAGATAGCGAAGCAACCAGTTGCCACTGTTTCAGTCGAAGTTCTCCAATCCTGAACACTGCAACCACTATGGAAATATTGTTGCTGACATTCATCTTTTTCAACTTACAAAATGTGAAACACTTGTACTGCCAGTGGTTCCTTTCAAGGCCCATGTGAAGGATATCTTGAGCCAAACAAAAAAATCACCCAAGGTGAAGAACATCATAAAAGCAGCACAGGCTTCTGGGTGCTCCTGATACAAGGACTCACGATTCTCAGTTTCTTGTCCACGTTGAATGGTCGTGGATTCCTAAGAGTCCCCTCCCCCCCCCCAAAAAAAAGCATTTGATTACAGTATCACAAGCAGCTAGAATGGTAAAGGTGGCAGATGGCACGTCTGCCTTCATCACAAAGGGTCTGCAGTAATGGAAGTCATTTTGTTGTTGCATAAAATCTTTGGTTAAGGTGTACTTGAAGAATTGTGTGCAATTCTGTTTACCCGGTTACAGGAAGGAACGTGGAGGGTTTGCAGATGGTTCAGATGAGAGTTACCAGATTTCTTGGATTAGAGGATATTAGCTCTAAAACCATAAGACATCTGAGCAGAATTAGGCCACTTGGTCCATCTAGTCGACTTCTCCATTTCATCTTGACTGATTTATTATTCCACTCAACACCCTTATCCTGCCTTCTCCCCATAACCTTTAACATCCAAACCAACCAAGAATCTATGAACCTCCGCTTTAAATATACTCAATGACTTGGATTCTACAGCCATCTGTATCAACAAATTCCACAGATTCACCACCCTCTGCCTAAAGAAATTCATTCTCATCTCTGTTCTAAATGGATGTCCCTCTATTCTGACGCAGTGCCCCCTGGTTCTAGACTCATCCATCCACCCTGTCTAAACATTTCAAAATTCAGTAGGTTTCCATGAGATCCCACCCACTCCCATTCTTCTGAACTCCAGCGGATACAGACATAGAGCCATCAAACACTCCTCATACACTGACCCTTTCATCCCCGGGATCATTCTTGTGAACTTCCTCGGGACCCTCTTCAATGGCAGCACATCATTTCTTAGATAAGGGACTCAAAATTGCTCACAATACTCCAACAGCGATCTGACCAATGCCTTATAAATCCTCAGCATCATATCCTTGCTCTTGTAGTTTAGTCCTTTTAAAATGAATGTTAATATTGCATGTGTCTTCCTTACCACTGACTCAAACAGCAAGTTAACCTTTAGGGAATCTTGCACAAGGACTCTCATATCCCTCTGCACCTCGGATTGTTGAATATCCTCCTGTTTAGAAATCTAGATCTCACTTCAGACCCCAGTCAGTTCAGATTGGCAACAACATCTCTTCCACACTCTCCGTCAGCACAGATGCACCACAAGGCTGTGCGCTTAGCCCCCTGCTCTATTCACTTTACACTTCTGACCAAGCACAGCTCCAATGCTACATTTAAGTTTGCTGACAACACAATTGTCATAGGCCAAATCAAAGGTGGTGACAAATCAGCATATAGGAGGGAGACTGAAAATCTGGCTGAGTGGTGCCACAACAACTGCTTGCTCAGTGTTAGCAAGACCAAGGAGCTGAATATTAATCTCTTGAGGAGGACACAGGAGGTCCATGTGCCGGTCCTCTTCAGGAGATCAGAGATAGACAGGGTCAGCAACTTTAAATTCCTTGGTGTTATCAGAGGATATAGCCTGAGCACAGCATGCAAGTGCAATTCTGAAAAAAGCAAGGCAGCACCTCTACTTCCTTAGAAGCTGCAAAGATTCAGCCTTACATAGAAAACTTTGACAAACTTACAATTTAAGTATGATGGACAGTATATTGACTGGCTGTATCACAGCCTGGTTTGGAAACACCAATGCCCTTGAATGAAAAATCCTACAAAAAGTAGTGGATACAGCCCAGTCCATCATGAGTAAAGCCCTCCCCACCACTGAGCACAAATACACAGAACTTTGTGGCAGGAAAGCAGCATCCATTTTAAGAGATCCCCACCTCCCAAGTCATGCTCTCTCCTCACTACTGCCATCAGGAAGAAGGTACTCACACCGACTTAGGGCTCACATCAGATTCAGGAACTGCTAATCTCTGAAAAATCAGGCTCTTGAATCATAGAGGATAACTTCACTTGCTCATCACTGAAATGTTCCCACAACCTATGGACTCTTCATCTCATGTTTTCAATATTCATTACTTACTTCTTTTTTTCTTGTTTCTTTTTGTATTTATACAGTTTGTCTTTTGCATGCAGATTGTTTACCCCGTTGGTGTGGTCTTTCATTGATTCTATTATGGCTATTGGATTTATTGAGCATGGCTCCAAGAAAACAAATCTCAGGGATGTATATGGTGACATATATGTATGCTGATAATAAATTTACTTTGAAGTTTGAAAAACCAAGTCAAGAAACCAGCCAAGATTACCTTTGTTTATTTGGGACACTATGCCACTTAATTGGGGCAGGAGACTGTTGCTAAAGTTTCAAACTAGCATCAGTTACATGCACTTGCGTGGCTATTAGACACTAAACCATACTTAGAGCGATCAGTTTCTAAATAGCGTCAGTTACGTGTTTGTATTCAAAAAGCAGTAAATTTTATTACTGATAGTTGGCGAGAAATTAGCAATTAGACAAGTTGGAAATGTTTTACTCACCGTGGTTCCAAGCTTTCAGGCTTGGTGATGCCAGAAATGGCCGGGAGTGAAAATGAAATGATTCCACAACTTCAATCAAAAGAACGCAGCAGATGAATTCCTTCATCGATAATTAGTAGGAATCAATACACAGTTATAGTAATGGTGTTCTAATTTGTTCTGTATTTCATTTAAATACACAAATTGTTAATCAGTTAAAAAGCAGTTTGTCTTTTTTATACACTTTAACTATTTCCATGAAACTCCGGTTAATTGGTGCAGCTGCTTAAATTTTACAGGTCCCTCTGTGTCCCAGTTAACTGTGTTAAAAGTACCTGGAATCACTCTGATTGAATGATATTACTTATCAGAGCAATGGAGTAGTCTATTCCAATTAATACATCCATATGTTCTTCCACAGACTTTCAGCAATATCACCCAGGATGTTCTCGGAATTCTGTAGTAAATGCCAAACGATGGTTGAAAAATCGGTGTCCATGTGATAAAGAATGTAAAATTATGCAAGATCACTTTTAGTTAAAAGCATTTCTAAACATTTCATTCGTTACAGCCATAACTAAGTTAACTTTGTTCCAGAACATGATACTAGCCGCATGTCCTTCTATTGGTTTATGTATTTGTCATTCTCAGCTGATTTTCTATTATCAGGAGCAGTGGCGCATAAATACAGTTTTTACAAAGAGGGTTAAATTCATAAGTTGATTTTTTTATTGTCACATGTACTGAGATTTGTTTTGCATGTCATCCACACAGATAATCTCATTACAGCAGAACGTTGAGATAGTACAATGGAAAACAATAGCAGAGTGCAGAAGGTTAGACTGCTAATTCCCATTCCATATGCGTACCATCTGCATGAATTTCCAGAGAATTCTTCCCAGTCATTCTCTATCTCCCAATGTTGAGATACTTCCTGCAGTTACCGAGTCTTTACACTGAGAATATACTCTATGCCAGATTTAATTACTCCATTCATTTTACTGTAAGGGAAAGGTTGATATGTCTAATACTACAGGGCATGTACTTAAGGTGAGTTGGAGCAATTCCAAACGAGATGTGAGCGGCAAGTTTTTTTCCTTTTTACAGACAGTGGTGCTTGTCTGTAATGCGCTGCTTGGTTTGGTAGCAGAAGCAGAAATATTAGAGACTCTTTAGAGATATTTAGATAGGCACATGAATTTCCGGGAGCGAGGGTGGCGTCAAAGTTTAAAGTTAAAAGTCAATTTATTATCAAAGTATATATGTCACCATATACAATCCTGAGAGTCACTTACTTGCAGCATTCACAGTAAATACAAAGAAACACAACAGAATCAATGAAAAACCGCACACAAAAGGCAGACAAACAACCAATGTGCAAAAGGCAGCAAACTGCAAATACAAAAAGAAAAATAAAAAATATGCAATAGAATTGAGAACATACATTGAAGAGTTTTTGAAAGTGATTCCACAGGTTGTGGGATCAGTGTTGGGGTCTGTGAAGTTATCCCTTCTGGTTCAAGAGCCAGATGGTTGAGGGGTAATAACTATTCCTGAACCTGGTGGTGTAGGTGCTGAGGCTCCTGTACCTCCTTTCTGATGGAAAGTTAAACCATAAGACCATAAGATATAAGAGCAGAATTAGGCCATTTGGCCCATCAAGTCTACACCGCCATTTCATCATGACTGATCCAATTTTCCTATCAACCTCAATCTCCTGCCTACTCCCCGAATCTCTTCATGCCCCGACCAGTCAAGAATCTATCAACCTCTGCCTTAAAGACTTGGCCTCCACAGCTGCCTGTGGCAAAGAATTCCACAGATTCACTACCCTCTGGCTAAAGAAATTCCTCATCTCCATTCTAAAAGGACATCCCTCTATTATCCCTCTTGTTCTGCTGAGTACGTCCTGCATTCTCTGTTTCTAGTGAATATAGGCCCAGGGCCGTCAGACACTTTTCATATGACAAGCCATTCAATCCTGGATGAATTTTCGTGAAGCTCCTTCCAACCCTCTCCAGTTTCAGCACATCTTTTTTAAGATAAAGGGCCCAAAACTGCTCACAATACTCCAAGTGAGGCCTCATCAGTGCTTTATGATGTCTCAATATTACATCCTTAACTTTTATATTCTAATCCCCTTGAAATGAATGCTAACATTACATTTGCCTTCCTCACCACAGACTCATTCTGCAAATTAACCTTTAGGAAATCCTGCACAAGGACTCCCAAGTCCCCTTGCATCTCAGCTTAATGTATTTTCTCTCCATTTAGAAAATAGTCAACCCTTTCATTTCTTCTACCACTGTGCATAACTATACACTTCCTGACACTGTATTCCATCTGCCATTTCTTTGCCCATTCTCCTAATCTATTTAAATCCTTCTGTAGCCTCTCTACTTCCTCAGAACTACCTGGCCCTCTAGCTATCTTCATATCATCTGCAAACTTCGCAACAAAGACATCAATTTCAACATCCAAATCATTCAAAGTTCTACAAAGCATGCAGGGCACCAGAGGACTCTGCCCATGCCCCAAAATATCAACCCTTCGCTAGTGAGCATTATACTGGGACAAACACCTGGTTACAAAAGAAAAAGGATTCCTTCTGGCAAAAATTAATAATTGAGACTTAACTACACTGACAACGAATAATCCTGATTGGCATTTCAATCTCTAAGCTCTCTATGGGATTTATTCAAGTCCCCACAATCAACAATGCAAACTGATTAAAAGGAAAGTAGCATTGAAATGTCTTCTGTAAATTAATAATTTAATTATCTGGCAAAAGGCTGCAAAAACATTAGTAACATACAATTTAAGTAGTACCAGGCCCTCTTGGATGATCTGCATCAATATTAGAATTACCAAGAATGTTACCTTTACAACACATTTTCAGAACATGTTTTATGTATTAATCAATGTTTTCTTACTACAATTTCTATACAAAAGTCCTTGTCTATAGTTACAAGCAGATTGTTCTCAAGTCTCTGATCAGATTTCACCTTGAATATTGTATTCTTATCATACAGCAATAGAATAGTAGATCTGTGGCGTAGAAATATATTCAATATTACTTTGGGAAGAGTTTCAATAGTCAGAACCCATTAGAAATTTTAAAGACTACCCCACCAACTAGATAAGACTATAAGACCAGAAGACATAGAAGCAGAATTAGGCCATTCAGCCCATTAAGTCTGCTCTGGCATTCCATCATGGCTGATTTATTAATCCCCTCAACCCCATTCATCTGCTTTCTCCTAGTATCCTTTGATGTCTTTACAAACCAAAGACCTATCAACCTCTGTTTTAAACATACCCAATGAATTGGCTTCCACAGCCATCTGTGGTAATAAATTCTAAGGATTCCTCCTCATCTCTGTTCTAAAGGGACGTCCTCTGGTCCTAGTCTACTCCACTATAGGAAACATCCTCTCTGTATCCACTCTATCTAGGCATTTCAATATTTGATCCATGCCTTTCAGTATTCAGATGGCTAAACAGAAAATAACTGCATAATTTGGAAATCTGAAACAGAGAAAGCAGGATGTACTTAGCAGAACAAGAGTTTAAGGAGAGCTAATGTTCCAGATTGATTATCATTTAACAGAGTGGTATTTTCTCCTCAGTTCACAATTCAGCATTTTACTCCCTTAAATTCTAAAAATCTGCAGATTCTTTCAATCTGAACTCTGTGTTTCCAGCATTTTTTGTCATATTTCCTTCATCCACTCATTGTAGGACTTCTCATGACTTCTGTGTCTTTCAATCTTCTCCACAACTAAGAGAAAAAATGCTTTTTCTCAAATGATACTTTCCCCAGCCCAAATTCTCCAACCCCAGAAAAAAATCTCAGCATTTAAGTTCTCTTCTGAAGTTCAATAAAATTAATAGCTTTGCACTTTTAGAACTTAAAAAATTAGTATCTAAATTTTCAATCTTTATGGCACCACTGTGGGTCCACTGAACATGCCAACACTAGCAGGTAACTTTTAAAAGCAGTTTAAATTTGTTCAAATAGGGGATAAATGGAACTACAAGCAATGAACAACATTGAACACATTAGTTGGAAATAGCAGTGTAAAAACTCACTGAGCCTACTCCACCATTCTTCAAGATTATTTCACGGTATTTCCAGTACACAAGGGTAAAGGAAAACAAAATAATTGTTACTCAGGAGCTGATGCAGCACAAATAAAACACAATAAGATAAGGAACACAATAATAAAAAACACAATAAATATGAATATATAAGATAGCTTGTATGCATAGATTAAGTGTATGCCTACAAAATGATGACAGGCCCAGGAATGTCTTTACTTAAGCTGACAGACAGGAGATGATAAAGTAGTGGTTGGTGTGTAGCTTAACACCTCTTTTCCATCAGTTACAGACTGCACATGGACCTCTTTCAGTTCAGCACAGAGGTGTAGCCAGTAGAGTCTCTGCCTCACAATGCCAGAGATCCAGATCTATTCCTGATTCTCCAGCACTCCGCATGATGCCTGCACACTCTCTTCAATTTCCCCAGCTGCTACTGCCTGACCCTACATCCCGAAGATATGCATGCTGTCAGGACAACTGGTCACTGAAAATTGCCCCTAAATTATGGGTGGCAGGTAGAATCTGGTGAGGGAGTTGCTGGGAATGTGGGGAGAGTAAAACTGGGATTAATGTAGGATGAGTATGAAAATGAGTGGTTGAAGATTCAATGGGCTAAAGGGTCCATTTCCATGCTGCATCCCTGTGACTGGATTTCATAAGAAAGAAGTGATGAGTTTTATTTTGCACAGTTCTGGTCACCCCCATTACAGGAAGGACACTGAGGTGTTGGAGAGGATTCAGAAGTTTTTTTATTTAAAGATACAGCATGCTAACAGACCACTCCGTGCCAACAAGCCTGTGCTGCCCAGTTTTACCTGTGCAACCAATTAACCTACCAGCTCATGCATCTTTGGAATGTGGAACATAAAACAGTACAGTACAGACCCTTCGGCCCATGATGTTGTTCTGACCCTTCAACCCACCCTAAGATCAGTCCAGCCTCTCCCTCCCACTTAGTTCCATTAAGTGTTGCTCTATGAGGCATCATGTGACCCAAGTCCATAGATCCCTGAAAGTGGCCGCTAAGGTTGATAGGCTGGTAGTACAAGTATCCAGAATGCTTTCCTTCAGTAGTTGAGGAATTGAGTCCAAGAGTCAAGAAGTTCTGTTGTAGCTTACAGAACTCTGGTTAGGCTGCATTTGGAGTATTGCATTCAATTCAGGCTGCCATATTATGGGATGAATGTGGAGGCTTCAGAGGATGCAAAAGAGGTTTACCAGGATCTGCTCAGAGTAGACAGCATGTGCTATAAAAAGTGGTTGGACAAACTAAGGTCAATAGTTCTAGAGGGAGAGACCTGATGGAAGATTAAGAGAAGGACAGAGAAGACAGCTGGTACCTTCCCCCCGCCCCCATTTAGTGAGGCACTTCAAATTTTCAGATCATGGAATAAATGGCCTATTTCTGTAGTGAATTGTTTTATGTTCCACAAAGCATTCTCTCAGCATACAATATCTATGCGTGTGCATCTCACTTTTCTAAACTATGATTATAGGTCCAAAAGAGTGATTGTGTTTCATTAGGAGTTTGAGGAGCCTCGGTATGTCACCAGGGGCTCTTGCAGGTTTCTACAGATGTGCCTTGGAGAGCATTCTGGCTGGCTGCATCGCCATCTGGTGTGCACAAGATTGGATGCAAACTCAGCCAGCTCCAGCATGGGCGCTATCCTCCCCCAGCATCAAGGACATCTTCACAAGGCGATGCCTCAGGTAGGTGGCATCCATCATTGGAGTTCCGTATCACCCAAGGTGTGCCCTCTTCTCATTGCTAGCATCAAGGTGGTGGTTTAGGAGCCTGAGGACACGTACTCAACATTTCAGGAACAGCTTCTTCCCCTCTGCCATTGGATTTCTGAATGAACGCATGTGCACTACCTCAATACTTTTTTCTCTCTTTTTATACAACATATTAAATATTTTATATATATTTCTTATTGTACTTTAATAACACACACAAAATGCTGGAGGAACTCAGCAAGTCAGACAGCATCTATGGAGGGGAATAAACAGCCGACCTTTCAGGCCAAGACCCTCCTCAGTAGTATAAAGAAAGGGGGAAAGACACCAGAATAAAAAGGTGGGGGAAAGGGAAGGAGGACAAGCCAGAAGATGATAGATGAACCCAGGTGGGTGGGAAAGATAAACCGCTAGAGAAAAAGGAACACAAACACAAGAAAATCTGCAGATGGTGGAAATCCAAAGCAACACACACAAAATGCTGGAAGAACCCAGCAGGCTAGATAGCATCTATGGGAATGAATAAACAGTCGAAATTTCAGGCTAAGACCCTTCATGAGGACTCAATGATGAAGGGTCTCTGCCCAAAATGTTGACTGTTCACTCTTTTCCATAGATGCTGAGTTCCTTCAACATTTTGTGCGTGTTGCTAAAGGAGGAATCTGATATGAGAGAGGAGTGTACTATAGGAAAAAGGGAAGGAAAGGCAGCACGGGGAGGTGATAGGCAGGTGAGAAGAGGTAAGAAGGCAGTGTAGGGAAGAGATGAAGAAGGAAAAGGGGAGGAAAAAAATTACAGTAAGGAGAAATCGATGTTCATGCCATCAGGTTGGAGACTACCTAGACAGAATATGGTGTGGTGCTCTTCCACCCTCGAGAGATGGATACAGAGATAAGTGAGACAAAGCAGTATCAACTTCATGGACACTGTACAGATTACAGAGGAGGAGGTATTTGCTACCCTGATGCAAATCAGGGTGAATAAATCTCCAGGCCCTTGCAAGGTGTCCCCTTGAACCCAAAAGGAGGCAAGTGCAGAAATTGCCAGGGCCCCAGCAGAGATATTTAAACCATCCATAGCGTCGGGAGAGGTACCAGAGAATTGGAAAACAACCAATGTTGTTCCGCTGTTTAAAAAAGGCTCTAAACATAAACCAGGAAATGATAGGCTGGTGAGTCCAACATCAGTTGTGGGAAAGTTATTGGAAGGTAATCTAAGGGATTATATAAGCATTTGGATAGACATAGACTGATTAAGCATACTCAGCATGGCTTCGTATGTGGTAGGTCATGTCTAACCAATCTTATGGAGTTTTTTGAGGAAGTTACCAGGAAAGTGGATGATGGCAAAGCAATGGATGTTGCCTACGTGGACTTTAGTAAGGTAATCAACAAGGTCCTGCAGGGAGGCTGGTCAAGAAGGTTCAGTCACTCGGCATTCAGGATGAGGTAGTAAATTGGATTAGGCTTTGGTTTTGTGGGAGAAGCCAGAGAGTGGTAGTAAAGAGTTATCTCTCTGAGTGGAGGCCTGTGACCAGTGGTGTGCCACAGGAATTGCTGTGGGTCCATTGTTGTTTGTCATCTTTATCAATGATCTGGACGATAATGTGGTTAACTGGATCACCACATTTGTGGATAACGTCAAGATCAGGGGTGCAATGGAGAGTGAGGAAGGCTATCATGGCGTGCTGGGGGATCTGTATCAGCTGGAAAAATAGGCTGGAAAATGGCACATGGAATTTAATGCAGACAAATGTGAGGTTTTGCACTTCAGTAGGACCAACCAGGATAGGACTTACACAGTGGACGGTGTGGTGGAACAAAGGGATTTGGGAACAGGTACATAATTCATTGAAAGTGGCGTCATAGGTACATAGGGTCGTAAAGAAAGCTTCTGGCACATTGGCCTTCATAAATCAACGTATTGAGTACAGAAGATGGGATGTTATGTTTAAGTTGTATAAGGTAGTGGTGAGGCCTAACTTGGAGTATTGTGTGCAGTTTTGGTCACCTACCCACAGGAAAGAAGCAAACAAGATTGAAAGAGAGCAGAGAAAATTTGCTGGGTCTGGAGAAGTGTGAGGTGGTACACTTTGGAAGGACAAACTCCAAGGCAGAGAACAAAGTAAATGGCAGGATACTTGGTAGTGTGGAGGAGCAGAGGGATCTCGGGGTACATGTCCACAGATCCCTGAATGCTGCCTCACAGGTAGATAGGGTATTTAAGAATGGGGTGTTAGCTTTCATAAGTCGAGGGATAGAGCTTAAGAGTCGCAAGGTAATGATGCAGCTCTATAAAACTCTGGTTAGGCCACAATTGGAGTACTGTGCCCAGTTCTGGTCGCCTCACTATAGGAAGGATGTGGAAGCATTGCAAAGGGTACAGAGTAGATTTACCAGGATGTTGCCTGGTTTAGAGAGTATAGATTATGATCAAAGATTAAGAGAGCTAGGGCTTTACTCTTTGGAGAGAAGAAGGATGAGACGAGACATGATAGAGGTGTACAAGATATTATGAGGAATAGAAAGAGTGGATAGCCAGCACTTCTTCCCCAGGTCACCACTGCTCAATACAAGAGGACGTGGCTTTAAGGTAAGGGGTGGGAAGTTCAAGGGGGATATTAGAGGAAGGTTTTTTACTCAGAGAGTGGTTGGTGCGTGGAATACACTGCCTGAGTCAGTGGTGGAGGCAGATACACTAGTGAAGTTTAAGAGACTGCTAGACAGGTATATGGAGGAATTTAAGGTGGGGGGTTATATGGGAGGCAGGGTTTGAGGGTCGGCACAGCACTGTGTGCCGAAGGGCCTGTGCTGTACTGTTCTATGTTCTATGAGTTTATAAGAAAAGATTGAATAGGTTAGGACTGTATTCTTCAGAAAGTATAAGATTGAGAGGAGATTTGATAGAGGTGTACAAAATTATGAGGGGTATAGATAGGGTAAATGCAAGCAGGCTTCTTCCACTGAGGTAGGACTACCATCAGAGGTCATGGGGTTAAGGGTGAAAGGTGAAAAGCTTAAGGGGAACATGAGGGGAAAAGTTCTTCACTCAGAGGGTCATAAGAGTATGGAATAAGCTGCCAGCACAAGTGGTGCATGCAAGCTCGATTTCAACAGTTAAGAGACAGTTGGATAAGTACATGGATAGTAGGGATATGGAGGTCCTGGTGCAGATCGATGAGAGTAAGCAGTGTAAATGGTTTCGGCATGGACTAGATGGGCCAAAGGGGCTGTTTCTGTGCTGTACCTCTCTACGACCCTGAGAGTGGCCTCATCAGGGCAAAAGAGGAGGCCATGGACTGACATGCCAGAACAGGAATGGGGATAGGAATTAAAATGTTTGGCACCAGGTATTTCTGCTTTTGGCAGATGGAACGGAGCTGCTTGACAAAGCTGTACCCCTATCTATGTAGAGGAGGCCACAGCAGGAGCACCAGATACAATAGATGACCCCAACAGATTCATAGGTAAAGTGCTGCCTCACCTGAAAGGACTGTTTGGGGCCCTGAAAGGAGGTGAGGGAGATAGTGAATTAGCAATTGTAGCATTTCTGTCACTTGCAGGCATGTGCCAGGTGGGAAATTAGTGGGGAGGAACAAATGGACAAGGGAATCATGGAGGGAGTGATCCCTGTGGAAAGCAGGGAATGAGATAAAGATGTGTTTGATGGTAGAATCCTGCTTATGATGACAGAAGTTGTGGAGAATGATATGTTGGAAGTGGAGGCTCATGGAGTGGTAGGTGAGATCAAGAGGAACTCTATCTCGGTGGGAAGATGGGGTGAGTGCAGATGTCCAGGAAATGGAACAGATGCAGGTGAGGACAGCATCAATGGTGGAGGAAGGGAAATCTCATTCTTTGAAAGCGGAGGACACCTCTGATGTCCTAGAATGTAAAGCCGCATCCTGGGAAAGATGCAGCAGAGACAAAGGAACTGAGAAAAAGGAATAGCATTTTTTTAAAAACAGGAGATAGGGTGGGAAGAGGTATAGTCAAGATAGCCATGGCAATTGGTAGGTTTATAAAAGACATATATGGATTGTTACCTCCAGAGATGGAGACTGAGAGGTCGAGAAAGTGGAGAGAAGAGTCAGAAATGCACCCATGCTAATCTTGTCAATTTTATCAACTTTGCCTCCCACTTCCACCCTGCCCTTAAATTCACTTGGGTCCAATTCTGACACCTCCAGTGTAGAAGGTCATCACAGCTTGCAAAGGGACATTGACAGGATGCAGAGCTGGGCAGAGAAGGGGCAGACGGACCACAAAAGTTGGAAGGTCAAACCTGATGACAAAGTACAAAGTTAACAGTAAGATTTTTAGCAATGTGGAAAGAAAGGAGGGATCTTGGGAGTCCAAGTGCATAGGTCCTTTAAAGTTGCCACACAAATTGTTAGGGTGGTTAAGAAGGAATATGGTTGTTTTGTTAGTCAGGAGACTGAGTTTCAGAGTTGCAAAGTAATTTTGCAGCTCCATAAAACTCAGGTCAGACCCCACTTGGAGTATTGTGTTCAATTGCATTTAACTCATTATAGGAAAGGTGTAGAAGCTTTAAAGAGGGTGCAGAGGAGATTTATCAGGCTGCTGCTTGTAACAGAGGGCATGTCTTATGAGGAAAGGTTGAGCAAGCTAGGAGGATGAGAGGAAACTTGATTGAGGCATGGATAAAATGGATAGCCGATGCCTTTTCTCACATGGTGGTGATGGTTAAAATCAAAGGACATACCTTTGCCAGAGGCATTTTTTTTTAAGATATACACAGAGTGGTGGGTATGTACAACACCCTACCAAGGGTGGTGGTAGAGGCAGATCCATTCAGGACATTTCAGGGACTCTTAGATAGGCACTAACAAAAGACCAAAACACCATACCCCTTCTTAACCGCCCTGATGGATGAAAAAAAAGGAGGGCTATGTGTGAGGGAAGGGTTAGATTGATCTTATGGTAGGTTAAAGGGTCAGCACAACATTATGAACCGAAGGGCCCGTATTGTGCTGTAGTGTTTTATGTAATTCCAAGACTAAACAGTACAACTGAAATATTGAACATATACTATCCACAATAGAATATCAAGCGAATTTGTTTTAGCTTCCAAATCTGTTACTCATTCATGCTAAAAAGTGACAAAATGGAATTGTGGAAGCTATTGGAAAAACTGACACCAAATACAGTTGGCTCTGTGATGCAATGAACAGCATGTTGACCTTGCGAGAGAAGTCAAAGGCTGTGAGCTTCAGCCTACCGATGCTGTGTTTACTGAGTCTTGGGTAACAATTCCAACTTTGCAAATGTTGTATTAGGTCAGGATTGTGTAAAGGATACAGGATTTAATCAGAGAAGTAAAATACTTTCACCCAACTTGCCATACTAGATAAATGTACCATGCTAAAATATTTATTACGTTTCAAAAAGGTTGCTGCCCTCCTGAACAAATAATTCTGAGCTTTGCGTTGAGGACAAAGAATAAAAAAAAACAATTGTTTAGCCTTGTCAGCAACAGTCCAGCTATACTTCTTGCAAATAATAGCAAATATAGACTAATGACCTGGTATTTGCATTTGAAGGTTAAAAGACTGCACGGCCATTGACTGGAGAAGAGTGCCAACAAAGATGCATTCTTCCCAGACACTGGTTTCTGCCAAACATCTCTCAGAATCACAGAACACTACATCACAGAAACAGGCCCTTTGGCCCATCTAATCCCTGCCAAACGATTAATCTGCTTCGTCCCATCGATCTGCTCCTTCAGTGGAATATCTGGTATTTAGAAACAGTAAAACCAAACTATTAAGCAGCTAATCAATAGCATTAAATGTTCTTCAATAATTGAATTTCTACATGGTATCATAAATCAGGGAATAAAAATCAAGAACTTAAATTGAACATTTTAGAGATCATTACATACCAATAAGTGTACACAAGTAAAGCTAGAAGATAATGTATCAAAGGTTAAACATCTATCACAATTACATCAAGTATTTCAAGTTACATTGAGATCAGAGTTTGTGAAGTTATAATTATAGCTTAAACCTTTAGTATGTTTTCACTCATTTTGCATTTGAAGTGTATCAATCTAGTCATTTCTGGGAATGTCAATGAGAACTGCTGATAAACACACCTTGTTTGGAAAGTCCTCAAGGGAAGTTTCACAAAATTCCTTCTAATACAGTGAAGGTTCATCCTTGCTTAAGAATGACCAAAGTACATTACCCCAGAGGGGATCTCACCACAGGCCTTTGCAATTACAGTAAGACATATACAGATTTTCTAGTATTTATTCTTAAATGCTTCTGCAAAAAAACATACAACGATTTGCCTTCCTACTTGCGAGCCACTTTCAATTAACTGCATTTCAGGGACTACTAAGCTGTTTTTTGATTTTCATGGGCAAGTGGGAAGTGAAGGAAAAAGTGGGTGCCCCAGATGAAATGATTCACAATCATTTTCATGTCATCCTCATTCATTCTCTCTGCTTGTCCTTGGCTCCAGGACATCCTAATGTATTAGCTCACATGACCTCTCAACTTCGCATCAACAGAAAACTTGAATATTACACATTGCCCCTGTGTGCACATTAACACAAACACTTGGGATTCCCAACACCAGTCACAAGCTCCCAACGAAAATTAACTCATATTTATCTTCCATTTTCCATCGGTTAACTAATCCCAGTCCACAGGAGTATATTACCCCTAAATCTATTTAAAAATCCAAGATTAGAGGTCGAATGAGGAAAACTAACGGAGACATAAGAATTGGTTGGAAGCTACTGGTGGTAGAGGTGTCACTTTTAACTCCAGGTGTGACCCAGACAGAACTCACCATTAGGTATTAAGATTGTACGTACATGGGGAGAAAAAAATTAATTGAGTGATGATGTCATTAGGCTACTTCCACCTCACTCTAAATTCCTTAATGGTGTACTAAGAAAGCAGAGAAATCTAGGTCCCAGAATTAAATTTTAATTCTAAATGTAAGGATGCTTCATTCTCTATGGAGCACCAAACCACAAATTAATGCTTTTGCCACAATAGTTCTATGTATTTTATAGATTTTCACTCCCAACATGGAGGACTCATTTAAATTCCACTGAATTGATAGGACTGAGAAATTCATGAAGTTCAATAACATTTAAAGTTTATTTGTACTGTTAAAAGTATTTCAGATTATAGATTTTTACCTGAACAAATAACAACCTGCATATGCAAACTTCCCCGAAACCAATCTGTTTTATCTACATTACAAGACCTTGCAGAATCCTCTCTCAGCGAAAAAAAAAATTCAGATACAAGCAAAAGGACAATTATTGTGGCTGCTTAAACATTCGTCCTTGTTGACTTATGTTTTAAAAGTGCTGCAAAACCACTAAAAACAAAAATACCAGTCATAATGTGAATAATAGTCATAACAACAACTGGTTATAATTGTCTTTAAAATACAAATGCAAACTTCATTTTGAGATGGCCTTTCACATAAAAACTCACAATTTTTCAGCTTACTAAATTAAAGCAAAACTTTAAAAATAGTCAAATTACAAATTCATATATCTCTGATCATGTATAAAAAGTGCTTCCAAACCCAGAAAGCTGTTGGTAGTGTTTTAACTGAACATTACTCAATACAGATATTTTAAAATATCATCCTTCCTCTAGGCCCTCGCTGTAAAAGATACTATCAACAAAAATACTAAATCAGAGATTTGCAGAATTTCTCTATAACAAAGCATACAGAGTGAAAAAAAATAATCAATTTGCAATGTCAGAAAGCTGCTACAATGTTTGATAGTCAATTACATGCATCATTATTGCAGAATACTTTACAATAAATTTGAATCAAAGGGCCATATTTTGCACTTTTGAGAAAAGCTGTTAAAAATTTTTGTAGGACTTGAAAGAATCAGCTTTTCCAACATAGCTGTGCATCTTCTATTAGAGATTCCGGCAGCCAGCAACAGAACTGGCACCCACAATCCTCAGACAACAGATGTATGTAAAACTAGACAGAGAAAAGAGATCAGTTAAATCCTTACAGAGAGCAAAACATTTTGTTAAAAGAACACAGAAGACTCAAGCCAGTAAAAAAGAGAAACACCTAACTGATTTGTCTGACTGGTTGTACCCCTACCATTGTCTCCCCACACCACTCCTTACCTTGTTCAGAGATGAGGCAAGGATGAAAATGAACAAGGCATGGTTAGAAAATTTGTGGATGAATAAAGTAGGTGAAATCATAGACCATGAAAATTAACAGTGGGATCTTGTTCAGTTGTTCATTTGGGTAAGTAAGCCGAGGAATGCCCATGGCGGGAGGAGAGAGAGCAGCACGCCACACGTGCGCAGCCCTCCGGTGAAAAATGATATCATATCCGTTAAATAGGAGCGTGGACAATTCTGATTTGATGGAGACAGACGTGAAAGCACAGAGGAACATCTGGAGAAATTTCTGAGACCCCAGTTCACTGCTGTTGTTACTGTGTGGTCGGGAATCTTCCGGAGGGAAGGCCTCAAAATCCCCGGCTTTGCCTGCTGTTGGCGACCGAGATTGAGTTCCAATCGTTTGGACAGAGATGGCGCTCAGCACTCGGTGTCGGAAAGCTGATCAGAGCTCGAAGTTTCGGATGACTCAGAGTCCGACTGTGGTTGACATGGCAGGGAGAGTTTTTCTTCCTTCTCCCGTCTGCGTGAGATGTGGGACATTTGAGAGACTTGAACTTTTTACTGTGCTCATGAACTTCTTCAAGTTATGGCATTGTTGCACTGTTGTAACTATATGTTATAATTATGTGGGTTTGTTAGTTTTCCAGTCTTGGTCTGTCCTGTGTTTTGTGATATCACACCAGAGGAAATATTGTATCATTTCTTAGTGCATGCATTACTAAATGACAATAAAAGAGGACTGCGTGTCTTCATAATCTAAATCTAAATCATAATCTAAAATTGAGTATGATTCAGATAGGTTGATGATGAAGCATATCAACTCCTGCCTGAGAAGTGACTTGGATCCGCTCCAAATTGCCTACCAACACAACAAGTCACAGCAGATACCATCTCATTGGCTCTTCACTCAACCGCGGAACATCTGGACAGCAAACATTACGCTGTTCTTTATCGACTACAGCTCAGTATTCAATATTATCATCCCCTCAAAACTAATCAATAAGCATCAGGACCGTGGTCTCAATGCCTCCTTGTGCAGTTGGATCCTTGATATCCTCACTTGCAGACCCAGTCTGTTCAGATTGGCAACAACATATCTTCCACCGTCTCCATCAATACAGGTGCACCACAAGGCTGTGCACTTAGCCCTCTGCTCTACTCACTTTACACTTATTAGTATGTGGTTAAACACAGCTCCAATGCCATATTTAAGTTTGCTGACGACACTACTGTCGTTGGTTGCATCAAAGCTGGTGATGAATCAGCATATTGGAGGGAGATTGAAAATCTGGCTGAATAATGCCAGAACAACAAACTCTCACTCATTGTCAGCAAGACCAAGAAGCTGATTATTGACTTCAGGAGGAGGAAATTAGAGGTCTATGATCCAATCCTCATTGGGGGATCAAAGGTGGAAAGGGTCAGCAACTTTAAATTCCCCAGTTTCATCAATTCAGAGGACGTGTTCTGGGCCCAGCATGTGAGTGCAATTACAAAGAAACCACGGCAACATCTCTACTTACTTAGGAGTTTGCAAAGATTCCACATGACATCTAAAACTTTAACAAACTTCTATAGCTGTGTGGTGGAGAGTATATTGACTAGCATTGTCTCAGGAAAGCAGCATCCATCACCAGAGACCACCACCACCCACATCACGCTCTTTTCTTACTGCTGCAATCTGGAAGGTGGTGCAGGAGCCTCTAGACAGACACCACCAGGTTCAGGAACAGTTATCACTCCTCAAACCTCAGCTCTTGAACCAAAGGCGATAACTTCACGCCCCATCACAAAAATATTCACGATGGACTCACCTTCAAGGATTCCTCATCTCATTTATTGCTTATTTTTTTTATTATTAATTTATTTTTGTAGTTGCACAGTTTGCTGTCTTTTGCATTCTGGTTGTATGCACAGTTGTTGGGGTCTTTCATTGATTCAATTATGGTTTTGGGTTTATTGGAGCATGCCTACAAGAAAATGAATCTCAGGGTTGTATATGGTGATATACATGTACTTTGATAATAAAACTTTGAATTTTGAACTTTGAAGTGTGAAGTGTTGTTTTTTGGAAAGTCAAATCAAGGTAGAACTTTCACAGTAAGTGGTAGGGCTGGCCAAAAAATACAGTAGAACAGAGGGACCTTGGAGTTCATGTAAATGGTTCCCCAAAAATGGAGTCATAGGTAGACAAGAAAGTGAAGGTGGCTTTTGGCACACTGGTCCCTATCATTCGGGGCACAGAGATCATACAGGGCACTAGCAAGTCCATACTCAGGAGCATGTGCTCAGTTTTGAACACCCTAAAAGGGGTAGAAAAGATTTACAAAGATGTGAGAGAGGAGCTTATTAAAACCTATCCAGTACTGAAAGGCCTAAATAGAATGGATGTGGAGAGGATGTTTCCAATATTGGAAGCATCTAGGAGCAGAGGGAACAGTCTCAAAATAGAGGGACATCTATTTGGAACAGGGATGAGGAGAAATTTCTTTAGCCAGAGGATGATGAATCATCGCCACAGATGGCTGTCAACGCCAAGTCACTGGGTATATTTAAATCAGAGATTGATAGGTTCTTGATTGGTAAGGGTGTCATAGGTTATGGAGTAGGTAGGAAAATGGGATTGAGAAGCATAATAAATCAGCCATGATGGAATGGTGGAATTGACTTGATGGGCCAAATAGCCTAATTCTGCTCCCATGTCTTATGGACATTGCCAAGTTGAGGGACTGAGTTTACTGAGAGAGGTTAAAAAAAGCTCAGATTTTTATCCTTGGAGCAAAGGAGACAGAGGGTAATTTTATTGAGGTATATAAAATCATGAAAGACATAGCTGGGATGGGATTCATTCTGTTTCCTAGGGTTGGAGACATCAAGAACTAGGGGACATAAGTTTAAGCAGAGATGGAGAAGATTTAATAGGAACTTGAGGGCAATTTTTTTTTTTAAAGTGATACATGTATGGAATGAGCTGCCAGAGAAAGTGCTTGCAGTAGGTGCAATAACATTTAAAAGACAGTTGGACAGATACAAGGATAGTAAAGGGTTAGAAGGAAATAGCAAGCAAATGAGACGAGCCTGAATGGCATCTTAGCTAGCTGGACCAATTGGAGTAAAAGGACCAGTTCCAAGTTGTATGACTCTATATACAGGGCCTCTCTCACTAGTGGACCCCAGGATGAAAAAGACCAACATGGTCTCAGGCAATAACAGGGCTCAGCCACCAAAATGCTCCAGACTGCTGTTGGTTTTTCTCTAGCAATCAAAGGATTGCAAAAACTATTAAAATGATGGAAACAAGTGACAATTAAAGATTAAAATAATAAAATGAATTTAATTAAAACAAAATTAAAAGCAGTAAGTTTAAAATTATTGCTTTCTACCTTTGTCTTAGAGTCCACAGAAATCAATGGAATATTATTGACCAGGGGAGATCAAAAATCAGTGCCCGAAGGTATTAATTCGGGCATTCTAACAATACTTGGCTCCACCACTGAAACCTCCTCAATTTTGAGTTTCTCTTCAACTTTGATAGGTCAGGTTTGACAGATTCACCAGCTAAAGAAATTTCTCTTCATCTCTGTTCTACAGGGATGCCTTTCCGTTCTGAAGCTGTGCCCTCTGGTCCTAGATCCTCCACGAAAGGAAACATCCTCTCCACGTCAGCTCCATCTAGGCCATTTAATATTCGATAGGTTTCAATGAGATCTCCCCCCCCCCCCCACTTCATTCTTCTAAACCCAGCCAGTACAGGCCCAAAGCCATCAAACACTCCTCATACGTTAACCCTTTCATTCCTGGAATCATTCTCGTGCACCTCCTCCGGAGCCTCTCCAACGCCAACACATCTTTTCTTAGATAAGGGGTCCAAAACTGATCACAATACGTTCTGACCAATGCCTTCTAAAGCTTTAGGTTTACATCCTTGCCTTGCATTGCTGAACGCCGATATTGCACAATTACTTAAAAATAAACAATTGTTTGAAGTTCAACATCACTCCTTCAGCCAGTCACATGCAGCTACCGATTATTCTTTCGCGTTAGAAAATTGTAATAACTCAGAACTATTATATAAGAGGTGTTGTTTCAATACAAGCTTCATAGTCTTCGTCAATGGAATAATTTAACACTAATAATAGTCAGAAAGTGTTTAAATAGCAATGTTCAGAAGGATTAGCGATGCAAGAAGAAGAGTGGGGGCAGGGTAGAAAGGTTCACTGCCACATCAGAATCACTGATGCTTAGTAAACTGCACCATTCAGACCCCAGCCTATAGCTGCAGCTTTTAAGAAATCATTTTGAATCCGCCCCTAATCTACCCCTCCAAAAACTGCTGATACGTCTAAATATTTATACGGCTCTTTAGCATACAACCTGAACTAAATCGGGAATTTAAAGCTTTTTCAATGCTGTTCTCGGAGAAACCAGAGAAATTTCAATTATCTACAAATATGTATGCTTCGTTCACTCCCAAAATACGCGAATCAACGACAGGGCTGCAGGCCAAATTCTGCTTTCTTAAACATGACGAACATATTTTCCTGCAATAGCATCCTTTGCACGGCATATCAAATTTTTAAAACCGCATTCTTTCATTTGCAATGTTTAAAAAATTAAACAAGAGTCCCTTAACAATCCTGCTAGTAAAATATTTATTACTCTTCTGGCAGCGGCGCTACATTATCGCCGCTGTTGCATTCCGTTTCGAGAGTAATGAATACAAGCCTTTTTACCCCCACCCCAAGCAATAGGCTCCATTGCAACCCACAGCAATACCGTAGTGGAAGGGGGAAGAGAACTGAGTAATAGCAAAGAACCAGCAGTACTTAGGATAAACCAGAAAATAATATCTATAAATAGAGGCGATATTAAAGAAACGTGGTCAACGGAATTAACTGCACATAATTACAAGAGATTCTACAGATGCTGGAAATCCAGACCATCACACACAAAATGATGAAGGGTCTCAGCCAAGACCATCGACTGCTTATTCCCTCCATAGATGCTGCCTGACCTGCTGAGTTCTTCCAGCATTTTGTGTGTGTGTTTAACTGCATAAAAATCTAAATGCTGTCATTTTAAAATCAATTTTAAAAGAATAAAAACAATCTAAGTACACTGATGTACATCGCCTGCGAGTAAGGTGGATGTGCAAGAAAGGACAGCTGCTAGCTTAAAGACGGTGGGCGATTAGAACAAGATAAGTCTCTTACAGTCCAGGTGCTTCTTCTTGGGTCCCATCACCTCGTGGGTCGTGGCTTTGCAGACGGCCCTGGCCACGGCCGAGCCGGTCACACTATACTGGGCCGCCGCGATGCGGTCCGTAATGGTCTGGCCCGACATTTTCTCCACGGTTTCTAATCTCCGTCTTCCTTTCTTCTTCCCTCCTCCCTCTCCTCTCTCTCTCTGAGATTAATTATTTACGTGCGTGTGTAAAATAGAAAGGGGGAGGCGGGTATCACTGGAGAACCAAAAAGAGAGAGAGGGAAAAGGGAGAGAGAGAGAGAGAGAGAGAGAGAGAGATGGGGAGACAAATAAGCCGCTTGCCGCCTGTCAGAGAAACACCAGCGGGAGAGGGGCGGGCGGGAGAGCGGCGTCGGGTCGTCAGCCGGTGGGCGGGAGGGTCCTCGACCGACCGACCGACCGACCGACCGACGGGCGGGCGGCGCTGACACACACACACACACACACACCTGGGGGCGGCGGCACCCTGGGCTCGACCCACACCGACAAACCGGCGAGCGGGCGGCTGAGGAGGCGGGGTGAGAGTGCTTGGAGTCCGGCCCAAACCGGCGGGCAAGGCGGGGGGGGGAGGGAGTCGGTCATCGGACGGGAGAAAGCGGCATCGGGTAGGCGGGAGAGTCCACGATCAGGCGGGCGCCACTGCACACACCTGGGGGTGGGTAGTGTCCTGACAGACCGGCGACTGGTAGCGGGTCGCCAGTCGGTGGACGGACGGCGGAATGACAGCGCTCTGGAGCTCGGCCTATGCCGTCAAACAGGGGTCAGGAGAGGGGAGAGCGGCGTCGTCGGGAGGCGGGAGGGCCGGCGGCGGCCGGGCGCTACCACACACACCTGGTAATGGCTGACAGCCCACACGCGGTGATGGGAGTGGGGCGGAGGATCGTCGGTCAGTGGACGGGAGAGGAGCGGCGGGTCGGGAGCTGCCGCACACACACCTGGGGCGGTTGAACTGGGGTTCCGAGGGGGGGGGGAGAGACAGCGCCCTGACGACGCAGCCTGACTGGCGGCGGGTCGTCGGTCAACGGGCGGGAGAGTGATGGCGTGTTGTCGCACACCGGAGACGGTTGAGCCGGGGGAGTTATCGTTCCGAGGCTCGGCCCAGACCGGCACGAGGTGGTGGGTCTGCTCGGTCAATGGACCGCTCCGTCAATTACTGGGCGGGCGGCGGACGACAGCGCTTCAGACCGGCGGGCAGGATAACGGCGCCGGGTTGTCAGTCGACGGGCGGGTGCTGCCGCGTAAACTTGGGGGTGAGGGCGGTCAGCCCTCTGGCTCTCTGCCCACGCTGTCGGATCGGCCGAGGTGGAAGGACACCCGGCGGGTGAGTCCGGTAACCGGTCGCTCCCTCCGTCCGGCGGTGGATCTAACGGCTGCACCGGCGGCGCTCCTGGCCCTCACACCTAAATTCATCCCTGCCCAGAATTAAACCACACCCTTCCCCTCTCCTCCTCTCCCGGAGTAAACCCTGGTCCTCACCGCCGTAACCCCTCCCTCCCCGGGGCAGAACCCGGACCCCCTCACCCCTCCTTCTCACCTCCCTGGGAAAAACCCCAATCCTCCCCTTCCTGCGATAAAATCCGGCCCTCACCCCTTCCCAGGGTAAAACGCGACCACACTTTGCCTTTCTCCTTCCATCCTTGGGGTAAAACCCACCTCACTGCCACACCTTAAGGTAAATCCTGTCTTTCACATCCCCCTAGTAAAACCACATTTCTCCCCTCTCCGGGGTAAAACCACCCTCCTCACCTCCATCCCTCGGGGTAAAACCCAGCCTTCAGACCCCTCCTGATCTGATTTCCCTACTCTGCTGACATGTCATTTTCGTCTCCCCACAAACTCAGTTTAAAGGAGAGGGTACCCCTCCACCATGGCCACCATTCAGCTGGTTTGCCAACACAAATTGCACCTGTGGGAGGGATTGGTGAAGAGGAGTGAACTGTGCCTTTACGGTGTTAATATTGATCCTGCCATCCCTCCAGTGATCAAACTGTACACTGGTAATAAGACCATAAGACATAAGAACAGAATTAGTCCACACAGCCCATCAGCTCCGCCATTCCATCATGCTGATTTATTTTCCCTTGCAATCCCATTCACCTGCCTTCTCCCCATAGTAACGTAGTGGTTAGGACAACGATTTATAGTACTAGCGACCAGGGTTTAATTCCTGTAAGAAGTTCTCCCTTTGTGTGAGTTTCCTCTGGGTGCTCCGGTTTTCTCCCACAGTCCAAAGATGTACTGTTTGGTAGATTAATTGGTCATTGTAAATTGTCCCATGATTAGGCTGGCGTTAAATTAGGGGATTGATTTGCAGCACAGATTGAAGGGCCTATTCTGTACTGTATCTCAATAAATAAGTGACATTTGATGCCCATACCTATCAGCTTCCACTTTAAATATACCCAATGACTTGGCCTCCACAGCTGTCCAGAGCAATGACTTCCACAGATTCAACACTCTGGCTAAAGAAATTCTTCATCATCTCTGTCCTGAAAAAGGGATGTCCATGAAATAACTACAAGCTCTTCCTTCTCTCCACAGCACATGAGACTTTGTGTTCGTTCCTTCCCAGTTTGATAGTTGCACTGTCCTCTCTCTTCTTTTTTTCACTGATGTTTCAACATATGTTTGCACTTGGCAATCTGAAATGATTGCTTTCAGGTTAGTTTGTGTTTTATTTCTGCTACTGATTATTTATTTAACATTGTTGATATGCTTGTGCTACACTGCATGGTTGCAGAAGTTTTTGCGGTATCTGCAAAAGTCTGAGGCACAAATCTTAGCTAGGGTGCCTAAGACGTTTGCATAGTACTGTATTTGTCAACGTGGAAGGGCGTGCATGTTTTAAAATCCGGTAGGAGCAAAAGCATTTGGAAATAGTGAGGGTGGAGTGCCACAGGAATCAGAATCAGGTTTATTATCACTGGCATGTGTCGTGAAATTTCTTAACTTAGCAGCAGCAGTTTAATGCAGTACATAATATAGAAGAAAATAGTAAGTACTATAAATCAATTACAGTATACATATATTGAATAGATTAAAAATCATGCAAAATACAGAAATAATATATATTTTAAAAAGTGAGGTAGTATTCAAGGGTTCAGTGTCCATTTAGGAATCGGATGGCAGAGGGGAAGAAGCTGTTCCTGAATCGCTGAGTGTGTGCCTTCAGGCTTCTGTACCTCCTACCTGATGATAACAGTAAGAAAAGGGTATGCCCTGGGTGCTGGAGGTCCTTGATAATGGATGCTGCCTTTCAGAGACACTGCTCCTTGAAGACGTCCTGGGTACTTCGTAGGCTATTACCCAAGATGGAGTTGACTAAATTTACAACCCTCTGCAGCTTCTTTCAGTCCTGTGCACTAGCCACCCCATACCAGGGGTGTGGGACAGGTAGCAGAGAAGGAATGCCAGGGGTGGGGGTAGTGCAGGTGCAGACACATCCAGCCTTGAGACATGAAGCAAAGTTATTTGATTCCAAACAATTGGTTTATTGATAATTACAGAATGCCTTGCTGGAGCTTTCTGCTCCCTTCCCCCTTCCCACTCTCAGTTCACATAGAGACCCATATCAGAATCAGGTTTATCATTACTCAAATGTGTCATGGAATTTCTTTTTGTGGCAGCAGTTCGTGCAATACCTAAAATTATTACAGTACTGTGCAAAAGTCTTGGGTATCTTATAGTGCCTAAGACTTGCACAGTACTGTGTATAAACTGAAGTGAATAATTGCATGGTTCATAGATATCTATATATTCTTGTTTATGTTTGGTATGCTAGTGCACAATATGTACAGTATATATAGCTGGTGAGTTGCTTTTTTAAGCCACTAAACTCCTGATGAAGATATATCCCTGTGATGCCCAGCGGAGAATTCGAGGACTTAACCTAACATCGATAAATAAATGGGATAATATTCTTTAATCAGTATGATCTTTCACTTGGAAGGAATCTTGTAGCTGGTGGGGGAACCTTGTATGGGAAGATGTGTACCCGTACACATTTTGGCCTAGCCCTTCTGTAAGATGGAGGTAGCAAGTTTAGAAGTATTGTTGGTCAATGACTATAGTATATTTGTTACAAACTGCAGCTATCACATGCCAGTATTAGATGGAATGAGTATTTAGAAAGTAGGGTAAAATATCTCCATGGGTGCCATGATAGCATAGTGGTTAGCACAGTGCTATTACAACCTGTAGCATTCAATCCCTGCATCCTCTATAAGGAGTATCTGTACGTCCTTCCTCTGAAGTGAGTGGGGTTTTCTTGGGATTCTCCGGTTTCCTGCCACAGTCTAAAGACATACCGGGTAGGTTAATTGGTCGTTTGTAAATTGTCCCATGATTAGGTTACGGTTAAATCGGGGTTGCTGGGTAGTGCAGCTCGAGGGGCCAGAAGACCCAATTCCACGCTGTATTGCTAAATAAATAAAAATATAAAATAAAATGTCTTGTCATTTCATTCAGATTGTAGGTTTAATTTAGCAACCAAATCTCTGAATTGATAAATTCAGCTATATGATTTTTAATGAGGTTTACACAAAAGTTAAATACTAACATGTGATTATCAGCTCTATGCTTTACACCCACTCCCACACACCTTAACTATGTACTCTTTCTAAAAGCGATGAAGGTCCTCCATCTCTATCTGTCCTTGGCCATCTTCTCTATTGTGCCTCAGGTGTTGTTCAGGGTCCTCACTTCTGCCTCTACGGTACAGTTTCAAGTTGCCTTTGGTCTCCCGCGTATTATCTGCCCTTCAGGGATCTAGTGAAATGCTCTCTTTATCGGCCTTCCTTTTCATCATGTGCCAAATCCATCTCCATCGCTTGCTCCTGATGATTGTGGCCACATCCTATTGATGACACTGAAAGAGTAGGGCGTGGTTGGAGTTTGTTCTTGGCCAGAAGATACTGAGACTCGTGGTGTGAAATGACTACAGCTCGGCAAGATTGCTCTCTATCAAGTGCCAGCATTCTGTCCTGTCCAACAGTTTGGACAGAACACAGCTCTAGTACAGCTTCACCTTGATGTAGATCTTAGTATAGATAAACAAGCACAGAAACAAGATTATGGGCAAAATCAAAAAGGTACGCATGCTCTTAAATGTTAACTGAATTCTTGTTTGTGTTTGAAATATTTATCATTTTCATTTAACTTTTGCATATTAAAAATGAAGATGTACATAATTTCTTGATCACACCCTTGGTTCCTCTATGTCCTCTTAGTTTTTATATAAAAACTTTGAGATAAAGACTAAGCAGCTGAAATTGTGATTTAATCTCTTTGTTACACATGAATGATTACTCTTCCTGTGCCATGATGAGCAAAGTTAAAGGTGACATGACGGAACTTGTGACAATGTCCCACAAATGTTGAGAAATTCTCATGGCAGTAGTGAGATCACTTGAGCTGAGTATGTTATTCTCCTAAGGGGTTATCAAGGATGTTAGGGGGAGAACACCTGTGTGTGACCTTGTTTAACATGGGGATGCTGATGCATGGGCAGCCATCACATGGACTGTGACTGATCAGGTCAGGGTCCAGTGGCATAGAATACAAGACGATTAGGAACCCTTCACTACCGCATCCTCTTTCCCCTGCCCTGCCTTCACTGCCATTGTGATGTGTCATCATCTTCCACTGAGATCTTGATCTTCTCATAATCATCTACCAAGTTAGAACTGCTTAGAGCATGAGGGCAGATAGCTACAGTTCCCCATGGACATAGTGCTATCAACCATGGCCACCAAAACAATCCTCCTCATTGAGTTAACCATCCCATGGAGGCTGCCCATGAGCAGAAGAGGCTGAGGTACTTAACCTGGCAATTCAGTGTAAGGAAGCTGGCTGGAGGACCATCATCTACCCTGTGTAAGTACGATGCCAGAGCTTCGATGACAAGGTTACTCTGTGATATGGCAGTCACTGCAGCAAGGCTCGGGAGGGCCTCTAGGAAGTTTGCTGAAGAGGCAGAAAAGGGCAGCTTTTGGCTATGGCTGAGGTGGAAGGACAGAAGTTGGGGACCGGCTAACCCCATTGAAAGCTGCAAGGGAGTGGCAGGGAGACGTCCCTGCCACTCCCTTGCAGCTTTCAATGGGGTTAGCCGGTCCCTGCCACCAGGAGATGTACCAGGGCTGAGGGAGCGAAACATCAATGAATGGTGACCTAGCTGCTGACTTAAGGGCACCATTGGAGATGCAGCAGGCAGCAATGCCGAACAGGAAGCATCTTCCTATAAATCTTATTTATTGAGATACAGCACAGAATAGGCCCTTTGAGCTGTGCTGCCCAGCAAACCTAGCTTAATCACAGGACAATTTGTAATGACTGATTAACCTTCCAACAGATATGTCTGCACAGTGGGAGGAAACCAGAGCACCCAGAGGAAACCCATACAGTCAACTTTCAAAATCCTTACAGGCAGTACGAGAATTGAACCCAGGTCACTGGTACTGTAAAGCGTTGTGCTAACTACTACGCTACCATACCCCCCATGGCATGGTAATTGATGGTCTGAAATTCAGGAGGACCCGCATCCTTTGGGACATGTCCTCTTCATTTTACTACGATTGGGGAGAAATACAGGAACCTGAAGACAATGTTTTAGGTACAGCTTTCCCCCCTCTGCCATTAGGTTTCTGAATGATCTGTGAATACTATCTTGGTATTTTTTGCCCTTTTTTGTAATTTGTCAGTATCTCTTTCCACTGTATTGCTGTCACGAAACAACAAATTTCATGTCAAAAACAGCAGTGATAATAAATTTGATTCTGAAGCTAGTTTCAAGAATGTCCTGAACAGTGGGCAAAATAAGAGTCAATGAAGTCTGTCTCTTGGTATAGTCACAGGATTTGGGCTGCTTCTTGACAGTGGACTTGGGTACGCCGGATGGTTGAAATATTCTCTTTACCTGCTGAAAATGTTGAGTAATCGTCATACCCTTGGTGACATCTACGGGTCTGCTAATTGCGCATTGGGTGATTGCATTGGCTACTGTGTTTTGAGGAAACTTCTAAGCAAATTCTGCAGTGCTGTGACATTATAGAGAGTTCCTGGCAGCCTCAGCGATTTCCCTCCATTTCCCGCACTTTGGCTCTTGCCCCATCCTCCCGCCACCACAACAGGGACAGAGTTCCCCTTGTCCTCACCTACCACCCCACCAGCCTCCGGATTCAGCACGTTATCCTCCGCAACTTCTGCCACCTTCAACAGGACCCCACCACTAAGCACATCTTTCCCTCTCCACCCCTCTCCGCTTTCCGCAGGGATCGGCCCCTCCACGACTCCCTGGTCCACACGTCCCTCCCCACGGATCTCCCACCTGGCACTTATCCCTGTAAGTGCAAGTGCTACACCTGTCCCTATACCTCCTCTCTTGCCACCATTCAGGGCCCCAAACAGTCCTTCCAAGTGAGGCAACACTTCACTTGCGAGTCTGTTGGGGTCATCTATTGCATCTGGTGCTCCCAGTGCGGCCTCCTCTACATCGGTGAAACCCGACACAGACTGGGGGGCCGCTTCGTCGAGCACCTCCGCTCCGTCCGCCAAAACAGACAGGATCTCCCTGTAGCCACCCACTTCAACTCTGCTTCCCACTCCCATTCAGTTATGTCCATACATGGCCTCCTCTGAGGCTAAACTCAGGTTGGAGGAGCAACACCTCATATACCGTCTAGGTAGTCTCCAGCCCCTTGGTATGAACAAAGAATTCTTCAACTTCCGTTAATTCCCTCCCCCTCCCTTCCCCTATCTCTATGTCACTCTGCCTCCTCCCCCAGCTGCCTATCACCTCCCTCATGTTTCCGCCTCCTTCTACTACCCATTGTGTTTCCCCTATTTCTTCTTCACTTTTCCTGCCTATCCCCTCCCTGCCTCCCCTCCCCCACCCCTTTATCTTTCCCCTTACTGGTTTTTCACATGGAACCTACCAGCCTTCTCCTTCCCACCCTCCCCCCACCTTCTTTATAGGGCCTCTGCCCCTTCCCTCTACAGTCCTGACGAAGGGTTCCGGCCTGAAATGTCAACTGATTGTTTCCACAGATGCTGCCCGACCTGCTGAGTTCCTCCAGCATGTTGTGAGTGATTTCTTTTTTCCATGGCTGTCCACAGTTCCAAGTGTCTGGTATTCCTTCTCCAGTAAAGTCATAAGGGCACGACAACACAGAAACAGGCCATTTGGCCCTTCTACTGCCTGCCAAACTGTTATTTTGCTGAATCCCATTGACCACATCTGGACCATAGCTGCCCCCCCCCCCAATCCGTGTACCTATCCAAACCTCTCTGAAATCAAACCAGCATCCACTACTTCCTCTGGCAGCTCATTCCTCACTTGCTCCACTCTCTAAGTGAAGAACTTCCCTTTCAGGTTCCACCTAAACTTTTCAGCTTTCGCCCTTAACCTATCGTCTCTAGTTCTAGTCGCACCCAACCACAGTGGAAAAAGCCTGCTTGCGTTTACCCTATGTATACCCCTCATAATTTTGTACAACTCTCCTCATCTCCTCATTTTCATATGCTCCAGGGAATAAAGTCCTATCTATTGATCCTTATC
This sequence comes from Mobula hypostoma, assembly GCF_963921235.1. Classification (NCBI taxonomy): domain Eukaryota; kingdom Metazoa; phylum Chordata; class Chondrichthyes; order Myliobatiformes; family Myliobatidae; genus Mobula; species Mobula hypostoma. The sequence continues at coordinate 150,652,268 of NC_086098.1, forward strand.
CTATAACTCAGGTCCTCATATCCTGGCAAGATCTATGTAAGTTTTCTCTACATCTTTTCAATCTTACTGATATCTTTCCTGCAGATAGGTGACCAGAACTGCAAACAATACTCTAAATTAGGCTTCACCAATGTATTATACAACTTCAACATATTGTCCCAACTCCTGAATACGAGATTCTGCAAATGCTGGAAATCCAGAGCAACACACACACGTAATACTGGAGAAGCTCTGCAGGTCTGACAGTAATTATGGAGGGGAATCAACAGTATTCCCAAATCCTGTCCTCAATACTCAATGTAGATATATATTTGTGGATTTAAGTTGGCCATTGATGAGTCTACAGCTGTCGTTCAGCACCACACCATGTTTTTAGGCATGGACAGAGCGTTTCCATACCTGCAACCGATAGCATGTAGCAAACAGGCAAGTCTAATTATGGTTGAATTTGCATCTTCCTTATCTTTTGCAAACTTCAGATTATATTCTTTCAGGCACTGACTTTACTTCCGATCTCAATCTGGACCTTGCAAGAGTGTCAGTGGTTCAGGGTTATTCCAAGACTCCAAGGTGAAATGTATTGAACAGGAGGTACAGAAGATTGAAGTTCAAACCATCAAGAATGTCTGCTTCCCTTCAACCATTCAGTTCTTGAGCCAACCAGCATAAACCTAATCACTACAGTTTAGCAACTTTTTGACCACTTTGCACTTTTTTTGTTGTTCTGATGGTTTTCTCGTCAAAATAAATGTTTATAATTTGTTTTCTTGTGACTGCTACTTGTACGATGCTGCTGCAAGTACGTTTTCCATTGCATCTGTATACATGTGTATGTGTTCAAAGTCTAACTTGAGTTTATTGTCAATCAATTATGCCCTCAGGAGGCAGTGGCAGTTCTTTGACAGGTAGTCAAAAACACTATCACTAACCCTAGGCTCATTCTTAGCATGATCTAGTTTGTATTTGTACAAAATGAAGGGTTGGTTTTCACCCAAAATGCTCTACAGATGTGGAGGGGAGTGTAGGGTGATTTTCAGTATTCTACAAAGTGGAAAAAGTGAATTAATGTTCTTCTCTAAATATGTACAGAGGCTCTTCATACTGCTGTATCTCATGACCTTCAGAACCTCATTAGTAGCAAACGGTAAATAAAAAAAGATATTAAGGTTGCTTTCTCATTATGCTGTGGGTCTGACACACTGTACCATTCCATGTGCTCAATCACTTGTTAGTAACCACAAATGGATGCAAACAACCTTACCCAGGGGATCTATGAAGCAAGATATTTTAAAAATCTCTGATCTGATAAGTGCATATCAAGAATTTGACCTAGGGATCAGTGCTAATTTTAACAACAGATAGTACCTCCTATAATGCAGACCTTAATGCAAAATGTGATGTTGACATCTACGCTCAGTGGCCACTTCATTAGGTACCTCCTATATCTAATAAAGTGGCCACTGAGTGTATGTTTGCAGTCTTCTGCTGCTGTAGCCCATCCACTTCAAAGTTCAACGTGTTGTGCATTCAGAGATGCTCTTCTTCTCACCACTGTTGTAACACATGGTTGTTTGAGTAACTTGCCATCCTGTCAGCTTAAACCAGTCTGGGCATTCTCCTCTGACTTCTCTCATTAATAAGGTGTTTTCGCCCATAGATTTGCTGCTCAGTGGATTTTTTTTTTTGTTTGTTTTTTACACTATTCTCTGTAAACTCTAGGGATTGTTGTACATGAAAAAACCCAGGGGATCAGTAGTTTCGGAGATGCTCAAACCACCCCGTTTAACACCAACAATCATTCCAAGGTCAAAGTCACTTAGATCACATTTCTTCCCCAGTTTGATGTCTAGTCTGAACAATAACTGAACCTCTCAACCTTGTCTGCATGCTTTTATGCATTGAGTTTCTGTCACATAATTGACTGCTTAGATATTTGCATTAACAAGCAGGTGTACAGGTGACCCAATTAAGTAATCACTGAGTTTATTTGCCGTGCATGTTTTGGCAGGATCAGCCAAGATTATGCATTGGATGTCCAGATGAAAAGTCAATATTGACTGAAATGACTCAGACTTTTCCTCAAAATACCTGGTCTGTGACGTTTTGCATTGAATTGTGTGTTAAATTGTTGTAGTGTTTACTTTCACCATTTTGTTGCAACAAGTTCTACTCCAGCAATAATCAGTTTCTTCACACCATGTGGCCCCATCATCAAAGTTAGAATTACTTGAGCCTTATTCTGGCTTTGGTTGAGTGATATGCCAACAAGTGCCATTCTTCTTCCTGACCCAAGGGAACATTGGATTGCTCTCTCTTGGACTTACAGCTCAGCCTTTTTTGATTGTGACCACCACTTATATTGTCAGGGTCCATTCTCTTGGATCCATAATGGCATTAGATTCTAATATGCGTTCTTCCTCTTGTCAACCAAGTTATTCCCGTCGTCATCCTCTAGCAAAGGTTCAAAGAAATGCTAACAAGGCTCACAGGTTGAAATAATTCCTGATGAGGGTCTCAGCTCAAAACATCAACTGTTTATTTCTTTCCATAGATGCTGCCCGACTTGCTGGATTCCTGCAGTATTTTGTGTGTGTTGCTCAAGATCTCCAGCTCTGCAGAATCTCTTGTGGTTCTCACAAGTTAAAATGGCCTGAGCCTTACAAAAGACCGTAAGACATAGGAGCAGAATTAGGCCATTCAGCTTATCAAGTCTTTCCCCATTCCACCATGGCTGATATATTATCCCTCTCAACCCCATTCTCCTGCCTTCTCCCTATAACCTTTGATGCCCTTACTAATCAAGAATCTATCAACCACCGCTTTAAATATACATGAAGCAGCTGATGGGGAGGGTGGGTTACCTTCCCATTTCTTGCTACTTTTTGACAATGGTACACCACCATGTTTTTGGGATACATGTCCCATTATCAAGAACCCCAACCATCCAGCCCATGTTCTCATCTCACTGCTGCCATTGGAAAGGAGCTACAGGAGCCTTGGGTCACACACCAGCAGGTTAAGGAACAGTCATTACCTTTCAACTGTTCGGCTGCTGAGCTAGCATAGATAACTCACCTCAACACTAAACTGCTTCCACAACCTATGGACTCACTTTCAAGGACTCTACAGCTCATGTTTTATTTGTTATTGTTAAACAAGGCATGGGGTTTCTCTAGCAGACAAGGTGAAGAAAAATCCTAAGGGATTCTACAGATATATTAAAATCAAACGGATTGCAAGGGACAAAATTGATCCAATGGAATATCAGAATGGTAATCTATGTGTAAAGCCAGAAGAGGTGAAGGAGATCTTAAATGAATTTTTTGCAACTATATTTACTCGAATGAGTACAGAATCTATAGAAGTGAGGCAAAGCAGCAACAAGCTCGTGGACCCGATACAGATTACAGAGGAGGAGGTGTTGCCATCTTGAGGCAAATTGGGATGGATAAATCCTGGAGCTTGACAAGGACTTCCCTCAGATCCTTTGGAAGGCAAGTGCAGAAATTGCAGAAATTCCAAAAATAAACCAGGAAATTATAGACTGGCGGGCCTGACATCAGTAGTGGGTAAATTATTGGAAAGTATTCAAGATGAGGTAGTAAATTGAATTAGGCATTAGCTTTGTGGGAGAAGCCAGAGAATGGCCATAGATGGTTGCTTCTCTGACCGGAGGCTTGTAGTGGTGGCCGTAGGGATTGGTGCTAGGTCCTTTGTCACCTTTATCAATGATCTGGATGATAATGTGGTTAACTGGATTAGCAAATTTGTGGATGACATCAAGATTGGGAGTGCAATGGATAGCGAGGAAAACTGTCACAGCTTGCAGCGGGTTCTGGACCAGCTGGAAAAATGACAGATAAATTTTAATGCAGACAAATGTGAAGTGTTGCACTTCGGTAGGACCAACCAGGGTAGGTCTTACACAGTGAATGGTAAGCCATTGAAAGTCGCGGCACAGGTAGATATGATAGTACAGAAAACCTTTGGCACTTTGACCTTCATAAATCAAAAGTACTGAATACAGGAGATGAAGTTGAAGTTGTATAAGACGTTGGTGAGGCCTAATTTGGAGTATTGTGTGCAGCTTTGGTCACCTACCTACAGGAAAGATGTAAATAAGGTTGAAACAGTGCAGAGAAAATTTACAATGACTTTGCTGGGACTGGAGGACCTGAGTTATAAGGAAAAATTGAATAGGTTAGGACTATATTCTTTGGAATATGGAAGATTGAGGGGAGATTTGTTAAAGGTATACAAAACTATGCGGGATATAGATAGGGTAAATGCAAGTAGGCTTTTTAAACTGAGGTTGGGTGGTACAACAACTAGAGGTCATGGGATAAGAGTGGAAGGTGAAAAGTTTAAGGGGAATATGAGGGTAAACTTCTCTCAAATGATCACGAGAGTGCTGGCAGCTCATTCCACAAAAGTGGTGCATGTGAGCTTGATTTTAAAGTTTAAAAGAAGTTTGAATTGGTGCATGGGTGGCAGGTATATGGAGGGCTATGGTCCAGGTGCAGGTCGATGGAACTGGGCAGTTTAAATGGTTCAGCATGGACTAGATGAGCTAAAGGACCTGTTTCTGTGCTGTACTTTTCTATGATTATTATTGCTATTTGGGATTTTATTGTCTGCACAGTTTGCCTTCTTTTGAACATTGGTAGATTGTCGATCTTTGTGTGTAATTTTTCATTGATTCTGTTGTATTTTTGTTCTACTGTAAATGCCCGCAAGAAAATCAATCTCATGGTAGGATATGGTGACGGATACATACCTTGCTAATTCTACCTTGAACTTTGAAGTATTAGAATTGAAATTCAAATTACTATTAACATATCAATTATCCTAGTTCACCTTAAGATAATCATGTTTTTTTAAAAATTCACTCACTTTAATTAATCCAAAAATATTCATTAAGTTGTACCCCTTAGCTGAAATATGTGCATTTTGAAACTGATGCTTTTTAGTTTGTTTGCTTATCTCTTATGTTTTTTTAATATTTCAGATTTGATTGTTTTTACTATTTTCTGTACCTCTTTTCAGACAGGAAACGTAGAAACTATTTGAAGAGAAACAACATGATTTCAACATTTGAGAACATAAATAAATCTTGTTTAGCTCTCAATGTCGCTATCAAGAGGAAGTTATCCCATATTTATTTATCTGGAAATACCGTGCGGAATAGGCCCTCCCGGCCCATAGTATCACTGTCCCAACAACCCCTGATTAACCCTAACCTAATCACGGGACAATTTACAATGACCAAATTTACAATCTACCCGGTGCATCTTTGAAGTGTGGGAGGAAACAGGAGGATCCAGAGAAAACCCACACATTCCACAGGGAGGATGATACAGAGGCTGTAATAGCGTCGTGCGACTTGCTATGTTACTGTGGTACCCGTGAAGATATTTTACCCTATTGTTCAAGCATTCTTAATATGAATTGCTTTATGACAAGTTATACCACTGTTGTACTTAAATGTAAAATGAATCCTCTGTGTGTATCTACCAAATTTTATACAAAACATTATGGCTTACAATTTGATTGTGTGGGACAACCTTGTTACATATTATACAACTGATATGCATTTAGTATTCTTTTGTGTGCATAATTAGTTTCAAGAGTTCAGGCAGAGCACATACATTGACAGGAGAGAGAGAAATTTTAAGAGCATTCTGTGGATATGCTGTCTTCTTGCTGCTGCCATCAGAAATGAGGTACAAGAGTTTCAGGATTTGCAACACCAGGTTCAGGAACACTTATTACCCCTCAGCCATCAGGCTCTTGAACTAAAGTGGATAACTATACTTTCTCCATTATTGAAATTTTCCCACTGCCTACGGACTCACTTTCAAGGACTCTTCATCTCATGTTCTTGATACTTACTGCTTATTTATTTTTTATTATTATTTATTTCTTTTTGTATTTGCACAGTCTGTTGTCTTTAGCATGCTGGTTGAACATCCAAGTTGGTGTGGTCTTTCATTGAATATGTTATGGTTATTGTTATATAATGAAGTTATTGAGTATGCCCACAAGAAAATGAATCTCAGGGTTGTGTACAGTGACATATATTTTGATAATAAATTTACTTTGAACATAAATGTAAACATAGTAAGCCATTACACATGTTCCATTCAATATGATTATGACTAGTCTGCGACCTCACCACCACTCCTGCACTAAGTTGATAACTTTTCATTCTCCTGATAGCCAAAATTTAATATCCTTGTTATGAATATAATAGTGACTGATCCTTCACTTGCCTTTTGGGTAGAAAATTCCAAAGATTCTTTACCTTTTGAGGGAAAGAAATTTCGTCTCTGGTCTTGAATGGAAAAATAATTTTTTTGAAACTGTTATCCCTGGTTTGGGGTGTCCAGGGATGCATCTCTGGTGAAGGGGCTTGTTATGTCCATTTTGTTGTTTTACAGCATCAATACAATGCAAGATAAACATTACTAAAAGTTACTGATCAGTTTAACATATCACCTCAAAAATGACATTAATAATGTTTTTGCAGCTCCCAGTGGACAGGAGGTACAGAAGTCCCATACCACCAGGTTCAAGAACAGCTGCTTCCCTTCAAATATATGGTTGTTGGACCAACTAGCAAAACCCTAGTAACCACAGATCAGCAACATCATGATCACTTAACACTAAAATGGACTTTTTTTAGTTCCCAAGCAAGAGAAAATCTGCAGATACTGGACATCCAAGCAACACGCACACAATGCTGGAGGAACTCAGCAGGCTAGGCAACATCTATGGAAAAGAGAAGGGAGTCCTGATGAAGGGTCTCGGCCTGAAATGTCGACTGCTTATAATTTTCCATAGATACTGCCTGGCCTGAATTCCTCCAGCATTTTGTGTGTGTTGCTTTCTTTTTGTTCTAATAACCAGCTCACCAATCATGAGTTGGAGAGCTATGAGAAAGAAGGTGGGGCACAGGTCCAGGAGTGAAGTTTAAAAGGGGAAAGCTTTGCAGGAACTTGGCTATAACAGGAGCACCAATCATGAATTGGAGAGCAGGGAAGGTTCAGGCATAAAAGGGAGACACTGCCTTGCGGAGCCGTCATTGATGGAGTGGTCTGAGGTAGAGTGGTAGCGCTTTGGTGAGGTAAGTGGACTTAGTTCTTTTTCTCCCTTGCTTTTTTTTGGGGGGGGGAATAGAGAGGATGGCTGTAGGATTAGTACTTTGCTCTGGGTGGTAGATGTGGGAATCTTCCAGTCTCCCAGATGGCCACATCTGCACCAGGTGCACTGAGATGCAGCTTCTGAGAGACCATGTTAGGGATCTGGAGCTGCAGCTTGATGACCTACAGCTTATTAGGGAAAGTGAGCAGGAGATAGATACGAGCTAAAAGGAGTTAGCTAAATGGGTGATGGTCAAGGAAGGGAAGGGAAGAGCTCAGATAGTAGAGAGCACCCCTGTGGCCATCCCCCTCAGTAATCATTATCTCGTTTTGGATGCTGTTGAGGGGGGTGACCTGACAGAGGACGACCACAGCGATCGGGTCTCTGGCACTGAACTTAGTTCCGTGGTGCAGAAGGGAGAGAAGAAGATGAATGCGGTAGTCTTGGGGGATTCCATAGTGAGGGGGACAGACAGGAGGTTCTGTCAGCCTGATAGAGATACCCGCATGGCATGTTGCCTTCCAGGTGCCAGGGTACGGGATGTCTCGGATCAGGTGCAGAGTATTCTTAAGGGAGAAGGTGAACAGCCAGAAGTCTTGGTACACGTTCGTCTCAATGACATAGGTAGAAAAAGGAAAGGAGGTCCTGACGAGAGAATTCAGGGAGTTCAAAGGTCCGATTTAATGTCAGAGTACAGTAATGTATCCAATATACATCCTGAAATGCTTTTTCTGTGCAACCATCCACGAAAACAGAGGAGTGCCCCAAAGAATGAACGACAGTTAAACATAAACCCAAAGTCCCTCCTAGCTCCCATCGCTCCCGCATGTAAGCAGCAGCATGCAACAACCCCGCTCCACAGGCCAAAAAAAGCATCAGCACTGCTACCGAGCGTTCAAGTATGAGCAGAGCAATAGCAAAGGCACAGACTTGCAGTTACCCCAAAGACTTCGTGTTTTACCCGGCATTCGACATACCGCAGGTTCTCTCCAAAATAGGGGACAAGGAGGTGTCTCAGTTTTTCCCAGTGAGCGAGGAGACATAAATAACTCGCTGGTTTACAATGTTAGAAGTCCGTTATGTCGCTTCTTCCAAAGAGCTCAAAGATCCCGGGTCTTTGGGCACACAACAGTAGATTTTCCACCGACACACAGGTCTCCTGCCGTGACACCGATCCTCAATACGCCCGTCTCCGGAGCCCCAAGGTCTTAGACTTCCAAATCCGAGTCGGACTCTCAGGCCAAACCCTTGGCATGCCAAACAACGGCTAGTCCTGAAACCCCAAGAACAGGTCCCATTCCCGCAAAGAACCGAAGTCAGTGTGTAACTCCAGGTCAGGACCTTCAAATGAACCCTGAAAGGGAAAAATAAAGATATTAAAGTTGGGTAAGAAGCTGAAAAGCAGGACCTCCAGGGTAGTAATGTCAGGATTGTTGCCTGTGCCACGTGCTAACGAGCACAAGAATAGCATGATCAGGCATATTAATGCGTGGCTGAGAGACTGGTGTAGGGGGCAGAGCTTCGGGTTCCTAGATCATTGGGGCCTCTTCTGGGGGAGGTACGACCTATACAAAAAGGCGGGTTACACCTGAACCCAAAGGGGTCCAACATCCTAGCAGGCAGGTTTAATAGAGCTGTGAGGGAGGGTTTAAACTAATTTGGCAGGGGGTTGGGAACCAGAGTGACAGGGCTGAGGAAGGGGAAAACAGTAATAAGTCAAAGATAGCGTGCAACAGAGATGATAGAAAGGACAGGCAGGAGATGAGGCATAATCACAGCCAGTGGGATGAGTTACAGGACAATAGAGGTTTGGTGCAGTTAAAACAGAAAGCAACAAATAACTGGACTGAAAGTGTTATATTTGAATGCATACAGCATAAGAAATAAAATGGACAATTTTGAAATTCAGCTACAGATTGGCAAATATGACATTGTGGCCATCTCTGAAACTTGGCTAAAGGATGGCTGCCATTGGGAGCTGAACGTCCAAGGATATACGGTGTATCGGAAAGATAGGTTAATAGGCAGAGGTTGAGTTAAGAAATGGCAAGAGGAAAAGGACCCTAATGACAGTTGTATACAGGCATCCAAACAGCAGCTAGGATGTACATTACAAATTACAGCAGGAGAAAGAAAAGGAATGTCAGAATGGCAATATCATGATAATCGTTGGGGATTTGAACATGAAATTGGATTGGGAAAACCAGGCCAGTACTGGACCTCAAGAGAGAGAATTTGTAGAATGTCTAAGGGATGGCATTTTAGAACAGCTTGTTGTTGAGCCCACTATCAGCTGTGCTGGATTAGGTGTTGTGCAATGATCCAGAAGTGATGAGAGCTTAAGGTAAGGAGACCTTAGGGAACAGTGATCACAATATGATCGAGTTCACTTTGAAATTTGAGAAGGAGAGACTAAATTCTGATGTGTTGGTATTTCAGTGGAATAAAGGAAATTACAATAGCATGAGAGGGGAACTGGCCAAGGTTGACTGGAAAGGGACACTAACAGGAAGGACAGCAGAGTAGCAATGGTTAGAGTTTCTGCGAAAAATGAGGGAAGTACAAGACAGATACATTCCAAATAAGAAGAAATTTTCGAATGGAAGAAAGACATTACAGTGGCTGACAAGTGAAGTCAGAGCCAAAGTAAAAACAAAGGAGAAGGCATACAAGAAAGCCAAAGCTCGTGGAAAGATAGAGCATTGGGAAGCTTTTAAAAATATGCAGAAGAAAACTAAGAAGATCATTAGGAAGGAGAAGATGAATTATGAAAGGAAGCTGGTGACTAATATCAAAGAAGATACTAAAAGCTTTTTTAAATACAGTATATAAAGGGTCAAAGAGAGTTGAAGGTAGATATAGGAACAACAGAAAATGATGATGGAGATATTGTAACAAGAGACGCAGAGATGGCAGAGGAACTAGCGTATTTTGCATCAGTCTTCACAGTGGAAGATACCTGCAGTATACCTGACATGCAAGAGTGTCAGGGAAGTGAAGTATGTGCAGTGAAAATTACGCCTGAGAAGGTGCTTAGGAAGCTTAATGGTGTGAGGGTGGATAAATCTGGACCTAATGGAATGCACCCTAGGGCTCTGAAGGAAGCAGCTGGAGAGATTGCAGCGGCATTAACAATGATCTTTCAAGAATCAATAGATTCTGGCATTGTACCAGATGACTGGAAAATTGCAAATGTTACTCCACTATTTAAGAAGGGTGGGAGGCAGCAGAAAGAAAACTTTCGACCTGTTAGCTTAACATCAGTGGTTGGGAAGTTGTTAGAATCAACAAAGGAGATGCAGTAGATGTGGTGTACTTGGATTTTCAGAAGGCCTCCGAGAAGGTGCCGCACATGAGGCTGCTTAGCAAGATAAGAGCCCATGGAATTACAGGGGAGTTACTCGCATGGGTGGAGCATTGGCTGGTCAGCAGAAAACAGGGAGTGGGAATAAAGGGATCCTATTCTGGCTGGCTGCCGGTTACCAGAGGAGTTCCACAGGTCAGTGTTGGGACCATTGCTTTTTATGATGTATGTCAATGATCTGGACTATGAGATTAATGAATTTGTGGCTAAATTTACTGATGATACAAAGATAGGTGGAGTAGCAGGTAGTGTTGAGGAAACAGAGAACCTTCAGAGAGACTTAGATAGTTTAGGGGAATAGGCAAAGAAGTGGCAAATGAAATACAATGTTGGAAAGTGTATGGTCATGCACTTTGGTGGAAGAAATAAATGGGCAGACTATTATTTAGATGGGAAGAGAATTCAAAATACAGAGATGCAAAGGGACTTGGGAATCTTTGTGCATGATACCCTAAAGGTTAACCTCCAGTTTGAATCGGTGGTGAAGAAGGCAAATGCAATGTCGGCATTCATTTCTGGAGGTATAGAGTATAGCAGCAGGAATGTGATGTTGAGGCTCTATAGGGCACTCATGAGACCACACTTGGAGTATTGTGTGCAGTTTTGGGCTCCTTATTTTAGAAATGATATACTGACATTGGAGAGGGTTCAGAGAAGATTTACGAGAATAATTCCGGGAATGAAAAGGTTACCATATGAGGAATGTCTGGCAGCTCTTGGGCTGTATTCCCTGGAGTTCAGGAGAATGAGGGGGGGATCTCATGGAAACATTCCAAATGTTAAAAGGTCTGAACAAATTAGATATGGCAAAGTTATTTCCCATGGTAGAGGAGTCTAGGACAGGAGGGCATGACTTCAGGATTGAAGGATGTCCATTTAGAACAGAGATGCAGAGAAATTACTAGAGTCAGAAGGTGGTAAACTTGTGGAACTTGTTGCCTGAAGCAGCTGTGGAGGCTAAGTCATTGGGTGCATTTAAGGCAGAGATAGGTTCTTGATTAGCCAGGGCATCAAAGGGTATGGGGAGAAGGCAGGGGAGTGGGGATGACTGGTAGAATTGGATCGGCCCATGATTGAATGGCAGAGCAGACTCAATAGCCGAATGGCCTACTTCTGTCCTTCCATCTTACGGTTTTAATTGTTTTTTTGTCAAATAAGTGTGTATATTTTATATTAAAGATATAGGATATAGGAGCAGAATTAGGCTATTTGGTCCATCGAGTCTGCCCTGCCGTTCCACCATTACTGACTTATTGCATCTCCAAACTTATAAACCAACTTCTGAATTCTGTGTGAACCCCACTTAATAACATTTTACAGCACCAGCTGTAAGATCAAAGTTCAATTCCTGCCACCACCTGAGAGGAGTTTGTACATTCTCCCTGCCACCATGCAGGCTTCCTCCGGATGCTCCGGTTTCCCCCCCCCCACATTCCAAAGACATAAGGGGTAGTTGGGTCATGCTGTGTTTGCACTGGAAACAAGGCGACGCTTGCGGGCTGCTCCTAGCGAATCTCGGACTGTGTTGGTCATTAGCGCAAAATGAAGCATTTCACTGTATGTTTTGATGTAAGCCAAATTTTATCTTTATAAAGAACAAAAGGAAAAGTCAGAGACCCAGTACAGCTAGCTCCTTCTCACTCCATTGTCAAATAATGGACTTCTGTTTTTCAGGCGACAGACATCTGAAAATAAATTAAAAATGTGTAACATTTCCCCTGAAAATTAAGATTTCAAATAAGTTGGTGATTTTTTTTTTCCTTAGAGTCTCTGAATGTGCTGCCATGCATTTTTCCCTTCTTTAAAAAATGTGACGAACAGGATGTTTTTATGGACAAATGACAAGTCTTTACTTATCACATGTCTTATACCAATAAAGAATGTTCAGCACTTAATGCTTACAGAATTACTGTAATCAGTGTTGGCTCATTAGAAAGTAAAATAGAAACTTTTTCTTTGTTTATCAGTCCACATTTCAAGGAAATTGTACATAATGGCCTGGGCTTTTAACAGTATATTATCTGGAAATGTCTGTTAACATACTTAAAATTCACTCACAGAGTGTACAAAAACTTTTGCTGTAGATGCCCATTTAAACTTTAGTTCAGTTGCATTTTGTGCATATCTTATACAACTCTTTGGAGCTAAAACAAATTGCAGCTGCTGGGTGGATAGTTTTATTGTTTGACTTAACCATATCATTTTCTCCAATGTGATTTTCCTGACTTCAGTTCAAGTGAAACAATAATTCTTTTATAGCACTGTTGTGTCAGAATCAAGATTCAGATGTAGATTTATTTATTACATGTGCATTGAGACTTACAGCAAAATGCTTAATTTGCAATGACTAACACAAACTAAGGATGTGCTGGGTCAGCCCTTAAGTGTCAGCACACATTCCAGTGCCAACATAGCATGTACACCGTGGCCGGCAGAACAACACCTGCAAAATAAGCCCATTCGTCCCTCCCACATACCCTCCAACTCACTCACTCACACATACACACAGTCTTACATCCCCAGGCCTTCAGCCTCCATTGAACTCATGGACTCACAGACATCAGGCCTCTGACTTGCAGGCCTAAGACTTTGTCCATCAGGCCTCAACCTTCAAATGTAGGTTAAAACAAAATCAAAAAAAAAAAAAATTCTGTGAAATGTGCCATTTCCATTAACAACCAACACACCAAGGATGTGCAGGGGGCAGCCCGCAACCATCATGCATTCTGATGCCAATGTAGCGTGCCCACAATGTTCAGCAAAGCAATACAGAACATAGCAATCGCAAATCAACGACAGCAGAACAATCTCCCACACACTCACCCAAGCATATGCACAGTCCTCTAACCCCAGTATTTGGTCTCCAGTGGACTCAAGGATTTGCAGACACTGGGCCCCAACTTTGCCAGTGGGCTCACAGAAATTTGCAGACTCAGGGCTCCATCCATTGGACCTCTGTGGACTTGGTCTTGCAGGAAAATTCTGGCGATTTTGCACAGAACTGCCAAGATTCCACCATGAAAAAGCCATCCACTTCAGGAGTAGGGCATGAGTACCGAAGATCAGAATTCCTACAATGTAAATTTCCTTGCCATGTTTCTTAAGAGAAAAAATAAATTATAAACATGAGATTCTGCGGATGCCGGAAATCCAGAGTAACCCGCACAAAATGCTAGAGGAACTCAACAGGACAGGCAGCTTCAGGATGGATGAGGAGTTTCAGTCCAAAAGGTCGACAGTTCATTATAGATGCTTTCTTCATGGAGTTCATACATAACCACTGTTTCACAAATCTGAAGGGCTTATTCAGTGCAAATTCATTCATGCATGTTATGCAGAATCAGAATTAGATTTATGATCACTGTATCACAGTAAGTTGTGAAAATTGTTGTTTTGTGGCAACAGTTCAGTGCAAGACATGAAAAAAAATGACCTTAACCTTGCAATAAAAAATAAAAGAATAAATAAATAAATAGTTCAATTGAGAAATAGCAAAGTAGCGTTCATGAACCATTCAGAAATCTGATGGCAGGTGAAGAAGTTCTTCCTAAAATGCTGACTACAAGTCTTCAGAGGCTTGTACCTTCTCCCCAGTGTTAGAATCAAGAAAAAAGAATACCCGGATGGTGAGGGTCCTTAATGATGGATGCCACCTTTTTGAGGCACTGCCTTTTGAAGATGTCCTTGATGGTGGGGAGGCTTGTACCTGTGATGGAGCTTGCTGAGTCTACAGCCCACTGCAACCTCTTTCAATCCTGTGCATTAGAATCTATCTCGAGGAAACAGCAACTATTTTTGAGTCTTCCATGGATGGGGCCGACCATAGTATGCAAGTAGTATGCAAGCCAGGGCAGTGTGGTACAGAGAGCAAGCTGTTGTCCATGCAGCATGCTCCTCCTCTCCACGCAGCTGATGAATCCAAAGAAACAGCAATAGTGATGTCGAAGGAGTTTCCAGTCAGCATTGAGCTTAACGTAGGACTGCCTTAAGGACTCCAGCTCCGGAATTTTCCTCAGGGTTTACTCCCGAAGCCTGCCTCATGAGTGGGTATACCTGCAAGTCAGCAGAGGTCTGAGATCAGAGTCTTCCTTCTAGATGAGCTGCCAACCATGGCTGACAAGCCCCATCTGCGCAAAGCATCTGGTTTTAAGGTGCCAGTAAACTGCCTTTGCCCCTTTTGTCAGTAGAAATGGTTCTGTTGGTCTTAGTAGTTGAGCCACATGTGACGGCCAGGAGTTGGACTTGGTTGTCAGACGCTATTTGAGGCCCATGACATTGGGAGTATTTAATAGATAGTGGGAGCTTATCCCCACTACCTCCCCCCGGCTATGACAACCTTAAGGAACCACAGCAACCATGTAAAACAGTTAATTCTGGAAGAGTGCATAAAGGTTAGAAATGTTGGATGGTTCAGGCAGTGAAGAGTAAAATAGCAGGCAAAATAGGGAAAGCACTGTCAGTGTTGCTTAGATGTTACTAATAGACCATAAGACATAGGAGCAGAGTTAGGCCATTCAGCCCATTGAGTCTGCTCACTGTTTATTCATGGCTGATTTATTAACCATCTCAAATCCATTATTCTGCCTTCTCCTCATAACCTTTGACGCCTGTACTAATCAAGAACCTATTAACTGCCATTTTAAATAATCATCTGTGGCAATGAATCAAGAAATTTATCAACCTCAACTTTAAATATGCTCAATGACTTGGCCTCCACAGTCGTCTGTGACAATGAATTCCACAGATTTACCACACTTTGTTAAAGAAATTCCATTTCATCTCTGTTCCAGAGGGATATCCTTTTCTGAGGTTGTGCCCTCTGGTCCTAGACTCACCCACTATAGGAAACATCCTCTCCACATCCACTCTATCTAGGTCTTTCAATATTCAATAGGTTTCAATGAGATTCTGTACCCGCCCCCCCCCCCGCCCTCACCATTCTTCTCTTCTAATCTGCAGTGAGTACAGGCCCAGAGCCATCATACGTTCCTTATGTGTAAGTACTGGAATCAGTGGTTGAAAGCAAAATGTGTTGCGTTAGGAAGAGGCTTTGAATGATCTGGATTTTACCATTGCAGACAGGAAGTATGTTACATAGACTTGGCAGCAGTACACTGCAGTAGATGAAGCTGGTAATACTGTGCCAAGACTGGGTCATGCAGACTGCTTCAACACAAGCATTCCCTTCAGCTACACGTCATATATGAATATGCAGACACCTTCCACTGAGCAGCGATACTAGAAAGCAAACACTACATACAGGAGTGGAAAGGAGAACAAAGTGATAGTTACTCCAGATCTGATGTATGATAAAAAAACACAATAAATATAAATATAAAAGTAATCCTGTAAAACACAATGTAGAAGCAAAGTGACAGTATGTGGGGGGAAGAATGGTGCTGAGGGGCTGTGGAGAGGAGTGGCTGATGTGGATGTAGTGGTGGTGGGTTGGGTTAATGGCTGGGAAGTGTTGATCATCCTGACAGCTTGGGGAAGATGCTGCTATCATTTATGTTCTAGTTTACAAAATTTGTTCCTATGGTTGTTAAAGATTTTAAACTGAGTTGGAGACACTGACTAAGAAATATAATAAACCCAGTAATCATGCCTAGTTTCTCGTATCCTCCATGATGTGTATCCAGAGGAGGTTCACAAGAATGATTCTGGGAATGAAAGGGTTTACATATGAGGAGTGCTTGATAGCTCTGAGCTTGTACTGACTGGATGTTAGAAAAACGATGGGGGGATCTCATTGAATGTTGAGAAGCCTAGACAGATGGAAGTGGAGAGGATGTTTCCTATAGTGGGGGACTCTAGGACCAGAGGGCACAGCCTCAGAATGGAGGCGTAACACACACAAAATGCTGGTGGAACGCAGCAGGCCAGGCAGCATCTATAGGAAGAAGTACAGTCGACGTTTCGGGTCGAGACCCTTCGTCAGGGCTAACTGAGAAAAGAGATAGTAAGAGATTTGAAAGTGGGAGGGGGGGGAGACCCGAAATGGTAGGAGAAGACAGGAGGTGGAGGGATGAAGCCGAGAGCTGGGAAGTTGATTGGCAAAAGAGGTTCAAGGCTGGAGAAGGGGGAGTATCATGGGACGGAAGGCCTTGGAAAAAAGAAAGGTGGAGGGGAGCACCAGAGGAAGATGGAGAACAGGCAAGGAGTTATTGTGAGAGGGAAAGAGAGAAAGAGAATGAATGAATAAATAAATAAATAAATAAATAAAGGAAGGAAGGATGGGGTAAGAAGGGGAGGAGGGGCATTTACGGAAGTTAGAAACAATAATGTTCATGCCATCAGGTTGGAGGCTACCCAGATGGAATATAAGGTGTTGTTCCTCCCCACTGGGAGATCTTGCTTCCTCTGGCGGACAAAGCGTAGGTGTTCAGCGAAGCGGTCTCCCAATCTGCGTCGGGTCTCACCAATATATAGAAAGCCACACCGGGAGCACTGGACACAGTATATCACCCCAGCCGACTCACAGGTGAAGTGTCACCTCACCTGGAAGGACTGTCTGGGGCCCTGAATGGTGGTGAGGGAGGAAGTGTAAGGGCATGTGTAGCACTTGTTCAGCTTACAAGGATAAGTGCCAGGTGGGAGATCGGTGGGGAGGGATGGGGGGGGCAAACAGACAAAGGAGTCGCGTAGGGAGCATTCCCTGCAGAAAGCAAAAAGCTGGGGGTGGGGAGGGAAAGGTGCTCAGTGGTGCGATCCCGTTGAAGATGGTGGAAGTTACAGAGAATTATATGTTGGACACAGAGGCTGGTGGGGTGGTAGGTGAGGACGCGAGGAACCCTATTCCTAGTGGGGTGGCGGGAGGATGGAGTGAGAGCAGATGTGTGTGAAATGGGAGAGGTGCGTTTGAGAGCAGAGTTGATGGTGGAG
Source organism: Mobula hypostoma (assembly GCF_963921235.1). Classification (NCBI taxonomy): domain Eukaryota; kingdom Metazoa; phylum Chordata; class Chondrichthyes; order Myliobatiformes; family Myliobatidae; genus Mobula; species Mobula hypostoma. The sequence goes on from NC_086098.1 coordinate 150,669,660, forward strand.
GAAGGGAAGCCCCTTTCTTTAAAAAAGGAAGACATCTCCTTTGACCTGGAATGAAAAGCCTCATCCTGAGAGCAGATGCAGCGGAGACAGAGGAATTGAGAGAAGGGGATGGCATTTTTACAAGTAACAAGGTGGGAAGAGGAATAGTTCAGGTAGCTGTGAGAGTCCGTAGGCTTATAGTAGACATCAGTAGATAAGCTGTCTCCAGAGAGAGAGACAGACAGAGAGACCAAGGAAGGGGAGGAAGGTATCGGAAATGGACCAGGTAAATTTGGGACAGGGTGGAAGTTGGAGGCAAAGTTGATGAAGTCAACGAGCTCAGCATGCCTACAGGAAGCAGCGCCAATGCAGTTGTCGATGTAATGAAGGAAAAGTGGAGGACAGATACCAGTATAGGCTTAGAACATGGATTGTTCCACAAAGCCAATAAAAAGGCAGGTATAACTGGGACCCATACGGGTGCCCATGGCTACACCTTTAGTTTGGAGAAAGTGGGAGGAGCCAAAGGAGAAATTATTAAGAATAAGGCCTAATTCTGCTAGACGGAGGAGAGTGGTTGTAGTGGGGAACTGGTTGGGTCTGGAATCCAAAAAGAAATGGAGAGCTTTGAGACCTTACTGGTGGGGGATGGAGGTATACAGGGACTGGACTTCAATGGTGAAAATAAGATGATGTGGGCAGGGAACTTGAAATCATTGAAAAAATCCTGAGCATGAGAAGTGTCAGGAACATAGGTGGGAAGGGATTGACAAAGTGGGATAAAACAGTGTCGAGGTATGCAGAGGGGTGTCCATTTAAAAGAGAGATAGAACATAGAACTTAACAGCACAGGAACAAGCCCTTCAGCCTCCAGCGTTGTGCCAAACCAGCTAAAAAGTAAATCAAATCCCAGAAAAAACTAATCCCTCCAACCTAGACAATGTCCATATCCCTCCATCTTCCCCATATTCATATGCTTATCTATACATCTCTTGAAAGCATCTAATGTATTTGTCTCTACCACAATACTGGACAGCACATCTCAGGCATCCAACACTCTTTGAGTAAACAGCTCACCTTTCACGTTCCCTTTGAACCTACCCCCCTTTCACCTTCAATGCATGCCCTCTGGCATTATCCATTTCTACCCTGGGAAAAAGATACTCCCTATCTACTCTACCTATGCCTCTCATAATCTTATAAACCTCTGTCAAATCTTCCCTCAGCCTCCACAAATCCAGAGACCCAAGTTTGTCAGCTTCTCATGATAGCACATGCCCTCTAAACCAGGCAGTATCCTCTTCTGCCCTCTCTCTAAAGCCTCAACATCCTTCCTATAGTGGGATGACTAGAACTGCATGCAAGCCCCAGTAATCTCATTTCTTGCTTCCCTCAATAATCTGGGATACATCCCATCAGGCCCTGAAAACACCCACCTTAATACTCATTAGGAGACCCAACACTTCCTCCTTCTTGACCTCTAAATGCCCTAACATAATTATGCACTCAGTACTGATCTCTTGGTCCTCCATATCATTTTCCTTGGTAAATACTGAAGCAAAGTACTCAATAAGTACCTCACTCACATTCTCTATATCCAACATGTTCCCCTCTTTATCCTTGAGTGGTTCTATCCTCTCCCTAGTTATCCTCTTGCTCATGAGGTATGTATAGAATGCCTTGGGATTCACCTTAATGCCAAAGACTTTTCATGGCCCCTCTTAGCTTTCCTAATTCCCTTCTTTACTTCTTTCCTGATTTCTTTATAATCCTCATGAGCTGCGTTTGATCCTAACTTCTGAAGTTTTACATACTTTTCCTTTTTCTTCTTGACTAAATTCATCACCTCTCAGAACATCCAAGGTTCTCTTATCGTTCCATCCCTGTCCTTCCTTCTAACAGGAAACCTTTTCTGTACTCTGTGCAATTGATCTTTAAACACCTTCCACATGTCTGATATGGATTTGCCAGAAAAAAAAGGTGTCCCAATTAACTCTTCTTGGTTCCTGCCTAATGCCCTCATAATTTGCCCTACTCTCCTGCAGAACCTTACATATCCTTATCTATAGCTATGCAGAAAGTTAGGGAGTTGTAGTCACTGTTCCCTGACTGCTCTCCCACTGAAAGGTCAGTCACCTGGACAGAGTTATTACCCAATTTGACTGCTACTTTTGTCCCTTATTTGGGAGTGAGAAAGTTGACAACCCTACTTGAACACCCCCACCCCCGTCAGCTGGTCCGCAAGATTATTGTCAATATTAAACCGGTACGTGGTGCAAGAAAGGTTGGGGACCCCTGCTCAATACAAAGTCCGGTACAGCCCCTACTTTTGTTGGACTGTCTACATATTGAGTTAAGAAACCCTCCTGGATACACTTAACGAATTCTGCCCCAGCTAAACCCCTTGCACTAAGGAGGTCCCAGTTTATAGTAGGGAAATTGAAATCCCCATGATAACAACCCTATTATGTTTACACATTTCCTTACTCTGTTCACATATCTGTTTCTCAATGTCCCAATGGCTATTGTATGGTGTCTGTAGTACAATCCCATCAGTGTAATTGCACTCTTCCTATTCTTGAGTTGTACCCAAATGGATTCAGTGTCTGACCCCTCCATAATGTCTCTCCTGAGTGCAGCACAGATATTGTCACTGATTAGTAGCGCAGCTCCTGCCACACCCTCTTTACCTCCTTCTCTATCTATTCTAACACTTTGAAAACCTGGTATTTTAATTACCAATTCCTGACCCTCTCTCAACCAAGTCTCCGTAATGGCCACAACATCGTAGTTTACATGTACTGATCCATGCTCTAAGCTCAGCACCTTTACCCATTATACTCCTAGCATTAAAGTACACACAATTCAAACTATCTGACCCATCATACATGTTATTTCGAACTGTCGGGTGAATGAATAATTTTTGTTGTACTGCAGATCATGGTCTTTCTTGGGGGCTTTGCTGTTGTTTGCTTGGTGGGTGGAGGGGGCTGATGCCTTTTTTTGCCGAAGTGGGGGGAGGGGAAGGATCGTTGCTTTGCTGCTGCTTGTGCATGAGGCGATGAGTCGGGGAGCTTTGGGGTACTTTACTTTATTGTCACCAAACAATTGATACTAGAGCGTACAATCATCACAGTGATATTTGATTCTGTGCTTCATGCTCCCTTGAGAGTAAATATTAAAAATTTAAATTATAAATCATAAATATAAAGTAAGGTAGGGCAAAAAAACCGAGAGGCAGGTCCGGATATTTGGAGGGTACGGTCCAGATCCGGGTCAGGATCTGTTCAGCAGTCTTATCACAATTGGAAAGAAGTTGTTCCCAAATCTGGCCATACAAGTCTTCAAGCTGCTGAGCTTTTTCCCAGATGGAAGAGGGACAAGAAGTGTGTTAGCTGGGTGAGTCGTGTCCTTGATTATCCTGGCAGCACTGCTCCGACAGCGTGCGGTGTAAAAGGAGTCCAAGGACAGAAGATTGGTTTGTGTAATGTGGGCTGTGTTCACGATCTTCTGCAGCTTCGTCCGGTCTTGGACAGGACAACTTCCATACCAGGTTGTGATGCACCCTAGAAGAATGCTTTCTACGGTGCATCTATAAAAATTAGTGAGGGTTTTAGGGGACAGGCCAAATTTCTTTAGCTTTCTCAGGAAGTGTAGATGGATCACCAGTGGTGTGCATCAGGGATCTGTTCTGGGACCCCTACTCTTTGTGATTTTTGTAAATGACCTGGATGAAGAAGTGGAGGGATGGGTTAGTAAAATTGCTGATGACACAAAGTTTGGATAGGGTGTTATACTTCTTCTGTTTTATTTTTATATTGTCCTTTACTTCCCGTGGCTGACAGGGGAAGTAAAGGACAGTATAAAAATCAAAGAGAAGAAATATAACATAGCAAAGATGAGTGGGAAGCCGGAGGATTGGGAAGCTTTTAAAGAGCAACAGAAGATAACTAAAAAGGCAAACACGGAGAAAAAATGAGGTACGAAGGTAAACTAGCCAAGAATATAAAGGAGGATAGTAAAAGCTTCTTTAGGTATGTGAAAAGGAAAAAAATAGTTAAGACCAAAATTGGGCCCTTGAAGACAGAAAAGGGTGAATTTATTATGGGGAACAAGGAAATGGCAGACGAGTTGAACAGGTACTTTGGATCTGTCTTCACTAGGGAAGACACAAACAATCACCCAGATATAATAGTGGCCAAAGGACATAGGGTAATGGATGAGCTGAAGGAAATTTATATTAGGCAGGAAATGGTGTTGGATAGACTGTTGGGTCTGAAGGCTGATAAGTCCCTGGGACCTGATGGTCTGCATCCCAGGGTACTTAAGGTGGTGGCTTTAGAAATCGTGGACGCATTGGTAATCATTTTCCAATGTTCTATAGATTCAGGATCAGTTCCTGTGGCTTGGAGGGTGGCTAATGTTGTCCCACTTTTCAAGAAAGGAGGGAGAGAGAAAACAGGGAATTATAGACCGGTTAGCCTGACGTCGGTGGTGGGAAAGATGCTGGAGTCAATTATAAAAGATGAAATTATGACATATTTGGATAGTAGTAACAGGATAGGTCCGAGTCAGCATGGATTTATGAAGGGGAAATCATGTTTGACTAATCTTCTGGAATTTTTTGAGGATGTAACTATGAAAGTGGACAAGGGAGAGCCAGTGGATGTAGTCCATATGCCCTGGACTTTCAGAAAGCCTTTGATAAAGTCCCACATAGGAGATTAGTGGGCAAAATTAGGGCACATAATATTGGGGACAGAGTACTGACATGGATTGAAAATTGGCTGGCTGACAAGAAACAAAGAGTAGCGATTAACAGGTCCCTTTCAGAATGGCAGGTGGTGACCAGTGGGGTACCGCAGGGTTCAGTACTGGGACCGCAGCTGTTTACAATATATATTAATGATTTAGATAAAGGGATTAAAAGTAACATTAGCAAATTTGCAGATCACAAAGCTGGGTGGCAGTGTGAAATATGAGGAGGATGTTATGAGAATGCAGAATGACTTGGACAGGCTGGGTGAGTGGGCAGATGCATGGCAGATGCAGTTTAATGCGGATAAATGTGAGGTTATCCACTTTAGTGGTAAGAACAGGAAGGCAGATTATTATCTAAATGGAGTCAAGTTAGAAAAAGGGGAATTACAACGAGATCTAGGTGTTCTTGTACATCAGTCACTGAAAGCAAACATGCAGGTACAGCAGGCAGTGAAGAAAGCTAATGGTATGTTGGCCTTCATAACAAGGGAATTGAGTATAGGAGCAAAGACGTCCTTCTGCGGCTGTACTGGGCCCTGGAGAGACCACACCTAGAGTATTGTGTGTAGTTTTAGTCTCCAAATTTGAAGAAGGACATTCTTGCTATTGAGGGAGTGCAGCGTAGGTTCACAAGGTTAATTCCTGGGATGGCAGGACTGTCATATGTTGAAAGATTGGAGCGACTGGGCTTGTATACACTGGAATTTAGAAGGATGAGATGGGATCTGATTGAAACATATAAGATTATTAAGGGATTGGACACGCTGGAGGCAGGAAGCATGTTCCCGCTGATGGGTGAGTCCAGAACCTGAGGCCACAGTTTAAGAATAAGGGGTAGGCCATTTAGAAAGGAGTTGAGGAAAAACTTTTACACCCAGAGAGTGGTGGATATGTGGAATGCTCTGCCCCAGAAGGCAGTGGAGGCCAAGTCTCTGGATGCTTTCAAGAATGAGATGGATAGAGCTCTTAAAGATAGCGTAATCAAAGGTTATGGGGATAAGGCAGGAACTAGATACTGATTGTGGATAATCAGCCATGATCACAGTGAATGGTAGTGCTGGCTCGAAGGACCTAATGGCCTACTCCTGCGCCTATTGTCTATTGTCTATTCAAAGTAAAGGCGCTGGTGGGCCTTCTTGGCAGTGGACTCTGCTTGGTTGGACCAAGTCAGGTCATTTATGATATTGACCCCGAGGAAGTTAAAGCTTTTGACGTGTTCCAGTTGTGCACCACTGATGTAAATGGGGTCGTGTGGTCTGCTGCTCCTTCTGAAGTCAACAACCAATTACTTTGTCTTGCTGACGTTGAGGGATAGGTTATTGTCTTCGCACCATGCCACCAGGTTCTTAATTTCCTCTCTGTACTCAAACTCATCATTACCCGAGATACAGCCTATACAATTGTGGTGTCATCAGCAAATTTATATATTGAGTTCGATGGAAACTTAGCTACACAATAATGGGTGTACAGTGAGTACAGCAGGGGGCTGAGTACACAGCCTTGTGGGGCACCGGTGCTCAGAGTGATTGTAGAGGAGAGCTTGTCCCCTATTTCTACAGCCTGTGTCCTGTCTCTGAGGAAATTGAAGATCCAGCTGCAGACCTGAGCGCTAAGGCCCAGGTTCCGGAGCTTAGGAATCAGTTTATTTGGAATGATGGTATTAAAGGCAGAGCTGTAGTCAATGAAAAGGAGCCTACGTATGCGTCTTTATTCTCTAGGTGTTCTAAGGTGTTCCAGGTGTTCTAAGGGTACTAACGTTTTTACTGTCACTCATTGTTTTCGTGGATGTCTGTGAGGAACAAGAATTTCAGGTTGTATATTGTATACATTCTCTGATATTAATCGGAACTGTTGAATATTGAACTTCCTAACTTCTCCAGTTCCCAGTCCCTGCAAAATTAGTTTAAACCCTCCCGAGTAGCATTAGCAAACCTCCTGACCAGAACATTGGTTCCCCTCCAGTTCAGGTACCACCCGTCCCTCTTGTACAGGAAACCCCTTCCCCAGAAAAGGTTCCAATGATCTAAGAACGTGAAACTCTGCTCCCTGCACCATCTCCTCAGCTTATCATTTATCTATGTTATCTCCCATTCCTACCTGCACTAGCCTGTGGCACCGGGAGTAATCCGGACATTACTACCTTAGAGATCCTTTTCTTCAGCCTCTTTCCTAATTCTATATACTCACTGCTTAGGAACTCTTCCTCTTTTTTTTGCCTATGTCCATAAGACCATAAGATATAGGATCAGAATTAGGCCATTTGGCCCAGCAAATCTGCTCTGCCATTTTGTCATAGCTGATCAATTTCCCTCTCAGCTCCAATCTCCTGCCTTCTCCCCTCATGCTTTTGAGCCCCAACTAATAAAAAATCTTATCAAGTTCTGCCTTAAATATACCCATTGCCTTGGCCTCCACAGCTGCCTGTGGCAATGAATTCCATAGATTCACCATTCCCTGGCTATAGAAATTCCACCTGATCTCCATTCTAAATGGACACCCCTCTATTCAGAGGCTGTGTCCTCTGGTCTTAGACTCTCTCCACCGTAAGAAACATCCTCTCCAAATGTATTCTATAAGCATCCAACATCATCATGCCTTTTTGTAGACATCAGTGGAGCTGCAAATGAAATGTTAGCTGTTTAATGCAGTAGAATTATAATGTCCCATATTTCAGAAATATAAGTAGTTCTACAGTTCATCATGTTCTGAATCCAGTTAAGTGCTTTGCGTAAACATTACCTGATTAAGTATAATTTTAGATGGTAACAGGTATACCAACCAGCTGCCAACAATAGATATTCAGTAGCTGGGAGTGTGGCTTTTGACTTAATTACATTATGACTTTCTCAATCTGAAAATAACTCTTCATATTTCTTATTGATTTGATTTCATTGGTGTGAAATGCACCATGATCTCTGACAGTTCACCCTCCCCAGTGAGGATATCCTGTAACTGCTCCAATTCATCCTGGACCCTAGCACACGGGAGGGTGCTTTTGTGGCCACAGAAATCTCCTGTCTGTCCCCCTAACTATTGAGTTCCCTATCGCTACTGATGAGGAGCAATTTCTTTAGCCAGAGAGTGGTGAATCTGTGGAATTCATTGACACAGAAAGTTGTGGAGGCCAAGACATTTGTTATATTTAAAGTGGAGTGTTACATACCTCATGGATATCTTGTGACTGTCTTATGACCATGATCTAACTGCCTATTCACATTTCCATTTCTCCTGACAGTCATCCAGCTACTGGCCTCTGCAACTTAGGGGTGACTACTTCACTGTAACTCTGTTCGATTATCTCCCCACTCCGACGGTCATCTAACTGCTGCTCCAGATCCCTAATACGGTCTTCGAGGAGCTGCAGCTGGATACACCTCCTGCAGATGTCGTTCCCTGGGAGACTAGGTCTCCCAGGACTCCAACATTGAACATGAAGAACTCACAACAGCCATTTACTACACTAGGAGGGAAAAAAGGGAACCTTAACAAAAGCTTACCTAGAGTCAATGCCTCCTTTGAGACAAAATATGACATTCCTCTCGCCACTGGCCTATTCCCAATAATGGCTGAGGGAATTAAATGCAGCATCTCCAAGTTTGCGGATGACACGAAGCTGGGTGGCAGTGTTAGCTGTGAGGAGGATGCTAAGAGGATGCAGAGTGACTTGGATAGGTTGGGTGAGTGGGCAGATTCATGGCAGATGCAATTTAATGTGGATAAATGTGAAGTTATCCACTTTGGTGGCAAAAATAGGAAAACAGATTATTATCTGAATGGTGGCCGATTAGGAAAAGGGGAGGTGCAACGAGACCTGGGTGTCATTATACACCAGTCATTGAAAGTGGGCATGCAGGTACAGCAGGCGGTGAAAAAGGCGAATGGTATGCTGGCATTTATAGCGAGAGGATTCGAGTACAGGAGTAGGGAGGTACTGCTGCAGTTGTACAAGGCCTTGGTGAGACCACACCTGGAGTATTGTGTGCAGTTTTGGTCCCCTAATCTGAGGAAAGACATCCTTGCCATAGAGGGAGTACAAAGAAGGTTCACCAGATTGATTCCTGGGATGGCAGGACTTTCATATGAAGAAAGACTGGATGAACTGGGCTTGTACTCATTGTAATTTAGAAGATTGAGTGGGGATCTGATTGAAACGTATAAAATCCTAAAGGGATTGGACAGGCTAGATGCAGGAAGATTGTTCCCGATGTTGGGGAAGTCCAGAACAAGGGGTCACAGTTTGAGGATAAAGGGGAAGCCTTTTAGGACTGAGATTAGGAAAAACTTCTTCACACAGAGAGTGGTGAATCTGTGGAATTCTCTGCCACAGGAAACAGTTGAGGCCAGTTCATTGGCTATATTTAAGAGGGAGTTAGATATGGCCCTTGTGGCTACGGGGATCAGGGGGTATGGAGGGAAGGCTGGGGCGGGGTTCTGAGTTGGATGATCAGGCATGATCATAATAAATGGCGGTGCAGGCTCGAAGGGCCGAATGGCCTACTCCTGCACCTATTTTCTATGTTTCTATGTTTCTATGTAATTGAGTATCTTATGAGCATGAGGTAATGGTCATGTGATGGTGTAGTGATGTAATTTTCCCACCAGTGTGAGGTCACGTGATGACATGTTCACCGGGGTATAAAAGGGAGACCCCGGTGTGACGCAGTTAGTTTTTCCAGTTGAGTTTTAAGCTTAGTTCATTATTTTATTCATCAGATACTCCGTTACGCTGCTTATTCATCTTATGATGCAGTTTCGTTTTAAGGTGGAGTTCTACTTTCTATTGTATTGGAGAGTAAAGACCTTACCAAAGTACAGGAATTCGCCGAGTCAAGTAAAGCTGATATTGTTTGGCAGTTTTGCAGAGGATTGACCTTTATTGAATCTTCGTACAAGAAAAAGTGATCTGCATCTGAGATATCCTCTGCTAAAGCAGGAAGGATTGCGCAGTGTCTCTTCTCCAGAGGAAAAGGTCAGTTCCTTTAAACCATTTTATTTCCGTCGTTGTGAATCCTGCGGTCAAGGCAGATTCTGGCTGGGATCAGCAGTAACGTCACGTCTTCGAGGAATTCTTTACTTCAGGAAAGTCTCTCCTAATTGACTGTACAAATCTCTTGGACTTGCAAATTTACTATTCTAAGAGCTGTGTTCAAATTTACCACTTTAAGAACTGTTTTCGCATTTACCCTTATAAGAACTGTTCCAGAGTTGCCGTATAGCAGTTAACTTCCGATTAAGTTAGTCGTTTAAATACATTTCACTGTTTTTGAGCAGAGTTTAATAAATGTTTGTTTGTTTTTATAAAACCTGACTCAATTCTATATTCATTGTTACTGGTCACGTGACAGGAGGTTGATAGGTTCTTGATTAGTCAAAGGTTAGGGGGGGCGGGACTCAGGAGAATGGAGCTGAGAGGGAAAATAAATTGGCCACGATGAAATGGCGGAGCAGACTCGATGGACAAAATGGCCTAATTCTGCTCCTATGTCTTATAGTCTTATATGATCTCACTTTTAAAACAGATCTTTAAAGTCAAAGACTGGCTTAAAGATCTGTGATAGAAGGAGTCTTTATTCCTGAGGTACTGCAGAATCATGGCAAACTCAGAATCTTTCTAAGTATTTAATGGATTTGGTGAGGAAAAGCCAGTGCACTATGAAGATGGCAGAAGATATCGTGTCATATCTGAGGAAAGTAGACATCTTCATCTGCTGGGTACAAAGAAGAGGTTATTTTGCTGTTTAACATTTCTACAGGGCACCAAAGAGGTTGAGAGAATTCTGGTGAGAGTATGAACATAAAACATGAAGAATCCTATTTTGTCCGTATACATGCTTATCCAAGCCCACCTCTGGGATTCCAGAGATGCAGAGAATATTGAATTTGAGATAGGCCACATGGGAAACTACCACATATACCAGTCACTGGTGTAGGAGGTGATGTGTTGCAGCACATGAAACTAATGATTCAGGCAGGGTAGAAGGAGATGCAACATGACCCTGGGATAACTACAACCAGAATTAGAATTAGAATCAGGCTTACTATCACTGACATATGTTATGAAATTTCTTGTTTTGCAGTATAGTGCAATACATAAAAATACTACGTTACAATGAGAAATATTTTAAAAATGCAATACAAAAAGAGAGCAAAATACTGAGTTAGTGTTCATGGGTTCATGGACTGTTCAGAAATCTAATGCGGAAGGGAAAAAGCTGTTCCTAAAACATTGTGTGTGGGTCTTTACCTTCTCCAATGATAGCATTGCAAAGAGGGCATATACTGTGTGATGTGCGTCCTTAATAATGGATGCCACCTTTTTGATTGCCTTTTGAAGATGTCCTCGATGGTGGGGAGGCTGGTGCCCATAATGTGGATGACTGACCATTTTTGTCAATGCAAATGTTTGCAAGATACTGTGCCAATTATTTCTGAACTCCTGTTTCTTCTCTTCCAGGAATGGTACCCCTGAGAAACTCCGCTTCTCTTTTTGACCACACACATTGCCAGATCCTCAGAATAGAAGGACATCCCTTTAGAACAGAGATGATGAGGAATTTCTTTAGCCAATGATTGGGAGATCTGTGGAATTCATTGCCACTGGCGTCTGTGGAGGCCAAGTCATTGGTTGTACTTAAGCGGCATTTGATAGGTTCTTGACTAGTAAGGGCAGCAAAGGTTACGGGAAGAAGGCAGGAGAATGGGGTTGATAGAGAACTTTAAGAACTGGAATAGAGGAGCAGACTAAACAGGCCAAATGGCCTAATTCTGCTCCTATGTCTTATGGTCTAATGATCCACTAGGCATTTCTTGCATTCTCTTTTTCATTTGAGACCTAAGCAACATGTCCCTGAAGTAACTGCAAATTTCTTACATGGCCCATTGTTTGCCTTTTGTCTCTGGAATGGGTTTGATGGCTCTGTAAAGGGTTTTATCATTCTCTCTGCAGCTTAAACTTGTTATATCACTTTCCCAGTTCTTAGGAAAGGTCTTGAAAGTGAAACAATAAACTTTGTTTTACTTTTCATAGATGATTCCTGACCTCTTCTGCATTCCAATATCTTTCGTTTCGACTTCAGGTTTTCGAAATCTGCAGTTTCTTTTTATTTTCGACAAGTTATTTAATATTAATTATTTGAACTTTAAAAAAAATTATATCACGCTTTGATCGCTCTGTTGCAACACTGTTTAGAGAGTGGAATATTCCAGAAAGTTAATTTCTGTGGAAGAAAATCAGAAAACAACACTCCCTGATACAGCAGGCTGTTATTTTATTTTAAAAAGTACTCTTACTGGTTGTTTGAATTAATAATTATTTCCACTTGGGTTACAAACTGAAACAGAGAAAGAAACTAAAACAATATTCACAGCTCAGGAATGGGTTTAATTGAGATATCCATACTGATGTTAATGATCTATTGGAGCTTCTTCCTATAATTTAACAAATCTCTCTTTCCTCCTTTCGTGCAACTATCTCCTTAAATGCAACCATGTTAATTATTTTTGTGGTAGTGAGTTCCACATTTTTAGGGTATGGATGAACCGGTTTTTATAGCCACTTGCACTCTTCTGCATATGAGGCCTCCTTGTGTGTGAAGTGTCTGTTACATACACTATATTTTCCTAATGAAAACACTCCAAAAATACAGATTACTGAATTAGTTGTAAAATGCATTGGAAATTCCTGACAGAAATGTAAAGAACCATTCAAAGTAAGCTTCACTTTTCCTTCTAGAACTCTGAGTAAAGATGTCCCTCCTAAAATGTATACTTTATTCCTCTTCGTAGATGTCATCTGACCTGCCGGTGTCTGTTGTCAAGATGGAAGAAAAGCAAGAAGAGGTAGAAACTGAGCCAGAAACTGGAACTGAAACAAGAAATTAAACAAGAGGTTTAAATCCTCCGGGATTCTCTGTGTGTGTTACTCTGGATTTATTAGTTGCCATCTTATATTTATGACTCAAATTTTGATCTCCCTAAAAAATTAAGATATCCTACTGCTCATCTTGTTAATGTTCAATATCATATATTTATTGTGTATTTTAAATTATTGTGTTCTTTATCTTATACTTTTTTTGTTTGTGCTGCATCAGATCCGGAGTAACAATTATTTTGTTCTCCATTACACTTGCATACTGGAATTGACATTAAACAATCTTGAATTTTGAATATATATGGCAGTTAGCCTCATGAAAACAGATGAGCTGATTATTTAACAGACAACAGCATAGTGGTTAAATTCTCCTGTTAGGGACAATTAAAGTTGGACAATAAATCCTATTTTTGCAAGTGTTAACAATTAACTGTGATTAGTAAAAACAATCTACTCATCTAAGTGCTGGAAAAGGGGTGGGGTCGGATCTTCCTGTGAGCAATATGGCTGCTTCACCTATTGAAAAAAAGACTGACTAGGCTTTTATAAACTAATCAATTGATTGAAGGTACAGTAGATTCCAGTTAATTAGACACATCAGGAACAGTACATTTCAGCAGTCCCAATTAGCCAAAGTTTCATGAAAATAGTTAAAAAAGCTTAAAAAAGACAAACTGAGTAAGAAATCAGGTATTTAAATGAAATACAGAACACTATCAATAGTACTATAAAGCTATGTATTAGTTCTTAATAGTTATCAACAGAGGAATTCATCCAGTGTACATAATGAACAAATCAGTGCAAGCACCTAGATTAGATAATGGGCTGCCTTCATGCAATGCTGTCAACGATTGCATCCTCCAAACCTTTATTTTCATTGTAACATTCAAGATGATTGTCAATACCTTCAAATTCTTCATAGTTCCTGACTTGAAGTAGTGAAATTTCATTTTCACTCCTGGCTGTTTCTGGCATCTCCAAGCCTGAATACTTGAAACCGCAGTGAGCAAAAGAAGTTTGGGATTGTCTTACAGCTTATTTCTTGCCAACTATCAGTGATAAAAGTCACTGCTTTTTGAACACAAACACACCCAAACTGATGCTATTTGAAAACTTCACTCTGAGCGCTGTGTAGCATTTAACAAGCACGCTTGACTGAAGCTAGTTGGAACCTATTTGCTGCAGTCTCCTGCCCCAATTAAATGGCATAGAGTCCCAAATATAAAAAGAGAATCACAGCAATTTTCTCAGTTAGTGTTTGTTCGTTAAGAGGTGTCCCAGATAAGCGCCTGCCCCGATTAACCAATGGCCCAATTAACCGGAATCCACTCTATGTTGGGATGTCCTAAGGCTATGAAAGGAACTCTGACAATACCAGTTCTTTCTTCTAAACTAGCTGATGTTCCACTTCCATATTCCACGTTTTGTTATTCGAACACCAACCTTCCCTTCCTACTTTTGATTTGTGCTCTTGCTTTTCTCAATGTAGTTTTCAAACTAAAATGTCTCAAATATTTGGACACAGAGGTAGATAAAAGAACAAAGACTGGAGACCACGGGTGAAAATATTATTGTTGAGCATGACAAATCTGGAATATTTGCAAAGAAAAAGTTAATTAACACTTACAGGCTATGTTAAATTGTTTAAGGGAGTTGTTTGGAATGAAATAGAGTACAAAACATTACAGCACAGAACAGGGATATTGAGATCTGATGGTGGCTAGTCCATGTGGAATGTGATGGTGATTAGTCTGTGTGGCATATAATGTTGAATAGTCATGTGGTAGGAAATTAATGTGAATGTGGGATAGGATAGAACATAGAACAATACAGCGTAATACAGGCCATTCAGCCCACAATGTTGTGCCGACCTTTTAACCCATCCTCAGATTAATCCAACCCTACATGGCCCTCCTTTTACTATCATCCATGTGCCCATCTAAAATAGATGTATGAACAGGAAAGAAAGAAAAATGAGGGAAGAAATATATCCTGATAATTGCTTTACAGTGCTAAATAAGAGAAAATGGATTCACTTTGGAAAAAAAAGTACATTTGCAGGATGTGTAAAATTGCGAAGAGAATACTAACTTGCTTGGAATGAAATGTATCCCAATAGATGATTTACAGTTCAAAAGAAGAGAAAATGGTAATAGTAATGCTGTGGTGTTCCCCCTCTGTACTCTGGATTTCGTTCGCTGGATATCGGATTCATGCTGTTCTATTCCAAATTGTGCATCTGCTTTACTGACTTAGCTATGGAATTTTTGGTGATGTCATTGAATATGTGATAACAGCATTTTAGTGTGACTTTCTCCCTTTCAGTTGTATCAGATTTCCCACAAATGTGTCCGGATGATTGCATGTAAAATGCAGAAAGACAGAAAATGCTTCTCATTGGTTCGCCTGCTGGAGAAAGGAAGCTATTTAGCAGGATACATGCCAGGAATGACTGCATGAGCAGCTGGCACCTGGAACTAGGATTAAATGGTACCAAAATAGCGGCATGAACAGAGAAGAAGGGAAAATGAAAGCAGAAATGAAGAGGATAGAGGAACCATCAATGGAAGTAAAAGTGAATCTATCAATATGATTTAATTTGCAATCAGTGGCCACTTTATTAGCCACGCCTGTACACCTGGTTAATGTAAATATCTAATTAGCCAATCGTGGCAGCAACTCAATGCATAAAACCATGGTCAAGAGATTCAGTTATTGTTCAGACCAGACATCAGAATGGTGAAGAAATGTGATTTAAGTAACTTTGATGATGGACTGATTGTTGGTGCTAGGCGGGATAGTTTGGGTATCTAAGAAGCTGCTGATCTCCTGGGATTTTCATGCACAACCATCTTTAGAAGTTACAGGGAATAGTGTGAAAACTAAATAACATCCAGTGAGCAGCAGTTCTGTGGGTGAAAATGCCTTGCTAATGAAAGAGATCAGAGGAGAATGGTCAGACTGGTTCAAGCTGACAGGAGGGCAACAGTAACTCAGATAACCACGTGTCACAACGGTGGTGTGCAGAAGAGCATCTCTGGATGCACAACATGTTGAACTTGAAGTGGATGGGTTACAGCAGCAGAAGACCATGAATATACACTCAGTGGCCACTTTATTCTCCCCGTGACTGCATGGATTTCCTCCTGATGCTCTAGTTTCCTCCCACATTCCAAAGGCATATGGGTTAGGGTTGGTAAATTGTAGTCATGCTATGTTGGTACCAGAGTTGGCCCCCAGCACATCCTTGGACTGTGTTGGTTATTGAAGCAAATGACGCAGTTCACTGTTTTGACATTTTAATGTCTATGAGACAAATAAAATTTTTCTTTGGTTTAAAAAAGCAGCATATTGTGGAACTGAGTACATACATATAATTGTGCAAACGTCAATTGTCAGCCTTTGGTAAGCTGAGTTTTAGCAGAGTCAGCAGTAGTATGTGCTGCAATCCCTCTGGCTAAGAATGAGAGGTGAATTCAATCAGTCACAGTCCCTGCTTTACAGCAATATCAGCCATGTATCCATAGGTTGTCCTTTGGTGCCAAATATCCTGCTCACTTACTGACGTTCTCTGCCTACTCAATGAGATGTGATGCCGGTAAGTGTCCTGTGGGGTTATCATGGACGACAGAGTATTAGCTCATTAGTAATCAGCAACTGTAGGGCAGGGGATGAGAAATCAATAGGAGATAATAACAGAAATATAGCAGATTTGCATTTCAGCAAATCTACGGGAGACCTGCAATAAAAATAGGAAATGCTCAGCAGGTCCAGTAATATCTGCAGAGAGGGAAGCAGAGTTAATTAGACAGAGGGTTGTAGGCTTAGCCAGCTCCAGCATAGGCACAACCTACCCCACACATTGAGGACATCTTCAAAAGGCAGTGCCTCAAGAAGGTGCCATTCAACATTAAGGACCTTTTCCGTCTGGAACAAACCCTCTTCTCATTACTACCCTCCGGGAGGTGGTACTGGAACCTGACGGCCCACACTCAAATTTTTAGGAACAGATTCTTTCCCTCTTTCATTAGATTTCTGAACGGTCCATGAACCCACACACACTACCACACTATTCTGTATTGGGGGGTGGGGGGCATAGTACCATTGCAGTTAGCCCAACACTTTATGCTGCTAGCTGTAAAATAGGGATTCAGTTCAGTTCAGTAAAAAGCTTATACGTTCTCCTCATGACTGCATAGGCTTCTCCGGGGTCTCCAGTTTCCTCTCACAGTCTGAACATGTACAAGTTAGGATTAGTAAATTGTGGGTGTGCTAGGTAGACTTTATAGAGCTGTACGAGGTGATAGAGTGGACAGCCAATGCCTTTGTCCCAGGTTGGAAAAGGCTACTACAAGGGGGCATAATTTTAAGGTGATTGGTCTAAACTATAAAGGGAGTAGCAGAAGTAGGGTCTTTTTACACAGTGAAGTGGTTGCATGGAATGCTTTGCTGGAGGTGATGGTGGAGGCAGGTACATTAGGGACATTTAAGAGACTGTTAGATAGGCACATGAATGACAGAAGAATGGAGGGCTGTGTAGGAGGGAGGGGTTAGATTGATCTTAGAGTAGATTAAAAGGTCGGCACCACATTGTGGGCCAAAAGGCCTGTACTATGCTGTAGTGTTCTGTGTTCTTCGTACTAAAACAGAAAATGTTGGGAACTTTCAGCAGGTCAGGCAGCATCTAGATAAGGAGAAGCAGTTACTGTTTCTATGTTCTACTGAACGTTCCTTTGGTCAACATCTTCTGGATAGATCATGAAACCATATATTTCACTTCTTTTATATCTTCCACATTTGCTTTTCATCTTGAATGTGGTTCTGGAACTGTTAGAGCCTGTGATTTACAGTTTGGAGATCGTTTGGGTGTTTCAGTGCCCTGCAGACTCTGAGGGGCTGCGAGACGATGTCTGACTCCATTTTGTCGATTAAAACTTCCATTGTTTGCCAATTAAAGCATCAAGGGAGATTGAAGTGCTTGCTGCCTATCTTTTGTCGCTGGTGAGATCACTCTGCTACTGAGAGGGAGAATGTTGCCCAAGTTTTCTGCATTTTCAATGTGGACTTGGACTGTGGGCTATTTTTCCATCTTAAGTTTTATTTGTATTCTGTGTTTTTTGCCTGATCTTTCTTGTTTTTTTGTGTGTGGGGGAGGAGAGATTTGGGGTTTGATGATTGTGCTGCCATTCTTTCCTTTCTTGGTTTTGTGGCTATCTGGAGAAGAAGAATTTCAGGGTTGTATACTTTGATAATAAATGAACTTTTGAACTAAAAGTTGAGAAGCAGAGCAAAATAAGGAAGAATGAGTGCAGTCCCTCAGCTTAGTCTAATTGTCTCTTCCCCTCCCTCCTGCCTCCATGGGGCTGAAGTTTCTGTGGTGTAGAGAGACATAAGAGACTGCAGATGCTGGAATCTAGTGGAACAAACAATTTGCTGGAGGATCTTGGGGGCGGGGGGTGGTGAGGTTGCTGTTCATAAGGAGTTCCTTTCCTTCCACAGTTGCTGCTCTACCCATTGTGTTCCACCAGAAGATTGTTCGTTTTTGTGATCTCTATCCCTTCGGTCAGGAATGTCAGGTGAAACCGTAGTCTCTGCAACTTGATGAAAGGTCTCTGCCTGCAATGTCGACCGTCTATTCCCTCCATAGATGGTGCCTGACCTGCTGAGCTTCTCCAGAAATTTGTGTGAGCCTTTAAAAAGACAGAAATGCAGACAAACTTCCTGCATTTGATTCCTTTCCACCCATTTCAACTTTGTCTTTCATTTGCTGCAAATTGTAATCTTGGCCAAAATAAATAGTTAGAGCAAAATGGTTACAAGAGTCCTCCCCTGGCCACTACAACCCCACCTGAATTACATAAATTATAAGAATTATATATAAAAAAAATTCAAATTTAAAATATGAATGTGGAATAAAATGTGTATGAATACATTAATATGAGCATAAGTACCAACTGCAGTTGTTATTTGGCAAAAACTTCTCTCTAATTGGGCAAGTACATTTAGCAGCTATCGCCCAGGTCTCAACTTTCCAGATAAGTAATAGGGGATGGGCTTTAAAGACTGCAAATTTGAGCAGGAAATGCCATATGGGGAAACTTAGATGATGGATGTGAAATTTCCCTTATTGGACAAAAATAATTTTACACAGAAGGCTTGGGAACCTCATCTTAAGGCAAGATTCTGGAGTTTGTAAGTGTTCACCTAAGCATAGACAAATGGACAGAGAAAGATAAAAGCTATGTTTATAAAGAAGATCTTGATGGAAAAGGGGATTTTTTTTTCTTGAATTCTATTTAGATTTTCACATTTACAGTGGCTTTGTTAAATGAATTTTGTTGTTTCGCTCCTCTTGTTTCTTTTGGCACCAGGACACGTGAGGAATGCAATAAGAACACAGCCAAGTTTTAACTGCATAATAAACAGGAAGCCAAATGCAACTGATGTTTTTCTAATGTTTCTGCACAACAGACAGACCATGCAAGAAAAGGGAATATTAAAAGTTCAGAGTTCAGAGTAAATTTACTATCAAAGTATATATACAATGGCATGCAAAAGTTTGGGCACCCCAGTCAAAATTTCTGTTGCTGTGAATAGCTAAGCGAGTAAAAGATGACCTGATTTCAAAAAGGCATAAAGTTAAAGATGACACATTTCTTTAATATTTTAAGCAAAATTGATTTTTTATTTCCATCTTTTACGGTTTCAAAATAACAAAAAAGGAAAAGGGCCAGAAGCAAAAGTTCGGGCACCCTGCATGGTCAGTACTTAGTAACACCCCCTTTGGCAAGTATCACAGCTTGTAAACGCTTTTTGTAGCCAGCTAAGAGTCTTTCAATTCTTGTTTGGGGGATTTTCACCCATTCTTCCTTACAAAAGGCTTCTAGTTCTGTGAGATTCTTGGGCTGTCTTGCATGCACTGCTCTTTTGAGGTCGATCCACAGATTCTCGATGACGTTTAGGTCGGGGGACTGTGAGGGCCATGGCAAAACCTTCAGCTTGCGCCTCTTGAGGTAGTCCATTGTAGATCTTTAGGTGTATTTAGGATCATTATCCTGTTGTAGAAGCCATCTTGTTTTCATCTTCAGCTCTTTTACAGACAGTGTGATGTTTGCTTCCAGAATTTGCTGGTATTTAATTGAATTCATTCTTCCCTCTACCAGTGAAACGTTCTCCATGCCACTGGCTTCAACACAAGCCCAAAGCATGTTCGATACACCCCCATGCTTAACAGTTGGAGAGGTGTTCTTTTCATGAAATTCTGCACCTTTTTTTCTCCAAACATACCTTTGCTCATTGGGGCCAAAAAGTTCTATTTTAACTTCATCAGTCCACAGAACTTGTTTCCAAAATGCATCAGGCTTGTTTAGATGTTCCTTTGCAAACTTCTGATGCTGAATTTTGCGGTGAAGACGCAGGAAAGGTTCTCTTCTGATGACTCTTCCATGAAGGTCATATTTGTGCAGGTGTCGCTGCACAGTAGAACAGTGCACCACCACTCTAGAGTCTGCTAAATCTTCCTGAAGGTCTTTTGCAGTCAAACGGGGGTTTTAATTTTCCTTTCTAGCAATCCTACTAGCAGTTTTCTCGGAAAGTTTTCTTGGTCTTCCAGACCTCAACTTGACCTCCACCATTCCTGTTAACTGCCATTTCTTAATTACATTACGAACTGAGGAAACAGCTGCCTGAAAACACTTTGCTATCTTCTTATAGCCTTCTCCTGCTTTGTGGGCATCATTTATTTTAATTTTCAGAGTGCTAGGCAGCTGCTTAGAGGAGCCCATGGCTGTTGATTGTTGGGACAAGGTTTGAGGAGTCAGGGTATTTATAAAGCTTTGAAATTTGCATCACCTGGCCTTTCCTAATGATGACTGTGAACAAGCCATAGCCCTAACAAGCTAACTAAAGTCTGAGACCTTGGTAAAAGTTATCTGAGAGCTCAAATCTCTTGGGGAGCCCAAATTTTTGCATTGTGCTCCTTTCCTTCTTCTCAGTCTAAAATTGTACAAAACAAAAATAATACACTAATCTTGCTTAAAATGTTGAAAAGAATGTTTCATCTTTAACTTTATGACTTTTGGAGATTGGTTCATCTTCTACTCACTTAACTATTCACAGTAACAGAAATTTTGACCAGGGGTACCCAAACTTTTGCATGCCATTGTATGTCACTATATACAACGCTGAGATTCATTTTTGTGCAGGCATTCACAGTAAATACAAAGAAACAGCAAACAACAAAGAAACAACAAATAAAAAACCAATAAATATCCAGAACATGAAAGGTAGAGTCCTCAGAAGTGAGTCTGTAGGTCATGGGAGCGGTTCAGTGAAGCTGTGTAAAGTTATCCACTCTAGTTCAAGAGCCTGATGGTTGAGTGGTAATAACTGTTCCTGAATCTGGTGGTGTGAGTCCTATACCTCTTTCCTGATGGCAGCAGTGAGAAGAGAGCATGGTTTGGATGGTGTGGATCATTGATGCTGGTTGCTGCTTTACTGCAAAAGTGATCCATGTAGATGTACTCAGTATGCTGTATCAACCAACCACTTACTTTCCTTTCAAGGACATTGGAGTTTCCATACCAGATACCAGGCCATGATATGAATTGATCTGATATGCATCTGAAGGCATCTTCCAATGGGAAGGGTAAACTCAAAAGTCATCTCAGCAGAAATCACCCTTCTTCTTTTCTGTACAGGTTACAAATCTCTAAGCTGTGCTGCAATATTGATCCGATTTATTCATCATATAATGAACCAGATATCTATGTGTATACATGTGGTTTATATATGTGTAATGAGAATGAGGTAGAATCTCATTGAAAGTTGTCAAATATTGAAAGGCCTAGACAGAGTGGATATGGATAGGATGTTTCCTACAGTGGTTGAGTCTAGGACCAGAGGGCACAGCCTCAGAATAGAGAGATGATCGTTTGAAACAGATATGAGGAGGAATTTCTTTAGCCAGAGGGTGGTGAATCTATGGAATTTATTGCCACAGACGGCTGAGGAGGCCAAGTCATTGAGTATATTTAAAGTGGAAGTTGATAGGCTCTTGATTAGTCAGGGCATCAAAGGTTGCAAGGAGATGACAGGAGAATGGGATTGAGAGGGAAAATAAAACAGTCATGATGGAATAGTGGAGCAGACTTGATGGGCCAAGTGGCCTAATTCTGCTCCTATGTCCTGTGGTCTTATATACCCAGTATTATTTATTTACTACTTATTATTATTATTTTGAATTTGCACTGTAGATTCTTCTGCATATTGATTGTTTGTCAGTCTTTGTGTGTAGTTTTTCACTGACTCTATTGTATTTGTTTGTTCTATTGTGAATGCCCACAAGAAAATGAATCTCAGGGTAGCATATGTACTTTGATAATAAATAACTTTGAACTTTGATATACATTTGAAATTTATGGTGGCATATTGGTCAGGACACAACATGCAACAAAAACAACAATATTCAACAATTATAAAAAATATAGAGTTTAAAATATTGATATGAATTAAAATGTGTGTAATTACAAGCATGAATTTGCAATGTAAAGCAGCATTATAAATAGTGGTTTAAAGTGTTTACAGTGCTGTTCAGTGATAGGGGTGGGGGGTTTAACTACAAGGGCAACGGCAGCACAGCAGTGTGGCGGTCAGTGTAACTGCTTTACAGTGGCAGCGACCTGAGTTCAATCCCGCCCGTGTCTGTAAGGAATTTATACGTTCTCCCGGTGGCCAGGTGGGTTTCCTCTGGGTGCTCCAGTTTCCTCCCACATTCCAAAGACGTACGAGTTAGTAGGTCAATTGGTCACAAGGTGTAATTGGGTGGCGTGGCCTTGTTGTGCCGGGAGATCATGTTACCAGGCTGCATCTCTAAATAGTAATAAATAATATCAATAATCAGATTAACTGCCTGGTGGAAAAAACTTTTGAGATGGCATGAAGTTTGATGTGTATTGGAGGTGTTCATAAAGGATGCTAGATCAATCAGTATCATTGAGGTAGCAATAGAATGATTTGGTGGATGTTGTCAGGAGTTGGGGGGGGGAGTGGGTGGAAGTTTCAGTTTGTATAACAATGGGAGGAAGGATATTTTTGACTGTCTCCGAGAAGGTGTGTCTGAAGGTATGCAGCAGCTGCTAAGGATACAGCTGATGAACTAAATTATCAGGCTAATTGAAGGCAAATTTAAACAGTGTTTCAGGTGGCTATTGACACATCGCTGCCTGGTGGCAGATTGATGAATGTAATATTAGAGGGCCAGCGATCACCAATCAAGGTTCAGTTCCCGCCACCGCCCGTAAAGTAATTCTTTTTCTTCACGGACATCCACGGAAACAGAGGAGTGCCCCAAAGAATGAATGGCAGTTAAATATTAGAACACCCTTCAGCGTAACTCCTCCCTCCTTTGCACGCTCTCCTGCTTCCGCTCTCTCCTGCGTGTGCCATTCTCTAATCTTATCAGCTTGAAATCTCTACGGTTTAGAAAAAGAAGAAATAATGCAGGAAGGACTCTATAGAAAACATTTGCCACAGGAAACAAAGTCAGCAGCTGTAAAGGTTTATTTTTAAAAACTGGCCTTATTTAGTTATTTATTCACCATGTATATATTGGAACATCAAAATATACAGTGAAATGCTTCACTTACATCAAATTAAATCAACAAGGAATGTGCTGGACAGCCTGAAAATGTCACCATGCTTCCGGCGCCAACATAGCATGCCCACATCTCACTAACCCTCACTGTACGTCTTTGGAATGTGGGAGGAAACTGGAGAACCCGGAGGAAACCCATGCATGGTGCAGGACATTAGTCGCACCATGCTCAACCTTTTGATTCCTGACTTTGTCTGAGGTCTTAACAACTTCAGTCTCCACAACCTCTCCACATATCTGTTCTGCCGCTCTGGTTCCCAACGTCCTTCAACTTTAGTTTAATTCCCCGCGTGCAACACTAGCAAACTTTCCCACTAGGACATGAGTCCCCCTCCAATTCAGGTGCAAACTTTCCCACTAGGATGTGAGGCCCCCTCCAATTCAGGGTCAAACTGTCTCTTCTGTACAGGTCACACCTTCCCTGGAAGAGAGCCCAATGATCCAGAAATTTGACAGCTTGCCTCCTACACCTACTCCTCAGCCATATATTAAACTGTATGATCTTCCTAGTTCTGGCTTCGCTATCGCATGGTATTGGCAGCAGTCTTGAAACCACAACACTGGAGGTCCTGTCCTGTAACTTAGCACCTAGCTCCCGGAACTCACTTTACAGATCCTCATCACCCTTCCTACCTATGTCATTGGTACCTACATGGACCACAACTTCTGGCTGCTCACTCTCCCCTTAAGAATGCTGAGGGCTCAATCGAAGATGTCCCAGACACTGCAACCCAGGAGGCATCTAGGAATCCCGTTCTCATCCATAGAACCTCCTTTCTGTTCCCCTAACAAATCCCCTATTGCCACAGCATGTCTCTGCTCCCCCTTTCCCATCTGAGTCAGAGAACTGACTGCTGTGGCATTCCTCTGCTAGGTCATCTGCCTCAACAGTATCCAAAGTGATTTACCTGTCATTGAGGGGGATGACCACAGGGGTACTCAGCACTGGCTTCTTAACCCTTTTCCCCTTTCTGATAGTCATCCATTTCCCTGTGTCCTGCTCCTGTGTATAACTTCCTCTATCATCCCCTCAGCCTCCCAAATGATGTGGAGTTCATCCAGTTCCAGCTCCAACTCCTTAACATGGGCTGTTAGAAGCTGCAGCTGGATGTACTTCATGTAGGTGAAATCGTCAGGGACACTGGAGGTCTCCCTACCTTCCCACATCCTGCAAGAGGAGCATTCAGCTATCCTGCCTGGCATCTCTACTGCTCTAACTGTGCAAATACAAAGAAGGAAACAACAAATAAACTGGAAAGAAAATCAACATTCAGCTTTTTCAGTTTCTCTCACTCAAGCCTCTCCTCACTGAAACCTCGA
Organism: Mobula hypostoma; assembly: GCF_963921235.1. Taxonomy (NCBI): domain Eukaryota; kingdom Metazoa; phylum Chordata; class Chondrichthyes; order Myliobatiformes; family Myliobatidae; genus Mobula; species Mobula hypostoma. The sequence goes on from NC_086098.1 coordinate 150,694,244, forward strand.
AGAGCAAAAGCCTCGAATTAAAAGAAAGATTTAATGGAGATTTCCAAAAATCTGTTCAAAAATTGAAAATATGTGCTTGTAAAGTAAGAAATGAACTAAAATTTTAAATATACTAAAATTAGTCAGCTGGTTGTTATCATCCATTAAACTCAAGAGAAAGACCAGTTGTGTCTGGTATTATATGGTACGGGAAAATAAAGACACTCCAGGAAGATGTAGAAGGTATTGGCAGTAATTTCCATTACTTCATTGAATTCCATGAGGAAAGCAATTCATGACCACTGACAACCTGTTGACAGCAATGCTCAGATATCTGCAATGTACAGAAGGGAGGAAATTATTGCCAGATAGATTAGGTTATTCACCAAACCCTGGCAGGTTCACCCACGTTACTTCATAAAATCTGATCCATACATTTCCAAATAATGGAATATTTGAAAGTAACTTCCAAATGGCTGAAAATTGAAATAAAAGATGAGAATACCATCTGTATTTATTTTAGAGTAGTAGCATCGCAATTGGTGTTTTTTCTCACCTTTCTATCTGATAGGACATGAGAAAAATGTATGTGATATGAAGGCAAGGAGGATATATTTGCACATGTTGCCCGCTTGAGAAACTGGATGAAGTTCATCTGGGAATTGTGCTTTGCGTGGAAATAATTCAGAAGGTGCATAGCTCAGTTGCTTGATGGTTGGGTTGAATTGTTCTGCAGTCTTGTTAATATACTTGCAAACATTTTGTCACCATATGAGAAGACATCATCAGTGTACTGTTAATTGTGGTGTGTCTCCTGAATGCTTGGCCTTTATATACTTATCAGTCAGTTGATTGGTCACCATTTCAGAAACTCAATTATGATGTGGGGAGTGAATCTCGTCGTTGATTGGTTTTGTGGCGAACTTTGTGTGTTGTGGTCTGGAATTTTGCCCGCTTTTGGCTCACAAATAGGATTGAGGTCCACATGCCTGTTTACAGAATTGATTGTGGAAAATCATGCAAGAGAATTCCTAGAAGCATTCAGAGGAGACAGCACAATTAACAGCACAATGATGATGTCTCCTCGTATGGTGGTGAAATGTTTGCAAGTGAATTGACAAGATTGGAGAGCAACTCAACCCAACCCAACCCAACCTGCGTTTTGCACCTTACAGTTTGTGGTAAACTATGTATATAGGTTGTAACTGGGTTACCTGTCTGGACATTGCCTGGAAACACCCCTCTGCTGACTGCTCCTGTGGCTCCTCCCACAGACCCCTGAATAAAGGGTGTCACTGCTCCTCCTCTCAGCCCAGGACAGATACTCAGCATGGACATGTGTCCATTTACTGTTAATAAAAGTCTTTCAGTATTTACTCTACTTCCAGTCTTTTGGAGTAATTGATAGTGCATCTTACAGTTCATAGGTGCACTTATGGGGGAGTCTAGGACCGCAGGGGGCACAGCCTCAGAATGCAAGAATGTCCCTTTAGAACAGAGATAAGGAGGAATTTCTTTAGCCAGAGGGTGATGAATCTGTGGAATTCATTGCCACAGAGGACGGTGGAGGCCAAGTCATTGGGGATATTTAAAGCAGAGGTTGATAGATCCCTGATTCATTGCCACAGACAGTTATTTAAAATGAAGGTTAATAGATTTGAGAAAGCAGGAGAATGTGTTTGAGAAGGATAATAAATCAGCCATGATCGAATAGCAGAGACCTGATGGGCCGAAAGGCCTAGTTCTGCTCTTATGTCTAATCATGTTATAGTCTTACATACAGTAGGCTGGCACAGCACTATGGTCCAAAGGGCCCCATACTGTGCCCTACTGTTCTATGTTTAATGTTCTAATAAGTTCTGGTATTAAATTTCTCTTCTTCTCCTTCTATATCACAGTGCTGCCACCCACTGACTCTAGAGTAGAAATGAGGTTTGACTCACAAGTACAACAGCTAACTCTGGCACCCAACAATACATTCCAGAACTTTTGATAGCATCACCCCTGGTTGGGATATGACCTACAATTAAATACCATACCGGAATATTAGATACTGCGTCCAAAATAAGAGTTTTCAATGCATTTTGAAATGGGGTAGTGTGACTCAGTTGTTCTTGATCTTAATGTTTGAAACATATTCATCTCAGCTATAAGCCTGAAACCATGGGAAATGCAAAAAAATATAGAGCATTTAGCGCGATGCTATTACAGCTCAGGGCATCAGACTTCAGAGTTCAGTTCTGGTGTCCTCTGTAAAGAGTGTGTACGTTCACCCCGTGACTGCATGGGTTTCCTCCGGGTGCTCCGGTTTCTTCCCACGTTCCAAAGATGGACCGGATTGTAGGTTAACTGGTCATTGTAAATCGTTCTGTGATTAGGCTAGGGTTCAACAGGGGGTGGTTAGCCCAGGAGAGCCTGTTCCACATTGTAACTTAAAATAAACTGAAGTAAATAAACTACCACTGGGGCTCAATGAATCAAGAGAAAAGAAGAGCTGCATAGAACAGTGCAGCACAGTACGCGTCCTTCAGCCCAGAATGTCATGTTGACTTTTTAACCTGCTCCAAGATTACTCCCCCACAGCCCTCCATTTTCCTATCATCTATGTGCCTATCTACTGTTAAATCTTCCTGGTGTATCTGCCTCTACCATCTCCCCTGTCAGGGTGTTCTGCGTACTTGTGGGGGGAAAAAAACACAGAAAGAATGTTAAGACCGTCGGGGGACTCCAATTTGAGCACAGTTCACATTAAAGGGTAATACAACAGTATGGACTCTTTTTACTCTATATTTAAAAAGTAACATTTAACCATATAGATTCTGTAATTTTCTGATGCTTTATTGCTATATTTTACAATGTTTAATTTCAGAAAATTCTTTTTAACAATTTATAACAAATACTAAGCAAAGGCAATAACTCTAGGAACTATAGCCCAGTGAGGCTTTGTCAGTGGGGAGCAAATTAATGGAGAGGATTCTTAGGGAGAGGAGGTATGAGTATTTGGAGAAGCATAGTCTGACTCGGGATAGTATGCATGGCTTTGTGAGGGGCAGGTCGTGCCTCATGAGCCCGAATGAATTCCTTCCAAAGAATGTAAACAGTTCAAAGGAATAATGTATGAAGCACTATAAACTTTTATTTGTTCATGAAACCTCAGTTCTTTATTGTCAGGAAAAAAGTCTTTTTTTTTCCTGCAGCAGGAAGTCTGACAGGTCATCAGTAGGAAACTCGGCAGCTGACCCTCTCCTTCGCCATCACCACATTCACCTCCTGTGTCAAAGCCAAGTTCAGTGCAAAACTGTCAAATCTAATCATCCGACCACAATCTGTAAAGCACTTGCAGGTGAGTGCTGCAATAGTTCATTGACCTTTCCAATTGTATAGCGGAGCCAAGGAACAGAATCAAAAGAGGATGCAGAGGGCTGTAGTCGGTGTTGGGACTGCTTCTTTTTAAGTTGTATGTCAATGACTTGGATGACAGAATTGATGGCCTTGTGGCCAGGTTTGTGGACGATAAGAAGATAGGTGAAGGAGCAGGTAGTGTTGAGGAAACAGGGAGGCTGCAGAAGGGCTGCCTCCAGATTTGGAGAATAGGCAAAGAAGTGGCAAATGGAATACAGTGTTGGAAAATTATGGTCATGCACTTTGATAAAAGGAATAAAATTATGAGCTTTTTCTAAATAGAGAGGAAGTTCAAAAGGGCTGTGGGGTTTTGTGCAGGATTCCCGAAAGATTAGTTTGCAGGTTAAGTCTGTGGTGAAGAAGGCAAATGCAATATGAGCATTCACTTTGAGAGGACTAGAATTTAAGAGCAAGGATGTAATGTTGAAGCTCTGTAAGGCCTTGGTGAAGCCTCATTTGGAGTATTGTGAGCAGTTTTGGGACCCTTAGTTAAGAAAAGATGTGCTGACATTGGAGAGGGTCCAGAGGAGGTTCATGAGAATGATTCCAAGAATGAAAGGGTTATCATATGAGAACCAATTGATGGCTTTGGGCCTTTACTTGCTGGAATTTAGAACAACAAGGGGGGATCTCATTGAAAGGCCTTGATAGAGTGGATGTGGAGAAGGTGTTTCCTATGGTGAGGGAGAATAGAACCAGACAGTACAGCCTCAGAATAGAAGGACATCCATTTAGAACAGAACGGAGGAGTTTCTTTAGCCAGAAGTTGGTGAATCTGTGGAATTCACTGCCACAGGGCAGTGGAGGCGAGGTCATTGGGTATATTTAAGGTGGAGATTGATAGGTTCTTGATTAGTAAAAGGTTATGATGAGAAGGCAGGAAAATGGTGTTGAGAGGGAAATGGATCTACACTAATGAAATGGCGGAGCAACCTTGAATAGCCTAATTCTACTCAAATGTCTTATGGACTCAGTGCCTCCAGTAGACAATACTCTTGACATGGCCTCTCCTTGTTATTGCCATTGGGGAGGAGGTACAGGAGCCTAAACAGCACACCCAGTGACCCAGGAACAGCTTCTTCTCCTCTACCGCCAAATTTCTGAATGGATCATGAATTTAACCTTGTTATTCCACTATTTATTTATTCTGTAATTTATAATAATTTACCTCTAGACAAAGCCTCAAATAAGCAGCATCCTTCATTAAGGATCCCCATCACCTTCTATTATCATGAAACAGGTACAGGAGCCTGAAGTCACACCCTGAGTGTTTTAGGAACAGCCTCTTCCCACAGCCATCAGATTTCTGCATGGACAATGAAACCACTACCTTATTACTTTTGATTTCTTTCTGCACTATTCATTTAGAACATAAAACAGTACAGCACAGGAACAGATGCTTAGGTCCACGATGTTGTGCCAAACCAATAAAATTAGTAATCAAGTGACCAACTATGCTAATTCCTCCTGTTTACACAATCTCTATCCTTGCATTTTCCTCAAGTTCATGTGCCTATCTGTATGTTTCTAATGCATCTGCCTCTACCACCACCCCAGGCAGCTCATTCCAGACACCCACCACTCCCTGTGTAAAATACATCCCCTCACATAATTTAATTTTTGAAATATATTTCTTATAATTTATAGTTTTTTATTATGCATTACAAAGTACTGCTGCAAAATAACAAACTTCCTAACATATGTCAGTGACATTAAACCTGATTCTGACTCTGATATTCTCCTCCTGAGTACAGAAATGCCTAGACAGAGTGGATATGGAGAGGATGTTTCTTGTACAGGGGGAGTCTAGGATCAAAGAGCACAGATTCAAACAGAGGGACTTCCATTTAGAATGGAGATGAACAGGAATTTCTTTAGCCAGAGGGTAGTGAATCGAAATTCATTGCCACAGGTGGGTATGGAAACCAAGTATTTGAGTATATTTAAAGAGGAGGTTGTTAGGTTCCTGATTAGTAAAGGTGTCAAAGGTTACGGGGAGGAGGCAGAAGAATGAGCTTGAGGGGGATAATAAATCAGCCATGATGGAATAGCAGAGCAGAGTCAATGGGCTGAATGGCCTAATTCAGCTCCTATGTCTTATGGTCTCCGTACCACTTGCACCATTACTTTGCTTATGAGCAGCAAACAGTCCACTGAGGGAGTGCATGTGTCGAGCAACACCTGTGGGAGGAAAGGAGTTACTGAAGTCTTGGGCTGCGACTCTGCATTGGGTGTCACAGTAGCAAGCCGTCAGAACATCATTGCAGCACTAGCGACTTGGGTTCAACTCCCTGTAAAGAGCTTGTACTTTGCGTGTGGGTTTCCTCCAGATGCTCCGGTTTCCTCCCATATTCCAAAGGTGTTGAGGTTAGTGCCTTAACTGGTCAAATGGGTGTAATTGGGCAGCGTGGACTCGTTGTTGCCGTGCTGTGTCTCTTAAAAAAAAACAAAATTGGGATGGATCCTGTCCTGATGCAGGATTTCAACCCAAAATGCCACCCTTTCCTTTCCTTGCTTGTTGCTTGAGATCCAACAGCAGATTGTTCATTGTCCAGATTCCAGCTGTCCCATGCGTCTTTCGCATGGTGGACTATCAGGAGAATACCATCAACCTGGTAACTCTCGTCTTCAGGAACCCAAATGGACACTGTCCATTATGCTACAGAAGCACATTCCACAGTGAGGATTATCGTGCAGTAGCTCCCACACAGAGGATTCTCAGTTGTGTATTGAGTTTAGTAATGGCTTCTTCCCTCTGTCATCAGTTTCCTGAACAGTCCACGAACCCATGAACACCACCGTATCAATCCTTTTATGCAGTTTTAACGAGTTTTTTTAATGTCTTGCCCTGCACTGCTGCCACAAAACATGACATATGTATGTCAGTGGTAATAAAGGCAAATCCCTTCCCACCATTAAGCACATCTACAAGGAACACTGTCACAAAAAAGCAGCATCCATCATCAAGAATCCCCACCATCCAGGCCATGCTCTCTTCTCACGACTACGTCATGCATTCATGGCCCATTCAGAAATCTGATGGCAGAGGGGAAGAAGCTATTCCTAAAACACTGAGTATGTGGCTTCAGGCTCCTGTACCTCCTGATTGATGGTAGCAATAAGGAGAAGGCTTGTCTGTTGTGATGGGGGTCCTTAATGATGGAGCTTTCAGAAGATGCCCTAGATGCTGGGGATCTAACTTCATCCCACGATGAAGCTAGCTATGTTTACAACCCTCTGCAACTTCCTCCAGTCCTGTGCCGTATCCCTCTATACCATATGGTGATGCAGCCAGTTTGAAAGCTCTCCATCAGCAGAGAGGCCAAACATCCAAGGAGCCAGATTTAAAGTTGGTAGTGAAAGTTGGAAGGGTTATAAAAGGACAAATCTCTTCATGCAGGAAATATCTGGGTTCTGAGTTAGCTACTAGGAAGTGTTGTGGATTCAGGTTCAACTGTAACTTTTTGAAATGGAAGTAATTAATATTTAAAAACAAAGAGATGCAGTAATATGGGCACAATACTGACATTCATACTGAATGGTTTCTCCTAGAAAGAGCCAACACAACAATGTCACAAAATGGCCTCCTTGTGTGTCACAGTCCAGTCTGTGAAGTCCTTATTCCGGTTCACAGTCTGGTCTGTGGATTCCGTACTCCAGTTTCCGTTTTTCCCTTATTCCGTTGGGTGCTTTAATTGAGGCACCTGATTCTCGTTTCAGGCTGGCAACATAAATAGCTCTGGAGTCCAGTGATTCCTTGCTGGACCATCCTGGTCAGTAACCTCGTCAGAATCCCCATCAAGTTAATCCACCACGACGAGGGCTTGCCACTTCTTGGAGCCTTTTCATGTCAAGATAAAAGAACTGTCTATCATTGTGTGGTTTTGTCTCTTCATGTTCTCATCTCCGCTGGGTAGGTCTGGCCATTTGCCACTACCCTGAGGGAGGAATGGTCACAGTGTTCTGTGCCCTGTGTCTAAGAAGAGTCCTGGCTCTATGTCCTGTATCCAAGGAGGGGCCCCGGGTCAGTGTTCTGTGTCCTGTATCTAAGAAGAGTCCCGGCTCTATGTCCTGTGCCCAAGGAGGGGCCCCGGATCAATGTTCCGTACCCTGTGTCTAAGAAGAGTCCTGGCTCTATGTCCTGTGTCCATGGAGGGGCCCCGGATCAATGTTCCGTATCCTGTGTCTAAGAGTCCCGGCTCTATGTCCTGTGCCCGGCTCAGTGTTCTGTGTCCTGTGTCTAAGTCAAGTCATTTTGTCCTCGCTTCTTGGTTTCCCTAGCATCCTTAATAAACATCGTCGAGTTCCTAGTACAAAGGGTGTTTCAGTGTCTGTGTCTTGCATTTGGGTCCGCTGCCATTGCCCCCTTATGACAGAGCAGCCCAGCGACACAGACACTTTCGTTAAACTCTTGCCATCCAGGGTCCCCTCTTGTTGAAACCCCCTCCCCCACCCGCCCGGGTCGCCGATAATCCGGGCAAAGCTGTTGGATCGCCAGGAGACTCCCATAGAGGGGAGATACTGTTGTCACGGTCCGGTCCATGAAGTCCGCATTCCAGTTCATGGTCTGGTCCATGGATTCCGTACTCCAGTTATTCTGTTTTTGCCGTTGTTCCGTTGGGTAACTTAATTGAGGCACCTGATTCTCGTTTCGGGCTGGCAACATAAATAGCTCTGGAGTCCAGTGATTCCTTGCTGGACCGTCCTCGTCAGAATCCCTGTCAAGTTAACCTGCCGTGTCGAGGGCTTGCCCCTTCTTGGAGCCTTTTCGTGTCAAGACAAAAGAACTGTCTACCGTTGTGTGGTTTTGTCTCATCGTGTCCTCATCTCCGCTGGGTAGGTCCGGCCATTTGCCGCTACCTCGAGATGGCAACTGCTTCTTTGTGTCCTCGCCTCCGCTGGGTAGATCCAGCCGTTTGCCACTACCATGAGGGGTGAACGGTCTCAGTGTTCTGTGCCCTGTGTCTAAGAAGAGTCCCGGCCCTATGTCCTGTATCCAAGGAGCCCCTGGTGTCCTGTGTCTAAGTCAAATCTGAGCCTAGTCCAAGTCAAGAGCCAAGTTCCAAGTCCAAGTTGAGAGCCAAGTCCGAGCCAGGTCCAAGCCCAGTCTGTGTCAAGTCCAAGCCAAGTTCGAGTCAAGTCCCTGCCAAGACTCGAGTTCCGAGTCATGACCTGAGTCCCTGGTCAAGTTCAAGTCCCAAGTCCAAGTCCAAGCTGTACAAACTACAAGCGGTTTCAAACTCCTGGAAGTGCACATCACACACAACCTTTTATGCTCCCAGACCGACTTTACATAATCAGGAAAGCTCACCAATGCTTCTACTCTCTGAGGAGGCTGAAGAATGCTGGACTTTGCACATCCATACTCACGTCATTCTACAGATGTGCGGTAGAGACCATCCTTACAAGTTGAATCTGCTTCGTATGGAAACTTCACTGCGGTAGACAGGAAGGCTCCAGAACAGGTAGTACTCCCTGCTCATGGACTGTTTGTCCCACTCCCATCAGGGTGAAGGCTACACAGCATCCACACCAGGACCACCAGACTCAAAAACAGATACTTTCCCCAAACAGTGAGGCTGATCAACACCTCCACCACCTACTAAAACCACCACTAATTTACTATTTCCTGTCAATTACCTTATGTACAGCCTATTGTTACTTTATGGACGTAGAGAAGCCATCTTATTTATTTATATTTATTGTGTTTTATTATTATGACTGCGTTCTTTATCTTTTGTGGGTTTTTTTGTGCTGCATCAGATTTGGAGCAATGATTATTTTGCTCTCCTTTACACTTGTGTTCAGGAAATGAGATTAGACAATCCTGAATCAGGCTGTGGTTAAGTAGGTGGGTTGCTGGGAGGTGGAGCTTGCTGGGGGGGGAAGGTCTGTTCCACACTGAATCTCTAAATAAAATAAATAAGTAAGAGGAAAATAAATAGTCTAAGAGTCGTGTGATGAGAAGAAGATGGGAAAAAATAATAGGCCAAGCAGAAAGACGAAATAACTTGATTAGAATGAGGAAGAGATGAACAAACATATAATTTCATGAATCAAGGAACAAAAGCACTAATCTCAAAATTTTAGTTTTTATTTTACTCACACGCAAATATTGTAAGATTTCAGTCTGCAGGATGAAATAATATTAAGTGAATAAGTTTGATCAGAGGCAGGTGGGACAAACACTGCTGTTATCACGCACATAGACTCATTTCGCAACATAGGGAATTAAGACATACAGTTTTAAACATTTTCACATCATTTTAAAGCACCAGACAAGTTAACATAACAGTTCACATCCAATTTTTACCAAAACATTTCTTAATATTGCTCCTTAGTTATTTAAATTAATTCCTTTAATCTATTTAACTAATAATTCAATCAGGTCAAGAAAGGTCAAGGAAGTTCACTATTGTGGAAATGGGTGTCATATTTTTAAGAACAACTGTTACATTTGAAGCTCTAATTTTAAACACGAATGCATGTAACTGCACTTAATACAAGTTAATAGGTGTACAAATATATGTGCCAAAAATGATTGGTTATAAGAATCTGTTGCAATTTATGTTAGGAAGGGCTAAAACATATAATGAAATATGTAACAACAGCTCTTCAGAGTTATTTCTGTTTTGAGGCCACAATGTACATTATTTTCAATGAATGCTATTTTTACAAAATACTAGGATGACAAAGATGATGGAGATTAAGGAGGATTAAGGTGGATTCCGGTTCATCTATAACTCTATGAAGGGAGATTGAATAACTTGTAAAAGTGAAAAGATGTAGAAATATGGGGAAAGTGCTGGCCTTCATGCTGACTGGTTTGTCCTACAAAGAGCCAACATAACTATGATGGGGCAAATGGGCCTCTTTGTGATCTGTAATGGTGTAGAGCAGCTGCACATCAGGTCTTGGAGTGTGATTGTTCTGACAATGGATATTGACTTGCGCCTTAGAAGTTTCTGTTGTAGAAAGGCAGCCCTTCTTTTTGTTGCTCCTTGGAATGAGATGTGAGCCCAAAAAATTAAATTTTAGAATCCATTTTCCTTGAAATTGTGGCTTTCACTAATATTTTGGTGTAAAGATAATCCATTTGTACACGAAATGCTGGAGGAACTCAACAGGTCAGGCAGCGTCTATGGAGCGGAATAAAGACACATTCTTCAGGCCGAGACCCTTCATCGGGTATGAAATGTCAACTGTTTATTCCTTTTCAAAGATGCTGCCGGACCTGCTGAGTTATTCCAGCATTTTGTATGTATAACTCTGGATTTCCAGCATCTGCTGGATCTCTTGTGTCTATGATGCCCTCTCCGTTGACTTCAGACTGACAAGACAGAGATTACAGTGTTCACACACACTGTGCATTTCAATCCCATTGTTTCAGAATGCTCTTTGCACCTGATTGATTTTATTCTGCTCAATGCAAATAGACTAATTTGTCATGCAGCATCTAAGCTAAGTGCAGACTTATTATAAATTTATAATCCAAAAATATCTTTCCGTAAGATGATTCAAACACTGAGTTGTGTATAAGTAAATTTATTCTAACAGTAATACTTCACATTAGTCTTTTTTTTGCTTACAGTGAAATACTAAGAACAAAATACAGGAACAGGAGTTGCCCTTGTGATCATAAGACATAGGAGCAGAATTAGGCCATTCAGCCCTTTGAATCTTCTCCACCATTTCAACATGGCTGATTTATTATCCTTCTCAACCCCATTGTCCTGCCATTCTTCCTGTAGTCTTTGATGTCTTGACTAATCAGCAGAGCTGTGGAAAGTTGTAAACTCAGCCAGTTCCACCACGGGCACTAGCCTCCCCAGCATCTAGGAGAACTTCAAAAGGTGATGCATCAAAAAGGCATCATCCATCATTAAGGTCATCCATCAACCAGGATATGCCCTCTTCTAATTGCTACCATCACAGAGGAGGTACAAGATCCTGAAGACACACACTCAACACTTCAGGAACAGCTTCTTCTCCTTCGCCATCAGATTTCTGAATGGATAATGAACCCATGAACACTACCTCACTATTTTCCCCTCTCTTTTTGTAATACTGATTTAATTTATTTTTTTATATTTACTTATTGTAATTTATAGTTCCTATTATATATTGCAATGTACTGCTGCCACAGAACAACAAATTTCATGACATATGCCAGTGATATTAAACCTGATTCTTATAATCTGCTTTAAATATACCCGATAAACTGGTCTCCACAGCCATGTGTGGAAATGAATTCCACAAGCTTGCACCTCTGTTCAAAAAGATCTTGTTTGATCATAGCTTTAATTCTACTTTACTGCCCAGTTCCTATAAACCTCAAATACCTTGCAGTACACAGCTTATTTCTCTTAGCCCTGAATATATTTAACAACTCAATTTATTAGCACTTCTTTAACACAAGAGGTTCTACAGATGCTGGAACTATTGAGCAACATGCATGTTGGATTAGACTGTATAACTGTTATTTTCTTTGTAGTTTTAACTGTTATACTTGCTTGTATTTTATATAACTGCTTATATGCATGTAATTGTTTAGTGGTTCCCAGTGGTCACAGTATGTATATGCAAATTATTCAATATGTCCCCGAGTGGTTACAGTTCTTCTGTCTCTCTCTGGAAGTTTCTTGGTATTGCATTATTTGAATAGGGGCTATCTGATTGGTTAGCTCTTATCTACAGATTTGAATGGAATCTGTGGTATAAGAACAGTTGAACATGTTGCTCTGCCATCTTTATTCTTTCCCTGTTCTTTGCTCTTGGCTACTAACCCCTGCTTCACTCTGTTTACAATCCTCTTTATTCTATTAACACTTAATAAAGTGATTGCGAAGCGACAGTTTTATGCTTCTTTTTTAGCTTATGAAAGAACATTGGATCAAAAACATCTGAATCCATCACACACAAAATGCTGAAGGAACGCAGCAAGTCAGGTAGCATTACCATAAATGCAGCCTGGCCTGCTGAGCTCCTCCAGTATTTTGTGTGTATTACACTTAACAGCATTTATACTGGATAATTTGACTTTATTGTGCTTTCTATGTTAATAATTTCACGCTCAGTTACTCTCATTTGAATCTTGGTGCAGCGTGACAGCCTCTGCTGGAAGTTACCACTGAGCAGCACGCAGAGAAGTGGGTTAAGGCTGCTGCTGGCATAGCTGAGGCAGATGGAGGTATAATAGATGATGAAGTACATGGTGGTCGGCTGAGTGATTTTGAGATTCATCAGCTGCAACACATGGTATGGTGCTGAACTCACCACAAACACGCCCACCAGAACCAGGACCATTTTGGTTAGTTGCTTCAGCCGTGCTCTGGGTATAATTACGTCATATCTAAACAATAAACAAATAAAATTATTTATATAAATGCAGCCCAATTCACTTCCTTCATCTGTGTACAGCCTGGGGTCGGCGGTGGGGGAGAAAGCTGTTTCTCATCCTAATAGTTCTTGCTCTAATGCTATGGTGCCCTCTACCATCAGGCAAGAGGTATCATGGCACTAGGACAAGAAGTGTTAGGATGGGAAATAGCTTCTTCCCCCAGGCCAGAAGGCTACTGAACTCCCTGCCACCACCCAAGTCTCATCATGTATGAAGGACCAGTAGAGTTATAATGCTTACTTTGTAACTAGTATTGTATATGCACCTTATTATTTGTTAATTTTTTGGGGGGGTTAACATTACTTTATGTGTTGTGTATGAGTTAGATATGTTGTATTGTGCACCTCGGTCTGGAGGAACATTGTTTTGTTTGTTGGTATAGATGTGTACGGTTGAATGACAATAAAGTGAACTTGAACTGTGTGAGGACAAAGCTATTCTACTTTAAGGATGAAGTAAAAATCACTGAGAGGATCACTGGGGTCTCCTTCCCCACTACTTCTAGACAAAGGGCCCAAAGCATTGTTGAGGCTCCCTACTACCCATCCACTGCCCCCTCCCCCCGGCAAATCTCCTTGACCCTCTACCATCAAGAAGGAGGTACAGGAGCATCAGGGCTGCACTGCCAGACTGGGTAACAGCTACTTCCCTCAGGCTGCACGTCTAATGAATACCCCGCCACCATCGAGGTCTTGTCACTAGGACAGCGAGCTGTTTACTGACTACCTGTGCCTCACAGGTAACTTATTTATGGTAATATTTTGTTTTATCTGCTGTATGTGATACATATCTTGTGGATGCACTGTGGTGTGGAGAAACATTGTTTCGTTTGGTTGTATATATGTACAGTCAGATGGCAATAAACTTGAACTTGGATTGATTAGATCTTACTGGCAGGGTCTCCATAACTGGACTGATGAGCTACAGTTTCGCCACAGACCGGAACACGTAGTTCTGGTCTCCTGTTCTCACTTGAGTGAGTGTGAACTTGTGGGGTTCAGAGGGCACAGATAAATCTCAAACAGCAGACAAAAGCAATTTCTGCACTCCTTTTATGTCGGGGCCCAACCTCTCTCAGAAGCACTTTCTCAGCATGACTGCTAGCTGTTCTGGGCGCCAGGGTGGCGGAGGAGTTCGTGTGGCGCTATTATAGCTCAGGGCGTTATGAAGTTCCGAGATCAATTCCAACACTGCTTGTAAGGAGTTTGTAGGTTCACCCCATGACTGCATGGGTTTCCTCTGGGTGCTCTGGTTTCCTCCCACAGTCCAAAAGTGTACCGGTTAGTAGGTAATTGGTCATGGTAGATTGTCCCATGATTTGGCTAGTGCTAAAGAGGTGGGTTGCTAGAAGGAGTGGCAGTGGGCTGTAAGAGCCTGTTCTATGCTGTATCACTAAATAAATAAATCAGCAAATAAACTAAAAAATTGATATATGATACTCTTGTTTATCCCTTAAAAATGGAAATATGAGGAATCTTTGATTTTTACATTGAACATTACTGCTTAATAAAGGCCCTTTGGCCCACAATGTTGTGCCAACCTCCTTATACCCTACTTAAGATCAATCTCACCCTTCCTTCCTACATAACCCTCCATTTTTCTTTCATCCATTTGCCTGTCTAAGAGTTTCTTAAATGCCCCTTAAGGTACTGTATGCGTTTCCCCCACCACCCTAGGCAGCACGTTCCATGCACCCACTACACTCTGTATAAAAAAATTTACCTCTGATTAGCCGTTTCTGCCCTGGGGAAAGGTCTCTGGCTGTCCACTTCACCCATGCAATATTTACTTTTCTTTTCAGCTGTGCATTGAAGATCAAAACAACTTGCCTGTCAAGAAAACTTTGTTCTACTTTTCCGCTGCCCTCTCTCACTCTAAACTAACATCTTCTGAACTTGCAGTGCTCAGCTCACCGGGAACCCCTCCCAGCATTGAAGTTTGTTTAATGTCATTCCCAGAACACAAGTGTGAAGGAGATCAAAATAGTCGTTATTCCAGATCCAATGCAGCACAAAAAAAGCACAATAAGATAAATAATAAAAAACACAGCAGATATACAGTAAATCTTTAAGATAGCTTCTATACAGTACATAGATTGATTGTAGGTCCATGAAGTGACGCTGGGCACAGGAGTGTCTGTACATAAGGTGACTCTGACAGGAAATGATAAAGTAGTGGGTGGTGGGGGTGTGGAGTGGGAGGAGGTGTTGATCAGCCTTACTGCTTGGGGAAAGTAACTGCTTTTGAATCTGGTGGTCCTGGTGTGGATGCTCTATGCAGCCTCCTCCCTGATTGGAGTGGGACAAACAATCCATGAGCTAGGTGAATAAGATCCTTTATAATGCTACTGGTCCTTTTCTGGCACCTTTCTGTGTATACGTCCTTGACGGCAGGTTGACTGGTGCCAGTGATGTGTTGACCAACCATCAAACTTATCGACAAGGTGTTTTAAGATCAATTAGTGATAAATGCCAGCACCACTCACCTTCCTCGAGTTAAAAAATCCTTAGCTAATCAACAACAAAGATACAATCTTCCATTGCTCATTTTCTCATTCTATGTATTAAACACGTAATTTACCTTCCATTCCTCTTGTTTTCCTGATAAATGTCCCACGTGTAACACAGAATCAAGACGTAGCAAATGAGTATCAGTGGTAAAGGAACGAAGAAAGAAGTTAAGGTGTGATACAACGTATACCTGTAATAGGACCGAAGAGAAGCATATTAGTTTTAACCATTATTTTAATCGGCGCTTGCCCAAAGTTCTAAAGTTGTTTTGTTGTTTTTGTTGCATGTTGTATCCACCACCATAAATTCCTATTACATGTAAATGTATATCAAAGTTCCAAGTGAATTTACTATCAAAGTAAATACCTTGGAATTCATTTTCTTGCAGGCTTTTACTGGAGAAATAAAGAAATACAAAGGAATTTATGAAAAACTGTACAAAACAAAGACTGACCAAGGATCAACTTTATTCCCCATGTACATTTACATGTATTAGGAATTTGCTGTGGTGTGTTGGCGCAACATGCAACAGAAACAACATCCAACAGTTATAAAGAATTACTTCCAAAAATAAATCTAGAGGTGAAAGATAAAGGAGGTAATAGATAGAGGGGTAGGTGGGGTGGCTAACTAGAATGGATGACAAGATTAACTGCCCTGGGGGAAGAAATTTAAGATGGAGCGAAGTTTTTTGAATAAACAGTGTTCAAGATGTATTGGACGAATTAGGTTACATGAAGATATGGGTTAGAAGCAGGTATTGGCCATTCTGCCTGCAATCTTATCCTGTCACCCAGTAAGATCATGGTGAAAAGAACTGTGACTAACTCTGTAACTTTTCACACCCCCGGTTTATCAATTACATCTACTTCTGCCTCAAAAATATACAAAGATTCTGCTATCGCAGAGGAAAAGAAATAAAATATTCTAAGAGAGAGGGAGAAAAGAACCACAACCTCAGTTTTAAATGGTTTCCTTACTTGTATTTTTGCATTTGGTAGCTAATGACCAAAATGGGTTAGGTTAAATAGTTGACACAACATCGTGTGCTGAAGGACCTGTATTGTGCTGTAATGCTACTACACTATATGTTTTTAAATCAAGGTGTAGTTGAGGACAGACGTCTTTAGTGAGAAGCTGAGTAATCACATAAAGTAGAAAGTTACAAGGAAGAGTCAAGGTTAGATGAAGCAGAAGGGGATGAAATTCATCAGGAACACAAACAGCAGATTGGAGGGTTCGGCTCAGTGCTTTTCATCTCTACTGTAGATTCAATCTGACCCACCCTCTATCTCATCATAGAACAATACACATTCAAAACACACCAAATGCTGTTGGAACTCAGCAGGTCAGGCAGCGTCTATGGAGAGGAATAAACAACAAGGTGTGGCGGTGAGGGCAATCAATTTAGAGTGCAAGCGGCTGCCAATCAGGGTTCGTTTCCCGCCACTGTCTGTAAGGAGCTTGTATGTTCTCTCTGTGGCCACGTGGGTTTCCTCCGGGTGCTCTGGTTTCCTCTCGCAGTCCAAAGACATACAGGTTAGGGTTAGTACTTTGTGGCCGGCTATGTTGGCACTGGAAGTGTGGCAATGCTCGTAGACCACCCCAGCACAATTCTGTTTTGGCCATTGATGCAAGCAACACATTCCACCGTATGTTTCGATGTACCTGCAACAAATAAAGCTCATCTGTCATCTTTAACTCTCTCTAAGCAGTCGACATTTCGGGACGAGATCCTTAATCGGGACTGGAAAGGAAGAGGGAAGATTCCAGAATAAGAAGGTGTGGAGAGGGGAAGGAGTACAAGGTAGTATGTGGCAGGTGAGGGGAAGGAAAGTGGGTGGGATCTCGAAGTTCTAACAAGGCAAGGGTTAAGGTAATGTCCAGGCAAGGATAGTTGACCGACAGCATGCAATCAGCCTGGGTAAGAAAGCTCTTTGAAGAACATATCTCCCCCATTAGCCCAGCATGAAGCCAGAGCTATTTGGCATACTGAGACAAGATGAGGATACAAATGAAGCATTTTAGGGTGACACTTACTATTGGTCAGTTATTTTACCATTATTAGCATTTAAGCAATTTTATTGGGTATTAACATCTTATTATCATAATATAATTGGTGATTGGTTATGCAAATAAGGAATGTGAATATCCACAAGATTACCAATTGGTGAATATCTGTATCCAGTGAGTCAATTTTTGTTTAAAAATGGCGTATCTTTGTTCAGACTTCTGAGCAGTTTGATGACGGGGCCATGCTGGTCTCCTTGTGCACAAGTAAATAAAGTGATTGAGGAATGAGTGTGCGGTTATTTTTTTAAAATTTATTTAGAGATAGCGCAGAGCACAACCTTCCAGCCCAATGAGCTACAACACCCAGCAATCCACCTTATTTACTGTTACCTAGTCACAGGACCAATTAATCTACTAACCAATGCGTCTCTGCACTGTGGGAGAACACCCATGTGCTCATGGGTAGGATGTACAAGCTTCTCACAGGTCCAGCATCTGAATAGAACTCTGAATTCAAATACCCTGAGCAGTAATAATGTCCTGTTAAGCGTTGTCAGAGACTACTTAATCATCGTGGTAACATAGCAGTTAGTGCGACGCTATTACGGCTCGGGTGTCAGAGTTCAGAGTTCAATTCTGACGTCACTTACGAGCAGTTTCAACACTCTCCTCGGGGAATACGTGAGTTTACTTTGGGTGCTCTGGATTCCTCCCACAGTCCAAAGGTTAGTAGGTTAATTGCTCATTATGAAGTGTCCCGTGATGATAGTGGGGTTAAGTCAGGGGTTGCTGGGCAGCATGGCTCGAAGAGCCTATTCCGTGCAGTATCTCTAATAATCGGGGACAACACTCCCATCTTTTCCCTGTGGTTTGCAAATGATTTCCCCCCCATGTGTCCGTCCAGTTCTTTATTTTTTAAAAAAAGCTCCGACTTCCACCAACCTTACCAGCAGAGAGTTCAATTCAAATTTGATCATGGATGCTTCTGGATGCAATGTTTTTAGGTTTAAGTGTAAACCCTAGAGTGATTAAAAAGATGCACGTCAAGCATTTTCGGCAAAGCGCTTCGACCATACGACAGAGGAACAGAAGGGAATTCGACTCAATGAGTCTGCTGCAGCATTTCATCATGGCTCACTTATCTTCCACCTGAACCCCATTCCCCTGCCTTCTCCCCATAACCTTTGAAATCCTTACTAGTGAAGAGCCTATCAACTTCCACTTTAAATGTACGCAGTGATTTGGCCTCTATGGCTGCCAGTGGCAATAGACGCCACAGATTCACTTAGGCATCTTATTTTCAAATACACTTACCAAAGTATGTCCTGGGGTGAAGTCAGATCAAAAGCACAGCTTTCCAGGCCATCCTGAAATTAAATGACTTTTGCGTGCATCCAGGATGGAAGAACCAATACGAGGGAAATTGCCCAAAGGCTCACATTGATTTTAATGGTTTTTGACCTGGTTCTGAAATTTGCCAGACTGAATAGATGAACAAGAGCCAGGTACCTAGGAATGAGATATTGAGTAGACTTTCAGAAGCACAGCAGTCATAACTGATTAACTCAGTCTGCATTTGTAAATCATATAAGACATGGTTTAGTGATATCCTCCTGCCTCTGTTGAAGATATGGAGTTTAACCAAACTCCACAATAGCTATGAGGCGTGTAGATAGAATAAAGGCAAGCAGTAGCAGTGATCACTGGAGATGAGCATGATGTTCTCCTAAGGGGTTGTCTATTGGTGGGTCCTCAGGAGGCTGTAGAGGCCGAACCAGGATCCACATATTCCGCTGCAGTGTGGGCATGAGTAAGTGGTGGCTGTGGTTAGTGACTGGGCCTTTTGGTTGCTCAGTCCCTCCTTTCACAACTGCCACTTCATCTCTGCTACACAGTGGAGCTTGCTTTCATGTGGCACAGCTCCCTCTTAAGACCACAAGATATGGGAGCAGAATTAGGCTGGTTGGCCCATCGAGCCTGCTCCACCATTTCATCCTGGCTGATCCATTTCCCCCTCTCAGCCTCAACTTCCTCCCTCCATGCCCTGACCAACCAAGAATCCATCAAGTTCTGCCTTAAATGCTGTTAAGACCTGGCCTCCACAGCCACCTGTGGCAATGAGATGGAGAAGAATAGTTGCCTCCTGGACATCCTAATACGACAGAAACCGGACGGCAGACTCAAGTTTAGCATCTATCAGAAACCCACTCAGATGGACTTATACCTCAGCTATACCAGCCACCATCACGCCTCCCAACATAGAGCAGTTCCTTCTACTTTGATTAGCCATGCAAAAACTATTTCAGACCCGGAGAGTCTTCATGAAGAAATAAGACAATTATGCACGACGTTCCTATAGAATGGCTACAAGGTGAAGGAAATTAATCAAGCCCTTAAAAGGGCCAACAGGAAAACCAGGAAACCTAACAATGATGAGGAACCCATCGCTACTGCCCGTCTTCCCTATGTTTCCACAGTTTCTGGAAGGATGGCCAGGATCCTGAAGCAATACTGGATTAATACCACCCACAAACCCATAAGGAAGCTCAAATCACAGTCTATATGGGTCAAAGATGACCTGGCTGGTGTTTACAGGATTCCCTGTGAATGTGGAACACTGTTTATCGACCAGACAGGACAAACAGTGGAAACCCACATCAAGGAGCACAGGCAACACACATAAAAGTTGCTGGTGAACGCATCAGGCCAGGCAACATCTCTAGGAAGAGGAACAGTTGACGTTTCGGGCCGAGACCCTTCCTCAGGACTAACTGAAAGAAGAGCTAGTAAGAGATTTGAAAATGGGAGGGGGAGGGGGAGATCCAAAATGATGGGAGAAGACAGGAGGGGGAGGGATGGAACCAAGAGCTGGACAGTTGATTGGCAAAAGGGATATGAGAGGATCATGAGGCAGGAGGCCTAGGGAGAAAGAAAAGGGGGAGGGGGGAAAAAGCCCAGAGGATGGGCAAGGGGTATAGTGAGAGGGACAGAGGGAGAAAAAGGAGAGAGAGAAAAAGAATGTGTGAATATAAATTAATAACGGATGGGGTACGAAGGGGAGGTGGGGCATTAGCAGAAGTTTGAGAAGTCAATGTTCATGCCATCAGGTTGGAGGCTACCCAGATGGAACATAAGGTGTTGTTCCTCCAACCTGAGTGTGGCTTCATCTTTACAGTAGAGGAGGCCATGGATAGACATATCAGAATGGGAATGGGATGTGGAATTAAAATGTGTGGCCACTGGAAGATCCTGCTTTCTCTGGCGGACAGAGCGTAGGTGTTCAGCGAAATGGTCTCCCAGTCTGCATCGGGTCTCACCAATATATAGAAGGCCTCATTGGGAGCACCGGACACAGTATATCACCCCAGCCAACTCACAGGTGAAGTGTCACCTCACCTGTTAGGACTGTCTGGGGCCCTGAATGGTGGTAAGGCAGGAAGTGTAAGGGCATGTGTAGCACTTGTTCCGCTTACAAGGAGCACAGGAATGCATCAGTTTGGGTTACCCGGAGCAACTGGTAGTACCAGAAACATACATCAAAGTTGCTGGTGAACGCAGCAGGCCAAGCAGCATCTATAGGAAGAGGCGCAGTCGACGTTTCAGGCCGAGACCCTTCGTCAGTTAGTCCTGACGAAGGGTCTCGGCCTGAAACGTCGACTGCGCCTCTTCCTATAGATGCTGCTTGGCCTGCTGCGTTCACCAGCAACTTTGATGTATGTTGCTTGAATTTCCAGCATCTGCAGAATTCCTGTTGGTAGTACCAGAACACTGCTTTCGTAATGGCCGTAGGATTGACTTCAACAGCACAACACTGCTTACTGTTCTGGGACCGCCTGGTGAAGAAAACATTGAAATAAAACTGGAAGAAAAGAATTTTAACAAGACGAAGGTGTTGCTCTGAGTAAGAACTGGAATTTGATTGTAGGATGGGAGAGCGAAAAACCTGATTTGGTGAAGACTAATTGATCAGTGCAAAGCAACACATTTCAAAAGATTTAACTATCATAACAAAGAAATGAACTGCTGAAGGAACTGGTATTGTATTTGCATCCTGAGGGTTGCTATCCTAACTGTTAAAATTCAGAATACCAATGATGCTGGATATCTAAAATAAAATATAAAATGCTCAAAAATACCTAGCAGGACAAGTGGAAACTGCAAAGACAAAAAGAACTAACATTTTCAAATTACCAATTTTCAGCTTATGGACTTGAAATGTTAATTCTGTTTCTGAATTTGCATACGCTGCCTGACCTGTTGAATATGTCCATCTTATTAACCAGTTGATTGAACGCTGGAGATAATTTCCAGGATGAATCATGTTTTTTTTTACCCTTTCATGTAATGCACATCCCATATTGGAAAGTCCCCAGGAATCCAAAGTGACTGAGATCTCAGTATACAGTTGTTGAGCTTAATATATACTGTGTGACCACTTTATTAGATACTTCCTGACTTGATAAAGTGGCCACTGAGTGTATGTTCATGATCTTCTGCTGCCGTAGCCCATCCACTTCAAGGTTCAATGTGTTGTGCCTTCAGAGATGCTCTTCTGCACACCACCGTTGTAACACATGGTTTTGGTTATTTAAGTTACTGTTGCTTTCCTGTCAGTTTGAACCAGTCTGGTCATTCTCCTCTGACCTCCCTCATTAACAAGTCTTTTTTTGCCACTGAACAGGTGCTCACTGGATGCTTTTGTTTTTTGCTCCTCATCCCAACAGGTTTTTCGCTCTCCGCCTTGTTTACAATCAAATTCCAGTTTTTGCATCATTTCCTGTAAACTCTCAAGACTGTTGTGCATGAAAATCCCAGGTCTGGCAATAACAATCATTCAACAGTCAAACTCACTTAGATCACATTTCTTCCCCATTTTGATGCTTGGTCTGAACTACAACTGAATCTCTTGACCATGTCTGCATGCTTTTATGCATTAAGTTGCTGCCACATGATTGGGTGGTTAGATATTAGCATTAACAAGCAGGTGTTACAGGTGTACCTAATAAAGTGGCCACTAAGTGTATATCACACTTACCACCCTGAGGTTCATTTCCTTGCAGGATTCACAGTAAATATAAAGAAACACAATAGCATCAATGAAAAATTGCACACCAACAAGGACAGATCAACAACCAATGTGCAAAAGACAACAAATATTGCAAATACAAAAAAGAAACCAAAATAATAAGATAGGAAGATAGATATTTAGAATGAATATTGAGAACATGTGTTGTAGAGTCCTTGAGAGTCCAGGGGTGGTGAAATCAGTTCAGATTTTCAATCTGCCTCCTATATGCTAATTTGTTACCAACTTTGATACGGCTAGCAACAATTGTTGCCCTCGGAGCTGTACTTGGCCTCACTGCCATTAGAGCAGGGGCTAAGCACACACCCTTGTGCACCTGTGCTGATGGTAAGTTAATTAGAGGAACACCAGAGATAATTTTCCAAGATGAATAATGTCTTTTTTTTTACAAAAAACTCTTCCAAGTAATGCACATTCCATCTTGAAAAGTCTCCAGGAACCCAAAGTAACCTAGTTTTCAGTGCCTGTTTGTTGAACTTCATATAGATAAATATGGAGTTGTTTCTTTGAATCATTTTTAACATTTGTTAAATGAACAAGTTGTGTTCATGCTTACCTGTCCAGGCTCATAGCTGTCATAATTGCACAAGATGCAACCTGGTTGCAACTGTCCAGTGAGGTGATAATGGTGCAGGCAGTGCTGCCAAGCACCCACTCTCCCCCTCGTGCCCACCGATGGATGAGGAATGGCATTCCAATCACATGGACCAAATCCGCCACTGCCAGGTTACAAATATAAATATCTGGGATGGTCCTCCTCGCAGACCTGAAATAGACCCACCTATGATCAGCACTGGATTATTTTATTTTTTTATTATTTAGAGATACGTTGCAGAATTGGCCCTTCTGGCCCAATGAGCTGTGTCACTCTGCAACGTCCCAATTTAACCCTGGACTAATCACAGGACAATTTACAATAACCTACTAACTGGTACATCTTTGGACTGTGGGAGGAAACCAGAGCACCCGAAGGAAATCCACATGCATATGGGTAAGTATGTGCAAACTTTCTTACAGAGAATGCTGGAATTAAACTTTGAACTTCGATGCCCTGGGCTGAAATAGCGTCGTACAAACCACTATGCCATTCTACCTGCTTCACTGCTTTTTCTCAACACAGCTTTGTTTGGATAGAATAATGGGAGCAAAATGCCACACAGGATTTCTTTTTACAACAGCACATATTCAGTTAACTCACGGAAGGCAAGTGAAAGCATGAGCAGGAAGGAGAATGCAATGAGACTCCAATGTGACTAAACAAGTTGTGCAAATGGACCAGTCCCTAGCAGATGCAGTTTAGCATGGACGGATGTGAGGATATGCAAAGTGTTTATCCTCAACACTGGTGCCCCACAAGGCTGTCCGCTCATCCCCCGCTCCTCCACTTTCTGTACACTCATGATTATGCAGCCAGATTCTGGTCTAACTCAATGCAGCAGTTTATAAACGGGCTGTTCATTCCTAAACACAAGAGATTCTGCAGATTCTTTTTCCTGACCTGCTGAGTTCCTCCAGCATTTTGTGTGTGTGTTGCTCAACATTTCCATCATCTGCAGAATATCTCGTGTCTATTTTCTATGTTCTGTATTCTTTTAACTACCTTGATGTACTCATGAATTGCCCAAACTCTACCTCACTGAGGCCAAATGGCAGCACTCTGACACCTCCCCTTACTTACCCCTGGAACAGGACCCCACCAAAAAACATCAAACCACCGTCTCCCGCACCATCACCGCCCTTATCAACTCCAGAGACCTTCCATCCTCAGCCGCTAAACTCATTATTCCCACACCCCACACCACTCGGTTTTACCTCCTCTCCAAGATACACGAGCCTGACTGTCCCAGTAGACCCATGGTTTCTGCCTGCTCCTGTCCCACCGAACTTGTATCTGCCTACCTGGACTCCATCTTGTCACTCATAGTTCAGTCCCTCCCCACCTACATCCGGGATACATCCCATGCCCTCCACCTCTTCAATAACTTCCAGTTCCCTGGTCCCGACCACTTCATTTTCACTATGGATGTCCAATCCTTATACACCTCTATTCCCCATCAAGAAGGCCTCAAAGCCCTCCGCTACTTTCTGGATAATAGACCTCACCAGTTCCCTACCACCACTACCCTCCTCCGGTTGGTGGAACTGGTTCTCACACTTAATAACTTCTCTTTTGGCTCTTCCCACTTACTTCAGACTAAGGGTGTAGCTATGGGAACTCGCACGGGCCCCAGCTATGCCTGCCTCTTCGTTGGTTATGTGGAACAGTCTGTGCTCCAAACCTATTTTAGTACTGCTCCCCAACTTTTCCTTCGGTACATTGACGACTACATTGGTGCTGCTTCCTGCACCCATGCTGAGCTCGTCAATTTCATCGACTTTACTTCAAACTTTCACCCAGCCCTCAAATTCACTCGGTCTATCTCAGACACTTCTCTCCCCTTTCTCAATCTCTCGGTCTCCATCTCTGGAGACAGACTGTCCACTGACATCTTCTACAAGCCCACTGACTCTCCTAACTACCTCGATTACACCTCTTCCCATCCCACCACATGCAAAAACGCCATTCCCTATTCCCAGTTCCTCCGTCTCCGCTGCATCTGCTCCCAGGATGAGGCTTTCCGTTCCAGGACATCTCAAATATCCTCTTTCTTTAAGGATCGTGGTTTCCCTTCTACCATCATCAATGATGCCCTCACTCGCATCTCCTCCATTTCCCACACTTCGGCCCTCACCCCATCCTCCCGCCACCACAACAGGGACAGAGATCCCCTTGTCCTCACCTACCACCCCACCAGCCTCCGGATCCAGCACATTATCCTCCGCAACTTCCACCACCTTCAACAAGACCCCTCCACTAAGCACATCCTTCCCTCTCCACCCCTCTTAGCTTTCCGCAGGGATCGGTCCCTCTGCAACTCCCTTATCCACATGTCCCTCCCCACGGATCTCCCACCTGGCACTTATCCCTGTAAGCGTAAGTGCTACACCTGTCTCTACACCTCCTCTCTTGCCACCATTCAGGGCCCCAAACAGTCCTTCCAGGTGAGGCAACACTTCACTTGTGAGTCTGTTGGGGTCATCTATTGCATCTGGTGCTCCTGGTGCGGCCTCCTCTACATCAGTGAAACCCGACGCAGATTGGGGGACCGCTTCGTCGAGCACCTCTGCTCTGTCTGCCACAATAGACAGGATCTCCCGGTTGCCACCAACTCTGCTTCCCATTTCCATTCAGGTATGTCCATACATGGCCTCCTCTACTGCCACGATGAGGCTAAACTCAGGTTGGAGGAGCAATACCTCATATACCGTCTAGGTAGTTTCCAGCCCGTTGGTATGAACATAGAATTCTCCAACTTCCGGTAATTCCCTCCCCCTCCCTTCCTCTATCCCTATGTCACTCTGTCCCCTCCCCCAGCTGCCTATCACCTCCCTCATGTTTCCGCCTCCTTCTACTACCCTATTCCTTCTTCACCTTTCCTGCCTATCACCTCCCTGCCTCTACTCCCCCACCCCTTTTTCTTTCCCCTTACTGGTTTTTCACCTGGAACCTACCAACCTTCTCCTTCCCACCCTCCCCCCACCTTCTTTATAGGGCCTCTGCCTCCTCCCTCTTCAGTCCTGACGAAGGGTTCCGGCCCGAAACGTCGATTCATCGTTTCCACGGATGCTGCCCGACCTGCTGAGTTCCTCCGCGTGTTGTGAGTGTTGCACAAAGTTTTTCACTGTGTCTCAGCACACATGACACTAATAAACCAACACCAGGTAGACAGATCAGCCATGGTTTTGTTGAATGGAGGAGGAGGTTTCAAGGGTCAAATGACCTCCTGTATGTGATTTCCTTTGTGTTGTGTTCCATTTCCTTGCAAGGCCAAACATAAACTTTATGCTGAAATAAAAACCCAAAATTCTGCAACATTTGATCGGTACAACACTGCAGGCCGAAAGTCCTGTGCCTATGCTGTACTATTCTATAGGATATAGGAGGAGAATTAGGCCATTGGGCCCATCAAGTCTGCTCCACCATTTCATCATAGCTGACCCACTTTCCCTGTCAGCTCCAATCTCCTGCCTTCTCCCCTTAACCCTTCATACCCTGACTAATCAAGAACTTAAAACTTCTGCCTTAAATCCACCCACTGACTTGGCCTCCGCAGCCACCTGTGGCAATGAATTCCACAGACTCACCACTCTCCAGCTAAAGAAATTCCTCCTCATCTCTATTGTAAAAGGACGTCCCTCTATTCTGAAGCTGTATCCTCGGGTCCTAGACTACCCCACCGTGGGAAGCATCCTCTCCACATCTACTCTCTCGAGGCCTTTCACCATTCAATAGGTTTCAATGAGATCATCCCTCATTCTTCTAAGTTCCAGTGAATACGGGCCCAGAGCCACATGTTCTATGTTCTAGGCTCTTCGGAGCGCAAAACAGAGTTTTTCTCTTCATCTACCTTTATGATAAATCTTTTTGTTAAACTACCCTTTTACACTTTTTTTACTCACTTTTTTTAACCAAAATATACTTTATTCAGAAATAAAATTGTGTACAATAAACCATTCAATGTCTGTCAATCCTTTACATATGTTCCCATTACGGTCTCTACATATCCACACTTTTGGTCACCCACATGGCACTCCGTTGGTTCACCTTTCCACACCATTGTTGAGGGGTATGTACAAGTTAGTAAAATTAATGATAATAGCCACAACAGAATTCTGTGTTGCCCTGTCACATCTCTCACTTATGTGTAAAAGTAAATCACTACTGCGCTCAAAATAAGAACTAAACATCGATGTTCATTAATTATTTTACAGATTTTCAGACCAATAGCTCAATTGACTTTCCAAACGCTTTTAATTTTGATTTTCTACCTGATGATTGTAAATAAGATGAAAATATTTCCGAAGAACCCTGTTGAACAGAGAATGCTAATGAATGAAGGAAGAAGGATGGTTTCAAATATGTTGATCAGTTGGTAATCATATAGAATGCTTTCCGACGTGTTTATCCATTCAGATCCATTATTCCAAGCCCAGTGCAGTGTTTGGGACCCATTCATAGCTTATATAGTTCAGATTCTTCGTTCTGTAATAAGTAATAAATAGTATTAGTTCTTGAGCCAATGAAGGATGAACAGCTCAATTAAGGGATAAAAGTAGATAGCCTCCAACTTGATTGCATGAACATGAATTTTTCAAATCACTGGTAATTTTTTCCCCTCCTCCTTCGCTTCCTTCCATGGACCACTCCCCTCTCCTATCAGATTCCTTCTTCTCCAGCCCTTTACCTTTTCCACCTATCACCACCCAGCTTCTTACTTCACCACCCTCCCCCACTTACTTGGCTTCACCTATCACCTTCTAGCTTGTACTCCTTCCCCTCTGCTCCCTTCTTATTCAACATCTTCCCCTTTTATTCCAGTCCTGATGAACGATGTCAGCCTGAAATGTCGACTGTGTATTCACTTCCATAGATGCTGTCTGATCAGTTGAGTTCACCCAGCACTGTGTGCGTGTTGCTTTGGTTTTCCATCATCTGCAAATTCTTTTTTAAGACCATAAGATATAGGAGCAGAATTAGGCCATTTGGTCCATCGAGTCTACTCTGCCATTTCATCATGGCTGATCCATTTTTCCTTTCAGCCCAATCTCCTACCTTCCACCCATATCCCTTCATGCACTGATCAACTAAGAATCTATTACCTCTGTCTCAAATATAAAGACTTGGCCTCCACAGATGCCTGTGGCAAAGAATTCCACGGATTCACCACTCCTTGGCTAAAGAAATTCCTCCTCATCTCCGTTCTAAATGGACGTTCCTCCATTCTGAGGCTATCTCCTCTGGTCTTAGACTCTCCCACCATAGGAAACATCATCTTCATATCCACTCTGTCAAGCCCTTCCACCATTTGGTAGGCTTCAATGAGGAAACCCCTCATACTTCTGAATACAGGCCCAGAGCCATCAAACGCTCTTCATATGACAAACTGTTCAATCCGAGGAATCATCTTCATGAACCTCCACTGAAGCTTTCCAGTTTCAGCGTATCCTTTCTAAGATAAGGTGCCCAAAACCGCTCACAATACTCCAAATGAGGCCTCACCAGTGCTTTATAAAGGTTCAACATTACATCCTTGCTTTGATATTCTAGTCCACTTGAAATGAATGCTAACATTGCATTTGCCTTCCTCACAACAGACTCAACCTGCAAATTAACTTTTGGGGAATACTGCACAAGAACTCCCAAGTCCTGTTGTGCCTTAGATTTTTGTATTTACTCTCCACTTAGAAATTAGTCAACCCTTTCATTTTTCCTATCTAAGTGCATTACTGTACACTTCCCAATACTGTATTCCATCTGCCACTTCTCTTAATCTGTCTAAGTACTTCTGTAGCCTCTCTACTTCCTCAAAACTACCTGCCCCTCCACCTATCTTCATATCATCTGAAAAGTTTGCAACAAAGCCATCAATTCCATCATCCAAATCATCAACGTATAACATAAAAAGAATCAGTCCCAACACAAACCCTGTAGGACACCACTAGTCACCAGCAGCCAACCAGAAAAGGCTCCCTTTATTCCTGTTCTTTGCCTCCTGCCAATCAGCCACTGCTTTATCCATGTTGGACTTGTAGCTTGTTAAGCAGCCTCATGTGTGTCAGCTTGTGAAAGACCCTCTGAAAATCTTAGTACATAACGTCAACCAATTCTCTTTTCTCTATCCTGCTTGTTATTTCTTCAAAGAATTTCAACAGATTTTTCAGGCAATATTTTCCCTTGAGGAAACCATGCAACTATGGCCTATTTTATCATGTGCCTCCAAGTACCCTGGTCATCCTGACCAGGCTGTCCACTGAGGACAGACTAATTGGCCTATAATTTCATTTTCTTCTGCCTCTCTCCCTTCTTGAAGAGTGGAGTAAGATGTGCAATTTCCCAGTCTTTTAGAATCATTCCAGAATCCTGTGATTCTTAACAGATCATTACTAATGCCTCTGAAATCTCTTTAGCCATCTCTTTTGGAACCTTGAGGATTACACCTTCTGGTCCTGGTTCACACAGTTCATGACCCCTGACACCAGGAACTTCCACCATACTGCTAGTGTCTTCCACGGTGAAGACTGATGCAAAATACTTATTCAGTTCATCCACCACATCTTTGTCCCCCCATTACTACCTCTCCAACATCATTTTCCAGCAGTCCAGTATCCACTTTCGTCTCTCTCTTACACAATGCATCTGAAGGAACTTTTGGTATCCTTCTTAATATTATTAGCTAGCTTACTTTTGTATTCCATCTTTACCTTCTTAATGTTTTTTTTTAGTTGTCTTCTATTGGTATTTAAAAGCTTTCCAATCCTCTAACTTCCCACTACGTTTTGCTCTATTATATATCCTCTCTTTTGATTTTATGTTGGCTTTGACTTCTCTTGTTCAACACAGTTGTGTCATCTTGCCTTTAGAATACAATATTTCTTCCTCTTTGGGATGTATATTTCCCGAGTCTTACAAATTGCCTCCAGAAAATCCAGCCATTGCTGCTCTGCAGTCATCCTTGCCAGTGTTCTTTTCCAATCAATTATGGCCAACTCCTTGCTCATGTAATTCCCTTTAGACTACTGTCATAACGATAACACCTATCAGGGTCTTTTTACCCTTGCACTTCCTTAGCCCTATTGAAAATGAATCAAAACCTTCAGACTCTATGTCACCTCTTTGATTTTTTAAAAAAAGAGCAACACCACCCCCTCTGCCTTCCTGCCTGTCCTTTCGATACAATGTGTATCCTTGGACATTAAGCTCCCAGCTATAATCTTCTTTCAGCCATGATTCAGTGATGCCTACAACGTCATACATACTCAACTATAACTGTGCTGCATCTACCTCATTCTCTATACTGCGCACATTCAAATGTAATACCTTCAGTCCTATATTCACCCTTTTCAAATTTGTCCACATTTTCCCAGACTCATCCTGTTGACCGTAATTTTGCCCTGTCGTCAGCCTCTCCTTGCTAGGAGTCTCACTACACATTGCCTCTGTCTGTAAACCAACTACTGTACCTCATCTTCCACACAATCACTCTAGTTCCCATCCCTCTGCCAAATTAGTTTAAGCCCAGCTGAACAACTTTAGCCAACCCGCCCACAAGGATATTGGGCTGCTTTGGGTTCAGGTGTAACCTGCCTCTTTTGTACAGGTCATACTTTCCCCAGAAAAGATCCCAATGATCCATAAAACTGAACCCTTGCCCCAATTCTTCTGCCACACATTCACCTGCCAAGTTATCCTATTCTTCCCCTCACTGGCAGGTGGCACAGACAGCAACCTCAAGATTACTACCCCGGAGGTCCTATTTCTCAGTTTTCTACCCAGCTCCCAAAAATCTCTCTTCAGGTCCTCCTCACCTTGTCTACCCACATCATTGGTGCCAATATATACCAAAACTTCTGGCTGCTCACCCTCCCCGTTGAGAATGGCATGTACCCACTTTGAGACATCCCTGATCCTGGCACCAGGGAGGCAACATGCCAACAGGGTGTCTCTATCACACCCACAAAACCTTGTCTCTGTTCCTCTGACTAAGGAATCTCCTATCACCACTACTGTCCCCTTCACCTCTCTGCTCCTCTGAGCCTCAGCACCAGACCCACTGTCACTGTGGGCACCCCCCCCGCCATAGGTTGTCCCCCTCAAGAGGATCAAAAGTTGAAAACTCATTACTGAGGGGAACGGCCACAGGTGTAAGTACTCAGCATGGGCTGTGCATTTCCCCTCCTTCCCCTGACAGTCACCCAGTTACATGTCCCGTGCAACCTAAGGGTGACTACCTCCCTGTAGCTCCTGTCTATCACCTCTTCATTCTCCTGAATGAGTTGGAGGTCATCAAGCAGCAGCTCCATTTCCTTAATATGTTCTCTGAGGAGCTGCAGCTTGATGCACCTGGTGCGAATGTGTTTAGCTGGGAGACTGGAGACTTTGACTTCCCACGTCCCTCACAGAGTACAAAACACTGCCCCTGGAGCTATTCCCACTGATCTACTATGCCCTAACAGATGAGGAATGATCAAATAAGAACTGAGAGAGAGTAACTTACAAGACAACTTACCTCACCCAAGTCTGATCTCGCCAAAGCCACTCTAAACCCTGTTGCACTCCAAAAGAATTGCCGCTCACTGGACAGCTGCTCCGTTTGCACCTGAATTGTTTTAAACTGCCCTTTCTAATGAACCCCTCTTGCTGATTGGTTGCTCCTCAACTCAGAGAAACTGCTGTGAAACTCTGCCTTTAAAATCTCGGTTGCCATCCTGAAGATAGGTGGAGGGGATTTTAATTTTGAGGAAGTAGAGAGGCTACAGAAGGACTTAGATTAGGAGAATTGGCAAAGAAGTGGCAAATGGAATATAGTGTTGGGAAGTGTACGGTAATGCACCTTGGTAGACGGAGTAGAAGCATAGACTATTTTCTAACCAGGGAAAATATTCAAAATCTGAGGTGCAAAGGTATTTGGGACTCCTTTTACAGGATACCCTAAAGGTTAATTTGCAGGTTGAATTGCTGGTGAGGAATGCAAATGCTATAACAGCATTTATTTCAAGAGGACTAGAATATAAAAGCAAGGATGTAATGCTGAACCTTTATAAAGCACTGGTGAGGTCTCATTTAGAGTATTGTAAGCAGGTTTGGGCACCTCATCTTAGAAAGGATGTGCTGAAACTGGGGAGGGTTCAAAGGAAGTTCACGAAAATGATTCCAGGATGGAACGTCTTGTCATATGAAGAGCATCTGATGGTTCTGGGCCTGTGTTCAATAGAATTGAGAAGAATGAGGGGTGGCCTCATTGAAACCTATCGAATGGTGAAGGTCTTGATAGAGTGGACGTGGGGAGGATGTTTCTTATAAAGGGAGAGTCTAAGATCAGAGGACACAGCCTCAAAATAGAGTGGTGTCCTTTCAGAACAGAGGAGGAGGAATTTCTTTAACCAGAGAGTGGTGAATCTGTGGAATTCTTTGCCACAGGCAGCTGTAGAGGCCAAGTCTTTATGTATATTTAAGGCAGATGTTGATAGATTCTTGAATGAGCAGGGCGTGAAGGGATACAGGAGAGAAGGGAAGAGACTGGGGCCGAGAGGAAAATTGGATCAGCCATGATAAAATGGCAGAGCAGATCTGATGGGCCAAATGGCCTAATTCTGCTCCCGTACTTTATGGTCTTATGATTAAAGGTAGCTCTTTTTACACAGACAACAGGAATTCTGCAGATGCTGGAAATTCAAGCAACACACATCAAAGTTGCTGGTGAACGCAGCAGGTCAGGCAGCATCTCTAGGATGAGGTACAGTCGACGTTTCAATCCGAGACCCTTCGTCAGGACTAACTGAAGGAAGAGTTAGAGAATTGAAAGTGGGAGTGGGAGGGGGAGGGGGAGATCCAAAATGATAGGAGAAGACAGGAGGGGGAGGGATGGAGCCAAGAGCTGGACAGGTGATTGGCAAAAGGGATATGAGAGGATCATGGGACAGGAGGCCCAGGGAGAAAGACAAGTCGGCGGGGGGGGGAACCCAGAGGATGGGCAAGGGGTATAGTCAGAGGGACAGAGGAAGAAAAAGGAGAGTGAGAGAAAGAATGTGTGTATAAAAATAAATAACGGATGGGGTACGATGGGGAGGTGGGGCATTAACGGAAGTTAGAGAAGTCGATGTTCATGCCATCAGGTTGGAGGCTACCCAGACGGAATATAAGGTGTTGTTCCTCCAACCCGAGTGTGGCTTCATCTTTACAGTAGAGGAGGCCATGGATAGACATGTCAGAATGGGAATGGGATGTGGAATTAAAATGTGTGGCCACTGGGAGATCCTGCTTTCTCTGGCGGACAGGGTGTAGGTGTTCAGCAAAGCGGTCTCCCAGTCTGCATCGGGTCTTGCCAATATATAGAAGGCTGGTGCTCCCAATGTGGCCTTCTATATATTGGCGAGACCCGACGCAGTCTGAGAGACCACTTTGCTGAACACCTATGCCCTGTCCACCAGAGAAAGCAGGATCTCCCAGTGGCCACACATTTTAATTCCACATTCCATTCCCATTCTGACATGTCTATTCTCTGCCTCCTCTACTGTAAAGATGAAGCCACACTCGGGTTGGAGGAACAACACCTGATATTCCGTCTGGGTAGCCTCCAACCTGATGGCATGAACATCGACTTCTCTAACTTCCGCTAATGCTCCACCTCCCCCTTGTACCCCATCCGTTATTTATTTTTATACACACATTCTTTCTCTCACTCTCCTTTTTCTCCCTCTGACTATACCCCTTGCCCATCCTCTGGGTTCCCCCCCCTTGTCTTTCTCCCCGGACCTCCTGTCCCATGATCCTCTCATACCCCCTTTGCCTATCACCTGTCCAGCTCTTGGCTCCATCCCTCCCCCTCCTGTCTTCTCCTATCATTTTGGATCTCCCCCACTTTCAAATCTCTTACTAACTCTTCCTTCAGTTAGTCCTGACGAAGGGTCTCAGCCTGAAACGTTGACTGTACCTCTTCCTAGAGATGCTGCCCGGCCTGCTGCGTTCACCAGCAACTTTGATGTGTGTTGC
This sequence comes from Mobula hypostoma, assembly GCF_963921235.1. Taxonomy (NCBI): domain Eukaryota; kingdom Metazoa; phylum Chordata; class Chondrichthyes; order Myliobatiformes; family Myliobatidae; genus Mobula; species Mobula hypostoma. The sequence continues at coordinate 150,728,224 of NC_086098.1, forward strand.
TCCTTTTACACAACCCTGATGTGGATTGTTCAAGAGAAAGCTGGTACAAGCTCTGCTTTTAAATACTTTTCGTTTAGGAATAAACAGCCTGATTATAGGAGTAAAATCAAACTAACAGCATATTTAAATTTTAGATTAATTTGCCAAATACAAGATCACTGAAACTTTAAGTCTAAGTTGGGAAATGTAATCAGGCTAAATTATTCGGCAAATATAAAAATAGGAGATTCTGCAGATGCTGACTAAAGAGTCAACGTTTCAGGCTGAGGCTTTAGGGTCTGCACAGGCAGGCAGCTCCCAGTCAATATCCAGCTAACAGGAGTCACCTACCACTTGTTTCCAACTCATTACCTGCAGCCTATTTAAATGCAGTTCTCATCCACAGTCCTTGTTCATCCATCCTCAACCAGTTACTCCAAGCCTTCAGTTGCCCTGATGCCTTGTCGAGTTAAGCATCAGTCCCCTCTTGTTTTATGTCCCCCCCCCCGCCCCGCATGTTATTTTGTACGCTTATTATTATAAATTATTGCTCACCGCTATTGCGTCTCCACTGCTGCGTTTGGTTCAAGCCTCGTCTATATTTCCTGACAGAGACCCTTCACCAGGACCCTTTACAGCAAATAATAAAGCTTTATGAGAACTGTGAGTAATCGTTTAACAGGATTTGAAATAGCTACACTTTGTCAATAATAAGAAAACAACTTTGACGCGTCGATTTAGATTGTAATCGGAGGAAAGGTGGTATTGCTCACGGATACTGCGGTTTTATTTCGCGCCAAATACATCTTGTCAGGCTCGTCCTCAAAATTGCATTCCTAGTCCATCGTTGTATTTAAGTTTGCTTGCTACTTTGACGGCTAACGGATTTGATTGAGATTAAAGGGGAAACAGTTAATAAAATCCAGATTAAGGTAAATAGACCCGTTTAAGGGCGTCGAAGGAGGCGGGAGAATGGGGTTGAGCGGGTAATAAATCAGCCATGATGAAATGGCGCTGCAGAGTCGATGCGCTAATTCTGCTCTCTTATGGGCTTATAAACTCGTCCGGTTAATTCACTTTCATGAAAATTTGAAATGATCCATAACCATCTAGCGTCGAGCCCCAGTGATTGAGCGCTGGCTGCACTCTCTCTCTCTCTGATTTTCCAAGCATTTTTCTCGCCCATACGCTGCAGGCAGGAAGATGAGACAATGAGCCTGAGACGAAGGTATCGTGGGAGTGCACGATGTGCCGGACTTCCTTCACCCGTCTCCCGTTTCATAGTTCCGAGGAATTCCGGGCCATGTCCGTGCCAGAGAAATTGAAGTCGAATGTGAAACTCTGGAAGTGTGGGAGGAATTGTTCAACCGAGTTTGTAGCATGCCATTAACATCCCAATGCCAAATTTAACATTGTGTTACATCTGAATCATTTCCACCACTTCTGTTACATTGGAATTAATCCCAATCGCTCCCGTCCCTCATTACAAGTAAGCGCTTCGACGACATCAGTAACACACACACAATGCTGGAGGAACTCAGCAGGTCAGGCAGCGTCTATGGAGAGGAAGAAAACAGTCAGGATCCGATTAAGGGTCTCGGCCTGAACCGTCCGTCTGTTTATTCTGCCCCGGAGATGCTGCCTGACCTGCTGAGTTCCTTTACCATTGTGTGTGTGCTACTCTGGATTTCTGGCATCTACAGAATCTCGAGGGTTTATCACAGGTCATCAATTCTGGCTTGGAAGTGAATTCTAAAACTGCCCTCATTTCGTGTCTCCAGCAAGCATGTACAAACTGGGGAGGGTGAGTGTGGACGGGTTCCCACCGTGGCTGTGTGGTTCACACTCACCAAAAGGACCAATTTGAAGACCAGGCTCTTTCCATCAGCGCGGCCATTTTGTACTATCGTTCGCTCCGGTTGCCCCCCGATCGGCACCGCGACCGAGGGGGAACAGTGGGCGGAGGTGGCAGGCCGCAGGCGGGTTATAATGTCAGTAAAAACGCCATTATCCCGACACTGCACTTCGGACCTACAACAAAGAAACCTGTTTTCTGTTGCAGAAGTTCCGTTTAATACTCAAAGACATCTTCTCAACTAAGTGCCCTTGATTATTTTCTTCTGGCGCAGCGTATATTTAAGGGCAAGAATATTCTGACGGGAGTGCAGTTCATAAAAAAGTCGGAAGCTGCTTTATTATCACTGTCTTGTATGAAATTTATGGATGACGGGTCTCGGCCGCAAATGTCGACGGTTTCTCCCCGCCATAAATGCTGCCTGACCCGTTGAGTTCCTCCAGAGTTTTGTACGTGTTACTCCTATGTGAAATGGGTTGTTTTGCGATAGCAGCAGCGTCCAACGACATCAATCACAATAGTGCAAAAGGAAGGAATAGCCAAGCAGGGTACATTAACCTACGCAGGGCAGGCTATGAACGTCTACAAATCAACACTCACAACACGCTGGAGGAACTCAGCAGGTCGGGCAGCATCCGTGGAAAAGATCAGTCAACGTTTCGGGCCGGAACCCTTCGTCAGGGCTGTAGGGGGAAGGGACAGAGGCCCTATAAAGAAGGTGGGAGAGGGTGGGAAGGAGAAGGCTGGTAGGTACCAGGTGAAAAACCAGTAAGGGGAAAGATAAAGGGGTGGGGGAGGGGAGGCAGGGAGGTGATAGGCAGGAAAGGTGAAGAAAGAATCGGGGAAAACACAATGGGTAGTACAAAATCCTGAAATTCTGTGTGGCATTCCTGCGGCGTAGATCTGAGACCTGTAATACTGTAATTTAAAAAAGAGAGACTCGAGTTCATGAATTTACGAGGATAGGTTGAGTTGTTCGCTTTTCTCTTTGGCGTGAGGGAGGATGAGATGCGACTTGACGGAGATTACACGAGATTATAAAAGGCACAGATCGAGTGGATAGTCAGAGGCTTTTTCCCTGGGCAGTTAAGGCTAATCCGGAGGTGGGGGCACGATTTTAAATGGTTGGATGAAAGTATAGGGGAATGTCAGGGGTTAAATTTTATTCTTACACAGGGGGTAGGTGGGTGGAACGCCCTTCCAGGGGTAATGGTGGAGGCAAATGCGTCAGGATCATTTAAGAAACTCTTAGGGATGATAGAAAAATGGAGGGCTATGTTGAAGGGAAGGGTTGGGTTAGAGAAGGTTAAAAGGTCGGCATGTCATCATGGGCCGAAGGGCTTGTGCTGCTCCGTGTTCCCTGATCGAGGATTATGGCACGTGTTTAATGTGACTGGTTTGTTGATATTCCTTTCTTTTTAAATCTTTTTATTGAATAAGTATACAAAAAGGTAAACCTTATAGGCACTAATACACTGTTAAATATAATAAAATTACAGAAGATATTAATACAAAAAAATACTACACACAATGTAATTTAAACATAACGTACCAAGGTAACATAATAGTATACTAATTTTTATATATATATCAATAGGGAAAAGGAAAAAAAAACCCACCGTGCAACTAACTAAAAGCAAAGCAAAGCAATGGGCTAACTTGAAACCAAACAGAGTTAAAAAACTTAAAATCACGTCCTCAATCCCGACCTCCATTAAAAACAGTAAAAAAAACAAGAAGGGTATATATTACATTAAATGAAAATATTGAATAAAAGATCTCCAGGTCTGTTCAAATTTAAATGAGGAGTCATAAAGATTGCTTCTAATTTTCTCCAAATTCAAGCATAATATCGTCTGAGAAAACCAAAAAAAGGTAGTTGGAGCATTGAGCTCTTTCCAGTGTTATAAGATACATCTTTTCGCCATTAAAGTAAGAAATGCAATCATTCTACGGGCTGAAGGGGAAAGATTACTGGAAATTTTAGGTAGTCCAAAGATAGCAGTAATAGGGTGAGGAGAGATATCTATATTCAATACCTTGGAGATAATATTAAAAATGTCTCTCCAAATTCTGCGGAGGACCGCGATTCTTTAAACATTAAAGCATTACCCAGTGCTGCCAACGAACATGGAAGATGTGAGGCCGATTGCAATATTTGAGAGAAGTTTGGATAAGTGCGTGGATGGGAGGGGTATGGAGGGCTTTGTTCCAGGTGTGGGTCGATGGGATCAGGCAGAATAACAGTTCGGTACCGACTGGATGGGCCGAAGGGCCTGATTCTGTGCTGAAGTGCTCGTGGCCACTCTCAGCCTAAGTATCCGCTTCACATGAATAACCTGTTGGCCAGGGAGTGGATGGAAAGTGTCATTTGTTAGCATGGGATAGACTCCGTGGCGCTATCGACGATGTAGTGATTTCAGGTTTACCGATTAACCATAACCAAATACTCGGTGCATGTAAAATATTTGAATGAGTTTTTAAAAAGTCATTTTAAAAAGTTCAAACGGAAACAGTTACGTATCCACCAATAGTTTTATCTCATTGAAAGATCTCTAGATAGACCGTAATTACAAAGTATAAAATAAGACACACACAATGCTAGATAACTCAGCAGGTCGGGGAGCATCTCCGGAGAGGAATAAACAGTCAACGTTTCGGGCCGAGACCATTCATCAGAACTGGAAAGGGAGACAGCTTGCTGAGTTCCTCCAGCACTTTGCATGTGCTGTTGAAGTTTTCCAGCACCTGCATCACCTCGTCTTTCGTAATTCTCTCCTTACCTGTTTGACGCCAATGAGGATTTATAATTTTTTTTTAAATTGGCTTGTGTCTGTTTTCTTATCGGCTTGACTTTCGAAGATGGAGAGAAGTAGTTTCCAGCAGGAAGCTGGTACTGTTGCAACCTCTATGCTCAGTGTATGATAGGGGTATTCATACCTTCTCTTCTCACGTCAACTGAGGAGTAAGAAGAGCGAGAGCTCATTGGACTGGTCCCGGGCGCTTCTTGCGGGGGCGGGGATTCAGCGAGTACGGGGCCAGGAATGGGGCAGGCAACTGGCACCTCCCCTCTTGTTTTTAAATATAATTTTCTAAAACTAAATGAAGATTAAAAACTGAAATACTTTTGCTTGGTCCCAAAGACAAAAGAGATAAATTTAGGAACTTCGCTCCCCTTGTAAACACAGCAAGTCTGGATGTTGTCCTTGATTCATATTTGAATTTTAAATCCCTCATATACTAAATCTGCTTCTAATGATGTTGAAAAACTAATTAGCGACTGTACATTAAATAGACTAGATTATTGCAATACACTTTTCACTATCCCTTTAAAGCAATCTGATCAGAACACCACTGCTAGACTTCTAACTAAAACCACGATGAAGGAACATATCTTTTCCCTCCTAGCTACTCTGGATTGTCTTCAAGATAAAAGAATCAATCTGGGATTGATTTTAAATTTGTCTTCTTTTCAATGTTCTCCATGGTCTGGGACCAAAGTACATCACAGAATCATTTTCGTTTCATTATACTGCTCGAGCTCTCAGATCTCAGATCTTCTTCCGCCGGTCTCTTAAATTTTAACTATCTCCTTCAAAAGATAATTGGCAGGTCAGCTTTGTTGAACTACACTCCTAAACTGTGGAATTAAAGACCTAAAATTATAAGGCATGTAGACTCAGTTGACACTTCTAAATGCCAGCTCAAAACCTATTTATTTAATCTTGCTTTTATCTGACATCTTTTTGTCTTTTATTTCCATGTTTGCACTTTATCCCATTATAAAACACTAAACTATGTTGTTTGTATGAAAAGTGCTCTATAAACTAATTATTATAAGACCGTAAGATATAGGAGCAGAATTAGGCCATTTGGCCCATCGAATCTACTCTGCCATTTCATTATGGCTGATCCATTTCCTTCTCAGCCTCAATCTCCTGCCTTCTTCCATAACCATTCATGCCCTGACTAATCAAGAACCTATCAACCTCGGCCTTAAATATATCCAATAACTTACCTCCACAGACACCTGTGGCAATGAATTCCACAGATTCACCACTCCCTAGCTAAAGAAATTCCTCCTCATCTCCGTTCTAAAAGGATACCCTCTCTTCTGAGACTGTGTCCTCTGGTCCTAAGGTAGAAGGAGATGAGTTATTAACTTCAAACTTTCTGCACAATCACTCAAAGAGTTGAACTGCACATGCATGTAGCGAGAGCTGTATAACTCATCGCCTACCTTAGGCCATGAACTTATCAATCACCCCTGCTGTGGACCACTTTCTGGAGGTCCAAAATGCCGGCTTCTACAAAGAAGGGATCCGTATGCTCCACGACCGCTGGACTAAGTGTGTAAATGTAGGAGGGGACTATGTTGAAAAATAAATGTGCTAGGTTTTCTAAAATTGACTCCTTCTACCTTTGGCCACGTACTTAACAATCACCCCTGGTACGTTCAGACTTCCTGTCTTGGACCCTGGTTGCATGGTCCAAGTTGAAGGTGCAGTGGTGTTGTTGCCTCCAACTGCAAAGTGCTTTTGCATGTTGCCCGGTAACTGGGAAGCCGCAGGAGTGATTGTATGGCCCCTGGAGAGAGCATTTTAGTCCTGATTGATTCCAGACCTCAACACCATCATCTTGAACCACATAACAAAAGGTTTCCTTCCACAGTCCAAACGCATATGAAATATGTTGTTTTGCAGCAGTCCAGTGTAATGCATAAAAAATCTATAAGTTGCAATAAGAAATATATAAATAAATAAGTAGTACGAAAATAGAGCCAGAATAGATCTGTAATGTTCATGGGTTTATGGACCATTCAGAAAATAGTGATGCAGATATTCCTGGGTGGCAGTGACGGGAAAGATGTTTTACTTTCAGATATTTCTCATTTTTAACATGTTCATGGTCCAGTGTTAGACCATTTGGCCCGTCAAATGTTCAAAGTTCAAAGTAAATTTTATTATCAAACTATGTCACCATATGAGATTCATTTCCTTGTGGGCATACTCAGCAAATCTATAGAATAGTGACTTTATATCAAGGCTTTGCCACCACACGGAGCATCATACACAGCGCAATTTCCACTTCTTTTTTTAAATTTAGAGATACAGTGCAGAACAGGCAATTCCAGCTCAATGAGCCACACAGCCCAGCAACCTACAGACTTAACCCTAGCCTAATCGCAGGACAATTTACAATGACCAAATACGTCTACTAGCCCATACGTCTTTGGGCTGTGGGAGGAAATCAGAGCACCCGGAGAAAACTTGCATGCAGATGGGGAGAACATACAAACTTTATTGCAGAGGACGCTGGATTTGAACTCTGAACTCTGCCCTGAGCTACTATGTTACTGTGGCGCCTTGGTAACTTTCCCTTTTGCGCACACCCATCACTTCTCCCATCCCTACCTTCGCTCTCCTGACAACGGAACATCCCTTTCCCAACACAAGCGCGTCTGCACAGCATGTACCCGCGCACATATCCGTGGGAATTGAACCCCAGTCACTGGTGCTGAAAAGAGTTCCAACATTTGTTGGGATGTACCATGGCTGCATTACTGCCTAGCACGGAGGCTCCAATGCTCAGGATCGCGAGAGGTTGCAGAGGGATGATCCCTCACGGCACAACCCTCCCCACCAGCGAGGACATTTTCAAGAGGCAGTCGCTCAGGAAGGTGTCATCCATCACTAAAGGCCAGCATCAACATCGACGTGCCCCCCTCTCATTGCCACCATTGTGGAAGAGGTACAGAAACTCTCACTCAGTGATTCAGGAACAGCTTCTTCCCCTCTGCCATCACATTTCTGAATGGTCCATGAATACACTATTCTTTCTTTGCACAATTTATTTATTTTGTAATTTATAGTAGATGTGTCTTTTCACTGTGCTGGTGCAAAACAACAAACTTTATGACTTAGAAGCCAGTGATAATAAACTTGACTATGGTTATTATTTCAATCATTTCCACAGTGTTCCCATCAGGAGGAAACACAGCCAGTCACGGGGAGGGAGAATGTACAAACAAACTCCTTACAGACAGAATGTACAAACTCCTCACTGGTGCTCTGAAGTGTTACACTAGCCCTCTGCACTACCATGCCACCTTACACCACTGAGCCGCTTGGAGGGTGAATACCAAAGACGCACTACCTTAGGGGTGAAGACATTTCTTCTCATCTTTGTCCTGTCCGACCGACCCTCGTTCAGAGGGCATGCCCTCTTCTCATTGCTACTGTCAAGGAGGAGGTACAGGAGCCTGAAGATACACACACTCAACGTTGCAGAAGCATCTTCTCCACTACCATCAGATTTCTGAATGGTCTATGAACCCATGTACATTACCTCACTATTTTTAGGCTCTCTTTATCAGAATCAGAATCAGGTTTGAAATCACCAGCATATGACGTGAAATTTGTTAACTTAGCAGCAGCAGTTCAATGCAATACATAATCTAACAGGAAGAGAAAAAAATAATAAATAAAATAAAACATAATAATAAATAAACAAGTAAATCAATTACATATATTGAACAGATTATTCAAAAATGTGCAAAAAAACAGAAATACTGTATATTAAAAAAGTGAGGTAGTGTCCAAAGCTTCAAAGTCCATTTAGGAATTGGGTGGCAGAGGGGAAGAAGCTGTTCCTGAATCGCTGAGTGTGTGCCTTCAGGCCTCTGTATCTCCTATCTGATGTTAACAGTGAGAAAAGTGCATGCCCTAGGTGCTGGAGGTCTTTAATAATGAACACTGCCTTTCTGAGACACCGCTCCCTGAAGATATCCTGGGTACTTTGCAGGCTAGTGCCCAAGATAGAGCTGACTAGATTTACAACCTTATGCAGCTTCTTTCGGTCCTGTGCAGTAACCCCACCATACCAGACAGTGATGCAGCCTGTCAGAATGCTCTCCATCGTACAACTATAGAAGTTTTTGAGTGTATTTGTTGACATGCCAAATCTTCAAACTCCTAATAAATAATAATATGCACTACTTAATTTATATATATATTTTTTTCTTATTGTAATTTATAGTTTTCTGTTATTGCAGTGTTCTTTGGTTGCAAAACAGCATATTTCATGACATACCAGTGATATTAAACCTGATTCTGATTCTAAGTTGTGATGCCCAACCAAGGGACTCATCTGTCTTGACTTATCCTGCTGAGTTTCTTAGGAAGTTTGCATGTTTCAATAATATTATTTCTCATTCTTCTAAACTCGAGCTTGCTCGTTGTCTTCTTCCTAAGTCTCATCACCCCTACTGGGGCATAGGCTGCCAACAGCAGCTCTCCAGAGTCCTCTATCCTGGGTCAGTCTGTTGGTGGTCCTGGTTGATAGAAGGTTAGTCGGCCCTGTGGTTTCCACTGACTTTTGGCTTCCACCACACAACGTCATATGTCTTTTAAGAGAAGATCTTTCCTCTGCCAGTGATGAGATCTTTGAAGCTTCTATTGGCATTACTGTACCTCATGCCCCACTGTCCTTCTTTTGCAGCTGGGCTTGGACCGTCCATGACAGAGTTCAAGAGAGCAGTCTGGTAGATTTCTCCTCATACAACCATCTCAATGTCCTATGAATGTTGAACGACAGAAAATGTGAATGTTTTTTCTTCCCGTGGATTTAGCTGAAGCTGCATTGATACTCAGTGCAAATGAAGAGCAAACTAAACTGGCAGTCCGGATAATCCTTCAATAACAGCCCACCTGCTTGTCAGCCCATTAAACAGCAGTGTATCAGGTCGGGAAATGAGAGTGGAAAATGTCACATTTAATTTTGCAGCGGGTTCATTGCTGGTGTCAGATTTGTTTTATGGAGAGGGGATTTACTCCTACACTGCAACATCTTGTAATTAGAAAGCAATATCTGAGCTAGACAGTAATAATTGCACAGACGCTTGAATCAGACATCTTCTGGAGGTGGTGTTTAATCAGCAGTTATCAAACCTAATTTTATTTACTTCAGACTCAGATTTATTTATCAAGTGTACATCGAATCATACATTGAAATGCATTAACAACCAACTCAAAGTAAGGGTGCTGGAGGCAGACCACAAGTGTTGCCACACTTTCCAATGCCAACGTAACATGCCCTCCATGTTCAGCAAAACAACACAAACAGCAGCAACAACAATGGGCGGTACAGTAGCGTAGTAATTAGCACAACGCTTTACAGTCCCAGTGACCAGGGTTCAATTTCTGCTGCTGCCTGTAAGGGGCTTGTATGTTTTCCCTGGGACTGCTTGGGTTTCCTCTGAGTGCACTGGTTTCCTCCCACAGTCCAAAGATATACTGGTTAGTAGGTAAATTGTCCCGTGATTAGGCTGGGGTTAAATCGGGGGTTTCTGGGCGGCGAGGCTTGGAGGTCCTAAAGGGCCTGTTTCACACTACCTCAACAAATAAAATAAAAGCTTTGTACTTTATACTTTATTGTCGCCAAACAATTGATACTAGAGCATACAATCATCACAGAGATATTTGATTCTGCGCTTCCTGCTCCCTGGATTACAAATTGATAGTAAAAATTCAAAATTTAAATTATAAGTCATAAGTAGAAAATAGAAAAACAGGAAGTAAGGTAGTGCAAAAAAAAAACCGAGGCAGGTCCAGATATTTGGGGGGTACGGCCCAGATCCGGGTCAGGATCCGTTTAGCAGTCTTATCACAGTTGGAAAGAAGCTGTTCCCAAATCTGGCCGTACGAGTCTTCAAAATCCTGAGCCTGCTCCCAGAAGGAAGAGGGATGAAAAGTCTGTTGGCTGGGTGGGTCGTGTCCTTGATTATCCTGGCAGCACTGCTCCAACAGTGTGCGGTGTAAAGTGAGTCCAAGGACAGAAGATTGGTTTGTGTGATGTGCTGCGCCGTGTTCACGATCTTCTGCAGCTTCAAATGGTCTTGGACAGAACAACTTCCATACCAGGTTGTGGGTTTTAGGGGACCGGCCAAATTTCTTTAGTTTTCTCAGGAAGTAAAGGCGCTAGTGGGCCTTCTTGACAGTGAACTCTGCTTGGTTGGACCAAGTCAGGTCATTTGTGATATTCACCCCAAGGAACTTAAAGCTTTTGACCTGTTCCACTTGCGCACCACCGATGTAAATTGGGTCATGCGGTCTGCTACTCCTTCTGAAGTCAATAACCAATTCCTTCGTCTTGCTAACGTTGAGGGATAGATTATTGTCTTTGCACCATGCCGCCAGATTCTTAATTTCCTCTCTGTACTCAAACTCATCATTACCTGAGATACGGCCTACAATTGTTGTGTCATCAGCAAACTTATATATTGAGTTCAATGGTAACTTGGCTACACAATCATGGGTGTACAGAGAGTACAGCAGGGGGCTGAGTACACAGCCTTGTGGGGCACCGGTGCTGAGAGTGATTGTAGAGGAGAACTTGTCCCCTATTTTTACAGCCTGGGTCCTGTCTGTGAGGAAGTTGAAGATCCAGCTGCAGATCTGAGTGCTAAGGCCCAGGTTCCAGAGCTTAGGAATCTGTTTATTTGGAATGATGGTATTAAAGGCAGAGCTGTAGTCAATGAGAAGGAGCCTTACATATGAGTCTTTATTCTACAGGTGTTCTAAGGAGGAATGTAGGGCCAGAGAGATGGCATCTGCCATTGACCTGTTGCTCCGGTAGGTGAATTGCAAAGCATCAAGGTTGACCGGTAGGCTGTGGTTGATGTGTGCCATAACCAATCTCTCGAAGCACTTCATAGCAATTGATGTCAGAGCCACAGGTCGATAGTCATTCAGGCATGCCACCTTGCTCTTCTTCGGCACTGGGATTATCGTTGCCTTCTTAAAACATGAGGGGATCTTAGACTGAAGCAAGGAGCAGTTGAAGAAATCAGCAAACACTCCAGCTAGCTCGCTCGCACAGGCCCGGAGAACCCGTCCCAGGACGCTATCTGGGCCCGTCGCCTTCCTTGGATTTATCTTCTGGAAGACCCTTCTAACGACCTCCTCGGTGATGATGAATCTCGATGCCACCAGGTCTGGTTCATCCGGAGGAAGCGGGACGCTCTTCTTCTGTTCGAATCTTGCGTAGAATACGTTAAGTTTGTCAGGAAGAGAAGCGCCACAGTTATTGATATTCCCAGCCTTTTCTTTGCACCCAGTGATCTCATTTAGACCTTGCCATAGTCTACTGGCATCCCTCTGGTTAGCCTGTGCTTCCAACTTGACTCGATATTGCCTCTTGGCACCCTTAATGGCTTTCCGGAGTTCACGCCTGGATCCTGTGTAGCGACTGGTATCCCTGGACCTAAAAGCCGCAGCTCTAGCCTTCAAAAGGGACTTGACCTCATAATTCATCCAAGGCTTCCGGTTAGGGAATACCCTGATCGTCTTTGTGAGACACACAGTCCTCTGTGCATTTCCAAATAAAGTCCATGACAGCTGAGACATACTAATCGAGGTTAGCTGCCGAGTCCTTGAATACTAACCAGTCCACCGATTCAAAGTAGTCACGGAGAACCTCATCCATTTCCTCCGTCCAATCAAGCCCTGTTCCTCATTCTTTCCCATCCCTTGGGTATACAGACAGTCCTCAAATCCCCGGACAGGCTGCCTTTGGCCTCCAGCATACTCGCAAACTTGCTGGCTTCAGGCCTTCGACTTTCCCAATGGACTCTCAGACTTGAAGGTGCCAGGTTCCGGCCACCGGGCCTCAGATTCCTGACTTGCAATTGACCTTCAAGCCTCAAGCTTCGGTGCTGACCTAGGAGTTGCCCAAGGACAGCGAATTACCAGTTTGAAAATGGTGTCAAAATTAATCAGAAAAAAGGCACTTATTACAAAAGAGAGCTAAAATATTCTGGTTTGACTCCTGCTAAATATAACAGTTTGATTATTCCTAGAATCATCTTTGATTCTGTCAAGGCGTTCAGAAAAGCTAATTATTTTTTAAGTCACTTGTCTTGAAGTTTAATTGCTTTCACCCTGTGTATCTCTGCTGATTTCTCACTCCATACCCTGCTGACTCTCTTATAGGAAAGTCTGAAGTGAAACACAATTGTTGGAACAGGAGAATTTGATTGAAACACTTCACCCAAATCCAAGGTTTAATATGCCTACATCCAAAGGGATAATTTTACAGAATTGTGAGATAACAGGCTAAAGTTTTACACTACTTTACTGTCCCTTGTATAAATGCCCCTGTGTCTGGCTGAATAAAGCTGGGACCATCGTAGATAATAGAACACGTACGAGTCCTCATCGAAGGGTCAGCTGTGGAAAGAGTGAACACCTTCAAGTTCCTGGGTATCAACATCTCTGAAGATCCTAGAATCCTACAGAAAGTAGTGGATACAGCCCAGTCCATCGTGGGTAAAAATCCCTCCCCACATCTACACGGAGCGCTGTCGTAGGAAAGCAGCATCCATCATCAGAGACCACAACCACATCTGTGGGAATCCACTTGCCCCTGCCTTAGGGTAAGAATAGAAGTATTTGGAAGATTAAAAAATGCAATGTTTGTATTCATTTCAAGAGTACTGGAATATAAAAACAATGATATAATGCTGCGATGAAATTGGTCAGACCACACTTGGAGAATTGTGAGCAGTTTTGGGCCCCTTATTCAAGTTTCAAGATTGTTTAATGTCACTTCCAGTGCACAAGTGTAAAGGACAACAGAAAAATTGTTACTCCAGATCCAATGCAGCATGAGATAAAACACAAAAAAAACATAGTAAGATAAAGAACACAATAATAAAAAATATATAAACACTTAAGATAGCTTACATACATATAGAATGATTGTATGTCCATAAAGTTATGCTAGGCACAGAAGTGACTAACAGGAAATGATAAAGTAGTGATGGGTGGGGTGGTGGGTGGAGGTGCTGATCAGCCTTATTGCTTGGGAAAAGTAACTGTTTTTGAGTCTGGTAGTCCTGGCAAGGATGCTATGTAGCCTCCTCTCTGATAGGCATGGGACAAACGGTCCGTGGCAGGGTGGGTGAGGTTTGACACCTTTCTGTTATATACAGTATGTCCTTGATGGTGGGTAAGCAAGTGCCAGTGATGCATTGGGCAGTTTTCACTATCCATTGTACCATGCAGTGATACAGCGTGTTAGGATGCTCTCCACTGAGCATCTGTGGAATGACGTGAGCATAGATGTGCATAGACCCGCTCTCTTCAGCCTCCTCAGAAAATAGAGGCATCGGTGAACTTTTCTGATTGTGTAGAATGTGTTCTGGGACCATGAGAGGTTGTGCGAGGTGTGCACACCAGAAATTTGAAACTACTCTCAGTTTCCACTGCTGTGCCACCGATGTAAAGAGAGATATGAGTGGTGCACGTTCTCCTAAAGTCGATAACCATCTCCTTTCAAGCAACACACATAAAAGTTGCTGGTGAACACAGCAGGCCAGGCAGCATCTCTAGGAAGAGGTACAGTTGACGTTTCAGGCCGAGACCCTTCGTCAGGACAAACTGAAAGAAGAGCTAGTAAGAGATTTGAAAGTGGGAGGGGGAGGGGGAGATCCAAAATGATAGAAGAAGACAGGAGGGGGAGGTCTGGAGCCAAGAGCTGAACAGTTGATTGGCAAAAGGGACACGTTCCAAGAAAGGATATACGGCTGTCTTGCCATTGAGAAAGAGATCTCCAATCCACTGCCACCAAACTCATAGTTCCCTCACCCCGCACTGCTCGTTTTTCTCTGTCCTATCCAGGATCTACAAACCTGACTGTCTACGTAGGCCCATCGTTTCTGCCTGCTCCTGCCCCACTGAACTCGTGAACACATACCTCGGCTCTTGGTTCAGTTCCTTACCAACTACATCTGTGACACTTCACATGCTCCGAATCTCCTTGACAACTTTCAATCCTTTGGGCCTGATTGCCTCTTTTTCACCATGGATGTCCAGTGCCTTTACACTTCACTATCCCATCAAGAAGGCCTTAAAGTTCTTCACTTGTTTCTGGACAACAGGTCCGAGCAGTTCCTATGCACCAACACTCTCCTCTGTCTGGCAGAACTGCTCGTCACCCCCAACGATTTCTCTTTCAGCTCCTACTTTCTACAAAGTCAAGGGTACCTTCATCGGCTCCAGCTATGCCTGCCTTTTTGTTTTAATGCTGCACAACTCTCCCTGTGCTGCATTGATGACTGCATTAGTGCTGCTTCATGCATCCATACCCAGTTCATCAATCTTATCAACTTTGCCTCCAAGTTCCAGCCTGCCCTTAAATTCATTTGGTCTGTTTCTGACACCTCTCTCCCCTTTCTCAATCTCTCTGTCTCCATTTACTGATCTTTTGCAAACCCACCGATTCCCATGACTATCTTGACTGTACCTCTTCCCAACCTTCTTCTGTAAAAATGCCATTCCCTTTACTCAGTTCCTTCATCTTCACAGCATCAGTTCCCAGGGTGAGACTTTCTTTTCTGGGACATCAGAAATGTCCTTCTTCGATGAATGAGGTTTCCCTTCCTCCACAATTGATGCTGGCCTCACCTGCATCTCCTCCATTCCCAGAACATCCGCACTCTTCCCATCTTCCCACCGTCTTAACAGGGATAGAGTTCCTCTTGTCCTCACCTCCCAACCCATGAGCCTCCAACACATTATTCTCTGCAACTCCTACCATCTTCAACAGAATCCTACCTCCAAACACATCCTCATTTGCCTCCCACCCCCACTCTCCACTTTCGACAGGAGTCACTCCCTCCATGACTTCCTTGTCCATTCGTCCTTCCCCACTAATTTCTCAGCTGGCCCATATCCCTGCAAGCAACAGAAATGCTACACCTGCCCATTCATCTCCTCCCTTACCTGCACTCAGGGCTCTAAACAGTTGAGGCAACACTTCACCTGTGTATCTGGTGGGTCATCTACTGTATCCAATGCTCCCAATATGGCCTACTCTAATGTAGATTGGGAGACCCCTTTGTTAAGCACCTCTGCTCTGTCACAAAAAGTGGATTTCAATTCCTGTCCCCATTCCTATTCCAATATGTCAGTCCATTGCCTCCTCTTCTGCCATGATGAGGCCACTCAGGTTGGAGAACAGCACCTCATATTCTGTCTAGGTAACCTCCAACCTGATGGTATGAATATTGATTTCTCCAATTTCCAGCATTTGTTTCCCCTCTCCCTTCCCTCTTCTTCAATTTCCCACCCTGGCCTCTTACTCCCTTTCCTCACCTGCCTATCAACTCCCCCTGGTGCCTATCCTCCTTCTTTTTCTCCCAATAGTCCACTCTCTTCTCCCATCAGATTCCTTCTTTTCCAGCCCTTTACCTTTTTGACCTAACACCTCCCAGCTTCTTATTTCATTCCCCCCTCCCCGCCACACACACCCGGCTTCACCTATCATCTTCTAGCTGGTCCTCCTTCCCCTCCATCCGCCTTCTTTTTCTGGATTCTTCCCCCTTCCTTTCCAGTCCCGATGAAAGATCTTGGTCCAAAATGTCAACTGTTTATTCATTCCCATAGGTGCTGCCTGACGTGCAGGATTTCTCCAGCATTTTGTGGTTGTTGTTGAGGAAAAGGTTATTTGCCTAGCACAAGGTCTCAAGCTTCCCCAACTTCTCTCTGTAGACCATTTCATCGTTGTTGGTGATGAGCCCCACAGTCATAGAGAGGTTTGTCAGTAAGCATGTTGGTGAGTGTCCATTGATTTTTTGATATTTCCCATATATGTTCAAAACACTTTATGATGATAGCACTGGGCAGTAGTTATTTAGTTCTGATTGTGTGGAGTTCTTTGCTACAGGGATGATGGAGGCTGATTTAAAGCATGTGGGGATGGCAGCCTGGGAGAGTGAAGTTTTCAAGATGTCTGTGACGACGTCAGTCAGCTGGCATGCACACTTCCTGAGTACTCGGCTTGGGATATTGTCTGGCCCAGCCACCTTGCTCTCTGCAGAGTCCTTCCCACTTCTGCTACTGTTACAGACAGTTAGGATCTACAAACTTTGTAAAAAAAAGATGTGCTAGCATTGGAGAGGGTCCAGAGGAGGTTCACGAGAACGATTCCAGGAATGAAAGCATCTGTACTTGCTGGGGTTTAGAATATTGCAGAGGATCTCATTGAAACCTACAGAATATTGAAGAGCCTAGATAGAAAAAGGACGTGGTGCTTTCCTGGTGTGTATGACGAATAAACTCTTAGGGATTACCGCTGCATTATAACTGACGTTTCGACGACAAACTCTGCCATCTTCATCAGGGGTGATTCCTGGACATGTCCAGTCCGGTGGTATTTATACCCCCACAGTCCATCCTTCCTGATTGGTTTGTCCTCATTTGATCAAGTTTCCACTCTTCAACCTTGTTTACAATCAAATTCCAGTTCTTACTTAGAGCGAGACCTTCATCTTTGTTAAAATTCTTTTCCTCCAGTTTTATTTCAATAGCTTCCTTTACCAGAGGGTCCAAAAAGCGATTGGCTTGGCACAGTAGTTTTGTGCCTTTGACTAAGAGAAATTAAAGATCTCAGTGAACACAGCAGCCAGTTGGTCAGCACAGGTCTTTAGTATGTGGCCAGGTACGCCATTCGGTCTGGATGCTTTCTGAGGACTCTCACTCCTAATGGCAGCCTGCTCATCAGCTTCAGAGATTGTGATCAGAGGATCATCGGGGACGCGGGGGGTTCGCGATGGTTCCTCCGTGTCAAAGCAAGCATTGAAGACATTGAGTACGTCTGGAAATAAGGTCCTGCTGTCTCCCAAGTCACTTGATTTCACTTTGTAGAAAGTGATAGTGTTGAAGCCCTGCCACAGCTGTCAAACATCCCTCCTTGATTCAAGCTTATTCTGGAATCTGCACTTCGCCCATGAGATGGCTTTCCGGAGATCATTCCTGCACCTCTTGCACCTTTCTTGGTCTCCAGACTTGAATGATTCTTAACTGGCCATCAGCAAATTTCAGATCTCATGGTTCATTCAGACCTTCTGATTGGGGAAGACCATATGATTTAGTGGGGACACGCTCATCTACAACTGTTTTAATGAAGTCTAACATGATGTGTACATTCACATCTCTAGATGAGTGCTAGAACACAGCCGAGTCCACTCAAAGCAATCCCATAATCTTTCCTCTGCCTCCTGCAGCCACCTCTTACAAACAGTAGCTGTCCAAATCTCAGGAGCCTTGTGTTTTGAGCTCTGCCTGCATGGGGGTAGGAGGTGGACACCCAAGTGATCTGGTTTACCAAAATGGGGTCTGGGCAAGGAGCAATAGGCATTCCTTATCATAGTACAGCAGTGATCTAGTAGGTTGGGACCTCTGGTGCTACAGGTTGTTTGCTGGTAACAATTAGCCAGGGTTTTCTTCAAACAGGCCTGGCTGAAGTCTCCGACTATAATTTGAAATGCATTGGGTGGGCAGTTTCTTGTTTGCAGATATCATCCTGCAGTGTCACGAGTCCTTGATTATATAAGCTATAGTCAGGATCACAAATGGGAACTCCTGAGGTAAATAGAATAGACAACATTCGACCATTATGTTGTTCCAAGTTAGGGGAACTTCATTTCAACAGATCCACCATGTCAGAGCACCATTGAAAGTTAACCATAAACACCTCTTCCCTTTGCCTTCCCCGAGTCCACAGTTCTGTCCATTCTGTGAATCGTGGATCCTTCTGATCTGACTGCTGCATCCGGCCCATCCAGGGGAAGCCAAGTTCTGAAACAGCAAACAGCTGAGCGGACTTTTCATCTGCCTCTGATACAGATGCTAGGTGGAGGAGGCCTCATCCCTCTGCGTTTCAGCCTGGTACTTGGCCAAAGGCGATTTCCCCCTCGCCTGCCTCGCCTTTGGCCAAGGCGATGAGCCTTAAAGGAGCGGCATCTGATTGGTCTGGGTTCTTCAATCCATCGTGAGATCTGAAGAATGTTGAGGTGATTTAAAAGTGCATTGCTTGGAGGAAAGTTACATGCTGCAGATTACAGTGGAAGTAATTCAAAAGAAGTAGATTTAGGAGGAATTTTGGAACAATTTTCTGCAGCCCACAGAGAGTGCCATCTTGCAAGGATGCTCATGCTTTGGTGGATCAGTCACACAGTATAATCAAGCAAGAGATTGGTAGCCTTTTAGAAAGCAAGGGAACCATGGAGCATGGATACATCAACTGCCCATTTCCCCCCGTACCTCCTGAGATCCTCCGACTATTTCTCCTGATACCACTAGTCAGGTGGTAGTGATGGTGCAGCGGGTGGGAAACCAGGGGTGGGGGATGGGGTGAGGATGCGGGGAAATTTTAATTTTATGTGTAGGGTTTGAAATTTTCATGCTTCGTATTTGGTCAACCTGGAGTGCTCTTTCATGCTTTTGGAGGGGCTCATCCCGAAATGTCAACCATTTATTCCTTCCCATACACGATGCTCACCTGCTGAGTTCTCCCAGCATTTTGTGTGTGTTACACTGATCAAACTTATGAATGTCAGAGAATGGAATTAAGAAACTAAAGCACAAGGTTAAAGCAAAGTGGTGAATATATAGAAATACTGTAATTTTGTCTCATTTTGGTTTAGCTGAAATTGAACATTTTGGTGAAAGTACACAAATCCTTAATGGGTAGAAATTGATCTTTGCTAATTATGAATGATTGCCATAATATTTTCTTACTGAACTCACATCCTGATAATTTTCATGGAGACACAGACACAAGCCCTTTGACCTATCTAGTTCATACTGTTATTCTGCCTAGTTCACACCTGGATCCTAGCCCTCCAACCAGAACTGCATACAATACTCCAGATTTGGCCTCACCAATATCTTATACAAGTTCAACATAACATCTCAACTCCTGAACTCCGTACTTTGATTTATGAATACCAGTTATGCCAGAACTCTCTTTACGACCCTATCTACCTGTGACACCACTTCCAAGGAATTATGGATCTGCATTCCCGATTGCTCTGTTCTTCCGCACTCCTCAGTGCCCTACCATTCCCTGTGTGAATCCTACCCTGGCTGGCCTTCCCAAAATGCAATATCTCACACATGTCTGCATTAAATTCCACCTGCCATCATTTAGCCCATTTTTCCAGCTGGTCCAGATCCCACTGCAAGCTTTGATAGTCTTCCTCGCTGTCCACTACACCCCCAGTCTTGGTGTAATCTGCTATTTGGGCACTGTAGAGCAAGATACCAAGAGGGTAGGATACTAGACACCCCAAACTTGTACTGAACTATCACATTGACTAAAGTTGAGCTTCTGCCCTCAGTGACTTGGTGAAATTCCAAAGGATTTTTCAACAATTAGTTTTCAAGTAGGCATTTTAAAGGCTTTTCTTTACCATTTTGTTAGAAAATAATAGTGTGACTACTCTCAAAATGCTTCTCAAGGTCACCTCTAGCTGGCCAATAGCAGTCAATGTGATTATTTTCTCTGCACTTCACGGCACTAACCTTTGAAGGCATAGTATTGACAATAGCTGAATAATTCAGATTTGACTTCTATTTGAAGTACCAGCCTCTGTGATGGCTTTAACCTTTGGTAAGAATTGAGAAGCAATGAAGATCTCAGCAGAGAGACAACCAACCATTTTCAGAGCAAAGTGATTTAACAATCCTCCTCCTTAAAGGGCCAGTTAGAGCTGGACTTCTGGTGACTGCAACTTAAATCGGTACTGTACATTGATAATTTCAAAGGTGTAAAGGGGCAATCAATGTTCTGGATTGAGATCCTACATCAGCACATGGAGCATTGTTTGTCCATCTTCCTCCATTGATGCTGATTGCCCTACTGAGGCTTGAGTACCCCCAGCAGTTTGTTTTCTGTTTGTTTCCAGTTCTGGCATCTGTGACGTCCCATAACTTCAAAGTTTTATTACCTTCTCATAGAACACTACAGCAAAGAAACAGGCCCTTTGGCCCATCTAATCTGTGCCAAACTATTAATCTGCCTCGTCCCATCGATCTGCACCTGGACCATAGGCTTCCATGCCCCTTCCATCCATGTGTCTATCAAAACTTAAATTTTGAAATTGACCCCACATCCATGACTTGCACTGGCAGTTCATTCCACACTCTCATCAGTCTTTGAGTGAAGAAGTTCCCCCTCATATTTCCCATAAACATTTCTCCTTTCACTCTTAAACCATGACGTCAAGTTCCAGTTTCTCCCCACCTCAGTGGAAAAAGCCTGCTTGCGTTTACCCTATCTATACCCTTCATAATTTTGTCTACCTCTGTAGATTTTCCCAAATAAAACAACTCATTTATTGAACTCAAAAAACTGAAAACAAAATGCAGTAGGTGTCCTTCACGTAATAATGTCACCACCTTCTTAAAGTGAATCCCAACTTAAATTGTCAGTGATTGGGAATCATTTACATTTCCACCAAATACCTACACAGGCTCCCACAGAATTTACGAAAATCAGGGTTGTGAGCCTGTCTGGAACTATGGGTGCATTGGGGAGCGAGTAGGATCGTGCTGGAAAGAGCTCGTTTGGTATCATCAAATGCCCTGTCATATCCACTGACCAGTGAAGCCTGGATCAGCGGTTTTGCCTTTAAGCACACTATACAGGGGGAGCATAAGTTCGGCAGCATGCCAAATGAAGCGGTGACAGAAATTCACCATTCCTAAAAACTCCTGTAGTGTTTTAGTAGTGCAGGGCGGTGGGAAATCCATAATAGCGGCTACCTTTCATGGAAGGGGTTTTGCACCTTCTGCAGAGATGCGATGGCCGCGAAAGTCAGTGATTGACAACTCAAACTGGCATTTAGCAGGGTTAGTAATCAACCCGTGTTGGCTTAAGCACTCGAACTGTGTGCAGAGATGAGATACATGTTTGGAATTGGATGCACTGACACAATTATGTCATCCAGGTAAACAAAAAGAAAATCTAACTCTTTTAATAGAGTCCATCAGCAGTTGGAAAATTTGTGCTGCATTTTTCAGCCCAAACAGCATGCACAAAAACTCGAAGAGGCTGAATGGGGTTACCACAGCCATCTTGGGAATGTCCTCTGAGCACACAGGCACCTGATGGTAGCTCCCAACTGAATCAAATTTGGAGAAAGTTAACTTTCTGGCTAAACTTGCCAAAAAGTCCTGGATGTGTGGGACCAGGTAACGATTGGGGGTGGTGGCCTCATTAAGGCATCGGTAATCACCACGTGGGTGGCAACCACCATCAGACTTAGGGACCATATGGAGGGGCAAAGCTTAGGGGCTGTTCAACCGGAATTCAATGCCAAGTCTTTCCATGTTGGCAAACTCTGCCTTTGCATTTGCCAGCTTTTCTGAATCCAGTCTGTGTGTGTGTGTGTGTGAGTGTGTGTGTGTGTATGTGTGTTTGTGTGAGTGTGTGTGTGTGTGTGTGTGTGTGTGTGTGTGTGTGTGTGTGTGTTTGTGTGAGTGTGTGTGTGTGTGTGCATGGACTGGCGGGCCAGTTGTAGAAATGTGGGGCTCGACCCCATGTTTTGTGACTGTAGTGGAGAACGTGGGCTTGGTGAGGTTTGGGAATTCGCCCAGCGATTGAGTAAACTCACTTGACAGAGTCGTTGTGGGTAACCTACTAGGGGAGCAGGGTAATGACTCAAAGCCCTTGATATCCACAAGCTGACTGTCTTGAAGATCGACTAATAGTCCTTGGGCACACAGGGAATCACCACCTGTAATGTCACGCACTGAAGCAAAACATCACCTGTTGTGTCCCGTTGGTCTGGATTTTGCTGCCGTCAGTGGCCTCCGGTGAGGTTACATTGCTATTTGCCTTCTCACGCGAAGCTGGTAGCGTGCTCACTTGAGCACTCTTGCCACACAAGAAAGATCACCCTGAAAGGGTGTCCATAATGAACAGTAGACGTCCCTGGCAGCTGGAACCCACGGTGTTCACAGACCTCTGATGTCCCAACGCATTGGCACTGTCGAAGCTCCAAGGCGGTCGGCGCTTCCTCGCATTACTACCAAAGTGCGTGTGGTAAAATCACAGACCGGCCTAGTCTGTTTTGCGGCATTAATTAGTAGTCTATTTTGCAGACTTATGTTGGGGGCCTTGCTGACTGGGCTTGTTGAGGTAGAAAAAAGAGGAATGATGCACCACTGGCTAGCTGAGTGTAGACTATCAGCCATTTTAGCAAACTTCCTATAGTCCTATAGTATGTAGAGGTCAGGCAAAGAAAGCAAATGTTTGGGACGCTCAGACTTCAAGAGTCCAAAAGTCTGTAAAAGGTGAGTTTTCAGTGATCAGTATTTATTGTGTTCAGGTGGGTGTTCAAGCAGACTCAGCACTCTCCCCTCCGTGGAGTTTCCTAGCGATGCTACCACATAGTAGAATTTCGTCTTGTCCGTGGTGATTTCTCACAGCATGAATTGGGCCTTGGCTTGTACAAACCAAGCGACGGCATTTTGCTCCCAAAACTCCGGCACTTTCAAAGCGACTGCGTTGGCCGATATGTTCAATAACTCTGCAATCGGCCTAGAGCATCAGGGTTACCAATGTGGGTTTTCCCAAATAAAAGGACATGAGATGTTTTATGTTTAAGGAAAAACTGTAACAGCTCATTTATTACACTCCAAAAAACTGAACACAAAGCACAGTAAAAAATCCTTTTCATAATTATGTCATCATATCAGACCAGCCTCTTAAAGTAAACCTCAACGGAATGTTGGTGATTGTGAATTATGTACGTTTCCACCAATTATATTACCCTCCAGTTAGAAATATTTGTGAAGACTAATAATTTTGATCATGAGGTGAAGAATTGTTGTCAGTGAATATAAAAAGAAACTGCAGATGTTTGAACAACACACTGAAAATGCTGGAGAAAGTTGAAGTGTTGTGTTTCGCTGGGGTCAACTTATAGAAAGGATGTGAAAGTTTTAGAGAGGGTGCAGAGGAAACCTACCAGGATACTGTCTGGACATGAGAGTGTGCTTAGATACTAGGTTGAGGGAGATGGGGCTTTTCTCTCTGGAGCAAAGGAGGATGAGAGGTGACTTGATAGGGGTGTAGAAGATGATAAGACACATTGATAGAGAGGACAGCCAGGCACTTTTTCTCAGGGCAGAATTAGCTTATACAAGGGGTAATAATTTTAAGATGATTGGAGGAAAGTATAGGGGGGGAATGTCAAAGGTAGTTTTTTTTAAACAGAGAGTGGGTGGGTGCATGGAATGCACTGCCAGGGATGGTGATAGAGACAGATACATTGGGGCCATTTAAGAAACTCTTAGATAGGCACATGGATGAAAGAAAAATAAAGGGCTATGTGGGGGGGAAGGATTAGATTGATTTTGGATTAGGTTAAAAGATCAGCAACTAATCCTCTACAAACCCGCTGAGTTCCTCCAGTATTTCGTGTGTTTTTCTCATTGTGAAGGCAAACCAGGTGGGACTTACACAGTGAGTGGTAGGGCACTGAGGAGTGCAGTAGAACAAATGGATCTGGGAATACAGACTTATTGTAAGTGGCATCGAACGTAGATAGGATTGTGAGGAGAGCTTTCAGCCCTAAAATCAAGTCAACGAGTACAGGAATTGGGATGTCATGTTGAAGTTGTAGAAGACATTGATGAGGTTGAGTTTGGGGTATTGAGGGAATAAGTTATAGGAAAACAAGGAAATAGGGAAAAAGGGAATGGGAATGGTTACTAATTGAACCAACCCAGTGGAATTAATTATTTGGTTAATTAGTCTTTTCCACAATTGGTTACTGATTTAATTGGTTGGGCATGATATTGTGGGATGAAGGGCCAGCTGCTGTGCTGTGATGTAGATTGGTTCTACGTTCTACGTTGAATATGGCGAGAGCTGAATCATAGACAAGTGAAGGACTGAACAATTCAACATTAGTTGGGAACTATGCAGCATTTACAGGCAACCTTCTTTGGAAATATTCGTAAGTCATCCTCAACATCAAACTGGAAACCAGGTCAGGTCAAAGTAAATTTATTACCAAAGTACATTTATGTTATCAACCTCTGTACTTGTTTATTTAATTAACTTAGATATACAACATGGAACAGGCCCTCCCATTCCAAACTCAAACCCCCGAGCTGCAGTACCGTGATGCTGATCACCATGAGACTACCTTGAGATCCACCCTCTTGCTAGCATTTACAGGAAAATGAAGGAATACAATAGAATTTATGAAGCATTATCCATAATCAAAGACTGACAAACAACCAATGTGCAAACAAAGACAAATTTTGCAGATAAAATGTAAATAAATAACTGAGAATACGAGTTGTAGAGTCCTTGAAAGTGAGTCCATAGGTTGTGGAATCCGTTCGGAGTTGGGGGAGTGAGGTTGCCCACGTTGCTTTGGGAGCCAGATGGTTATGAGTTCGTGGTGGTGTGGGATCTAAGGTTCTGTACCTCCTGTCTAACAGTGGTAGAAAGAAGAGAGCATTGCCTGGATGGGGAGGGTCTTTGATGATGGATGTTGTTTTCTTCTGACAGTGCTCCATGTAAATGTGCTCAATGGTGGGGAGGGCTTTGCCTGTGATGGACTGACCTGTGTCCACCACTTTCCCTAGATATACCTCAAGTTGTCAAATTGAAAGGACAAATGTGGTGGTTAGGGTAATGTGGGTGACATAAAAATCAAATACACTTGAAGTTCTTTAAACACAAATTCTACCAGAACAGCTTGTATTTTGGTGGTGACGGATTATACCAGGAGATCACAGCAGATGGTGCTATGGGACAGCAAGTATATACTCAGTGGCCACTATATTAGGTACACCTAACTAATGCAAATATTTAATCAACCAATCATGTGGCAGCAAAACAATGGTCAAGAGGTTCAGTTGTTGTTCAGACCAACATCAGAATGGGGAAGAAATGTGATTCAAGTGACTTTGACTGTGGAATGATTGTTGATGCCAGATGGGGTGGTTTGAGTATCTCCTGGGATTTCTGCATACATCAGTTTCTAGGGTTTACAGAGAATGGTGTGGAAAAACAAAAAAAAACTTCCAATGAGCAGCAGTTCTGTGGGTGAAAACACCTTGTTAATGAGACAGGTCAGAGGAGAATGGCCAGACTGGTTCAAGCTGACAGGAAGGTGACAGTAACCCATACAAACTCTTCTCCCTCCCACCATCTGGCAAAAGGCACCGAAACATTTGGGCTCTCATGACCAGGCTATGTAACAGTTTCTTCCCCCAAGTCATCAGACTCCTCAATACCCAGAGCCTGGACTGACACCAACCTACTACTGCCCTCTACTGTGCCTATTGTCTTGTTTATTATTGTAATGCCTGCACTGTTTTGTGCACTTTATGCAGTCCTGGGTAGGTCTGTAGTCTGGTATAGTTTTGCGTTGTTTTACGTAGTTCAGTGTAGTTTTTGTATTGTTCATTTAGCACCATGGTCCTGAAAAACGTCTCATTTTTACTGTGTACTGCACCAGCAGTTATGGTCGAAATGACAATAAAAAGTGACTTGACAGTAACTCAGATAACCATACATTACAACAGTGTTGTGCAGCGAATCATCTCCGAATACACAACACACCGAACCTTGAAGTAGACGGGTTACAGCAGCAGAAGACCATGAACACACACTCAGTGGCCACTTTATTAGGTACAGGAGGTACTGAATACAGTGGGCACAGAGTGTCAAAAATAATTCAACCTAGAAATAGCCTTAAATTCCCGGATGTCACTATTTCAGAGGGCCTGTCCTGGATCCATCATATAAATATTATTGGAGTCTATGGTGATTCAGTATGGCATCAAAAACCTTGGCAAACATCTACAGATGTGTGGTGGAAAGCGTGCTGACTGGCTGCACTATGACTTGGTATGGGAACACCAATGCTCTTGAGTGGAAAAGGTAGTGGATTCAGCCCAGTACATCATGGGTAAAACCCTCTCAACCATTGAGCACATCTATCTGCAAACAACAGGAATTCTGCAGATGCTGGAAATTCAAGCAACATACATCAAAGTTGCTGGTGAACGCAGCAGGCCAAGCAGCATCTATAGGAAGAGGCGCAGTCGATGTTTCAGGCCGAGACCCTTCGTCAGGACTAACTGAAGGAAGAGTGATCTATCTGCAACATTGCCATGGAAAAGCAGCATCCATCATCAAAGATCCTCACCACCCAGGCCGTGCTCTTTCCTCACTGCTGTCATCAGGTAGAAGGTACAAGTGCCCCAGCACTCATATCACCGGGTTCAAGAGCAGTTATTACCCCTCAATCATCAGGCTCTTGAACAAAAGGGATAACTACACTCATTTAAGGATCCATATAAGGGCTCTGTTATCTTGTTATTTCATGCTCATTATTTATTGTATTTATTTATATCTGAATTTGCACAGTTTCACAGTTAACAGTTCCTGATGTTTACACTTTACAATTACTGTTCTATAGATTTGCTAAGCATGCCTGCAGACAAAGAATCTCAGGATTGTATGTGGTGACATGTATGCACTCTGATAATAAATTTTACTTTGAACTTTTAACTTTAAACAATAGGTTGGCTTCAGTAACATTGCACTTCTGAGAAGTAAATCTTACAATTAACCAAAGGCACAAGAGTATCAGTTACAGACAACGTATTGCGTGCCTAACTCCCAAGTTACAATGCTCTGGAGCCAAACTGTAAAGGTCAATGCCTCATTCACTTAGAGATAAGCACAGTAACAGGTCCCTCTGGACCAAAGTGCCCTTGCTGTTCAGTTACACGCATGTGACCAATTAACCTACTAGCCTGTACATCCTTGGACTGTGGGAAGAAACCGGAGCACCCAGGCAGTCACAGGGAGAACATACAAACTTCCTACAGACTGAGGCGGGAACTGAGCCTGGGTCGCTGGTGCTGTAATGAAGTTACACGAACTACTATGCTATTGTGCCACCCAAATTATCTGATAATCCACCACTTTATCCGGGATGTCATCAAAATTGCAGGGTCTAATAATTCTTCCATAGGTTTACTGTCACCTGTTGTTCACTTTGTGACCCAGGACATTAAATGCAAAATGCTTCTTTTTTCAAGTTGTGGCTCATAAGTAATAGAAATGGGAAAAATATGACATCAAGTTGAAAAGATTATTTTGTCTTTAGAGTCATAGATCACTACAGTATAGAATCAGGCCCTTCAGCCCATCTCATCCGTGCCAAAATATTATTTCGTCTCGTCCCATTCACCTGCACCTGGACCATAGCTCTCCATACCCCTCTCATCCATGTACCTATCGAAACTTCTCTTAAATGTTGAAATCAAACCTTTATCCACCACTTCCGCTGGAGGCTCGTTCCACACTCTCATCTCCCTCTGAGTGAAGAAGTTGCCCCTCATGCTCCCCTTAAACATTTCACCTTTCACCCTTAACCCTTAGTTCTAGTCTCACCCAACTTTAGTGTAAAAAGCCTGCTTGCATTTACCCTATCTATACCCCTCATGATTTTATATATCTCTATCAAATCTCTCATTCCCTTACACTCCAGGGGGATAAGGGCCTAACTATTCAATCATTCCCTGTAACTCAGCTCCTCAAGACCAGGCAACATCCTTGTGAATTTTCTGGGTACTCTTTCAATCTTATTGATATCTTCCCTATAGATTGGTGACCAAAACTGCACACAGTACATTGAATTCCAGTTAATTGGGATACATTGGGGTACATTTTGGCCCTATTAGTTGAAGTTACATGGAAATACTTCAAAAGATATAAAAAGACAAACTACTTTTTAAATGAGTAATGAATTATGTATATAAATGAAGTACAAGATAAATTAGAACACTACCAAAACTACTACAGTACTATAACACAGTGTACTAGTTCCGAATATTTATCGACAGAGGAATTCGTCCAGTGTACGCTGCCGTATTCTTTTGATTGACTGTAAATGAACAAAATCAGCGCAGGTACCTAGTGTAGATAATGGGCTGCCTTCATCTGATGCTATCGACGATTGCATCCTCCAAATCTTCATCTTCATTTTAACATTCAAACTGATTGTTGATAACCTTCAAATTCTCCGTAGTTCCTAACATGATGAAGTAGTGAAATCATTCCATTTTCACTCCCGGTTGTTGCTGGCACCTCTAAGCCTGAATGCTTGAAACTGCAGTGACCGAAACAGTTCTGAATTGTCTTACTGCTTATTTTTCAACAACTATCAGTGACAAAAATCACTACTTCTCTACCTTTTGAGCATAAACACACACAACTAATGCTATTTAAAAACTGATTGCTCTAAGCATGGTGTTGTATCTAACATCCACACAATTGCACAGAACTGGCACTAGTTAGAAACCATTCAGCAACAGCCTCCTGTCTCAATTAAGAGGCAATTAAATGAAGGGAATCTCTGCTATTTTCTCAGTTAGTTTTTTCTCCTTAAGAGTTGTCCTAAATATGTGGCTGCCTCGGTTAACCAACTGGAATCTTCTGTACTCCAAATTAAGCCTTCTTAATGTCTTTAAAGTCTTTCACCGCATCCTGGGTGGTACCTTGTAATTATGTCTTTGAGGTCTGGGCCTCTCTCTCTCTCTGTCTTGAAGGTGTGGAGTGCCAGCGAGGTTGTCCCTTTACGTCCAGCTCGGGTAAGTGTGGGAATGCAGGACTTCTGGATGGTAGGCCAGGTCTGACAATGTTCAGTTCACTCTCTCAGGTTCTCTGTCCACTGATGCTGCCTGCTCAGTATTTCCAGTCCTTATATGAGGAAAGATATCAATCTGAAAATTATCAATTCATTTAATTGCTATTAACCCAGTTGAACAAAACTATGTACAAAAATATTCATTTACCTGTTTATAGAACATTTCAATAAAACATTTATTGGACTGTTTGAACGTTTAATGCTGGACATTGGTAATGTAGAATACTGCACCGGTTTATTGGTGAGACCAACGGCGGGGAAGCTGCATGGCCTTGGTTGTAGCGAAGACTAGGCCTCATGCCACAGCCTCGCCTGTTGCAGCTGCCCAGGAGAGGAGGCAGTGTGGCCTGGCCTCCATGCTGGATTGGCCCCTCCCACCAGTGGAAGACAAGCTGGGCTGGACTGCATGCATGCGTGCGTGTGTTTGTCTGCAGACGGCTGAGGACTTGTCCTTGCTGACAACACTTGTGGTCCATCAGTCTACAGAACATGTCACTTAGCCACTTGGGCTGTATTATATTATTTTTTGAGTGACTGTATGGTTACTGCTATCCTATGTATATGTGCCTTACACTGTGAATGTCTGTTGGTATTGTGGCTTTACACCTTGAGCCTAGGGGTATGCTGTTTCATATGGCTGTTTTCATGGGTACTCGTGTATAGTTTTTTTTTAAAGTGTGTCGTACCAGACATTCAGCCATTCTTGTCTGGCACGTGGTGTCAGGATTAACCGGGTCACATTATCAACGTTCCTGACTCGACCCTTGTATTTTTTACGAGGCTGAATGGCTAGCTCGACACTCAATCCGGCACGGATGGAAGCGTGCTCAGGGGTGGCCCGACCTGGATTCGAACTCAGGAACCTTCGCTCCGGAGTCCGGCACTGATCTCACTGCGCCACCAGTCGATGACTCGTGTAGAGTATGGTTGAATGATAATTAACCTTGAACTTGAACTTGAAGGAATATTCCTAAATGATGAGGGACACTAAATTAAGATACATTTAAGAAACTTTTAGATAGGCACATAAATGATAGAGATATGGAGGGCTGTGGAGGAGGGAAGGGTTAGACTGATTTTACAGTAGGTTATGTTTCCACTACATTGTGGGCCAAAGGGCCTGAACTGTGCTGTAGTATTCAACTGTGTTCTGAACCTGAAGATGCACACTCAATGTTTCAGAACAGCTTCTTTCACTCCGCCATCAGAGTTCTGAACAGCCCATGAACTCATGAACACCACCTCACTAATTTGCTCCCCAATGTGCAGTATCTATTTATATTCTTACGTTAATTTATTACATATATTTATTGTAATTGCATTTTTGATGTCCTGAACTGTGCTGCTTCCAAAAATGTTATGACATATGTCAGTGATACAAAATCTGATTCTGATTTTGATTCTGAACTATACTTAAGTAAAGACTGAAAAACAACTAATGTGCAAAAAAAGATAAATTATGCAAATAACATAAATAATACTGAGAACATCAGATGTAGAGTCCTTGAAAGTGGGTCTGTAAGGTGTGGAATCAGTTCAGGGTTGAGGTGAGTAAAGTTATCCACTTCGGTTTAGGAGCCTGATGGTTGAGGGGTAACAACTGTTCCTGAACCTGGTGGTGTTTGACCTAAGGCCTCCTTCCAGATGTTAGTAGTGAGATTGGCAATAAATGGTGAAATTGTACGTTTCCCTCAAATATATCAACGTCTGAGTGTCAAGAGTATAAAGGGAATATAAAAGCTTCTACCTCTGAAAAGCCTGAATCGAGTGTTTACATCTAGATTTTCCTGTCAGTGGAAATAGGGATCGTTTGGGGAGAAAAATAGTCTAATGTTTTGATCACTTTTAATGTATTGTTCAAATCAACAGTCAACTTCAGTTCAAGGGCAACAAGACAGATTTGGTTTAATTAACCATACAAATTAAATCCGTAATCATAATTCTGGAGAATCAGTACTGTGCTCCCTCAAAGTTTTTCATTCCAGGTGTTTCTTTTCCCATTAAAAACATAAAACTTCTTAAAATTCCCAGGACTTGAAATTTGTTTCTGTAATTACTAATCCTTTTCTAATAATACATGATAGATGATCTCTCTCTCTCTCTCTCTCTTTCATGTTCTGCATTATTCTTGACTTTCTCATGTGTATCACTCCTTTCTCCTTTGAACCTTCTACTCTTGTTCTAAGTCTCCAATGTGTCATCCAACATTCTCTTCCGGCCCACATCTGCAATCTGTTGAAGTTCAGATGGTTAGCGTTTTGATATATTAAGTAACTCCCTCACAGGATCCTAGAATATGGAAATCTTCACAATCCATCCTCAGTTTTTACACCTTGTGTATTCTACAGGTACTCCAATCTCTTCTCATTGCTACCATCAGGGAGGAGACACAGGAACCTGAAGGCACAGACACTGAATGTTTTAGGAACAGTTTCTTCCCCTCTGTCATCAGATTTCTGAACGTTCCATGAACCCACGAAGACTAGCTCGTGATTTTAAGGTAAGTGAAGGAAAGGTAACTAGGGTGGATGTCAAAGGTAGTTTTTTCACTCAGCGAGTGGTGAGTACACAGAACGCACTGCAGGAGTGGTGGTAGAATCAGATACATTAGAGACATTTAAGAGACTCTTAGATAGGTACATGGATAATAGAAAAATATGGATTATGTGGATAGGAAAGGTTAGATTGATCTTAGAGTAGGTTAAAAGTTTGGTATAACATTGTGGGCCGAAGACCCTGTACTTTGCTGTACTGCTGTATGTTCTGAGGTACTTATTTTATTTATTTTTAATTTTATTTGGAGATGCAGCATGGGATTAGGATATATCAACCCAACCTGATCACCGGACAATTTACAATGATTAATTAACCTACCCACTAAGTCTGCGGACAGCGGAAGGGAACCAGAGGTCCTGGAAGAAGCCCGCAGATTCCATGGGGAGGACGCACACAGACCCCTAACAGTGGATGCCGGGATTGAACCCCGAACTCTGACACCCTGAGCTGTAATGGCAATATGGGCTTACCACTGTGGTGCCATGATGCCTCCAGAGGACGGGTACGTCAGATACATTCTGTGTTCTCACTACCTCAATGGAAAGGATGAGGAAAGTTGACCCCAAGGGATCTGAAGCCGTATTTGTTTAACCTCACCAGTGTTCGCTAAATGGATAGGAAAATTAAGAAACTATATCAATCATTTACATTATTCTGCTTGTATTTTAAATGTCTTTTAAGTTAATCAAAGCACAGGCATTAACATGAATTTATTTAAACAATGCAATCTTTTTTTTGTGGCATATGTACCTTCATTAATTTTAAGCTAGTATTTGTTCATGGTTTTCAGACACAATGCTTCTGCGATTATTCTGAACATCAAAGGCAGTTTTAAAAAACAAAACCTGGCAAATTAATATGCATAATGCATCTTACATTTGAAAACTGAGCCAATGAATAGAGATTGTTTGGGAAAAAGGAGCTGACATTAGCGGGAAAATGCAGCGCGGAAATACTTGCATGGGCCTGTCTGTAGTCGGAGAGGTTCAGTCTGAGATGGAAATGCAGTGTGTAGTGCACTTTACTTCAGTTAATAGACAAACCTGCTTTCATCTTGTGGCTTTATGGACGGTGGCCTCTTTCTCTGTCTCACTTGTGGCACGTAAGTGCCTAGTGTGTTTTATCTCCTTACCTGCTTGAGGGCTCTGAGGAAGTGTACCATCAGCTGTTTGCAGACATCATACTGATGAGAAATTAGCACTCCTGAGATGCACTTAGGTGCATTTGCAAAACCGCGCAGGGTAAAGTAGAACCATTGATCTGCAAACTGTGAAGGAGAATTAGAAAGATGCATAAAATATTAATGCATTCTTTTGTGCTTGTCTGAATGTTTATTTAATCAGATTGAAGAGCCCCACACTTAACGACGCAGAAATAAACGGTAAGACTGGCTGTCGTTCAGTTTATTTGTTTATTTTTATTGATATAGAGTTACGGCGGGAAACAGGCGCTTCCAGTCCAATGAGCTGCACCTCCCAGCAGCTCACCTATCCAACCCTAGCCTAGTCACAGGACAATTTACAATGAACAAATAACCTGCTAACTTGTACATCTTTGGATTGTGAGTGAAAACCGGAGCACCTGGAGGAAAACTACGTGGTCATGGGGAGAACGTACAAACTCCTTACAGTCAGTGGCGGGAATTGAATCCGGTTCACTGGTGCTGCTAACTATTACGGTACTGTACAGCCCCAATAGTTCGATTCAGGACTCATGAAGCGTCTCAGGCTGTAACTTCGACTGTTTATTCCTCTCCATAGGTGCTCCTTGACCTGTTGAGATCCTCAGTATTTTGTGTGTGTTACTCTGGATGACTGTGTTGGCGCGTGGCCAAGTGGTTAAGGCGTTCGTTTAGTGAGCTAAAGGTTGCTAGTTCGAGCCTCAGCTGAGGCAGCGTATTGTGTCCTTGACCAAGGCACTTAACCACAGATCGCTCAGCAACAACACCAGTGCCAAGCTGTATCGGCCCTAGTGCCCTTCCCTTGGACAACATCGGTGGCGTGGAGAGGGGAGACTTGCAGCATGGGCAACTGCCGGTCTTCCATACAACCTTGCCCAGGCCTGCGCCCTGGAAACCTACCAAGGTGCAAATCCATGGTCTCACAAGACTAACGGATGCCTATAAACTCTGGATGAGTGGAGAGAATGTTTCCTCTGGTGGGGGTGTCCAGATCTAGAGGGCACAGCCTCAAAATTGAGGGGTGAGCCTTCACAACAGAGGTAAGGAGGAATTTTTTTTTTTTGGCCAGAGAGTAGTGAATCTGTGGAATGCTCTGCCACAGACTGCAGTGGAGACCAAGTCCATGCGTATACTTAAGGCGTAAGTTGATCATTTCCTGATTGGTCAGGGCATCTTGCTGTGTGCAGTCTTTCGATGATTCTATTGTGTTTCTTTCTATTTACTGCAAATGCCCATAAGAAAATGAATCCTAGGATAGTATATGGTGATATATATGTAACTTCCCTTTTAAACTTTTTCCTTGGAGCCACACATAAAACAAACTGAGGAAGTATGGTATTGTTCCCTCCCTGAGGCACACTAGTGACCCAGGTACGTTGTAATGAGGTTTCACGGTGACCATTACTAGCTATTGTTCGAATTTAATTGGTTGGAGACTGTTATTTGACTATAGCTATCTCTAGATCTTGTAGTCTCAGGTGGTCAGTGGTAATGCAATGGATGATAGGATGCTGGTTGTCAGTGAGCAAAGTCCAAAGTTGTGAGACTTTAAAGTGCTGGGGTTTCAGAAACTAAGTATGAATTTAGTTTTCAGTAAACAAGATCATCTAGAATTTAATTCAGAAACTTTCAGAATCAGAATCAGGTTTATTACCATTGGCATGTTGTGTAATTTATTCTTTTGTAGCAGCAGTACAGAACCACAGAGCAAAGAACTTGAAATGTACATATTTATCACTTCTTGAATCTTCATTGCAGGGGAAGGTAACTTTTTGTAGCTTTCTCACACCACCACTGAATTTTCAGCAGAGAA
This sequence comes from Mobula hypostoma, assembly GCF_963921235.1. Taxonomy (NCBI): domain Eukaryota; kingdom Metazoa; phylum Chordata; class Chondrichthyes; order Myliobatiformes; family Myliobatidae; genus Mobula; species Mobula hypostoma. Next base: position 150,763,142 of record NC_086098.1, read on the forward strand.
TTGCCAAAAGACCCTCTAAGCCCAAGAGCAAAGTTTCTGTTGAAGTTATGTAACTGAAAAAGAAAGTCCAAGGAAACTCTCAGAAATAGACCTTCAAATTTCACTAAAATTTTAATCTTGAACCATTAGCAAAGGTATCTAATTTTCTTTCCTGTTGTTTATTATCTTAGTGACGATTACCCAATTTGGTTTATATGCGCTTGCTTCAAATGAAGGTCATTCCAATTAAAATTAAGAACATACAACATGGAGCACTACAGTTAGGTACAGGTTCTTTGGGCCATGATGTTGTGTCGATCTTTTAACCTATTCTTTCTTTCTTTTTCTTTTTCCAATATTTTTATTAAATTTCATATACACAAATACAGAATTCATAAGGATACTTATTATAAATCAAAATAAGATAGCACAAAATGCACTACATATAAATCACACTGATACAATCACGGCATCCCATATTCATGATCAATCAAATAAAATAAATTGAATTATGAAATACAATAATATAGTTAATTATATTCTTTAAAAAAATCTACACCCACTACCAAGACAAAGCTGGTCTGTAAAAAAAACAAGAAAAAAAAGAGTACTTTATCATATAGTGTTCTATAATAATGGCCCAGATCTATATTTTAATAACAATAACAATTCAAAGATTTAAAAAATAGCTCAGAAAGAGTCCCCTTAGCGTTTGAAAATCTTGGTTAGAATCAGAAATAGAACAACGAATCTTCTCTAAATTTAAACATGATATAACATTGCATAACCATTGAGCATGTGTGGGGGGGAGGGCAACCTCCTTTCATTTAAGCAAGATCACCCTCCTAGCCATAAGAGAAATGAAAGCCAGTACCCACAAATGAGAAGGCTCCAAAATTATAGTCTTTCCTCAACAATACCAAATAAGGCTGTCAAAGGATTGGGCTTAAAACTAACTTTAAGAAGTACAGAAAAAGTTTGGAATACATCTTTCCAATATTTTTCAAGGCTTGAACTTGACTAAAACATATGAATTAATGAAGCCTCTCCATTATTACATCTGTCACAATAAGGAGATCTATCAGCAAAAACATGAGAGAGCTTGTCTTTAGACATATGAGCCCTATGTACCATTTTATATTGTAGGAGGGAATGATGAACACATAAGTTAACCTATTCTGAGATCAATCTAATACTTCCCTCCTACATAGTCCCTCAGTTCTCTATCATCCATGTACCTATCTATGAGTTTCTTAAATGTTCCTAATGTAGCTGCCTCTACCATCACCCTGGCAGCACCTTCCACTCATTCACTACTCTCTGTGTTAAGAACTTACCTCTGACACCTCCCTATATTTCTTCTATGCTTCCTCATATTAGCCAGTTCCACCCTGGAATAAAGTCTCCACCTAACCAGCTTATCTATACCTCTTATCATAGAGGTGCTGTTCTGTACTATGTTATATGTTCCATGAACCAAAGTTCAAAGTACATTTCATATCAAAGTACATATATGTCACCATATAAGACCATCATGCATTGGAGCATAATTAGGCCATTTGGCCCATCAAGTCTGCTCCACCATTTCATCATGGTTGATCCATTTCCCACTCAATCCCATTCTCCTGCCTTCTCCCTGTAACCTTTACACCCTGACTATTTAAAAACTTATCAGCCTCCATCTTAAATGCTCAGTGACCTGGTCTCCGCAGCCACCTGTGGCAAGGAATTCCATAGATTCACTGCCCTTTGGCTCAGGAAACTCCTCCTCTTCTCTGTTCTAAGTGGACATCCCTCCATTTTGAGGCTATGCCATCTGGTCCTAGACTCCCTCACCAATCGAAACATCCTCTTTATATCCACTCTATCTAGGCCTTTCAGCATTCAAAAGGTTTCAATGAGATCCCCCCCCCCCATTCTTCTAAATTCCAGCAAATACAGGTCCAGGGCCATCAAACGCTGCTCATATGATAACCATTTCATTCTCAGCGTCATTCTCGTGAGTCTTCCCTGAACCCTCGCCAATATCAGTGCATCCTTTCTTAAATAGGGAGCCCAAAACTGCTCACAATTCTCCAAGTGAGACTTCACCAGTGCTGTATTAAGGTTCAACTTTACATCCTTGCTTTTACATTCTATTCGTCTTGAAGTGAATGCTAGCATTGCCTTCACTTTCCTCACCACCAGTTCAATCTGCAAGTTAATCTTTAGGGAATGCTGCACAAGGATTCCCAAACATCCTTGCACCTCAGATTTAATATCTTTCCCATTTAGACCCAGAGCCATCAAATGTTCCTCATATGATAACCCTTTCATTCTCGGAATCATCCTTGAAAGCCTCCTCTGGACTCTCTCCAATGCCAGTACATCTTTTCTTGGATGAGGACCCCAAAACTGTTCACAATACTCAGGCTGAAGCTCACCAATGTCTTATAAAGCCTCAGCATCACATCCCTACTCTTATATTCTACCTCTTGAAACAAATGCAGACATTGCATTTACCTTCCTCACCACTGACTCAACCAGCAAGTTAACCTTTAGGTTGCTCTGCACAAGGACTCCCAAGTCCCTTTGGAACTCAGATTTTAGGATTTTCTCCCCATTTAGAAAATAGTCTGCACATTTATTTCTTCTACCAAGGTGCATGACCATGCATTTTCCAACATTGTATTTCATTTGCCACTTTCTTGCCCATTCTCCTAATCTGTCTAAGTCCTTCTGCAGCCTTCCTGTTTCCTCAGCACTATCCGGCCCTCCATCAATCTTCGTATCATCTGCAAACAGGCAACAAAGCCATCTACTCCATCATCTGAATCATTGATAAACAGCATAAAAAGAGCTGCTCCCAACACTTTCCCCTTGGGAGAACCACTAGTTACTGGCAGCCAATCTGAAAAGGATCCTTTTATTCCCACTGGCTACCTCCTACCAATCACACATGCTAATAACTTTCCTGTAATACTACGGGCTCTTAACTTGGTAAGCACCTCATAAAATACCTTCTGAAAAATCCAAATATACAACATCCACTGCAACCCCTTTATCTATCCTACTTGTAATCTCCTCAAAGAGTTCCAAAAGGTTTGTTAGGCAAGATATTCCCTTAACAAAACCATGCTGACTTCGTCCTATCCTGTCCTGTGTCACCAAGTACTCCATAACCTCATCCTTAACAACTGGCTCCAACATCTTCCCAACCACTGAGGTCAGACTAACTAGTCTATAATTTCCTTTCTGTTATATTTCCCTTAAGGAACCTATGCTGACTTTGGCCCATTTTATCATTGCCTTTTGACATGTTTTTTCTATCTCCTGCTGTAATTTGTAGACCAGATCTTGGCTACTGTTGGGAGACCTGTATATAACTCCCAACAGGGTCTTCTTACCCTTGTAGTTTCTTAATTTTACCCACAAGGATTCCAATCCGATGTCACATCTTTCTAAAGATTTGATTTCATTTTTTACCAGCAGAGCCACTCTTCCTCCTCTAGCTATTTGCCTGTCCTTTCGATAGATTGTGTATCCTTGAATATTAAACTCCCAACTACAATTCTCTTTCAGCCATGACTCTGTGACACCCACAACGTCATCCCTGCCAATCTCTAACTGCAAATCATCTACCTTATTTTGAATGCACCACGTGCATTCACATAAAACACATTTGTACCTATATTTGTCTGCCTTTTCAATTTTTCCTCCTTTCACACTTCAACCCATCCCACTGACTGCAATTTTGCCTTCTATCATCTACCTGTCCTTTGACAGTCTCACTATATACTGTACTTCCTCTGCTTGTAAACCAACAGCCCCTTCCTCAGCCCTATCACTCCGGGTCCTATCCCTGACAAATTAGTTTAACCCTCCCCAACAGCCCTAGAAAACCTACCCGCAAGGATATTGGTTCCTCTCAGGATCAGGGGCAGACTGTCCCTTCAGTACAGGTCATACCTTCCCCAGTGGAGATCTCAGTGATCCATAAATCTGAAACCCTGCCCCCTGCACCACTTCCTCAGCCACACATTCACCTGCCAATTCATCCTATTCTTACCCTCACCGTTGGAGGCACAGGCAGCAATCCAGAGATTACTACCCTTGGAGGTCATGCTTTTCAGCTTCATACCTAACTCTCTGAATTCTCTACTTAGGACTTCCTCTCTTAGTCATTGGTACCAATATGTACCAAGATATCTGACTGCTCACCCTGCCCCTTTAGAATCTTGTGGACACAATCTGAGACGTTCCTGCCCCCGGCACCTGGGAGGCAACATTTCATCTGGGCCTCTCTATCGTGTCCACAGACTCTGCTACCTACTCCTCTAACGGTGGAAACTCCTATCATCACTGCATTCCTCTTCTGCCTCCTTTCCTTCTGCGCTAAAGTGCCAGAGGCCCGGTCATTGCTGCTGCCCCTGGTAGGTAGCCCCCCTCAACAGTATACTTGTTATTGAGGGGAACGGCCTCTGTACAGAGGTCCTCTGTACCAGCTGTCTGTTTCGCTTCCCTCTCCTTACAGTCACTCATTCACCTCCCTCCTGCAGCCTCGGGAGTCCTGAGATTCATTTCCTTATGAGTCCAGGAATGAAAGGGTTACTGTATGAGGAATGTCTGGCTGCTCATGGGCTGTATTCCCTGGAGTTCAGGAGAATGAGGGGGGGGATCTCATAGAAACATTCCGAATGTTAAAGGGCCACAACAGATTAGATATGACAAAGTTATTTCCCATGATAGGGGAGTCCAGGACAAGAGGGCACGACTTCAGGATTGAAGGACGTCCATTTAGAACAGAGATGTGGAGAAATTACTTTAGAAGAGGGTGGTAAATACGTGGAATTTGTTGCCACGAGTGGCTGTGGAGGTTAAGTCATTGGGTGCATTTAAGGCAGAGATAGACAGGTTCTTGATTAGCCAGGGCATCAAAGTGTATGGGGAGAAGGCAGGGGAGTGGGGATGACTGGAAGAATTGAATCAGCCCATGATTCAATGGCAGAGCAGACTTGATGGGCCGAATGGCCTACATCTGCTCCTATATCTTATGGTCTAATGGTATTCACAGTAAATACAAGAAACACAATAGAATCAATGAAAGACTGCACCAAACATGACCGACAAACAAGCAGTGTACAAAAGACAACAAGCTGTGTAAAATAAAAAAGGAAGAAAAATTATTGATAATAATAATAATAAATAAGCAATATATATTGAGAACATGAGATGAAGAATCCTTGAGAGTGAGTCCATAGGTTGTGGGAACAGTTCAGTGATGGGGTGAGTGAAGTCAAGTGGAGCTATCCCCACTGGACTCCTGTCATTTCTGATCTCCCCTCCTCCTCCCACTTTCAAATCTCTTACTCACTCTTCTTTCAGTTAGTCCTGACGAAGGGTCTCGGCCCGAAACGTCGACTGTACCTCTTCCTAGAGATGCTGCCTGGCCTGCTGCGTTCACCAGCAACTTTTATGTGTGTTGCTTGAATTTCCAGCATCTGCAGATTTCCTCATGTTTGTACGGTTCAAGAGCCTGATGGTTGAGGTGTAATAACTATTCCTGAACCTGGTGGTGTGAGTCCTGAGGCTCCTGTGCCTTTTTCCTGATGGCATCAGCAAGAATAAAGTGTAGCCTGGATGGTGGGGGCCCTTGATGATGGAAGCTGCTTTCCTGGAACAGTACTCCATGTGGATGTGCTTTACCTGTGATGGACTGGGTTGTATCCAATGTTTTTTTGTATGATTTTCTGTTCAAGGACATTGGTGTTTCCATACTAGATGTGATGCAACCAGTCAACATGCTCTCCGCAGCACATCTACCCAAGTTTCTCAAAGTTTCAGATGACATGCCAAATTTTCGCAAATTTCCAAGGAAGTAGAGATGCTTGGTGTGCTTTCTTTGTAATGGCACTTATGTGCTAGTGTTGGGCAATATAACAGATGGAATCATACATAATTCAAAACCACTGACATTGAGTTGGGGCTCTCTGTTAGAGCCTGGTCTGATGTGATGACGAAATTACACAAAATTCCATTATCGCGCTTTGTATTCTGGTTTTGAAGTACAATAAATGAGTTGTTACGGTTTTTCTTAAACATAAATTGCCTCACGTCATTTTATCTGCAAAATCCTACATTAGTGACCCCAATGCTCTACAACAATTCCAGAGCTATTGAACATGTGGGCCAAATGCAGTCGCTTTGGATCCGCCGGAGTTTTGGAAGCAAAATGCCATTCCTTGGATTATCCAAGCTGAGGCCCAATTCACACTGCAAGAAATCTCCACTGACAACACCAAATATTTCTATGTGGTAGCGTCCCTCAGCAACTCCACAGCTGTGAGGGTGGCAGGTCTGCTGGAAGACCCGCCTGAACAGGATAAATACTGATCGCTGAAAGCTCACCTTTTACAGACTTTTGGACTATCAGAGTCTGAGTGCACCAAACAGATGCTCTCCTTGTCCAGCCTCGGCAACGCTAAGCTGCTGGAGCCAATGGACCACATGCTGTCTCTCCTGGGAAATCGCCATCCTTGTTCTGGTTTTAAAGAACTCTTCATGCGGCAAATGCCTGATCAAGTTTGCACAGCCCTCACTAATGCACCCGTGAAGGACTATAGGGAGCTTGCTAAAATGGCTGATATTCTACACTCAGCAAGGCAGAGATGCATCGTTCCACCTTCTTTCCATGTCTCAGTAAGCCTGGACAGCAAGGTCTCCAAACAGACTACGCCGTGTCTCTGCTTTTACCACACCTGCTTTGCTTCCAATGCTAGGAAGTGCCGGCCACCTTGCTGCTTTGACAGTGTCAGCGCAACGGGACATCAGAGGTCTGTGCAGCTGCCAGGGACGTCTACTGTTCATTACGGACACTCTTTCAAGGTGATGATTCCTGTGTGACACAGGTGCTCAAGTGAGTGTACTGCCAGCATCGCCTACTGATAAGAAGGCAGAGAGCGACGAAACCTCACTGGAGGCCACCAAAGGCAGCAGGATCCAGACTTACAGAGCACGACAGGTGACGTACTGCTTCAGTGGGGAGTGTTACACATGGGAATTCATCCTGGCTGAAGTGGCTAGACCTCTGCTTCATGCAGGTTTCCTGTGTGCCCAAGAACTGTTAGTCAATCTTATGAACTGCCGGCTTGTGGATGACAAGGACTTTGGGGCATTACCCTGCTCCCTCAGTAAGTTCACCACAACGACTCTGTCAAGCACATGCACCACCGCGTGTGATTTTACTGGACTGCTGGGCAAATTCTTTGGCTTTTGACAAGGTCCCACACAGGAGATTAGTGTGCAAACTTAAAGCACATGGTATTGGGGGTAAGGTATTGATGTGGATAGAGAATTGGTTGGCAAACAGGAAGCAAAGAGTGGGAATAAACGGGACCTTTTCAGAATGACATGCAGTGACTAGTGGGCTACCTCAAGGCTCAGTGCTGGGACCCCAGTTGTTTACAATATATATTAATGACTTTGACGAGGGAATTAAATGCAGCATCTCCAAGTTTGCGGATGACAAAAAGCTGGGCGGCAGTGTTAGCTGTGACGAGGATGCTAAGAGGATGCAGAGTGACTTGGATAGGTTAGGTGAGTGGGCAAATTCTTGGTAGATGCAATTTAATGTGGATAAATGTGAGGTTATCCACTTTGGTGGCAAGAACAGGAAAACAGATTATTATCTGAATGGTGGCCGATTAGGAAAAGGGGAGGTGCAACGAAACCTGGGTGTCATTGTACCCCAGTCATTGAAAGTGGGCATGCAGGTACAGCAGGCGGTGAAAAAGGCGAATGGTATGCTGGCATTCATAGCAAGAGGATTCGAGTACAGGAGCAGGGAGGTACTACTGCAGTTGTACAAGGCCTTGGTGAGACCACACCTGGAGTATTGTGTGCAGTTTTGGTCCCCTAATCTGAGGAAAGACATCCTTGCCATAGAGGAAGTACAAAGAAGGTTCACCAGATTGATTCCTGGGATGGCAGGACTTTCATATGATGAAAGACTGGATCGACTAGGCTTATACTCTCTGGAATTTAGAAGATTGAGGGGGGATCTGATTGAAACGTATAAAATTCTAAAGGGATTAGACTGTCGTGGTCCAGTCCGTGAAGTCCGTATTTCGGTTCACGGTCCGGTCCATCGACCCTTGCTCCAGGTTTTCCTGTCTACCCTGCTTCTGTTCTTGTTGAGCTCTAATTGAGGCAGCTGATGCTTGTTGGGGCTGGCTGCATAAATACCTTCAGAGACCAGGGCGTGGCTGCTGGATTGTTCTTGTCCTTACTCCTTGTATCCCTTCCTCCGCCTTCTGTTTCCTCGCCTGAAGCCTTGCCGGTAACTCTTGCCTCGCCTGAAGTTCTCGTCTCGCCTTGCATTGCCTGAAGCCTTGCCTTGTCTTGCTGTCTTGTCCTGGAGCCACCCTGTACCCAGCTCCCTTCTTGTCCCTTGTCTCCATCAGTAAGCCAGGCCGTCTTGCCGTTACCTGCGGTTGGTTCTGTCCCTTCCTGTCCCTTACCTCCATCAGGTAAGCCAGGCCGTTTTGCCATTACCTACGGTTGGTTCTGTCCCTTCCTGTCCCTTGCCTCCGTCGGGTGGAGATCCGCGCCCTGCCCTGGAGGAGCTTCCAGTCTCCTGCCTCCAGCCTCCAGCCTTGCCTCGCCTCGCCTCAAGTCTCCTGCCTCCAGCCTCCAGCCTCGCCTTGCCTCGCCTCAAGGCTCCTGCCTCCAGCCTCCAGACTCGCCTCGCCTCAAGTCTCCTGCCTCCAGCCTCCAGCCTTGCCTCACCTCAAGTCTCCTGCCTCCAGCCTCCAGCCTCGCCTCGCTTCAAGTCTCCTGCCTCCAGCCTCCAGCCTCGCCTCGCCTCAAGTCTCGTCTCCAGCCTCCTGCCAAGCCTTGCCTCAAGTCTCTAGCCTCTAGCCTCTAGCCTGAAGACTCCAGCCTCCTGCCCAGCCTCAAGCCTGAAAACTCCAGCTTCCTGCCTAGCCTCAAGCCTGAAGACTCCAGCCTCCTGCCTAGCCTCACGCCTGAAGACTCCAGCCTCCTGCCTCCTGCCAAGCCTCGCCTCTAGTCTCTAGCCTCAAGCCTGAAGACTCCAGCCTCGTCCTGCCTGCCAGCCAAGTCTCGTCCTTGCCTAGATCTGGGGTCCAAGCCAGACGCAAGACCCAGGTACTGGGTCCTTGTCCAGTCTCTGGCTCGGAGTCCAAGCCTGGGCTCCTAGCTCTCTTGTCCAGTCCTGTTCCGCGTTCCCGGTTTTCATGTCCATGTCCTTGTCCTCACCCTGTATCCTAGTCCTGTCCCTAGTACTTCAGTGTCTGTGTCTTGCACTTGGGTCCGTTCCCAGCCGTCTCCGCATGACATGGACAGGCTAGATGCAGGAAGATTGTTCCCGATGTTGGGGAAATCCAGAACAAGGGGGTCACAGTTTGAGGATAAAGGGGAAGACTTTTAGGACCGAGATGAGGAAAAACTTCTTCACACAGCGAGTGGTGAATCTGTGGAATTCTCTGCCACAGGAAACAGTTGAGGCCAGTTCATTGGCTATATTTAAGAGGGAGTTAGATATTGCCCTTGTGGCTAAAGGGATCAGGGGGTATGGAGAGAAGGCAGGTACAGGGTTCTGAGTTGGATGATCAACCACGATCGTACTGAATGGCAGTGCAAGCTCGAAGGACCGAATGGCCTACTCCTGCACCTATTTTCTATGTTTCTATGTTTCTATGTCTATTCCTAAACCTCACCATGGCCACGTTTTCCACTATAGTCATAAAACATGGGGAGAAGCACCACATTTCCACAAATTGCCTGCCTGTCCATGCACGCATGCATGGACTGGTAACGTGAAAGCTGAGTTTGCCAACAAGTGAAGACTCGGCATTGAATACCCGTCCATATGGTCCATAAGTCCAATGGTGGGTACCGCCCATAGGGCGATTACCAACATTTTAACAAAGTCACCACCCCGATTGGCATCTAGTCCTACACATCTAAGACTTTTCAGCACGTTTAGACGGAAAATTAAGTTTTTCCAAAGTTGACTTAGTTCGGGGCTATCGTCAGGTTCCTGTGTGCTAGGAGGACATTCCCAAAAAGGTTGTGATAACCCTATTTGGTCTCTGAGTTTCTGCACATGTCCTTTGGGCTAAAAAATTCACTCTAAATTAAAAATGATCTCTATCTTAAAGGACTTAGATTTTCTTTTTGTTTACCTGGATGACATACTTGTCGCCAATGTGTCCAAATCTGAACATGTATCTCATCTCCACACACTTTTCAAGTGCTTAAGCCTACACGGGTTGAATATTAACCCTGCTAAATGCCAGTTTGTGTTGTCAATCATTGGCTTTCTCAGAATCAGTATTGACTAGAGTTTAAGATAAAAGATCCCTTAGTGGAAAGTGATCATAATATGATTGAATTTACCCTAAAATTTGAGAAAGAGAAGCTAAAGTCAGATGTATCAGAATTACAGTGGAGCAAAGGGAATTACACAGACATGAGAGAGGAGCTGACTAAAATTGATTGGAAAAGAACACTGGCAGGGATGATGGCAGAGCAGCAATAACTGGATTTTCTGGAAGCAATTCGGAAGGCACAGGATATGTATATCCCAAAGAGGAAGAAGTATTCTAAAGCAAAGGTGACACAACTTTGGCTATCATGAGCAGTCAAAGCCAACATAAAAACCAAAGAGAGGGCATATAGTAGAGCAAAAATTAGTGAGAAGTTAGAGGATTGGGAGGCTTTTAAAATGAACAGAAGGCATCTTAAAAAGATATTAAGAAGGTAAAGATGGATTACAAAAGTATTAAAGAGGATGCCAAAAGTTTCTTCAGGTACATGAGGTGTAAAGAGAGGTGAGAGTGGATGTCAGACCACTGGAAAATGATGCTGGAGAGGTAGTAATGAGGGAGATTGAAATGGCGGATGGATAACTGGAAGCATTAGTAATGATCTTTCCAGAATCACTAGATTCTGGAATGGTTCCGGAAGGCTGGAAATTTGCAAATGTCACTCGACTCTTCAAAAAGGGAGAGAGGCAGAAGAAAGAAAACTTCAGCCAGTTGGTCTGACCTCAGTTGTTGGAGAGATTTTGGAGTAGATTACTAAGGATGAGGTGACAGGGTACTTAGAGCCACATGATAAAATAGGCCATAGTCAGCATGGTATCCTCAAGGGAAAATCTTGCCTGACAAATCTGTTGGAATTCTTTGAAGAAATAAGCAGGATAGACGAAGGAGAATAGTGGGGCATCCTTTCTGAATGAACTTAAGGAGGTTGTGAGCAGGAGTATTCTGAGCAGGTTTGGGCCTCTTACCTTAGAAAGGATGTGCTGAAACTGCAGAGGGTTCAAAGGAGATTCACGGAAATGAGGAGTGACCTCATTGAAACCTATCGAAGGGTGAAAGGCCTTGATAGAGTGGAAGTGAGAAGGATGCTTCCTATGGTGGGAGAGTCTAAGACCAGAGGACATAGCCTCAGAATAGAGGGGTGTCCTTTTAGAACGGAGATGAGGAGGAATTTCTTTAGCCAAAGAGTGATGAAACTTTGGAATTCTCTGCCTCAGGCAGCTGTGGAGGCCCAGTCTTTATATATATTTAAGGCAGAGGTTGGTGTTTGTAGATTCTTGACCAGTCAGGGCATGAAGGGATATGGTTACAAGGCAGGAGACTGGGGCTGAGAGGAAAATTAGATCAGCCATGATGAAATGGCAGAGTAGACTTAATGAGCCAAAGAGCCTAAATCTGCTCCTATATCTTGTGGTCTTATGGTTTTCTCCGCTATCGCATCTCCACAGGAAGGGCAAAAACCCTCCCATCAAAAGTAGCTGCTGTTATGGATTTCCCAGCACACCGCACTACTAAGAAACTACAGGAGTTTTCAGGTATGGTGTATTTCTATCACCGTTTCATTCCACTAGCTGCCGAACTTAGTGTGCATAAAGGCAATACCCTTAATCACATGCTTGACTGGACACACTGGACAACAAATTTTTTAAAAGTGTTGCTTCCTCAGAATTTTCTTTTGTTTATGATAGACTGCTTGAAGATGAACACAAAAATAATTTCAGACTACTTGTATCATGTAGGAATTTGGAGAAACAACAAATGAACTTTTATTGAATATAATGTGTTTAATTGCATAATGGTGCTGATGCTCTGCAATAGTTCAACTAAGTTAAAAATATTTTGTTCATGATTTTCATTTGTACTCAGTGCTTCTCGCTTAAGTGTCCAACAATAATCTGCCAGCATTGATGGATTCCAGTTGCCCTGGTATCTTTTCTCCATGACTGCAATGTCCTGGTGAAACATTTCACCATGCTCGTCACTAACAGCACCAAGATTTGCAGGGAAGAAGTCTAAATGGGAATGTAGGAAATGAATCTTTAGTGACATTTTGCATTTCATGATTTTTATATGCTTGAAGCATGCTTTCAACCAGCTGCATGTAGTTGGGTGCTCTGTAGAATCAGAGAAAAATTTCAACAACTTCCTTGAATGCCTTCCATGTGATTTTCTCCAGTCCCACTAGAAATTCTTCAAATTGCCTGTCATTGATGACCTGTTTGATTTGTGGACCAACAAAAATGCTTTCCTTAATCTTGGCATCAGTTATTCTGGGAAGCATCTATCTCAAATATCAAAATCCTTCATAGAAATTTTTGTGCCTGGTGATAGCAAATTCCATCCTTACAGTCCTGAACCCAATAATTATTACTAAAACCTGTCCTGCCATGCAGCAGCCGTGCCACTAAGCACGCCCAAGCATGCCTGGACAAGATAGGAAACTTTCCAGTTTACATTGTAGGCAACATTTTAATTGACTGGAATTATGAATTGAAATAATTAACATAAGTTTATTAAAAAATGGTGCATGATAGGGAAATTTCATGGTGATTTTCATGATCAGTAGCCCAAAATTCATATGATACACCTAAAGGTATTCAGGAAGCAAAATCTTTGTTGTCCAGTTACTGTGGACATGACCAGAACATTTAATGATACCAAGGAAGCCCTTTCCAATGCAATCCTACTGATGCACCCACTCCCCAATCTATGGCCATTACTACCGACGCTTCAGACTACCCTGTGGGTGCTGTGCACAAACACTTGGTCAGAGGCGTGTGGCAGCCACTCAACCTTCTTCAGCCGGCAATTCCATTCCCCCGAAAGAAAGTACAGCACATTTAACCGTGAGCTTCTCGGTCTCTATCTGGATGTCCACCATTTTTGTTTTCTTCATCATTTCACCACAAAGAGGACCACAAGCTCCTCATATCAGACCCTTGGTCTGCACTGCAACAATGCCACCTGGCCTACATATCTGGGTTTATAACTGATATACAACATATCAAGGGGGAAAATAATGCTGTGGCTGATTGCCTCTCACGGCCAGCCATTGAGACTGTACGCATAGGGCTTGACTAAACCGGCATGGCAGCTGGCCAAGCTACAGACCCTGAGGTCCAGGCTTACCGGACAGCAGTCACAGCTCTGCAGTTGGCTGTCATTAAGTTTGGGAAAGCTGGGTTTCTCTCTTGAGCGATGTTTCAACTGGTCGCCCTCTCCCCATGGTGCCTGCAAACCGAGGATGGACTATTTTTGACTCCATTCATGGCCTCTCACATTCGGGCCGGAAGGCCTCACAGGAACTAGCTGCACTAAAGTTTCTGTGGCCTGGAAAAGGACGTGCGTGATTGGACTGCAGCCTGTGTGGATGTCCAGGTGCCACTGGCACCTTCTGAGGATCCTGAGCAATGGTTTGGCCATGTCAATGTGGACCTTGTTTCCCCCTTCCGTGGTTTCATGCATCTCCGTACCACCAGGTGGCCAGAGGTCATCCCTCTAGCATTGACAATGGCCGCGGACGTGGCTCGGGCATCCATCAGCCCCTGGCTTGCTCAGCTTGGCACCCCACCTGATATTTCCTTTGACCGCAGTCCCCAGTTCACATCAGACCTCTGGGCTGAGATGGCCCAGAATGTCTGTATTAGGCTACACCATCACCTGCAGTCTAATGGCCTCTGCAGGCGGTTTTACCGCTCCTTAAAGGCTGCTGTGAGGGTCTCCCTGACTGATGAGTGTTGGCATGGTCATCTCCCATGTGTCCCGCTGGGGCTCAGAGCAACTCGAAAAGGAGACCTGCAGCTGAGTTGGTGTACGGGCAGCCGTTACGAGTGCCAGGTGATTTTATTCCTGACACCACACCCACCTGGTCAGCTTCTCAACAGTGTTCCACCCTGTTCAGTAAATTTAATTGCACTTATTTCTCCCTCCCATCATGGAGTACATCACTCTTGGGTTCCTGTTGACCTACATTCCACCTCATTTGTTTTTGTCTGCCATGATGCGCACCAGCATCCCCTTAGGCCCCCTTACGATGGCCCGTTCCTCGTTTTGGCATGGAGAGAAAAGACTTTTATCAGAGATAAGAGGGGCGAACCTGGGTGCATTTCGGAAGATCACCTTAAACTGGCCCACCAAGATTTGGAGGCTTCCACGACATGACCATGAGTGTGTCAACATATCTCGGGATGAGCCAGAGGCTCCTGCTGTTCCTCCACCCATGGCTCAGCACCGGGCAGCTCTCCTGCACTCCGGACAGGCTCACAATGCCGGTTTTAGGGAATACTGTGGGGGTGTGCGTGGGGTAATGTAATTGGTGGAAATGTACAGACTTCACAACCACCAACATTGAGTTGGGGTTTCATTCTAAGAGGCCGGTCTGACGTGATGACGTAGTTATGTGAAGTTCGGTTTCTGTGCTTTGTGTTTAGGTTTAGGGGTATGTTAAATAACTTGTTACGGTTAGAATAAATAAGCTGTCATGGTTTTTCTTAAACATAAAATGCCTCACATCATTTTACTTTGAAAACTACACTGGACACAGGGCAGTCCTCTGAAATGGTAACACCGAGCAATTTAAAGTTGCTGACCCTCTCCACCTCTGATACCTCAATGAGAACTGGCTCATGAAATCCTGGTTTCCTCCTCCTGAAGTCAATAATTACCTCCTTGGTCTTAACCAGATAATACTGCACCTTATAAAATACACATCCTGACTCATGGGTCTAAACTAAGTCCACATCAGATGAGGAGCATCTGATGTAATTAACTTATTAAGTTGAAAGAAGACAGATTCCAGTGTAAGTAGAGCTGTCCAAATGCCCCTGTATCATTTGCATTTTTGTCTAACCGGTTAAGTTTCAAGACAGAATGCAGCTGAATCTGTGAGTTGTTGGCAATGCAGGGAGAGAATGGCATCACTGGGACCAATAGAAATAGGGCAAGCTGCAACCTCCCTCAACCAATCAGAATGAAGAATGCTACTGGCAAGCTAGTTGAATTGAGGATGCATGACAACATGTTGAAAATCACATGATTTCGCAGCAAACACAATTCTACCCAGCTCACTATTCAGTTTCTGTTGTATTTAGATGTTGTTGCATTTCTAACTCTGCTAATGATATGCCTTTCTGATGAACAGTGGCTCTGATGCGTGCACTGAGATCACCAAGGATATCTGTATCAAGCATATCAATCTGTTGTCATGTCACAGGGTACAAGAATTCCATGAAAAATCTGCATTCCGGAGTTCAGAGTTCAATTCCGGTGCCATCTGTAAGGAATTTGCTTGTTCTCTCTGAGCTGTGTGGGTTTCCTCAGGGTGCTTGGTTTCCTCCCACAGTCTATCAGTTGGTAGCTTAATTGGTTGTTGTAAATTGTCCTGTGATTAGGCTCGTGTTAAAGACCATAAGAATTGGATCAGATTTAGGTTATTCGGCCCATCAAACCTGCTCCACAAATAGGTGGGTTAGACTGAGAATAAACGTATCAATCAAAAATGAAGCTCCGATTCACACAGTCCTAACAGACAATTGGATGTAAAGGTTAGCAAAGCCTCTGTCACCTTTGGCAAACTTTTCCTCACAAAGTTGATCAGGTTGTTAAGAAGCCGTATGGTGTATTAGCCTTCCTTAGTCAGGGGACTGAGTTCAAGAGCCACGAGGTAATGTTGTAACACACATCAAAGTTGCTGGTGAACGCAGCAGGCCAGGTAGCATCTCTAGGTACAGTCAATGTTTCGGGCTGAGACCCTTCGTCAGGACGAACTGAAAGAAGAGCTAGTAAGAGATTTGAAAGTGGGAGGGGGAGTGAGAGATCCGAAATGATAGGAGAAGACAGGAGGGGGAGGGATGGAGCCAAACAGCTGGACAGGTGATTGGCAAAAGGGATACGAGAGGATCATGGGACAGGAGGCCTGGGGAGAAAGACAGCGGGGGGGGCGAAAACCAGAGGATGGGCAAGGGGTATAGTGAGAGGGACAGACGGAGAAAAAGGAGAGAGAGAACAAAAGAATGTGTGTATATAAATAAATAACGGATGGGGTACAAGGGGGAGATGGGGCTTTAGCGGAAGTTTGAGAAGTCAATGTTCATGCCATCAGGTTGGAGGCTACCCAGACGGTATATAAGGTGTTGTTCCTCCAACCTGAGTGTGGCTTCATCTTTACAGTAGAGGAGGCTGTGGATAGACAATATCACATTGGGAATGGGACGTGGAATTAAAATATGTGGCCACTGGAAGATCCTGCTTTCTCTGGCAGACAGAGCATGGGTGTTCAGTGAAACGATCTCCCAGTCTGCGTCGGGTCTCGCCAATATATAGAAGGCCACATAGGGAGCACCAGACGCAGTATATCACCCCAGTCGACTCACAGGTGAAGTGTCACCTCACCTGGAAGGACTGTCTGGGGCCCTGAATGGTAGTAAGGGAGGAAGTATAAGGGCATGTGTAGCACTTGTTCCGCTTACAAGGATAAGTGCCAGGAGGGAGATTGGTGGGGAAGGATGGGGGGGACGAATGGACAAGGGAGTCGTGTAGGGAGCGATCCCTGTGGAAAGCGGGGGGGGGGCATGAACATTGACTTCTCAAACTTCCGCTAATGCCCCACCTCCCCTTCGTACCCCATCTGTTATTTATTTATTTGTTTATTTATATACACACATTCTTTTTTTCTCTCTCTCCTTTCTCTCCCTCTGTCCCTCTGACTATACCCTTTGCCCATCCTCTGGGCTTCACCCCCCCTCCCTTTTCTTTCTCCCTGGGCCTCTTGTCCCATGATCCCCTCATATCCCTTTTGCCAATCAACCGTCCAGCTCTTGGCTCCATCCCTCCCCCTCCTGTCTTCTCCTATCATTTTGGATCTCCCCCTCCCCCTCCCACTTTCAAGTCACTTACTAGCTCTTCTTTCAGTTAGTCCTGACGAAGGGTCTCGGCCCGAAACGTCGACTGTACCTCTTCCTAGAGATGCTGCCTGGCCTGCTGCATTCACCAGCAACTTTTATGTGTGTTGCTTGAATTTCCAGCATCAGCAGATTTCCTCATGTTTGAGGTAACGTTGCAACTCAATAAAATCCTGGTTGGACCACACTTGGAAAAGTTCCGGTCACCTCATTAGAGGAAAGATGTGAAAGCTTCAGAGAGGGTACAGAGGAGATTTGCCAGGATGCTGCCGGGATTAAGGAGCATGTCCTGTGAGGATGGGTTGAGCAAGCTACAGCTTTTCTCTTTGGAGCGAAGGGGGATGAGAGGTGACCTGATAGAGGTATACAAGATGATAAGAGGCATAGAAAGGTAGCATAAAAATAGCCAGAGACTCTTTCCCTGGACAGAAATGGCTAAAATGAGGGGGCATAATTTTAAGGAGATTGGAGGAAGTATCGGGGGCAATGGCAGAGGTAGGTTCTTTTACAGAGACCGGTGGGTGTGTGGGTGAAGTGATATGCTGTCTTCCCCTTGGGCGGTGGTAGAGGCAGATACATTAGCGATATTTAACAGACTCTTAGATAGGCACAGAAAAATGGAGGGCTATGTTGTGGGGCGGGGGGGAGGGTTAGATTGGTCTTAGCATAGGTTGAAAGGTTGGTACAACATCATGGACTGAAGGGCCTGTGCTTTAGTGTCGTGAATCTGATAACCATGAACAGAAAGATCTCTGTCTAACAGGTTTGTGGACTCCCAAGAGCAGGAAACTGCAGGTGTGGGAAATGGAAAAATTAGAAACATCAGCATTAACTGGTCAGGCAGCATCTGTGGTGAGGGAAACAGAACTTCCACTTCACTTGAAGACACAAGAGATTCTGTGGATGCTGGAAATCCCGAGCGACACACTAGGGGAACTCAGCAGGTCAGACAGTATCTATGGAAGGAAATGAACAGCTGATGTTCTGGGCCAAGACCCTTTACCAAGACGGCCTGAAGCATTGACTGTTCATTTGAAACAAAGGTTTTTCCTCAGAATCCTGCTCAATATCTGTAAACCATGAGTACTAAAATAGGATGGGACTCCAAGCTGTATCTAACTTTGCTGTCATAGAAAAGTTCTTTGCAATATGGAGCCAGTGAGTCACCAGCAATGAGGCGCTGAAGGGATCCGCTGTCCATGCTGACTGTACTGGAGCTGGGACATGTGAACCACATAACTGAAGACTGTCTGCTCAAAACTGAGTGCTTTGGCCAACTCAAAAAATGCACATTATACAAAAGAAGATCAGAGCTGTGAAGCAGCAAGGAGATCAGTTGAAGTTCTTGAGGAGTTCAGCACCCCACTGACAACTTGGAAACGAGTTTCTAAGATTGTGGTGTCATCATTAAGGCTGATTTATACTTGTGTGTCAACTCGATGCCATACCTACGGCATCGCCGCGAACCCTACACTGGTCCCTACGCCGCAGCCTGACGCGCAGCTCTCCCAACATGTAACTAGTCATCGCAGCAACACAGACCGCAACAACTGTGATTGGTCCGCCTGGTAGCATCGCATTTCCTCCTACGCTGCAGTAGCTTCCCATTGGGCAACTGAAAGACAGGGAAGGAACTCTGGCTGTAATGCTTTCCATAAAGCTTTACAGACCTCCAAAATTATGGAGGGCACATTTCGCTTTTACGAAAAAAGACGCTCGCTTTAAACTTGTTTACCCCGAGAGACTATCATGACCATGAAGCCTTGCACGAGCAGGTGTGTGCGCATGCACGACATGCGCGAATTG
This sequence comes from Mobula hypostoma, assembly GCF_963921235.1. NCBI lineage: Eukaryota > Metazoa > Chordata > Chondrichthyes > Myliobatiformes > Myliobatidae > Mobula > Mobula hypostoma. The sequence continues at coordinate 150,782,154 of NC_086098.1, forward strand.
CAGAGCGACGCAGACACACCAACGCACAAGTATAAATGCTCACAATGCGCGTAGGCCACTTGTGTAGGTTACTGCATCTATTTGACGCAGAAGTATAAATCAGCCTTTACAATGCACTGATCAGCCCAGGATGAAGTCTATGGTTCAGCCAGTAGAGGGCGCTCTAACTTCAAGTTGGCAAGTGGACCTACTGACACAGTGAGATTTGCCAAAGGAATATTGGGATCTTCTCACACTTCACTGCCAGGCAGTTACATCCCCTTTCTTTCATAAAAATATTAGATTGCATTTGTGGCGAAGCAGCACGAATGTGTTAATTTGGAGGGGTGAATTGCAAAGAGATTCTGATTCAGATTCAGACTTATTTAAAGGTTCAAAGGTACAATTTAATGTCAGAGAAATGTATACAATATACATCCTGAAATGCTTTTCCTTCGCAAACGTCCACGAAAACAGAGGAGTGCCTCAAAGAATGAATGACAGTTAAACGCGGGAACCCCAAAGTCCTCCCCAGCTCCCCCTCCCACGTGTAAGCAGCAGTGAGCGATGATCCCCCTTCCTCCCAGCAAAAAAAAGCTTTATCACATTTATCACATGTACATCGAAACATACAGTGAAATGCGTTGTTTGCGTTAACAACCAACGCGCCCAAGGATGTGCTGAGGCACGCATTCCGACACTTGATCCCTTTATTCACAAAGGCTCTATTCCTGATCACCAAAAGTGATTTATGATTTTTAAAAAGTTATGAATAACATTAAATCATAAATGTTTAATGAATTTTAATATTCAATCTTTCCAACATGGAATTCATTGAAAATCTTGAAACATTTGTTGGACACTGATTGGTGCAGGACTATCCTTGTTTAAGTGTGATGAGGTTACTGACTTCAGATGTTTCTGCCCTGTCTATATAACATAAAGTACTGGATCATTTAGACAGATAAATCTTCCGCTCGAACTTTGGAGGCCTGAATTTGGCTGCAGCAGCTATAACATGGTAGTAATACTGTTAGCATCACCCTTCAAAAGATTTGTGAGGACTACTGAGAGGGTTATCAGGGTCTCTCTACTACCTACCAGGAACCCTGCGTACACAGGGTCCTGAGCACTGTCAAGAAACCCTCCCATCCGTCCTACAATCTCTTTGACCCCTACCATCAGGTGGGAGATAATGCAGCATACGGTACCATATACAGATGAATGAAGGTGAACTTGAACCAGCACATCACCAACGCTGAAATCAAGGAAAACATTTAAAAAAACACTCCATGAAAATGAATATCAAAGATCACACAATTATGAATGCAGTTGTTGCCAGTGAGACATGATGAATAGAGATTTGTAAATAAAATCTGACATAAGCTTACTTGGAAGAAATATCATACTTTTCCTTATTTCTCTTGGGGCCCAGTGGTTGGCGCCACGCTTTACAGTCGCAGATGTAAGATCAGGATTCAATTCCCGCCACTGTCTGTAAGGAGCTTGTCTGTTCTCCCAGTGACTGTATGGGTGGGGGGCCCTCCAGTGCTACAATTTTGTCCTACATTTCAAAGATGGGTTTAGTGAGTTGTGGGCATGCTATGTTGGTACTGGAGCTCTACCAGCTGCCCTCCACCACCCCTGTGCAGTACTTAATTTGAGGCAAACAATGCACTTTACTGTATGTTTCAATGTATATGTGACAGATAAAGCTAATCTTCCTTAATCTATTCAATGTTTCCCGGGCACAATAAGCAGGAGGGTTCCCCAAAGGTTAATTTGCAGGTTGACTCAGTGGTGAGGAAGGTAAATGTGATGTTAGCATTCATTTCAAGAGGACTAGAATATAAAAGCAAGCATGTAATGTTGAGGTTTTATAAAGCACTGGCGAGGCCTCACTTGGAGAATTGTGAACAATTTTGGGCCGCTTATCTTAGGATGCGCTGAAACTGGAGAGGGTTCAAAGAGGGTTCACAAAAACAATTCCAGGATTGAATGGTTTCTCATATGAAGAGCATCTGATGGCTCTGGGTCTGTATTCACTGGAATTCAGAAGAGTGAGGGATAACCTCACTGAAACCTATCAAATGGTAAAAGACCTTGATAGATTGGATGTGGAGAGGATGTCTCCTATGATGGGAGAGTCTGAGACCAGAGGACACAGACTCAGAATAGAGGGATGTCCATTTAGTGGAGATGAGGAGGAATTTGTTTCACTAGAGTGTGGTGAATCTGTGGAATGTTTCGCCATAGGTAGCCGTGGAAGCCAAGTCTTTATGTATACTTACTCCGGCGGAGGTTGATGATTCTTGGTTGGTCAGGGCATGAAGGGATACGGGGAGAAGGCAGGAGACTGGGCTGAGAGGAAAATCAGATCAGCCAGGATTTACTGGCAGAGCAGACTTGATGAGCCAGATGGCCTAATTCTGCTCCTATATCTTGTGGCCTGGTGAACTTGACCTCATAATCTACCTCAATGGGACTGTGTAGCTTATCGTCTAGCTGCTTTGCACTTTCGCTGTTACTGTAATGCTTTATATTAAGGTCAATATAATACAACAAGGTGACTTTATTTGAACTTACCTCACTGGCTGATTTCATTTCAGTGTAACTTAACCTTGATAAACGATCTCAACCTGAAACGTTGACTGTTCATTCATTTCCATAGATACTGTCTGACCTGCTGAGTTCCTCCAGCATTGTGTGAGAGTTGCTTTGTAGATAATTACACTCCAGAGTAATTCATTTTACATGATGTGCTTTGAAATCTTTCTGAGAGGTTATATAAATTGTGAGTCTTCCTTTAAATACAAGAGAGCGAGTTTTCCTCCAGTATTTTGCGTGTTGCTGCTCTGGATTTCCAGCATCTGCAGTATCTCCTGTGTCCGCGCAACTTCCACTTTAATCACCTTTCCAAGCAAAGTACTTCAACAAACGTCATTAAGGACCCTTATCATCCAGAACATGCCTTCTTCTCACTGCTACCATCAAGTAGGAGGTCGGAGGAGCCTGAAGACACACACTCAGCATTTCAGGAACAGCTTCTTCCCCTCTGCCAGCATTTTTCTGCATGGACATTATTCGCAATATTTTTTGCTCTCTTTTGCATGACTTATTTAATTTGTTTCTTATTGTAATTTATAGTTTTTATTATCATTACATAATTTCAGGACATATGCCAGCGATATTAAACCTGATTCTGATTCTGAAAAAAATTATCCTCATGACTAGTAACACTCTGGGAGGAATCTGTAAATTTGTTGTAAATAAAAGAATAGAAAATAAACATAAAAATAAAGAGCAAGTCCAGCTATAAGGAGGGTAAAACAGGCTGAGAATTCAGTTGCGGTTCCTTCATCAGAGAATCCTGTATGATGGTGAGACAAAATATTGCCCTTCAAAGATCACATTAAAAGGTTTTTAGATAGTGCACTTATTTTTAAAATGTGTTAGATCCTACCTGAAATACAAAGCACCAATTTCAGCATATCACGTCCATAAATAGATCTTCAAAGCAGCTCAATAATTTTTAACCCTCTTCAACAATGAGTGGCAACAAATCAAGAGAATTTTACATAATGCATTAATGTACTCAGGTATAACCTGCTACACGGGAGAGCAATCAGTATGAAATTTCGTCTCTGCAGAAGTTAGTCATGAATCCGCGGTGGTAATATGAATGTATCATCTCCTATGCAGGAAAACAATCTCATAGAATCTCTGGGAGAACTTTACCTTGTGAGTTTCCAGCTTCTGCTGAAACAAGAGATTCTGCAGATGCTGGAAATCCAGAGCAACACACACGAAATGCTGGAGGAACTCTGCAGGTCAGGCAACATCTATGGAGGGGAATAAAGAGTCGATGTGTCCCAGGACAAGGCCGTTCAGCAGGACTCTAACCTTAACTGTAATTTTATGTTAATTATAACTGTTTTCAAAACTTTGATCTGAGCTGAGGACTTGACCATCCCTTTCATTCCTTTGGAATGCTATATAATGTATATTTTTGGAACTTATCGAGTATTTTCATCTTCATTCACCTCTTCACTTCCCTTATCACCATGAAAATGTTTCTTAAATCCTTCATTTCTTAGACACCATCGTAGACATGCTACTTTGGCACTGGAACATGTGGTGACACTTGCCCCATCACAACCTTGGGCTGTGTTGGTTGTTAACACTAATGATACATTTCACTGTATTTTCAATATACATGTGATAAATAAACCTGAATCTTGAGGTATCTTTGTATTCTTTACAGGTCCCACCCCGACCCACAGCTTTGTATCATTGGTTCATCAGTGTGTGGGTGCTGGGACCCAGCTCTGATGCCAGGACCACCCCATCAGCTGACTACTCCATGTCCTCCAAACAATTCCCAATCCACTCTGCCAATAACCACCAGTTTCATGTGCTCTAATCCTGTTTAATATCCTCTTAGTGTGGCACCTTATTGAAGGCTTCAGAGGGCCGATGTGATTGGGTTGCTGCCTTCCAGGAGACCGATGGACTCGAGTTGCTGCCCTCGGAGGGGCCGATGGATTCGAGTCACTGCCCTCGGAGGGGCCGATGGACTCGAGTCACTGCCCTCGGAGGGGCCGATGGAATCGAGTCACTGCCCTCGGAGGGGCCGATGGTTCGAGTCACTGCCCTCGGAGGGGCCGATGGTTCGAGTCACTGCCCTCGGAGAGGCCGATGATTCGAGTCACTGCCCTCGGAGGGGCCAATGGAATCGAGTCACTGCCCTCGGAGGGGCCGATGGTTCGAGTCACTGCCCTCGGAGGGGCCGATGGTTCGAGTCACTGCCCTCGGAGAGGCCGATGATTCGAGTCGCTGCCCTCGGAGGGGCCGATGATTCGAGTCGCTGCCCTCGGAGGGGCCGATGATTCGAGTTACTGCCCTCGGAGGGGCCGATGGACTCGAGTTACTGCCCTCGGAGGGGCCGATGGATTCGAGTCACTGCCCTTGGAGGGGCCGATGGATTCGAGTCACTGCCCTCGGAGGGTCCGATGATTCGAGTCACTGCCCTCGGAGGGGCCGATGGTTTGAGTCACTGCCCTCGGAGGGGCCGATGATTCGAGTTACTGCCCTCGGAGGGGCTGATGGACTCGAGTTACTGCCCTCGGAGGGGCCGATGATTCGAGTTACTGCCCTCGGAGGTGCCGATGGACTCGAGTCGCGCCCTCGGAGGGGCCGATGGTATCGAGTCACTGCCCTCGGAGGAGCCGATGATTCGAGTTACTGCCCTCGGAGGGACCGATGGACTCGAGTTACTGCCCTCGGAAGGACCGATGGACTCGAGTTACTGCCCTCGGAGGGGCTGATGGACTCGAGTTACTGCCCTCGGAGGGGGCCGATGGATTGAGTTGCTGCCCTCGGAGGGGCTGATGGTTCGAGTCACTGTCCTTGGAGGGGCCGATGGATTCGAGTTACTGCCGTCGGAGGGGCCGATGGTTTGAGTCACTGCCCTCGGAGGGGCCGATGGATTCGAGTTGCTGCCCTCAGAGGCGCCGATGATTCGAGTCACTGCCCTCGGAGGGGCCGGTGGTTCGAGTCACTGCCCTCGGAGGGGCCGATGATTCGAGTCACTGCCCTCAGAGGGGCCGATGGATTCGAGTCACTGCCCTCGGAGGGGCCGATGGATTCGAGTCACTGCCCTCGGAGGGTCCGATGATTCGAGTCACTGCCCTTGGAGGGGCCGATGGACTCGAGTTACTGCCCTCGGAGGGGCCGATGATTCGAGTCACTGCCCTCGGAGGGACCGATGGATTCGAGTTACTGCCGGAGGGACCGATGGACTCGAGTTACTGCCCTCGGAGGGACCGATGGACTCAAGTTACTGCCCTCGGAGGGGCCGATGGACTCGACTTACTGCCCTCGGAGGGGCCGATGGTTCGAGTCACTGCCCTCGGAGGGGCCGATGGTTCGAGTCACTGCCCTCGGAGAGGCCGATGATTCGAGTCGCTGCCCTCGGAGGGGCCGATGATTCGAGTCGCTGCCCTCGGAGGGGCTGATGGATTCGAGTCACTGCCCTCGGAGGGGCCGATGGATTCGAGTTACTGCCCTCGGAGGGGCGATGGATTCGAGTTACTGCCCTCGGAGGGGCCGATGGACTCGAGTTACTGCCCTCAGAGGGGCCGATGGATTGAGTCACTGCCCTCGGAGGGGCCGATGGATTCGAGTTACTGCCCTCGGAGAGGCCAATGGACTCGAGTCGCTGCCCTCGGAGGGGCCGATGATTCGAGTCACTGCCCTCGGTGGGGCCGATGGATTCGAGTCACTGCCCTCGGAGGGGCCGAAGGTTTGAGTCACTGCCCTCGGAGGGGCCGATGGATTCGAGTTGCTGCCCTCGGAGGGGCTGATGGTTCGAGTCACTGTCCTTGGAGGGGCCGATGGATTCGAGTTACTGCCGTCGGAGGGGCCGATGGTTTGAGTCACTGCCCTCGGAGGGGCCGATGGATTCGAGTTGCTGCCCTCAGAGGCGCCGATGATTCGAGTCACTGCCCTCGGAGGGGCCAGTGGTTCAAGTCACTGCCCTCGGAGGGGCCGATGGTTCGAGTCACTGCCCTCAGAGGGGCCGATGGATTCGAGTCACTGCCCTCGGAGGGGCCGATGGATTTGAGTCGCTGCCCTCAGAGGGGTTAATGGTTTGAGTCGCTGCCCTCGGAGGGGCCGATGGATTGAGTTGCTGCCCTCGGAGGGACTGATGGATTCGAGTCACTGCCGTCGGAGGGGCTGATGATTCGAGTCACTGCCCTCAGAGTGGCCGATGGATTCGAGTTACTGCCGTCGGAGGGGCCGATGGTTTGAGTCACTGCCCTTGGAGGGGCCGATGGATTCGAGTTGCTGCCCTCAGAGGCGCCGATGATTCGAGTCACTGCCCTCGGAGGGGCCGGTGGTTCGAGTCACTGCCCTCGGAGGGGCCGATGGTTCGAGTCACTGCCCTCAGAGGGGCCGATGGATTCGAGTCACTGCCCTCGGAGGGGCCGATGGACTCAAGTTACTGCCCTCGGAGGGGCCGATGATTCGAGTCACTGCCCTCGGAGGGGCCGATGGACTCGAGTCGCCGCCCTCGGAGGGGCCGATGGTATCGAGTCACTGCCCTCGGAGGGGCCGATGGTTCAAGTCACTGCCCTCGGAGGGACCGATGGATTCGAGTTACTGCCGGAGGGACCGATGGACTCGAGTTACTGCCCTCGGAGGGACCGATGGACTCAAGTTACTGCCCTCGGAGGGGCCGATGGACTCGAGTTACTTCCCTCGGAGGGGCCGATGGATTGAGTTGCTGCCCTCGGAGGGGCTGATGGTTCGAGTCACTGCCCTCGGAGGGGCCGATGGATTCGAGTTGCTGCCCTCGGAGGGGCCGATGATTTGAGTCACTGCCCTCAGAAGGGGCCGATGGATTCGAGTTACTGCCGTCGGAGGGGCCGATGGTTCGAGTCACTGCCCTCGGAGGGGCTGATGATTCAAGTCACTGCCCTTGGACGGGCCGATGGATTCGAGTTACTGCCGTCGGAGGGGCCGATGGTTCGAGTCACTGCCCTCGGAGGGGCCGATGGTTCGAGTCACTGTCCTCGGAGGGGCCGATGGATTCGAGTTACTGCCGTCAGAGGGGCCGATGGTTCGAGTCACTGCTCTCGGAGGGGCCGATGGTTCGAGTTGCTGCCCTCGGAGGGTCCGATGGTTCGAGTCACTGCCCTCGGAGGGGCCGATGGACTCGAGTTACTGCCCTCGGAGGGGCCGATGGATTCAAGTCACTGCCCTCGGAGAGGCCAATAGACTCGAGTTGCTGCCCTTGGAGGGGCCGATGGTTCGAGTCACTGCCCTCGGAGGGGCCGATGGATTCGAGTCACTGCCCTCGGAGGAGCCGATGGATTCGAGTCACTACCCTCGGAGGGGCCGATGGTTCGAGTCACTGCCCTCGGAGGGGCCGATGGATTCGAGTCGCTGCCGTCGGAGGGGCCGATGGTTCAAGTCACTGCCCTCAGAGGGGCCGATGGATTTGAGTCGCTGCCCTCAGAGGGGCTCATGGTTTGAGTCGCTGCCCTCGGAGGGTCCAATGGATTCGAGTCACTGCCCTCGGAGGGACTGATGGATTCGAGTCACTGCCGTCGGAGGGGCTGATGATTCGAGTCACTGCCCTCGGAGGGACTGATGGATTCGAGTCACTGCCGTCGGAGGGGCTGATGATTCGAGTCACTGCCCTCAGAGTGGCCGATGGATTCGAGTCACTGCCATCGGAGGTGTCTCTTGTTCACGTCGCCCTCCTTGGAATGGCCTCTGGTTTGAGTCGCTTTTCTCAGAGGGGCTGCTGGTTCGAGTCACTGAATGAATGCTTATGTTGCATTTGTCTTACTCACCCCAGGCTGAACCTGCAAACTAACCTTTCGGGAATCCTGCACAAGGACTCCCAAATCCCTTTGTGTCTCAGTTTTTTGTATTTTCTCTTCATTTAGAAAATAGTCAGCCCTTTCATTTCTTCTGCCAAAGTGCATGACTTTGCACTTCCCAACACTGTATTCCATTTGCCATTTCTTTGCCCATTCTCCTACTCTGAGTCCTCCTGTAGCCTCTCTACTTCCTCAAAAGTATCTGCCCCTCCACGTATCTTCATATCATCTGCAATCTTTGCAACAAAGCCATCAATTCCATCATCCAAATCATTGACATATAACCTAAAAAGAATCAGTCCCAACACAGACACCTGTGAAACACCACTGGTCACCAGCAGCCAGTCAGAAAACACTCCCTTTATTCCCACTCTTTGCTTCCTGCCAATCTGCCACAGGTTTATCCATGCTAGGATCTCTCCGGTAGTACCACGGGCTCCTAGTTTGTTAAGCAACCTCATGTGGCACCTTGTTAAAGAATGCTTAGTCAAACAATATATTTACAATATTACTCAACTATTAAATACACAACACTCCTCCCTGCTTAGCATTGATTATTACCCGATCAATGCACCTCTGCCACAGGTATGTCACCCTTGGATTTGGTTCATTGCCTCTAACAACCTTTGTTCCCCACAGAGGAGCCAATGGTGTAGGTCCTGTCTGCCAGGGCCCTCGTCTGCCATGACTGGAATTCTGGGAAGAGGGCCAACTGAGCCTACTGCCACCAGGCCAATCGCCATTGGCACCCAACCAGACTACTCCGGCCTGGGGATCATGTCTGGCTGTCCACCCGAGATCTGCCCCTGCATACTGAATCCTGGTTTATTGGTTCCTTCAGGATTACTGATCGCACAAACCCAGATACTTAACCATTTCCAGCTGCCACGATCCCTCTAGATCACACCTGCCTATTGTCCATGGACCACTCAAACCACCTGAGCCTGCAGCTCTGGACCCTAGGATAGTGGAAGGTAATCCAGTGTACGCGGTTCACCGGTTGATGGATTCACGTTGCTGTGCAGTACCCGGTCGACAGTGAAGCGTATGGCCTGGAGGTGGGGTCTTGGGTGCCATCTTGGATCCATCGTTCATCGATAAATTCTGCCGATCCCTCCGAATCGCCTTGGGCTGATGGGAGTCAGCTATGGCGGGGGCGTCTCTCAGGCCTGCTCCCTCAGGCACTTCACAGTCTCCACCAGTCACCTGTCACTTACCCCAGACTTATCAACTGAAGCCTGTTTAACCCCAATTCTCATCCACAGTCCTTGTTCGCTCATCGAATCAGCCGGCTTCAATCAGATGTTCCCAGCTATCCCTCTCCCTGCTTAAAGTTTACCTTGTCTCAGTTCCTTTGCCTAGCTGCGTCTGTTCCCGGGATGTGGCTTTCCTTTCCGGGACATCAGAGATGTTCTCCTTCTCCAAAGAACGAGGTTTCCCTTCCTCCACTATTGATGCTGTCCTCGCCCACATCTCCTCCAACGCCCAAACACCTGTGCTCACCCCATCTTCCTGCAACCTTATCGGTGACAGAGTCCCTCTTGTCCTTACCTACCACCTCTAGAGCCTCCACAACTTCCGCTATCTTCACAGGGATCCTACCACTCAACGTACCTTTACCTCACTCCCCATCTCCACTTTCCACAGGGATCGCCCCCTCTATGATTCACTTGTCCGTTCATCCCTGCCCCCTAATCTCCCTCCTGGCACTTATCCCTGTAAGCGGCCAAAGTGCTACACCTCCTCTCTCACCTACATTGGGCTCATCTGTTGTAAATTGGCGGACTGCTCCATCCAACAAAAGCAGAACTTCCCGGTGGCCAAAGATTTTAATTCCCGTTTCTCTTTCTCGTTTTGGCATGTTGGTCCACAGCCGCCTCTTATGCCAAGACGAGGCCACCGTCAGGGTGGAGGAGCAACACCTTATATTCAGTCTGGGTAGCCTCCAACCTGATGGCATGAATATCGATTTCTCCTTCTCGTAAATTCCCCACCCCCTCCCCTCTTCTTCTATTCCCTGCTCTGGCCTTTTACCTCTTCTCTCCTGCCTATCACCTCCCCCTGGTACGCTACCTCTTTTCCTTTCTCCTGTGGTCCACTCTCCTCTTCTATCAGATTCCTTCTTCTCCAGCCCCTTAGTTTTCCTGCTCCCCTGCTTCACCTATCATCTTCCAGTTGGTCCTCCTTCCCCTCTCCCACCTTTTTATTCTGGCATCATCCCCCTTTCCTTTCCAGTCCTGACAGAGGGTCTCGGCCCGAAACTTCAACTGTTTACTTATTTTCATAGCTGCTGCCTGACCTGCTGAGTTCCTTCCACATTTTGTGTGCGTTACTAAAGTTCACTTTGTTGCCTGTTGTGTTTGGTCTCTGTTCTCTCCTGTTTTGCGGCCCTTCGAGACTTGGTAATTATGTGGTCTATTTTTAAAGTCATTGTTCACTGCTACATTGTCTCCACTGCCCTGGTTTTGGGTCAAACCTCCCTCTACATTTCCTGACACTATGTTTCTCAATTGTCCTTAATGTATCTGCCTCTACCACCACTCTCAGCGTAAGAACCTTGCCTCTGACATCTCCCCATACATTCCTCCAATCACCTTAAAATGACACCCCCTCACAGCAGCCATTTCTGCCCTGGAATAAGTCTCTGACTATCCACCTGATCTATGCCTCTTATCTTATACATCTCTATCCGGTATGAAGTGAAATGTTCTCACAACCTATGGACGCACTTTCAAGAATTCTCATCTCATGTTCTCGATAATTATTGCTTATTTATTTATTTATTTATTTATTTATTATTATTTTCTAATTTGTATTTCCAGTTTGTTGTCTTTTGCACACTGGTTGATCACCCAATTTGATGCAGTCTTTCATTGATTCTGTTATGGTTATTATTCTGCTCTTGATTTATTGAGTATGCCCACAAGAAAATATATCTCAGGGTTGTATATGGTGATATGTATGCAGTTTGGTAATAAATTTACTTTGAATTCTCATCCTCCTTCACTCCAAAGAGAAAAGCCTGAGCTCACTCAGCCTATTCTCATAAGGCATACTCTCTAATCCAGACAGCAGCCTGGTAAATCTCCTTTGCTCCCTCTCTGAAGCTTCCAGATCCCTCCTATAATGAGGCAAACAGAACTGAACACACTTCAAGTGTGCCACAGTTTAAGAATAAGGGGTAGACAATTTAGAACGGAGTTGAGGAAAAACTTTTTCACACAGAGGATTGTGGTTCTGTGGAATGCTTTGCCTTAGAAGGCAGTGGAGGCCAATTCTCTGGATGCTTTCAAAAAAGAGTTAGATAGAGCTCTTAAAGATGGCAGAGTGAAGGGATATGTGGAGAAGGCAGGAAAAGGGTACTGATTGTGGATCAGCCATGATCACAGTGAATGGCGGTGCTGGCTCGAAGGGCTGAATGGCCTACTCCTGCACCTATTGTCTATTGTCTATTGTCTAAGCAGAGTCTTATACAGCTGCAACATTACCTTGTGGCTTTTGTACTCAATTCCCCTGACTAACGAAGGCCAGCACAGCAGATGCCTTTTTAACAACCCTAGCAACTTTTGTGGCAAAATTTGTATTTCTCTTAAGCGGTAGACGGTCAGTGACAAACACAAATTCTGCAAATGTTGTGTTTTAAAATTAACTAAATGTGAAATGAGGCAAATTAATTCATATCTTAAATATAGTACAAGCACGTCAACAAAGATTAACTATCGTAGATGATGGTGGTCACTTAGTCCGTTTGATTCAGATACCTGGGGACAACTTTAAGGTAACAATGTGCATCCAGCTATTGATGATGTTTGATTTTTTTTTGTCCATACAGATATTCATGACAAAAACATGGTCAGGTTTTGTCTGTCTTTTAATTACACTGGCTGATAGTGTCAGGTATTATGTAGAGCTGTTGTACGCATTTCGTGAGCTCACTGTGCAATTGTGTTGGCCGCTGCCTCAGAAAAGCCCGTGGATAAAAGACAATGATTAATTTCTCGAAGCACAGGATGAAACTGCAAGCACAATAGACAAGAGGCAGTCGAGAGTGCAATCATTTTCTGTCAGGGTTCAAAATAGTGAAATCACCCTGAATATTGTATTGCCTTTGAAGTCTTCTTTCCCCCTAGTTAGACATCAAAAATACTGGACGTTTATTCCTCACAGTTTTGAAGTGTAAATTCGCACCAATATTGAAAGCAAAGAGGAGAAATGAACTGTGTGTGGGGAGAAATAGTAATATTAAAAAGCACAGCTAAGAAATTTGGTAGGTTGTGTTTCTCAGCAACGAATGGTAACCAAATCACTTCATTGCAGTTGGCTGTATTGTATGCATCACGTATGTTTTCCTAGATCACTTTGTTTGCATGTTCTTGCATCATATGTAATGTCTTCTCAGTATTATCTATTTATTTACTTATTTACCCATTGTCTTCTTTTGCACATTGATTGTCAGTCTTTGTGTGCAGTTTTTCATTCATTCTATTGTATTTCTTTGTTCTACTGTGAACGCCTGCAAGAAAATGAATCTGAGGGTAGGATATGGTGACATATACTATATCTGAGTTCTCCACTGGTCAGGGTCGACCATGGATGTTGTGTCTTAGCTGTCTAGATGCACAAACCAGGGCAGTACGATACAGAGAGCAACCTGTTGCCCATGTAGCAAGCTCCCACTCTCCAAGCTTCTGATGAATCCAAAGGAACGGCAGAGACCGATAAAGTTTGACACCAACAGCATCGCAGGAGTTGCCAGTCAGTGTTCAACTCAATGCAGGACTGTCTTAGGGACTCTACCACCAGAATTTTCCTCAGGGTTTACTCCCGAGGCCTTCCAACATAAGCGGGTATAGCCAAAAGGCAGCAGAGGTTTGAGATCAGAGTTTTCCTTCTCCTACATGAGCTGCCAACCATGGCTGATGTCCCATCTACCCGAAGCAACTGGTTTTAAGGCGCTAGTAACCTGCCTTTACCCCTTCTCCTGTCAGTAGAAATGGTTCCACCGGGCTTCGTCGGTAAACCACACATGAAGGCCAGGAGCTGGACACCATACATACTAAATTTACATTGAACTTTACAATTTCATGCGTATTTTCTGTACGCCTCTTTAGTGATGTTGCTTCGAAATATGTCTGCATTGAAAATCTGTGGTGCGGCTTCACAGGAATTTCATGAAATGTAGCAAAATAGAATTAATTAAGATTAACTCTCAAAGGTGAATCCGTTACAGACTTCCCACATTCAACACTGTACAATGCAAATGAAAAAAATCACACTGACAACAAGACTGCTTGCTAAAAATGTTTGATACTCCAACATATAAAGAAAAGAAAGACTCACAATTTATATAACCTCTCAGAAAGATTTCAAAGCACATCACATAAAATTAATTACTCTGAAGTGTAATTATGTATGAAGCTGTCAAAATGCTGGAGGAACTGAGCAGGTCAGGCAGCATCTATGGAGAGGATTTGGAATGAGGCTCTTTGTCCGGTCTGGAAAGGGAGGGGGAAGAAGTAGAATAAGAAGGTGAGGGGAGGGGCAGGAATAGGAGCTGGAAGGTGATAGTTGAGGCCAGGTGAGGAGGAATGTACGTGGTTGGGGAGGAGGGATGAAGTAAGAAACTGAGTGGAGATAGGTGGAAGAGATAAAGGGCTGAAGAAGAAAGAATCTGATAGGAGGGAAGAGTGGACCGTGGGAGAAAGAGAAGGAGGAGGGACACCAGAGCGAGAAGAATGGCAGGTGAGGGGAAGAGAAGGAGTGAGAGGGAAGCAGAATGGAGAATTGAAAAAGAGAGAAGGGGGAGGGTATCCCCTGCCTGGTACCAACATTTAAGCCATCTCCTCGGAGAGTATATTGTTAAATTAAAATTATTTTAGGTAAGGGGTGGGAAGTTCAAGGGGGATACAGTATTAGAGGAAGGTTTTTTACTCAGAGAGTGGTTGGTGCGTGGAATGCACTGCCTGAGTCAGTGATGGAGGCAGATACACCAGTGAAGTTTAAGAAACTACTAGACAGGTATATGGAGGAATTTAAGGTGGGCGGTTATATAGGAGGCAGGGTTTGAGGGTCGGCACAACAATGAGGGCTGAAGGGCCTGTACTGTGCTGTACTATTCTATGTTCTATGTTCTGTGTTAAATGTCTAGATCTGGAAACAGAACTAAACAGCCTAGTTTAGATCCCAAATAATAAAAGGGCTCAATAACAATTTAATAGTTAGAAAAGTTCAAAGTGAAGTTATTGTCAAAGTACGTATATGTCACCGTATACTACCCTGAGATTCATTTTCTCACACAAGAACAAAGAAATACAATCAGTCCAGTGGTTGGTAAGTTGATGGAGAAGATCCTGAGAGGCAGGATTTATGAACATTTGGAGAGGCATAATATGATTAGGAATAGTCAGCATGGCTTTGTCAAAGGCAGGTCGTGCCTTATGAGCCCGATTGAATTTTTTGAGGATGTAACTAAATGCATTGATGAAGGTAGAGCAGTAGATGTTGTGTCCTGTATATGGATTTCAGCAAGGCATTTGATAAGGTACCCCATGCAAGGCTCATTGTGAAAGTAAGGAGGCATGGGATCCAAGGGGATATTGCTTTGTGGATCCAGAACTGGCTTGCCCACAGAAGGAAAAATTAGTTGTAGATGGGTCATATTCTGCATGGAGGTTGGTGACCAGTGGTGTGCCTCAGGGATCTGTTCTGGGACCCTTACTCTTCGTGATTTTTATAAATGACCTGGATTAGGAAGCAGAAGGATGGGTTAGTGAATTTGCTGATGACACGAAGGTTGAGGGTGTTGTGGATAGTGTGGAGGGCTGTCAGAGGTTACAGTGGGATATTGATAGGATGCAAAACTGGGTTGAGAAGTGTTAGATGGAGTTCAACCCACATAAGTGTGTGGTGGTTCATTTTGGTAGGTCAAATATGATGGCAGAATATAGTATTAATGGTATGACTCTTAGCAGTGTGGAGGATCGGAAGGACCTTGGGATCTGAGTCCATAGGACACTCAAAGCTGCTGCACAGGTTGACTCTGTGGTTAAGAAGGCATACGGTGCATTGGCCTTCATCAATCGTGGGATTGAGTTTAAGAGCCGAGAGGTAATGTTGCAGCTATATAGGATCTTGGTCAGACCCCACTTTGAGTTCTGTGCTCAATTCTGGTCGTCTCACTACAGAAAGGATGTGGAAACCATAAAAAGGGTGCAGAGGAGATTTACAAGGATGTTGCCTGGATTGGGGAGCATGCCTAATGAGAATAGGTTGAGTGAACTCGGCCTTCTCTCCTTGGAGCAACGGAGGATGAAAGATGATGAGAGGCATTGATTGTGTGGATAATCAGAGGCTTTTCCCAGGGATGAAGTGGCTAGTACAAGTAGGCACAGTTTTAAGGTGCTTGGTATAGAGGAGATGTCAGGGGTAAGTTTTTTTACACAGAGAGTGGTGAGTGTGTGGAATGGGCTGCCGGTGACAGTGGTGGAGGCGGATACAATAGGGTCATTTAAGAGACTCCTGGATAGGTATATGGAGCTCAGAAAAATAGAGGGCTATGGGTTACCCTAGGTAATTTCGAAGGGAAAGACATATTCGGCACAGCTTTGTGGGCCAAAAGCGCTGTATTGTGCTGTAGGTTTTCTATGCAGAATCAATGAAAAACTACACACACAGACTAACAACCATCATGCAAAAGGAGAGAAACAGGGTTAATACAAAATATAATAATAATGATGAATAAGTAAGTAATAAATAATATGAAGAACATGAGTTGAGTTCTTGAAAGTGAGTCCACAGGCTCTGGAATCAGCTCAGAGTTGAAGTGAGTGGAGTGATGCACGATGGTTCAGGAGCCTGATGGTTGAAGGGTAATAGCTGTTCTTGAAGCTGGTGGTGTGGGACATAAAGCTCCTGTGTCTCCTGCCTGATAGTAGCACCAGAAGAGAGCTTGGCCTGGATGGTGGTGGTCCCCTGTTTGTAGCTATGAGATAGTGCAGTTAGGTACAAAGTATGGAAAATTGGTATAATTCGCAATTTTTGGATTGGTGCTGAACACTGTGTAAATCTTCAATCAGAGAACTGCTGTAATTAAAGTTCATCAAGAAACAGCCGCTGTTTAGCTGCGTATTGAAAAAATGTACAAAAGAAAGAACAAATATAATGGCTTGATGAATAAAAGCCGAGATAAGTTGTCATTCAAAAAATTAACTAATTAAAAGTGTTATCACAAACATTACTATCATAACCCATATGGATGTGTTAAGCCTTGTTCTGAAATTTAAACTGAATCAAAGTAGAGACAGCAAGATGAATTTGCAAACATTTTGAAGGATTTAGAATTTATTTTCTATTCTGTTGTATTGCAGCAGTTAAAGGTTGAGGTTACCCTAAGGTTAAAGTCTGTGCGTGTGAATGGATGGGAGGGGAGAAAGGGGATGTTCTGCTGTTGTTGTTTTGTTGCTTGCTGTGTTCTGTGTTGTTCCACCTAGTACTGTGGGCACGATATGTTGGTGCTGCCCCTGTGTGGCGACCCCTGTGGGCTGCCCCCTGCATGCCTTTGGGTGTGTTGGTTGTTAATGCAAAGAAAACATTTAACTGTATGCTTCCAAGTATATGTGTTATGTCAATATGAATCAGAGTACCAGCAGAAGGTAGCCAGGGAGGTCTCCACTAGTAGCAGTGTTTCCTTCAATACTGACCACTGCCTGTTTCTTACTCGTGAATGCAATACTCCAATTGCGGCCTGTCCAGGGTTTTTATAGAACTGCAATGTAACCTTGCAGTTCTTGAGCTCATTCCCCTGGAAAATGAAGGCCAGCATGCTGTACACATTCTTAACCTCCTATCATATTGTGTGGCAACTTGAAGGGATCTATAGATAGATAGATCCTTTATTGATTCCAAAGGAAATCACAATGTCGCCATAGCATTACAAGTATACAGATATAAATATTAGCAGAGAAGTAGAAAGAATAAAAAATAAGTTACCTCAAAGAGTCTAACAGGAGTTGGTCATCACTTCCCCGGCTATAGGTCGAATCATTGTACAGCCTAAGGCCGAGGGTAAGAATGACCTCATATAGTGCTCTTTGGATCAGCGCAGTTGTCATAGTCTGTCAAGATTTTCCGTAGGGTCCTTTGTTCTACCACAGTCTCCAGTGTGACAAGCTTGACTCCTATTACAGAGCCAGCCTTTCTAATCAGTTTATTAAGCCTGTTGGCATCACCTGTGTTGATGTCGTTGCCCCACATTGAAGACTGTACTAGCAACAACAGACTGGTAGAACATGTGAAGGAGGGGCTTGCACTCTCCAAAGGACCTTGGTCTCCTCAGAAAGTAGAGGCGACTCTGGTCCTTCTTGTACACAGCCTCTGTGTTGGTGCTCCACTCAGGTCTGTCATCCAGGTGCACCCCCAGGTACTTGTAGGTCCTCACCACATCCACATCCTTACCATCAATAGTAACAAGGAGCAATATAGGCTTAGTCTTCCTAATGTCCATCACCATCTCCTTTGTCTTACTAATATTGAGCTGCAGATGATTCAGCTTGCACCATTTGAAAAAGTCCTCCACCAGGACTCTGTATCATCCTCCAGTCCTCCCCTTATACACCCAACTATTGCTGAATCATCAGAGAATTTCTGCAACTGACACGACTCAGTGTTGTATCTAAAGACCGAGGTATACAGGGTAAACAGGAAGGGAGCTGATACAGTCCCCTGTGGGGCCCCAGTGCTGCTTACAGCCATGTCTGACACACAGCTCTGAAGCCGCACAAACTGTGGTCTGCCAGTCAGGTAGTCCATTATCCAGGAAACAATGGAAATGCCAACCTATATTGAGCTTTTCCCCCAGCAATGAGGGCTGTATGGTATTGAAAGCACTTGAGAAATAAAAAAAAAGATCCTCACAGTGCTGCCTGGCTTATCCAAATGGGAATAGTTCTGCTCAGCAGGCGGATGACACCATTGTCGACTTCAGTGTGCCCCTGGTAGGCAAATTGTAGGGGGTCGAGGGTTGATCTGACCAGGGGTCGGAGGTGAGCCAGGACCAGCCACTCTTGGGTCTTCATGATGTGCGAGGTCAAGGCCACTAGACAGTAGTCAATCAAGACTTTCGGATGTTCCTTCCGGGTACTTGGACCACACATGATGTTTTCCATGCAGTCGGGATCTTTTCCAGGCTGAGACTCAGAATGAAAATGCGCTGGAGAACTCCACACAGTGCTCAGCACACTCCTTCAGAGCCTTGGGGTTCACACCACCCAGTCCCAATGATTTGCCATGTCTGAGTTTCCCCAGAACCCATCTGACTGCTCAGCTGGGGAGTTGGTGGAAGGTGCGGGCTCAGGGAAGTGAAGATCAGGATGATAGCAGTTGGTGTGTGGAGGTGTGGATGGTAGGTGCAGGGCAAGGAGGGGATGTAGACAGAGATAGTCTGTATTGTTCATCCACGTGTTGAACTGGATGGGAGAGGAGGAAGGAGGGGAGGCATTAGTGCTGAGGGAACATTGGGTCCTTCAGCACCAAGATTGATGTGCTGAGGGGGGTGTGAACAGGAGGGCAATTGTCCAACACATCGAAGAATTGATTTACCTCATTAGCCCATTCACGGCTGCATTCCGAGCCGCTACAGCTCGGCTGGTTAAAGCCAGTGATGTTCTCCATGCCTCTCCACACCTCCCGTGTGCTACTCTGCCCAAGCTTGTTCTCCAGCTCTCTCCTGTCTTCCTCTTTAGCCACCTTGATCTTCTCCTTGAGCTCCCTCTGCATGTTCCAATTCCTCCCTGTCTCCTGATCTAAAGGCTCTCTTTTTGTGGTTAAGAATAGCCTTTAGACCACTGGTGACCCATGGTCTGTTGTTCGGGAAGGAGCAAACAGTGATCTATGAACTATGAACATGGACCCATACTTCTAAAGTGAGTGGATGAAAGTTCAGAGAGACTCGGGGGTAGTTATTTTACACAGGGAGTGATGGGCACCTGGAACGCTCTGCCACTGGGAGTTGACTGAGGCATTTAGGGATATCTAAGAGACACATGGATGAAAGAAAAATGTAGAGTTATGGACCGTCTGGGAGGAAAGGGTTAGATTGATCATAGAGTAAGTTTATAAAGACCGGTACAAAATTGTGGGCTGAAAGGCCTGTACTGTGCTGTACTGTTCCATGCTCTATAACTGAATCAAAAATGCTTCCTATATGGTGACAATTGAGTTAACTTTATAACCACAGATACTGGAGACCGGGAAACTTTGCAGCCTGACCTCATTAAAGCCAGTCACAACAGTTAGCGGCCATCAGTGACCATTCTGCAAAATGTTGACAGCCAGTTTGGCTGCAGGATATAATATTTCTGACCAAAGTGTTGACATTAATTTCGGTCAGGCTGGTGTGTGGTGAATCACGACTGTGTGCCCTGTATTTCACTGGGCGAAATATTTAGGCCTGGGTGAGAGAAATGGCCATGATTAATTTCCTGAGTATGGAAAGTCAGTATCAATATTTCACGGAGGGCAATGTTTATTTCTTTTATTTTATTTAGACATACAGCATGGAACAGGCCCAGCAACCCAGCCATTTTCCCGAGCCTAATCACTAGGCAATTTACAACGATCATTTAACTTACTAACCGGTACGTCTTTGGACTGTGGGAAGAAATCGGTACACACAAACTCTGGAATGCCCTAAGCTGTAATAATTTCACTGCGCTATGTAACTTTGGAGTGCATAAGAGACAGAACTGTCAGGTTGGGTAACAGTTTCATCCCCCAGGATGCTGGTCTTCTTAACACCCTGCTGCCACCCAATTTGCACCCTGCCTGGTGGCCCTGCACCATCCAGACTGTGCCACTCAGGGACTCGTGCCAATGTTATTTTGTGCCAGGTCATAACTATACGTGCTGTGTGTGACCAGATGTACTTTGTTTTGTGACTTAGACCCAGAGGAATGATTCACTGTATCTATGTGTATGGGTGAACGCCAATGGACTTGAACTTGAGAGTGCACGAAGAGTGAGAAGTTAATCCCAGACGCACTTCCACTTTCTCATGCAGAGCACCGCCAGTTGTAGGCAACTCTCATCTGTACAGTACCTCTGAAAAATGACCCTAAACCAGTCCTTGACTCTTGGCTGTCCCAGAGTAGAATCGTCAGTGTTGAGTCCAAGAACTCAAAAGCATCAATCTGTGCTTTGATGGTAAAATATCTACTGTCTACTGTGTCCATTATCAGAGCCACTACGTGCACTCTTGGGTATAATACAGAGATTACCGTGGATTCATAGTCAGAGAACACTACAGCAGAGAAGCAGGCTATTTGGCCCATCTGGACCATGCTAAACTATTAATCTACCTAGTCTCACTGGCCTGCGCCCTCTATATCTCTCCCATCCATGTATCTGTCCAAATTTCTCTTAAATGCTGGAATCGAACCCACATCCACTATTTCCATTGGCAGCTCATTCCACACATTCACTACCCTCTGAGTGAAGAAATTTCCCCTCATGTTCCCTTTAAACATTTCACCTTTTAACCTTAACCCATGACCTCTAGTTGTAGTCCAATCAACCTCAGTGGAACAAACCTGCTTGCATTTACCCTATCTGTACCCTCATGATTGTGTATACCTCTATCAAATCTCCTCTCAGTCTTCTACACTCTAGTGAATAAAGCCCTAATCCTTTCAACCTTTCCCTTTAACTCAGACCCTCAAGTCCTGGCTGTAGTGTGCTCAATATTCCAGTAATATTTGAGTAATATTGTAACTATATTGTTTGATAAGACAATAAGGCATCGGAGCAGAATTAGGCCCATCAAGTCTGCTCTGCCATTTGATCATGGTTGATCCATTTCCCTCTAAACCCCATTTTTCTACATTCTCCCCATAACCTTTCACATTCTGACTTATCAAGAATTGATCAACCTCCTTATTAAATACACTCAATGAGCTAGTCACCACAGCCACCTGTTGCAATGAATTCCACAGATACACCACCCTCTGGCTGAAGAAATTCCACTCATCTCTGTCCTAATTGGACATCCAGTTATTCTGAGGTTGTGCCTTTTGGATTGAGATCCTCCCACAATAGGCAACTCCTCTCCCCATCCACTCTTTCTAGGCCTTTCAACGTTCGATAGGTTTTGATGAGATAACTCCTAATTCTTCACAATTCTAGTGAGCACAGGCCCAGAGCCATCAAATGTTTCTCATATGATAAGCCTTTCAATCCCAGACTCATTTTCATGAGTCTCCTTTGAACCCTCTCCAATGTCACCACATTCTTTCCTGGATAAGGGGCCCAAAACTGCTCAGAATACTCCAAGCAAGGTCTCACCTATGCCTTATAAAGCCTCAGCATTACATCCTTGTGTTTATATTCTAGTCCTCTGGAAAGGAATGCTAATATTGCATTTGCCTTCCTCACCATTGACTCAACCTGTAAGTTAACCATTAGGGCTGGGTTTCCCAACCTGGGGTAATTTACCCTTCATTAATGGTCTATAGCATAAAAAAGGTTGGGAACTGCTGCTCTGGGGAATCCTGTATGAGGGATCCTTAGTCCCTTTGCAACTCAGAAATTTGAATTTTTTCCCCTTTTAGAAAAAACTCTTCACTTTTATTTCTTCTACTAAAGTGCATGACTATACACGTCCCAACGCTGTATTCCATCTGCCACTTCTTTGCCCATTCTCCTAATCTGCCCAAGTTCTTCTGCAGACTCCCTGCTTCCTTAACACCACTTGCCCCTTCACCTATTTTCGTATTGTCCACAAACTTGGCTACAAAGCCATCAATTGAATCATCCAAATCATTGAAATACAACGTAAAAAGGCAAAGTCCCAATACAGACCCCTGTGGAACACCACTTGTCACGGATAGACAATCAGAAAAGGCTCCCTTTATTCCTACTCTTTGTCTCCTTCCAATCAGCCAATGCTCTATCCATGCTAGTATCTTTCATGTAATACCATGGGTTCTTATCTTGCTAAGAAGCCCCATGTGAGGCAACCTGTCAGCAGCCTTTTGAATATCCAAGTACACAGCATCCACTGATTCACCTTTGTCTATCCTGCTTGTAATTTCCTCAAAGAATTCCAACAAATTTGTCAGGCAAGATTTTGCCTCAAGGAAACCATGCTGACTTTAGCCTATTTTATCATGTGCCCCCATGTACCCCAAAACCTCATCCATAACAATCGACTCTGACGTCTTCGCAACCACTGAGTTCTGAGTTTTAGTTGCCCAAGCACGTTCTCCCTTGTAATGGCACCTTTGCCCACTTCTGCCCCCTAACACACTCAAACATCCAGCATACTGCTAGTGTCTTCCAAATGAAGACTGATGCAAAATACTAATCTAGTTCATCCGCCATTTTCTTGTCCCCCATTAATATATTAATACCTCTCCATTGTCATTTTCCAACAGTCTGATATCTACTCTTGCCTCACTTTTATTTTTTATATTTCTGAAAAAACTTTGGTATCCTTATTCATTATGGACTATATGTATGCAAGAGGTACATGAATGGCATGTGTCATTATGCCACCACATCATATGTGAATGTCTCACTAAAAAAAAGAAAAGAAAAACTAACTAGAACAGTACCCTGGCTCCCGTGTTTTTCTTTAGATTAGTTTTAGAGCTACAAAGCTTAACAGTAGCATGGAGGAAGTTTTAAAATGAACACAAGATGACTACCTACCTGCTGAGGTGCAGCAAGTTTTTCTTTGGAAAGGGAGAGAGATGTTTGAGTTAAATAAAAGGCAAAAAATGAACAAAATTAACAAGCAACGAGTACGGCCATTGGTTCATAAACAATGTGATGTTAATAAGATTTTTTTTAAAAAGCAGAATTGACTGACTACATCGGAAAGATAGATGCATTTGATTGCACAACAGATAACTGGATGACATATGCTGAATAAATTGAGCAGAATTTTGAAGCAAATAAAATAACCAATGAAAAATGAGTGCTAGTGTTGCTGAGTGCAATAGTGTAGAAAAGCATATAGTTTGCTTAGATTCTAAATCTAAGAAGTTTAACAGCTCCAACCAAACCAGCTGAAATGAACTTTAATGATATCATGAAAGTAATGCAGGAACATTTAGAAATAATACCATTGTTGGTTGCAGAGCACTTTAGGTTTCATAAGTGGAATCAAAAAGAAAGGGAGTCCATTTCACCTTACATGGCTGAATTGAAGAAATTGTCTGAACATTGTCAGTTCAGTGATGGGCTTAATGATGCACTGAGAGATCATTTAGTTTGTGGAATCTTACAAGAAAGCATTTAAAACTGGCTCCTAACTGAAGCATAACACACATTTAAAAGAGCAGTTGAAATTGTTCTATCAATGGAAACAGCAGCCAGAGATGCAAATGAGTTGCAGTCATGAATGAAAGTGAGGGTGAACAAAATTGCAATGTCTAATCAGAAATCTGCCTGGCCAGACAAATTGTGTTACCATTGTAGTAGAGGTTCACGTACACCAGAGTAATACAGGTTTGAAGGTAAAACTTGCAGAAATTGCAACAAAGTGACATATAAAAAGAACATGTCAGGCAGACAAAAATTAATGGACTGCACAGGGGAGACAAAAAGATTTAAAAAAAGTCAAGTTGCAATTTCAAAAACAGCACTAGTCTGCACACTGTGATGAAATATTTGATAATGATGAGAATGACAGAGGACTGAGTAGCCTTGAGATTTACAGTGGAAAAATTAACAAGAGACTACCAATATGGCTTACGCCAGAAGTGAATGGCAAATGAATTAAAGTGGAATTGGACTCTGGCGCAGCTGTTACAGTCATTCCACAAAATGAGCATTGTGGGGATGTGATTGCCTGAGACAACTACAACTTAATTGGAGATCCATCCACTATTTGCATACCACATCCCCTGCAATAGAATCTACTGAAAGCAAATTAAGGAAAGTACTGTAGGATGTCATAGAAGTGTTCAATAATAGCATTGGAAAACTCAAAAATATCAAAGATAAAATAGTGTTAAATGAAATTGCCACGTCCAAATTTTACAAGGCCCATCTGGTTCCTTATGCCTTCTTTGATAATGTAGTCAGTGAGCTTCTCTAGATTGCATGGAGGCCTAAGGAATTCTTTCCAAGGCTGAGTGGAGCCCATGTGCAATGCTAGTGTTCTCAGTAGCCAGGAAGGATGGTTCGGTCAGGATCTGTGGTGACTTTAATGTCAGCATCAATCCAGTACTGACAGTAGATCAATACCTTCTGTCCAGCATAGAGGGTTATCTTTGCAAACCTTCTGGGGGAAAACACTTCAACAAAGTGGACTTAGCTGGGGAAGAAGAATCCAAAGTGTTTCTCACCATAAACACACACACAGGGCTTTATTGCTATAATAGGCTTATTTTTGGAGTAGCACTCTGGCAGAAAACTATGGACCAGGTGCTGAAAGGCTGCCCGGGCACTTGGTGTTAACTAGATGACATTATTGTCACAAATGAGGATGACAAGGACTATCTCTGAAATCTCAAGACAGTATTAAAAAGATTTGAAAATTATGTGCTCAAAGCACAATGCAACAAGTGTGAATTCTGAAAATCAAGCATCACTTACTGTGGTCGCACAAGAATTAGACAAGTGAGGAGTGAGAAAATTCAAACAGTGGTGGATGCCCCAAGGCCAATGGTTGTATCACAGCTGCAGTCCTTTTTAGGATATATCAATCACTGCAACAGGTTCCTGCCAAACCTGGCTACTGTGCTCTACCCTTGAACTCATTTCTACAGATCAGGAAGAAATGACAATGGACAAAGCAGTGCGAGGTAAAGAAAATGGTGAATGCCCCATAACATTTGCTTCACGTTCCCTTACCACTGTAGAGAAAAATTATGCAGATTGACAGAGAGGACTTGAGCCTGGTTTGGGAGGTAATATGTTTCGACCAGTACCTTTATGGGACAGAGTTTGCCCTCATTACTGATCATCACCCACTAGTGTCCATTTTCAATCTACCGAAGGGTGTTCCACTAACAGCACCAGCGCAAATGTAGAGATGGGCTCTGTTTCTTAGAGAACACAATTGCAAGATCAAATTCAAGAGGACAACTATTCCTAGAAATGGTGATGGATTGTCCCGTATATCCTTGGAAAAGAAATCCCTGAAAAATTTACTATTAGGGACAATTTCGCCCTAATGGAAATCAAAAGTCTCCTTATTATGGCAGTGAAAATCCAAAGAGAAACCAGAAAAGTTCCCACACTGTCTCAGGTCTAAGTGGCAACCAAAAGTGACTGGTATGTGCAGTAGAAATCCCATTTCCCTCATTTTAACCTGCACCAGGATGAACATGCCCTTGACGGGGGTTGCTTTATGTGGGGTTTGAGAGTTGTACCACCCAAGCCGGGAGCTACTGTGTTGGAGGAGCCACAGGCCGGTCATCTAGGTGTGGTCAAAATGAAAGCGTTGGCTTAAAGCTTAGCCTAGTATAGATCAACAGATTGAGCAACTTGCCATGCACTGTTTGGGATGTCAACACATCCAGAAGATGCCAAGAACAGTGCCTCTTCTTCTCTGGGAAAGGTCTGCGTTGCCCTGGCAGAGGATTCCAATGGATTTTGCCAGACCATTCACGGGCACAAATTTCTTGGTAGATGTGGATGCAGCTACAAAGTGGCCAGAAGTGTTCCAATGGTCTCCACTACAGCCTCGCACACTGCTGATGTGTTGAGAAGACTCCTTTCAAAGACTGGTGTTCCAGAACACTTAGTCAGTGACAATGGACCACAGTTTGTTGCTGAACAGTTTCAGTCATTCCTGAAAATGAATGGAATAAGACATTTTACATCTGCACCATACTGCCCAGCCATAAATGGACTGGCAGAAAGATTTGTTCAGAATCTAAAGAACACACCATAAGTAACATCAGCAGAACACACTACACTGACGATGAATCAGAAGCTTGTCAATTTCCTCTTTGGATATCGCAATGCAGCACACTCCACAGCCAAAAACTCACCAGCTATGTTGTTCCTGGGTCATCCCTTGTGCTCACACTTGGATCTCCTCAAACCCAGTCTCGGAATGAGTATGCAGGACAAACCACTGAGACAAATTGAGGGTTCTTCAAACAAGGAGTTTTTAATGTTTAACTTCTGGACAAGCAGCCCTGGTGAGGGACTACCAAGGTGATCAAAAGTGGGTATTTGGAAAGATTAAGGACAGAACTGGACCACTCTCCCACACAGTGGAGATTGCATCTGATGTAATCTGGAAACAACACGTCAATTAGTTGAGGAGAGCAGAGTCAATTGTTAAAGAAGAAAGGTGTCCAGAGTTGTCAGTACCACTTCCGACAACCACCACACCACCACTGAGGAGGCCCCAGAACCTGAGATTCCCACTTGCCAAGCAGAGTCGGGGAAGATGTTATCCCACAACAGTAAGAAATCTTCCACAGCGATTACAGTAAATCTTTAGGCCTGAATGAGACAATTTAAAATTTGCTGTGCTGTGAAGGTCTATATAGTGGTTGTATTATATAGTATACTGTATAGACACTATATATGTATATAAGTTGAGATGCATTCTATATTGAGTTGGAGTTTATAGATAACAGGGAGGAGTGTTGTGTACTTAATATTTCATAATATCTGAGTATTATTGTAAATATATATTGCTTGATTAACCATTCTTTGTTTGTTTACATAACACATTATGGGTTATCTGTAAGAAGTCCCTGAATGACGTACATCATTATGTCATCATGTCATGTGTGAGCACCTCACTAAAAAGAAGGAAAAGAAAAAACTAAGTAGACCAATATCCTGGCCCCTGCGGTTTTCTCTTGATTAGTTTCTGGAGTGACAACGCATAAAACTGGCAACATCCCTGTAAATTTTCTCTGCACCCTTTCAATCTTTTTGACATCTTTCATGCAGGTAGGTGACTAAAATTGCACACAATACTCCAAATTAGGCCACACCAATATCTTACAGAACTTCAACATAACATCCCAATCTATGGCCATTCTGATGATTAAACAATTATTTGTCCCAAATTACACAATTCCAGACTGTGAAACATACTGCTGGCAGCAGTGTGATCACTCAAACTGAGTATGGTGTTCTCCTTAGGGGTTGTCTACAGGTGGCTGTAGAAGACAATCCAGGATCCACATAAATGGAGAACGCCTGTGCGTGACTTTGTTTAAGGTGGGGACGCTGATACATGCTAACATTGCATTTGCCTTCCTCACCACACCTTTAATGAATCTTGGACAAGGGCTCCCAAGTCCCTTTGTGTCTCAGCTTTTTTGTATTTTCTCTCCATTCAGAAAATTATCAACCCTTTCATTTCTTCTACCAAAGTGCATGACCATACATTTCCTGACACTGTATTCCATCTGCAATTTCTTTCTCATTCTCCTAATCTTAGTCCTCTCTACTTCCTCAAAATTACCTGCCCCTCCACCTATCTTCATATCGTCTGCAAACTTTGCAACAACACCATCAATTTCATCATCCAAATCATTGACCTATATCGCAGAAAGAATGGGGTTGAGAGAGATGATAAATCAGCCATGATGAAACGGTGGGGCAGACTTGTTGGGCCGAATGGCTCAATTCAAAGTTCAATTTTGAATCTGCTTTCAGAATAAATTAATTATCAAAGTACTTATATACTACACTGAGATACATTTTCTTGTGGGTATTCACAGCAAATACAAAGGAGCACAATAGAATCAATGAAAAACCACACTCAATAATATGGACAAACAACATGCAAAAGACAAAAAACTGTCAAAAAACAGAAAGGAAAAAGAAAACAAAAAATAAATAAATACCATAAGATATAGAAGCAGAATTAGGGCATTCGGCCCATCGAGTCTACTCTGCCATTCCATTAAGGCTGATTTATTATCCCTCTCAACCCCATTCTTTTGCCATCTCCCTGTAACCATTGATGCCCTGATTAATCGGGAACCTATCAACCTCCGCTTTAAATATACCCAGTGGCTGAGTCTGCATAGTTGTCCGTGGAACAATAATTTCCACAGATTCACCACCCTTTGGCTAACAGTAACTTTTCCCCTCTGTTCTGAATGGATCTCCCTTGGTTCTGAGGTTGTGCCCTCAGTCCTGGACTTCACTATTGGAAGCGTCCTCCCTGCATCCCCTGTATCTAGGCCTTTCAATGTTCCTTTGGCTTGAATGGGATCCCCCTTATTCTTCTGAACTTCAGTGAGTACAGGCTTAGAGGCATCAAACGCTCCTCGTACATCAACCTTTTCCTACCTGGGATCATTCCCGAGAACCTCCTCTGGCCCCTCTCCTACGCCAGCACATCTTTTCTTCGATAATGGGCCCAAAACTGCTCACACTACTCCAAGTATGGTCTGGACAACGTCTTATAAACCCTCAGCATTACATCCTTGCTTTTGTATTCTAGTCCTCTCGAAATGAATGCTAACATTGCAATTGTCTTCCTTACCACTGTCTCAACCTGCAAAGTTAACCTTTAGGAAATCCTATAATGGGGACTCCAATGTCCCTTTGTGCTTCTGATTTTTAAATTTTCTTCCCATTTAGAAAATAGTCCACTCTTTATTCCTCTACCAAAATGTATAACTATGCACTTCCCTACACTGTCTTCCATCTGACATTTCTTTCGCCATTCTCCCAATCTGTCTAAGTCCTTCTGCAGACACCCTGCTTCCTCAACACTGCCTGTCCCCAACTATCTTTATATCATCCTCAAACTTGGCGACAAAGCCACTATTTCTTCATGTAATGTGAAAAGAAGCATTCCCAATACTGATGGCTTCAGAATACCTCTAGTCAATGGCGGCCAATCTGAAAAGGACCCCTTTATTCCCACTTTTTGCCTCCTACCAGTCAGCCAACCTTCTCTCCATGCTGTCTTTCCTGTAATACCATGAGCTCTTAGCCTGTTTAACAGCCTGATGTGCAACACCTTGTCAAAGGCCTTCTGAAAATTCAAATAAATAACATCCACTGACTCTCCTTTTTCTATCCAACGGTTATTTCCTCAAAGAATTTCAACAGATTTGTCAGGCAAGATTTCCCCTTAAGGAAACCATTCTGACTTTTGACCTGTTTTGTCATGTGCCTTCAAGTACCCCCAAACGTCATCCTTAATAATAAACTCCAAAATCTTTCTATCCTCTGAAGTGAGGCAAACTGACCTAAAATTTTCTTACTTCTGTCTCCCTCCCTTCTTATAGAGTGGAGTGACATTTTGAAATATTCCAGTCCTCCAGGACCATTCCAGAATCTTGTAATAGGAATGACAGTCACTTCTGACCCCTGATGGTCTCACATTTCTGGCATTCTGCTGGTGTCTTCCACAGTGAAGACTGATGAAAAATACTCATTAAGTTCGTCTACCACTTCCCTGCCCCCATTACCACCTCTCCAATATCATTTTCCAGCGGTCTGATATCCACCCCTGCCTTTGTTTTACTCTTTATATATCTAAAAAACTTTTTGTATCCTCTTTTGTATTATGTCTCACTCACCTTCATAGTTCATCTTTTCTCTCCTTCTGGCTTTTTTAGTTGCCTTCTATGCATTTTTAAAGCTTCCCAATCCTCTACCTTCCCAATATTTTTTGCTATATTATATGCTCTCTCTTTTGCTTAAACAAATAAGCAATAAATATCAAGAACTTGAGTTGAAGAGTCCTTGAAAGTGAGTCCATAGGTTTTGCGAACAGTTCAGTGTTGGGGCGAGTGAAGTTATCCCCTGTGGTTCAGGAGTCTGATGGTTGAGGGGTAATTACAGTATAGGTTCTGAGACTCCTGTGCCTTCTTCCTGAAGGCAGCAGTGAGAACAAAGCATGGCCTGGATGCTGGCAGACTTTGCCCCATACCTTATGGTCTTATGGTCTTATCTCAGATCAGCAACACCTCCTCAGATCCTCATGATCCTGCACAGAGCAATAAGAAAGTCAAACAACGTAAGACAAAAAGATTCTTGAGTGATAGCCTCTGATACAATAATATGCAGAGGTTATCATAGGGACCCTATTACTGTATTTAAATTGGTAAGCTGGTTTATTATTGTCTTACACTGTATCTTGTGCAATGTTGAGAATCTCTGCCACTCATCCCACAGTCTCTTTGACCTTCTACCGTCAGGAAGGACCATCAGGACAAGGACTGACAGATTGGGTAACAGCTTCTTCTTTCAAGTTGTGAGACTGATGAATTTCCTGCCACCACTGGGGTCTCGTCACTGGGACAGCGAGCTGTTTACTATTTACGGTACAATTTACTGTTTACCTGTGGTGTACACTCCATGCACCTTGAATTATATTTTACTAACTTATTGGTAATACTTTGTTTTATGTGCTGTGTGTGTTATATGTATTGTGAGTGCACTGTAGTCTAGAGGAACGTTGTTTTGTTTGGTTCTTTCTATGTACAGTGAGATGACAATAAACTTGGACTTGAATTTAATGAGCTGCAATGAAAAACTTTCTTTTACATGCCATCCATAC
The DNA here is from genome assembly GCF_963921235.1 of Mobula hypostoma. Classification (NCBI taxonomy): domain Eukaryota; kingdom Metazoa; phylum Chordata; class Chondrichthyes; order Myliobatiformes; family Myliobatidae; genus Mobula; species Mobula hypostoma. The sequence goes on from NC_086098.1 coordinate 150,813,030, forward strand.
AGATCATTTTGTTACTCAGTGCACTGAGGAAGTACAATAACAATGCAGAATAAAGTATTAAATTATAGAGGAAGTAAAGCAGACAATAAGATGCAAGGTCATATCAAGATCGATTATGAGGTTAAGAGTTCACCTTATCATATTGGGGGACTGTTCAATAGTCCTATAATAGTGGGATTGAAGCCGTCCTTGAGCCTGGTAACATGTTCTTTCAGTCCTTTATATAATAGGATGGGGGAGAAGGGAGAATGTCTGGGGTGGGAGCGCCCGATTATGTTGGCTGCTTTACCAAGGTAGCAAGAAATGTAGACAGAGATATTCACCTCACTGTCGAGAATATCTTCAAAAGGTGGTGCTTCAAGAAGGCGGCATCCATCATTAAGGACCTTCATCATCCAGGACGTGCCCTTGTCTCATTGCTTACCATCAGGGAGGAGGTACAGGAGCCTGAAGACACACACTTAGCATTTTAGAAACAGCTTCTTCCCCTCCGCCATCAGATTTCCTAATGGTCCATAAACACTACCTCTCTATTTTGCTTTTTTTTTCATTTACTTTCATTCTTCTTTTTGTAACGGATAATATTTATTTATGTTTGCACTGCACTGCTGCTGTAAAATAACAAATTTCATGATGTACGTCAGTGATTTTGATTCTGGTACAACATTTTAGTACATTGAACATTAGTAAATTGAAACTTAGTAATATTGGTATCTTTAAAGCAACACACACAAAATGCTGGAGGAATTTAACAGGTCAAGTAGCATCTGTGGAAATTAATAAACAGTCGATGTTTAGGCTGAGAATTTTCTTTAGGACTTCAATTGTTTTCTCCACCCCGGTTGTTAGAGCGGACTTGGGGCTGTATCGAAACGGCAGGACCTGAGCGCAAGAGCGATAAAACAAACCAATGTGTAGCCGATTCAAGTGCTGAGGCAGATCAGAAAGATCAAGGCTTCAAGACCGAGGCGAAGGACGATTTGGCGTTCAGATCACTAGTACACGTGGTTTACTCACCTCAGCACTGAACTGACTCTGCAACTGTGGCCTGCAGTCACTGGCTCTCGCCTCAGTGCTGAACTGGCTCTGAGGCTGTGGCCTGCAGTCACTGGCTCTCGCCTCAGCGCTGAACTGACTCTGCAACTGTGGCCTGCAGTCACTGGCTCTCGCCTCAGCACTGAACTGGCTCTGAGGCTGTGGCCTGCAGTCACTGGCTCTTGCCTCAGTGCTGAACTGGCTCTGAAGCTGTGGCTTACAGCCTCAGGGCTTCTAACCGGCTACATCGCTGAACTGACTCAGTGACTGCGGACTCATTTTCAGGGACCCTGCTGTACATGTTCTGTGTGTCACTTATTTACTTTTTATTGTTTGCAGGATTTGTTGTTATTTTCACAGATTCGATGTTTGCTGGTCTTTGTTGTGTGGGGGTTTTCGTGGATTCTATTGTGTTTCTTTGTTTTGTGGCTGCCTGCAAGAAGACAAATCACAAGGTTGTCTATAGTTACATACTTTGGTAATAGATGTATTTTGAACTTTGAGTAATGGCCCCCCCAATACCTTTGTAACATTAATTCAGTGCATTTCAGAGTACGCACAACTTCTTCAGGATCTGACTCAGATTCAGATTAATTCATTTATCACATCCACATTGAAACATACAGAGAAATGTATCATAACACACAGAAAATGCTGGAGAAACTCTGCAGTTCAGGCAACATCAACGGAGAGGAATAAACAGTCTATGTTTTAGGACAGGGCTCTTGAACAGGACTTGATCAGGTCTCGGCCCGAAACATTGACTATTATTTTCTAGAGATGCTGCCTGACCTGCTGAGTTCCTCCAGCATTTTGTGTATGTGTTCATGTGGATTTCCAGTACCTGCAAATCTCCTGTGTTAACAAAATACATCTTTCGCGTTAACAACCAACACTAGCTAAGGAAGTGCTGGGGGCAGCCACACATTCCAGCGCAAATGTAGCATGCCCGCAATGTTCGGCAGAACAACACAGGCAACAAAAACAATAACAGCAGAACAACAGCAAGAAATGCCCCATTCCTCCCATGCACACTCACAGCTAGGACTCTTACAGTCATCTACACCGACTCTCCAAAATTCCTCCATTGTTTAAGTCTCCATCCTCGTTTTCAAATCCATGTTTGGTCGTTATGACAGTAGGCTATGATCTTTATACGTCCATCGACAACGTACAGACAGTTGTGCCAGAAAGGGGCCAACAACAACATGAAGGATCCCACCCATGCTGCTCATAGATTGTTTGTACCACTCCCATCGGGGAGGAGGCAATGTAGCATCCACACCAGAACGATCAGACTCAAAACCACTTACTCTCCCCAAGCACCTCCACCCACTAACCCATCCAACTACCACTACTTTATCATTTCCTGTCAGTCACCTTACGTACAGACACTCCTGTACCTAGCGTCACTTCATGGATATACATAGAGTAGGGCTTAAGGTCTTTGTCTGTGTTTAGAACTTTGCGGTCAGCAAACCCAATGCCATTACAAACCACTGCCTTGGTATTTCTGGTCAAGGATTTCTGCAGACGTAGACTTCAGTGGGAAGTGGATCTCCAGGTTGATCCCAAGTTTCTGGTTTGGAAACACCTAGCTTGTCCTCCTTGGTCCTCAGCAGTCCACAATACACTTGCTGATAGAGTGATATACTCAGTTAGGTTGGCAGTTTGTGGCTAAGTTTCAAAGCCACTTACTGAAAATTCTCTCACTAAATTCATTGGTTTTGTTTTACTGAAAGATGGTACAATTGTATAACTTGACAATGTGTCAAACATCCATGATGTACCCCAACACCATCTTGGTGTGTTGTAAGCATTTATGTCCCATTTCCCAACATCCTACTCTCCAACTTTTCAATCTTTATCTCAAATGGTCAAGAGAGCTCACCAGTACCTCAACTTCCACAGGAGGCTAAAGAAATTCGGCATGTCCCCACATAGAGCACCACAGCTCAGAAAGAGGCCCTTCAGCCCATCCATTCTGTGTCAACCTGGTCTTCTGTCCTGTTCCATCTACCCACAGCTCGACCATGGCCCTCCAAATTTTTCTTCAATGTTAATAATCGAACCCACATTCAATTCCTCCACCGGCAACTCATCCCACACTCGGAGTGAAGAAGCTTCCCCCTCAGGTTCCCTTCAAATATTTCACCTTTTGCTCCAAACCTACGACCTCTAAGTTTTCTAAGTTTTTGCAGTTCCAACAGCCAGAGCAGGCGAGGAGAAGAATCAGCAGTTTTTCCTCAAAAATTTGTTTTTTTTTCAAGCAACGTTTTTTTAACGTTGTGGTAACTAAGCCAATAAAAAGACAAAAAGGGGCAGAGCAGTGGCCATTTTATGAGGGGCTATCTGCTTTCGTGTGGGCTTTGGTGAATACTAAGTCTCTTGTTTATTGTCTTTGCAGCAGATGAGCCAGCAGCTTTTTAAAAGAAAAAAAAATTCACCAGTTTGTTTTGAAAGCTGGCTAAAGGAGTGACAACTCAGCCAATAAAAGGAAGGCAGGCTCTAGTGTGGTGGCCATTTTGAGAGGGGGTGCTGGTTGTCTAAGCATCAGCTTTGTTTTTGCTGCAATTCCTGCAGCCAGAAGGCAAGAGCCAGCAGTTTTTTTTTAAAGTTGTTTCAATTCAAACAACTTCTCTGTTTCTGATTGACTAAGCGTGTGGTGGTCGAGGCAGCAAACAGAAGGCAGGGACCAAAGGAGAGGCCACTTTGAGAGGAGCTGCTATCTAGTTGAAGGATGAGCTCGGGTGAGGAGGATAAGGCTTCTCTTCTGCTACCTAAGCTAGCCAAACACAGGTTTTGTCAAACTCTGAACAAGTGTGATTGATGCGTCATATTGTCTGGAATCATAATAGCTTGGTCTGGAAACTGGTCTGCATGTGACCAGAAGAAACTGCAGAGAGTAGTGGATACAGCTCAGTACATCACAAGAACCAGCCTCCCCTCTATGGACTCTAACTACAGCCGGCATAGTCAAAGACCCCACCCCAGACATTCCCTCTTCTCCCCTCTCCCATCAGACGGAAGATACAAAATCCTGAAAGCAAGTACCACAAGGCTCAAGGACAGCTTCTACCACACTGCTGTCAGCTCCGGATTTATACAGACCTGGAATTTATACAGATGCTGCCTGAGCTCCTGAGTTCCTCCAGCATTCTGTGTGCGTTGCTCATTGTCATCATTTGATCTGTATTAACAATATACAGGACAAGCTTTTCACTTTTTCCATAGAACCATAGAACATTGCAGCACAGAAACAGGCCTTTTGGCCCTTCTTGGCTGTGCCGAACCATTTTTCTACCTAGTCCCACTGACCTGTACCTGGACCATATCCCTCCATAGACCTCTCATCCATGTACCTGTTCAAGTTTTTCTTAAATGTTAAGACTGAGCCTGCATTTACCGCTTCATCTGACAGCTCATTCCACACTCCTACCACTCTCTGTGTGAGGAAGCCCCCCCCAATGTTCCCTTTAAACTTTTCCCCCTTCACCCTTAACCCATGTCCTCTGGTTTTTTTCTCCCCTTGCCTCAGTGGAAAAAGCCTGCTTGCATTCACTCTACCTATACCCATCATAATTTTATATACCTCTATCAAATCTCCCCTCATTCTTCTACGCTCCAGGAATAAAGTCCTAACCTATTCAACCTTTCTCTGTAACTCACTTTCTCAAGTCCCGGCAACATCCTTGTAAACCATCTCTGCACTCTTTCAACCTTATTAATATCCTTCCAGTAATTTGGTGACCAAAACTGCACACAATTTACAAATTCTCTGTAAATCTGACCATATGAACCAATACCAATATGGCAAGTTTTTACACAACGTGCACTAAAGCATGCAATGCAAGGTGACATAACACTACATGGATTAAGTCCGTTTAATTATTATTCAACCATATATGAATATAACCAAATGAAATGGAGTTCCTCTGGGGCCAAGGTGCGACACACATTACCAACAACACACAGCACCTAGCACAATAGCACAAATGGTCATGATTTCAGAAAAAAATGTACAGTCACAAAGAAAAAAAAGAAAATAATATAGCCTAAGTCACTGAGTAGCATGACCATAGTCCTGGCCCAGCTTGTTCTTCCACTGAGCACACACTGAAGGGCAGCACTGAGCAGTCATAGAGTTACAGAAAAGTTCAGTGCAGAAACAGGCCCTTCAGCCCATTTAGTCTATGCTGAGCCTACTTCCATCAACTAGCACTAGGATCATAGCCCTCCATACCCCTAACATCCATGTACCTATCCAAACTTCTCTTAAATGTTGAAATCTAGCTGCCATGCACTACATTTGCTGACAGCTCATTCCATACTCTCACTACCCACTGAGTGAAGAAGTTTCCCCTTATGCTCCCTTAAACTTTTCACCTTTCACCCTTAGCCCATGACTTCTAGTTGTAGTCCCACCAACCTCAGCTGAAAAAGCCTGCTTGTATTTACCATATCCATACCACCCATAATTTTGTATACCTCTATAAAATCTCTTCTCAATCTTCTACGTTCCAAGGAATAAAGTCCTAACCTATTCAATCTTTCCATATAACTCAAGTCCTCCAGACCCAACAACATCCTTGTAAATTTTATGTTAATTTTAACTGTGCTATGATGGTCATTATCGACTCCACTGAGTTCATCTTCTTTTTCCATTCCTACTGCTCGATATAAAATCAAGGTGGTATCCCAGATCCTAAACCTGCCACCCGCAGTTCCTGTACATTTTCACTCGATAGTTACAAATATGGAGGACTAGCTGAGCAGACCAGAGAGTTATCTTTACGGTAATCTGTATTTGTCACATGTGCATTGAAACATACAGTGAAACATATCATTTGTATCAAATTAACTCAGGGAAGATTAGGCTGGGGGCAGCCCGCAATTGTCACTATTTTCCTATCTAGACCAATATTTCTTATTTTCCACCAGGAAGTAAGGTCTACATTATCTCATACAACAATTGAAGTGTGTACTATCCAAGCAGTCATCTCAGTGTACATGATTATGAAGAACATATATTGTACACTCTCAACTAAAACTGAATTTCATTCCAATAAGGCTTTTCTAAGTGCAATTAAATTCTGTAAGATCAAATCTGCTTATGCAATGTTTAAAAATTTAAATAGCAATTAAAGAAAAATACAGCAGCTTATCGTAGATTCAGAAATAATTTAGAATGAATTTCTTTACAGTGTTCTGGTAATGATTTTGAGTGCATAAAATTGTAAGATCTGCCCTATCTGGTTTACTAATGGGACCACAGTGTTAATGGTAGCACATTTGATATTAGCACACGCTTACAATGACACCGGGTCAAATAGCGGGCAATTTTTAATGGGCAATTCGATTTACGCTCGTCTTTGCTAACACATGACTGCGAAGAATAATTATCAGTCAAAATGAGTTTGTAAAGTCTGTTGAGTCTTATCCATCAATGTGTTTTCATGTGACTACCTTGCCAGTTTTGATCTTTCTTTTTAAAGGTCTCCTGATCATTTATTAAGATGCATTAAGCAATAAACTTATATCACCTTTTCTAATAAACATATTACCTTCGTTTTAAATCCCTATTATGTCAGAAATATGTGCAACCTATTTCAAGTATTTTAAACCTGATTTTAGCATTGAATTAATGATGGCGTCAAGAATGGCAGCCGTGGTCTTCTGGTGTTTCAGCTTGTGTTAAGACTGAAGTATTATATGCTTTTCCTTATTTTGATATTTCATCCACATCTCATTGGAAATTACAGTGTTCACATGCCTCACATTTCATCACAAGTTTCACTTTGCTCACCATTTCTCTTAATAATAGTTCAAAGGCAAATGATTCCTGAGATATTGAGAGAGATTTAATCGAAACATAAATAGCTCTCAAATCATAATTAAATATTGTACACAATTATGTACTTTGTATGTCTACTTATGTTTTACAATAGAATTGGCACTTCTGAATCTCGAGTGCCATGCATTTTTCAATATTTTATTATCAATTGTCAAAAGCAACTAATGTTATTTCATACTTTAAAGCAGTTAAGCTAATAACATTCGTGTTTACCATGAACGTTGAACATTAAATTATTTTATATTTTTATTTTAGTAATACTGCACAGAGTAGGTGCTTTCAGCTCTTTGAACCATGTTGCCCCAGCAACCCCGACAGACCCGATTAACCCTAACCTAATCCCAGCACAATTTACAATGACCAATTAACCTACCTCTTTGGACTGTGGGAGGAAACCGGAGCACCTGGGGGAGACCCATATATTCCACTGGGAGGATGTATAAAGACTCCTTACAGGCGATATTGGAATTGAACTCCAAACTCTGATGCCCTGAGCTGTAATAGAGTCGTGCTACCATGGTACCCAAAGACATACCATAATGTTTCCCTGAATCCAGATACTTGAGATATTGGAACTGAGGGGAATATTTGCTGTGGAGAAAAAAAATTGCTGTGAAGACCAAGTCTCAGCTGTGGAGACCAAGTCTTCATATATACTTAAGGCAGAGGTTGATAGATTCTTGACTGGTCAGGGCATGCAGGGAAACGGGGAGAAGGCAGGAGATTGGGGCTGAGAGGAAAATTGGATCAGCCATGATGAAATGATGGAGCAGACTAAATGGGCCAAATGGCCTAATTCTGCTCCTATATCTTATAGTCTTGCTTTATTTTTAAAATATACATTTTATGTTTATTTCACTAATAATAAAACTAGAGGGGAGACATTCCATCAGTGAGCAATTTTAGGGTAATTATGTGAAGGTAATGATGCAGGTTATACATAGATCTTGAATTAAATGTCTTAAATCAGATTTTTTTTGTCATGCTATTTGTATGAGGCTGGTATTTACTCATGCACATAAATATTTATAACTATCTTGTTGCTTCCAGGAACGCATCCAGATACGATTCAAGGTTTTAAATTTGTTTTATTTCCTTTTGTGTCTGAGAGGAATAAACCGTGAGGGATTGAGTTAGGGAAATTAAGTCTGCATTTTTACTGACAATTGCTATTAAACTAACAGAATGCTTAGAAAAATAAATCATCAAATAACTTCAGCGCTATTAAATTTTTAATTGTATTCTTCCATAGTAACTCTGCAGACCAAAAGACAGACCTCTCCCATAGTCCCAAACCATGGTCTGTATATTTATGAGGATCATGTACCATAGATAGGTTCAGGTAAAGCAGAAGATAATTACAAGGTAAAGACAAATATTCAACTGCAAATTTAATTGGGACCTAATAATAATAGATATATATTTTCAGTCTTTTTTGGTGTTCTGTTTGGTTTGTGATCCTATACGTATCTATAACTTTTAATGGCCCGTGACATTTTGGTGGGATTACTTTCGTTATATTCCTCAACACCATGTATCACAAGCTAGAAATCCATTTTAATTCAGAATAATTACATATCAAATACAACCTGACCTAATAATGCCCATGCACAATGTAAACAAGCATCACTTTGTATAGATGAAAAAGAAGATATTTTAAAACATGATAAGGAAACTGAACAATCATTATATCGTTGAAGTCATCCATTAAAATTGTCATTAAAACTAAAGGCTCACCAAACGGTTACTGCTGATGGGCTGATTTATTCTGAGTCTGAACATTGATATTGAAAACTCCATTGTAATGTTACGAAACATTAAGGAATGTTGCTATCCACTATAAACCAAATGAATTAAATGGCATTATCAGAAATATAGCCATAAATATCCATGCTCATTGAAAAGAAAAAGCCGTAAAATTTCTGGTTCATTCTTTTTATTCTAACTTTGTGGTGTAAGGCTGTTCACGTTGCAGGCTGAACATTGTGTTCTCCTTTTCAGTGTATGTAATTGTATGTATTAACACTGAAACAGTTTATGTAGTAAAAATGCTAAATATCAGAAGAATTCCATCAATCTTGTAACAGCTGAAAATGATTACACACAGCACTGAGAAAACCTGGCTAAAATAGAATATAAAAACAGTCACCTCCATAAGAATTTTTCCAGAGTTCTTGATTTGATCATCATTCTAATTTGGTCCCTTCAACATGTTACAATTTGTTATTTTATCCTAATGCATACATTGAATAAATCACTAACATCAATGTACAATTTGACTTAGTTTGATTGATCTGGATAAAGTTTGCATTAACTTACCTCTTGCCCTGGGTAATTGGACACAATTGTATTCTGGTTCGCTTCCCGTTGCCGTCCACTAGAATTTTGCGGTTTACCCTGGTGCAAGTGGAAATGCTGGTGTATTGTCTACTGTGGTTTCCTGTAAATTAGAACCAATGACCAGAATATCCCACAGCATGAACGAGACTCCGGGAAGTAAAAATGTACTTTGAATAATCTCCCTGTTCCGGCTGCCCAACAGTGAATTGAAGTTGCTTGAAAGAACCTAATTGCATGCTAACATTTCATGTGAATGAAATTGCACTCTGTCACCAAGTTCAAAAGAGATTTCTAAATCGCTAAAATTAATAAATTACTAGAAATTTGAAGAGGGCATGACCATCATGCAATAGTCTTTTCATTATATATAATCACCGTCATCCTCATTATCATAAAACATAGGCAAATAGGTTACAATCTCCTACCAAGATTGTTTAAATGATATTCTCAATACTGAAAACCCATTCTGCTGTGAAATATATTAGTTCATTAGTATAGTTTTACTGAATTCAGGAAAAATGGGAGATTGCTGCCATAAGTAATTATCAATCGCCAAGCTGTCAGTTATTCAGATCAGCTAAAAAACCAATTATTCTGATGATACACAGGTTGTAAAGCTGGTTAGAGTAGATTTCAGTCCTGACATTATCCCTGTCCACTGGCTGGATGTCTACAATATAACAGAGCCAATTAGTATAATAAATGCCTTTTATGCGTTCCGCGCATATGGGTGCACTGATTCATTTGTCCTTACCTGCTCTGCCTGACCTAATCTTTTTTTTATATATTTTGTATAAATGAAAGCTTAATTTTTTTAAAACCTTGAAAACTATAGCGTATGAAGGGCATAACTTCACTCAACTTCACTTGCCCCAACCACTGAACTGTCTCCACAAATTATGGACTCATCTTCAAGGACTCTTCATCTCACGTTCTTGATATTTATTGTTTATTTATTTATTATTATTATTATTTTCTTTTTGTATCTGCACAGTTTGTTATCTTTTGCACATTGGTTCCTTGTCCGTCCTGTTGGTCTTTCATTGATTCTATCGTGTTTCTTGTATTTACTGTGAATGCCCACGAGAAAATGAATCTCGGGGTTGTATATGGTGACATATATATACACTTCGATAATAAACTTACCTTGAACTTAGAACTTCAAAATGTTGGCAATGTGAGGATGATTATTGTTAGTCATGAAAATCAATAACTTAAAACCATCATCAATTTCAGATGTACCCTCTAAATTGGCATGTTAAGGGAATATGGAAATTTTAAAAAACTAATAGCTAACCCTTAATCGATTCGGATTCTTGCTTTACTTCGACACAATTTGACTGTCTTGTAGACACTCAATGTTAGTGCATTAGCTAAATAAAGTTCATAATACATGATAGAAAGATACTACCCTTAAAAGCTATCAATTACTACCATCAGTGAGGAGGTACAGGAGCATGAAAGCACAGACTCAATATTTTAGGAATAGCTTGTTCCCCACTGCTGTCAGATTTCAGAACAGACAATGAACCTATGAGTACTACGTCACTATTTTTGCTCTCTCTTTTTAAACTGTTCCTTTTTATATATATATATATATATATATATATATATATATATATATATGTACACACACATACACAGTATGTCAATGATAGTAAGCAGTTTTCTGATTCTAAAAACTATATAAAGCTTACACCCTAACTAATTCATTGCCTGTACAGCATTGAATAAGTTTTCAAACAAGACACTAGAATATTGAAGAAATTTAAAAATGAGCCCCCAGCACATCCATAGTTTGCTAATGGAACTGATGCATTTCACTGTATGTTTCGATATACATGTGATTAAAAAAAATGAATCTGAATCTAAAATCTGAAAATAATGATGGTTTTAATTTATTGTTATGTTCAGGCAGAATTCTGGGATCCCATAGTCCTGGATCAGGATTAGGCCCATCGTCAATTATAGTCTCAAACCTCAGCCACTTTTTTGAAAATATGCGAAGTATTTGCATCTTGTTGTTTCTGCCTTCAGCTGTCTGTACCTCTAGACCAGTTTCCTGTAGGTATGTAGAGTCCGAGACTAATGTAGCGACTCTATAAAACACTGGTTAGAACACACTTGGAATATTGTGTTCATAGGGAGGATGTGGAAGCTATAGAGAAGGTGCAGTAGACATTTACCAAGATGCTGTCTTTATTAGAGAACATATCTTATGAGAATAGGGCAAAGGAGGATGAGAGGTAACTTGATAGAGGTGTACAAAATGATAAGAGAAATAGATCGAATGGATCGTCAGAGACTTTTTACTGGGGTGGAAACAGCTAATACAAGGGAGCATACTTTTAAGGTGACTGGAGGAAAATACGGAGGGATGTCAAAGATAAACTTTTTACACAAAGGGTGATCAGTCTTTCAAACCCATCTACCATGGATGGTGGTAGAAGCAGATACATTGGGGAAATTTAAGAAACTCTTAGATAGACACATGGATGAAAGAAAATTGGAGGGCTATGTGGGAGGGAAGGATTCGATTAATCTTAGGGCGGCTTAAAAAGTCAGCACAACATCATGGGCTGAAGGGGCTGTACTGTGCTATAATGCTCTAAGCTGTATACTCTACGGTCTATGCTCCATGCTCTATGCTCTCGGGTGTATGGTCTATGGTCTATGCTCTGTGCTCTGTGTTCTATGCTCTATGGTCAACGCTCTATGGTTGATGGTCTGTGCTCAATGCTTTATGGTCTATGCTCTAAGGTCTATTCTCGATGAGATCACAACGTTGGAAATTCAACTCCAATCTGTGAATTAGCTACCCCAAGGATATCTCCAGTTCTGTAAACAAACAAACAAGATGAGCTTTATTTGTTGCATGTACACCAAAACATCAAAATATACAGTGAAATGCCCTGTTTGCATCTGCAATTGTTGACGTGCTGGGGGCAGCCCGCAAGTGTTGCCATCCCTCATAGCATAGCATAGCAACTAACCTGTATGTCCTTGGAGTTCAGGAGGAAACTAGTGCACCTGGAGGAAATCCACGTGGTTTACCTGGAGAACGCATAAACTTGTTCCAGACAGTGGCGGGAATTGAACCATAATCAGAGCACTGTAAAGTGATTGCAGTAACCGCTAAACTAAGCATGGCCGAGGTGTGCTCAGCGAGGCCTGGTCGTTGTATGAATAAACAAAGTTACCCAACTTCACCAGTTCAGTCTCTGTTAGATGTTTCATATGTTTCGATGTACATGTGACAAATAATTTTGAATCTAGAGTCATATGGAAGATGTGTATCTTTACCTCTAGAACGTGCTCAAGCAGGACCAAGACAACTCAGGGATTTGGGTTATTTTGTTTCCTCTTCATGACTGTATGTTTTTCTGAAATTGTAACCATATGTGCTATTTGTGCTGTGTGCTGTTGGTAATGTGTTTTGCACCTTGGCCCAGAGGAATGCTGTTTCATTGGCTTTATTCATGTGAGATTGAATGATAATTAAATTTATACTTGACTTGAACTTGAGTTCCTATTTTCTGCACAGGGATCCTCTCTTTGACCACAGTCCTGGGCCATACAGCAGGAGAGAGAGAGGACATACACTCTCCACTGTAAAAACTTTCTATACATTTATTATACTTGCCACCAGTTGAATTGGTGAAAATTACAGTGCCACAGATTTATTTTGCCTTAATTCAATACGGCATTCCAGTCATCCTTAACTGCTGAAGTTGCCAGGAAAGCACACAAACTAAATAATAAAATATTTCACACAAAAGCCTGAAAGCACATACCACTATGCTCAAGGACATCTTCTACCCACTGTTGTAAGTCTAGTGAACAGCTTCCTAACCTAATAAGAAGAACTCTTGACCTCACAATTTACCTCATTGCAACCTAACACCACTCTACCTACCTGCATTGCATTTTCTCCGTAGCTGTAACACCTTACTCTGCCCTCAGTTATTTTACATTGTATGACTTCAATGCACCATTGTAATGAATTGATCTATATGGATGGTATGCAAGACAAGTTTTTTTACTATGGCTCAGTACATGTGACAATAATAAATCAATTTGCCAAATAAGTCCAAATCGACTGTTTAGATTTCACATTTATCTTAAAATGTAAAATTCAAACCAATAAAGAGAAAGGTAGATAGATCTTCTGTATGCTATGATTTGTTCACTCCCTGCCTGTACTTTTTTAAACAACACAGGGCTATATTGGTGATGTTTATGGGAAACAGGATTTCCAAGGATTTGGGCCCGAAACATCGACTGTACTTTTTTCCATAGATGTTGCCTGGCTTGCTGAGTTCCTCCAGCATTTTATGTGGGATTAGTTTGGACTGGCATCATAGTCAGCATAAATATAGTGGGCCACATAGACTTCTTTTGTGCTGGCGCTTGGCCAAGTGGTGGTGTTGGCGCATGGGCAAGTAGTTAAGGTGTTGGTCTGGTGATCTGAAGGTCACTAGTTCGAGCCTTGGCTGAGGCAGCATGTTGTGTCCTTGAGCAAGGCACTTAACCACACATTGCTCTGCGACGACACCGGTGCCAAGCTGTATCGGCCCTAGTGCCCTTCCCTTGGACAACATCGGTGGCGTGGAGAGGGGAGACGCAGCATGGGCAACTGCCAGTCTTCCATACAACCTTGCACAGGCCTGCACCCTGGAAACCTTCCAAGGCACAAATCCATGGTCTCACGAGACTAACAGATGCCTATAATGTATAACATAGACTTCACTTGTGCTCTGTGTTATACATCCTGTAACATTCTCAGGGATAGAGATTAACCAACAAATACTGGTTATTTACAGTTTGATAAGGTGCAGTCCAGTAGTGTATGGGGTGCCCAGGGAGGGGTAACCCCTCTGGTGTAGGGACTTGAGGTGTCCAGTCTGGGACAGTTCACTTACCTTTGGTCCCCACTGGACTCTCAGCTCTCACCTGAGACCCCAAGTAGGTGTTTGCATGCAACAGCGGCCACAGCCCGGTACACCACTTCAACAGGCGGCCTAAACGGGGTTAGGGTAGCTGGCGGCCTCACACTCTGATGAGATAGGGGCTTGCCCGTCCAAGCACAATGGATCAGCTCCAGTGGACTGGGCGGATGAAATCTACAGTGAGATCCAACAGCAAGGGAAGTGCTGCTGCAGCACTCTGTGGAAAGCAAAGGGCATGACAAGGCACAGGCAATGTTATGGTCATCCACTGAAACCAAGCAAGACCCCAGTTTGTACCACTGGACCCGGACTTCTGATGTCAAGAGAGTGGAACTGCCCCAGTGTAATGGCTTTTCCACATTAAAAACTATCCCACGCAGGCTTTTTTAAAATATTATTTCTGCTTTTGCACTATTTTAAATTTGACCATTACATATACTTACTCTCTTGAAAGTCCCATCATCTCACGCAGACGGTAGAAGGAAGAGAAACTCTCTTCCTGCCATGAACCTCCAGCGCCGCAAACTTGCTGATGCAGCACCCTGGAAGTACCCGACCACAGCCGACTCTTGAGTCCGTCCGAAAACTTTGAGCCTCCGACCAGCCTTCCGACACCAAGCACCGAGCACCCTCTCTGCCGAGTGCTTTAACCCCGGCCCCATCAACAGGCAATAGGCAAAGCCGAGGATTTGGGGCCTTCGCCTCCAGAGATTCTCGATAGCACAGTAGCAGCGGCAGTGAAGCAGGCATTTCAGAAGTTTCTCCAGATGTTCCCCGGTGCTTCTCACGTCTGTGTCCATCAAATCAGGATTGTGCACGGTACCTACTTACAAATACTGATATCATTTCGGAGTGGCCGCGCGCACTGCGTGGCACCGCCATCTTCTCCTCCCCTCCCCGTGGTTTGTTTACGGTTTGTTTTAATAATTGAATGGAAGGGGGCAAGTATATTGATTTCTGTTTTTTTGAGATTACAGCTCAGGGCTTCGGAGTTCAGAATTCAATTCCTCTGTAAAAAAAAATTACATCCTTCCTGTGAGCACTTGGGTTTCCGCCAGGTGCTCTGGTTTCTTCCCACAGACACAGACCAAAGGCATACTGATTAGTAGGTTAATTAGCCATTGTAAGTTGTCCTATGATTAAGCCAGGGTTAAACTGGTGGGTCGCTGAGCATTGTGGTTCATTGGGCCAGTACGATCTGTTCTGTGCTGTATCTCTAAATAAAATAACAGGTTAAATGCACAGTTAAAAATGGCAGATGGATACTGTGTAGGGAAAAGTGATGTTACGCACTTTGATAGGAGATCCAAAATGATAGGAAAAGACAGGAGGGGGAGGGATGGAGCCAAGAGCTGGACAGGTGATTGGCAAAAGGGATATGAGAGGATCATGGGACTGGAGGCCATGGGAGAAGAAAAAGGGGGAGGGGGAAACCCCAGAAGATGGGCAAGGGGTATAGTCAGAGGGACAGAGGGAGAAAAAGGAGAGAGAGAGAAAGAATGTGTGTATATAAATAAATAATGGGGTACGAGGGGAAGGTGGTTCTCTAACTTCCACTAATGAATATTGACTTCTCTAACTTCCGCTAATGCCCCACCTCCCCCTCCTGTCCTCTCCTATCATTTTGGATCTCCCCCTCCCCCTCCCACTTTCAAATCTCTCACTAGCTCTTCCTTCAGTTGGACCTGACGAAGGGTCTCGGCCCGAAACGTCGACTGTACCTCTTCCTAGAGATGCTGCCTGGCCTGCTGCGTTCACTAGCAACTTTGATGTGTGTTGAGTAATAGGTAAGGCCAGACTGGTGGGGGAGGGGGGATGAAGTGGGAAGCTGGGAGGTGATAGATGGAAATGGTAAAGGGCTGAAGAAGATTCTGATAGTAGAGGAAAGTGGACTATGGGAGAAAGGGAAAGAGGATGATAGACAGGTGAGCAGAAGAGGGGAAAGACCAGAGTGGCAAATGAAGAAGAAAAATTACAAGAAGTTTGAGAAATTGAAGTCTATGTATCAGGTTGGATTTAATTTATCTGCTTTTAAACATTGAAATGAAAATTGAACTGCCCGAACACTAAGATACAAATTCCAAAAGTTCGCTATCCGCCAACAATTGACAAATACTTAACTGATGAGTTTGGAGTTGGGTGTCGAGTGTTGCGACTGTCCATTGATTGTTGCGACTGTCCATTGAGTGTTGTGACTGTTTAATGAGTGGTGTGATTGTTCAATGAATGATTGGCTGTCCATTGAGTATTGTGACTGTCCAATAAGTGTTGCAACTATCCATTGAGTGTTGCAACTGTCCAATGAATGTTATGACTGTCTATTGAGGGTTGTGACTCCAGTGAGTGCTGTGACTGTCCAATGTGTGTTGTAAATGTCCATTGAGTGTACGACTATCCAATGAGTGTTGTGACTCTCCAATGAGTGTTGTGACTCTCCAATGAGTGTTGTGACTCTCCAATGAGTGTTGTGATTCCAATGAGTACTGTGACTGTCCAATGAGCTGTTCATTGAATATTCTGTGGGGCAGCAACATTGACCTCAACGAGAAGTAAAAGACCGCATAGGCTTAATCAGGACTTCTCATGATTGTAAAATTTCCTGATTTAAATGAGTGTATTGCAAAAGTCTGAAATTAGATTAGATTAGATTATGAGGACACGCAGTCCTCTTTTATTGTCACTTAATAATGGGTGCATTAAGAAATAATACAATGTTTCTCCAGAATGATGTCACAGAAACACATGACAAACTGACTGGAAAACTGACAAAAACCACATAATTATAACATATAGTTACAACAGTGCAAAGCAATACCGTAATTTGATAAAGAACAGACCATGGGCATGGTAAAAAGTCTCAAAGTCTCTCGAAAGTCCCATCATCTCATTCAGACGGTGAACCTCCAGCACCGCAAACTTGCCGATGCAGCATCCCGGAAGCATCCGACCACAGTCCGACTCCGAGTCCATCTGAAAACTTTGAGCCTCCGACCAGCTCTCCAACACCGAGCACCGAGCACCATCTCTACCGAGCGCTTCGACCCTGGCCCCGGCAACAGGCAATAGGCAAAGCCGAGGATCTGGGGCCTTCTCCTCCAGAGATTCTCGATTGCACAGTAGCAGTGGCAGTGAAGCAGGCATTTCAGAAGTTACTCCAGGTGTTCCTCCGTGCTTCTCACGGCTGACTCCATCAAATCAGAATTGTGCACGGCCCCCTAGTTAACACATACAATATCATTCGGAACGGCCATGCCGCCATCTTCTCCTCCAGAGCCACATACTAATGTGAGGTTTAGCACAAAAGAATGACATAAATAAGTAAGGATAAGAAATTGAAAAGAGGAGAGCATGCTCGGTTAGGTCACAGACAGAATCATAGAGTGACAGAACACTACATCATAGAAACGAGTCCTTAGACCCACCTGGACTGTGATGAACTATTAGTCTGCCTACTCCCATTGACCTGCATCCAGAACATAGTCATTCATACTCCTTTAATCCACGTTACTGTCCAAATTTCTCTTCATATTGAAATCAAACCCAAATCCACCACTTCCACTGGCAGCTCATTCCACACTCTCATCACCCACCTGAGTGAAGAAGCCCCACCTCTGTTTGCCTTAAAATTTTCACCACCACCACCCACCCAGGTGAAAAAAGCTTGCTTGCATTTACCCTGTCTGTACACCTCATACTTTTGTATATATAGGACCGACGATTTGAGTGAGTCGAACCACCTAAACTCACAGATGCAATGTGTTAACATTTTGCAGTTAACTTGCCAGAAGGGGATTCTCATTGGGTGAGATTATTCAGAGCTATCAGTGAGGCACTAACCAGATCTCATGTCACCCAGTGAAATCCTGTCATCTGAGGGGCTTGGTTCAAGTCCTGCCTACAAACCCCACCCCTACACAACACTTCCCACACCCTGCTCCAAGCCCAGGGAAAGCTGATAGCAAAGCCTCACTTATCATCTGACAAAATGTTTGCAACTGAACACAAAAGCTTCTGAAGATACTTGACATACAAAGCAACCAAATCTAATCCAGACCCCCTCCTTTTGAAGGATATTAGCCCAAAATGTTGACTGTATATTCTCCTCCAGGGATTCTGCCTGACCTGTTGGGTTCTGCCAGCATTTTGTGTGTTTTGTTTGAATCTGAATACCTCAATATTGGGTGAGCATGTGTGAGACCAGAACTCGTTGTCAAGGGTTAAGGGTGAAAGGTGAACTGTTTAAGGGGATCGTTGGAGGGGGAGCTCTTCACTTAAAGAGTGTTGTGAGTGGGAAGTTAGAGGTTTGGGAAGCTTTGCAAACTGAACTGAAAGCAACCAAAAAACCATAAGGAGAGGAAAAAAAGAAATATGAAGGTAAGCTAGGCAATAATGTAAAAGAGGAAACAAAAGGCTTTTCAGATATATAAAGAGTGAAAGAGAGACGAGATTGGACCACTGAAAAATTATGTTGGATGGCTAGTAATGGGAGACAAAGGAATGGTGGATGAACTTAATAAGTATTTTGCATCAGCATTCACTGTGGAAGACTCTATTACTATGCCAGAAATTCAAGGGTGTCGGGCAGAACTGAGTGTAGTTGGTATTAATAAGGAGACAGTGCTGGGAAGCTGAAATACCTTAAGGTAGGTAAGTCACCTGGACCAGATGGACTACACCCAGGGTTCTGAAAGAGGTAGCTGAAGAGATTATGGAGGCATTGGTAATGATCTTTCACAAATCACTGGATTCTGAAATTCTGGAGGCCTGGAAAATTGCAAATGTCACTCTGCGCATAAAGAAGGGGGGGTGGCAAAAGAAAGGAAATTGTAGGTCAGTTAGCCTGACTTCAGTGATTGGGAAGATATTGGAGTCCATTTTTAAGGATGAGGTTTTGGGGTACTTGAAAATACATGACAAAATAGGCCAAAATCAACAGGGTTTCCTTAAGGGGAAAACCTGACAAATCTTTTGGAATTCTTTGAGGAAATAACAAGCAAGATAGACAAAGGAGAGTCAGTGGATGTTGTTTACATGAATTTTCAGGCCTTTGAGAAATTGCCATACTTGAGGCTACTTACCAAGAAAATAGCCTGTGGTTTTACAGGAAAGATATGAGCATGGATAGAAGATTCACTGACTGGCAGGAGGCCAAGAGTGGGAATAAAGGGGGCCTTTTCTAGTTGACTGCTGGTGACTAGTGATGTTCTGCAGGGGTCAGTGATGGAATTGATTGCATTGTGGCCAAGTTTGTGGATGATACAAGATACGTGGAAGGGCAGATAGAGTTGAGGAAGCAGGGAGACTACAGAAGGACTTGGACAGATTGGGAGAATGGACAAAGAAGCGGCAGATGGAATATATTGTAGGGAAGTGTATGCTCATGCGCTTTGAATATATTGTAGGGACCTGTATGGTCATGCATTTTGATAGAAGGAATGAAGGTGTGAACTATTTTCTAAATGTGGAATAAATTCAAAAATTAGAAGTGCAAAGGGAATTGGAAGTCCTCATGCAGAATTCCCTAGAAGTTAACTTGCAGATTGAGTTGGTGGTAAGGAAGGCCAACACAATGTTAGCATTCATTTCAAGAGGACTAGAGTGTAATGCTGAGGTTTTATAAGGCAGTGGTTCAGACTGCGCTTGGGGTATTGTGAGCAGTTCTGGGCTCCTAGCTAAGAAAGGATATGCTGGCACTGGAGAGGCTCCAGAGGAGGTTCACAAGAATGATCCCAGAATGAGAGTGTTTGATGGAATTGGGCCTGTTCTCACTGGAGTTTAGAAGAATGAGGAAGGATCTCATTGAAACCTATTGAATATTGAAAGACCTAAATAGAGCAGAGATGGTGATGATGCTTCCTATAGTGAGGCAGTGTAGGACCACAGGGAACAGACTCAAAATAAAGGGACATCCATTTAGACAGAGGTGAGGTTCACAGAGGCCACATCTTTGGGTATACTTAAAGCAGCAGTTGATATTTTCTTGATTAGTCTGTGCCAATCAAAGAAGGCAAGAGAATGGGGTTAAATCTGGAGGCGGAGCAAAGTACTGATGGCACTAAACAGCAACTCCTTCGCTTGCAACTTCGGAAACAGCTCTATTTCCATCTTTAATATCTTTATTTTTCCCTTTCAGGGTTCTTTTGAAGATCCTGACCTGGAGTTACACGCTGACTTCGGTTCTTTGCAGGGGTTTCATAACTGGCCACTGTTCGGCACACCAAGGTCTCGGCCGAAGAGTCCGGATCGCATTTGGAAACCTAGGATCTCGGGGCTATGGAGACGGGTGAATCGAGGATCGGTGTCACGGCAGGAGACCCGTGTCTCTGTGCCTTATGGTCTTATATTCAGAAGCATTCTAAATCATCACAAATCAAATGAAGAGTTAATTAAATCAAATTAAGAATGCATTTAATTAAAATATAGAAGTACAGCAAACACATGCATTTTTAAAAAGTGCACCTAGCCTTATTGTTAACACAAGAGATTCACCGGATGCTGGAAATCAAAAGTAAAACATACAAAATATTTGAGGAACTCACCAGGATTCCTGATAATAATTTACTGAGTAGGGTTGGGAAGTGATTACCATTAAAACTAGAGAGCAGAAAGTTATCTCTGATACGACTGTCATATGAAAGAGCATTTTTGAACTGTGTTGGTCTATGGCAGTATGTTCCACACAACCACCACTTTCTGTGTAAAGAACATACCTCTGATATTACCTCTATACTTCCCTCCGAGCATCTTAGAATTAGTCATTTCTGCCCTGGAAAGAAGTTGCTGGCTGTCCGCTCTCTCTATGCCTGTTATCGTCTTGTTGAGGCCATCTATTGGTCGGGATTGACTATGGATGTTGTGACCCAGCTGTCTGTGTGATACACAAGCCTGGGCAGTACGATATGCTGTTCATGCAGCTGGCTCCCCCTCTCCACACAGCTGATGAATCCAAAGCAACAGCAAAGACCAATAAATTTTGGTACCAGTGACGTCGCAGGAGCTGCCTGTCAGTGTTGAACTCAACGTAGGGCTGCCTTAGGGAATCGAGCTCCAGATCTTTCCTCCGGGTTTACTCCCAAAGCCTTTCCCATGAGTGGGTATAGCCGCAAGGCAATGGAGGTTTGAGTGTTCCGAGTTTTCCTTCTCCTAGATGAGCTGCCAACCATGGTTGACGAACCCCATCTGCCCGAAGTGACTAGTTTTAAGGCTCACATTACCCGCCTTTGCCCCTTCCCCTGTCTGTTCCACTGAGCTTAGGAGCTAAGCCACACATGAAGGCCAGGAACTGGACTTGGTTGTCAGAGGCTATTTGAGTTCCACACCATTGGGAGCATTTAATAGGTAGTGGGAGCTTATTTCCACTACTTCCCCCAGCTATAATAACCTTAAGGAACCCATCATCCTGTACACCTCTATTAAGTCTCCTCTCATCTTCCAAAGAGAAAAGCCCCAGCTCACTCAACCTATTTGCATAAGACATTGTTCGCTAATCCAGGCATCATGTGGTAAATCTCCTCTGCACCCTCTCTAAAGCTTCTACATATTTCGTATAATGGGGCAACCAGAACTCAACGCAATATGTCAAGTGTGGTCTAACCAGGGTTTTGTAGAGCTGCAATATTACCTCACGGCTCTTGAACTCAATTCCCCTGACTAATGAAGCATGCATGTACATGCCTGTTTTACCACGTCCTCGCAAACGTCAATCCACAATTTCCTTGTGGTTTCTAAAGGAACAGTCCTGTTCTTACGCAAGAACAATGAATGTGACTTCTTTTGCCTGGCTTCTTTTGACTTGATATGAAAATTACTGGGGTTTCTCCATGAAGGGATTCAGATTCTGATTCATTTCATTATATTGAAACATACAGTGAAATGCGTCCAGAGCAAAACTAATCTCTTTTCTCCCTCCCACAACCCACACTCCGACGCAGACAGTCCGCCAACACCAGGAAATTCTGCTGGGCCTCCAGCAGACTTGCGGACAATGGGTGTCTAACTTCCCTAGCGGACTTCAGTCTCGTAGACCCAGGGCTCAATTTAATATTGCCATCGGATTCGGATTTCAGGAGTTGTGGGACAAATATGGAACTTGGATATTTGGAGGTGTGTGTACGTGCCGGAGATCATCCGAAGAGGCTCCGAAAATGTCAGTGGCTGAACATACCAAGAGGGTTTGAAGGGAAAAGCTGAATTTGGAAGGACGTTATTTCAGATAACTGAAACACTGTGCCTCGTGAAAACAAAAACAGCGGCGCAGTAAGTTGGGAAACATCATCGGGAACAGCAAACACATCTGACAGACTTGGCTGTGAGGCAAATGGAAATGGGAATCAAATATGACTCAAGCACGTGGTGTGGTTTTCAGTCACAAAGGTCAGGATCAGAACCAGAACCAGGTTTATTATCACTGACATATGTCATGAAATTTGTTGTTTTGCCACAGCAGTACAGTGCAATATACATAAAATATATGGTAAACTACAATATATAGATAGATGGATGTACATATATATTTATTTACATTTATAGATAATTAAATCAGTAGTGCAAAAAGAAAGCGAAGATTGTGAGGCAATGTTCATGGGTTCATTGTCCGTTTAGAAAACTGGTGGCAGAAGGGGAGAAGCTGTTCCTAAAGCATTCAATGTGTGTCTTCAGGCTCCTGTACCTTCTTCCTGATGGTCGCAGTGAGAGGAGGGCATGTCCTGGGCGATGTGCGTCCTTAACGATGGACGCCTCCTCTTCGATGCATTGCTTCTTGAAGGTGGTCTCGATGTGGATTTAAATATTTCTTATTGGTGCAGAGATTTTGCTGAACGTGTCACGTTATCCCAAACCTCAGCGTGTCATTTGTAAGTGGGCGTTAAATACGGTCAGGAGCAGACCAGAAATCACCTCCCATAGCCTTTATGAACATGTATTGCTGATAAATCCTCGTTTTATTAAGTCTGACTGCATCACATGAAGAACAGTCACCATGCCAATATTGTTGTCACTCAGCTTCCTCCATTTTATTTATATCCCTGTCTGAAATTAGTGGTCCTATTGCCACCACAGAACCGGGTCTGCAGCAGCAAACTAAAATGCAAAACCAGGACTACGTCTGATTGGACTGAAGTACTGTGACCTCAACTATTTTTAAATGTATCTGAAATCCATGACCCTATCACTGTTCAGTGCCTCTTCTTGATGTAGTGAGCATCTCACATTTGAAAGCGTCAAGGATTTCTGGTTGGCTGACTTGATAGTGAGGCACGTTCTATTTTTTTTTCCCAAAAGGCCATGTCATTCTTATACAACTTAATCAGTGGCTACATACAGAAAAGCAAAAGAGAGTACAGCAGCATTGGTGATCATTTTAATGAGGACCCCTGGCTATTCAGTCATTGAGGTATAATTGACTTGGCCTTCTCTTATTTTCATAATAGACACTCCAACCTAGACCACGATCATTTTGCTATAAGAAACGTCAAGAAATATTTGAAGTTTTGTAAGAATTGCCATTAAAACAGAAAAGATGCCACCATATCTTTTTCATGAGCTGTGCTCATTGGGTTTTTAGAACTCATTATGCAGATTCAGGAGATGCAAATAACAGCACACCTACCGTTGTGAACCCCCTTCCCTCTTGTACGCATGCCCTATTGGACCGAGAAAATTATGTTGTTGTAGTAACGCACACTGAAATACATTGAGTGTTCAATACCTTCAGTGTTAGTGACATGAAGATTTAGCATTTATCGGAACAGACTCGATGGGGCAAGTGAATCAGGTTTAATATCACTAGCATATGTTGTGAAATTTGTTGTTTTGTGTCAGTAGTACATTGAAATAATAATTATAAAAACTATAATTTATAATAAGTATATATATACATATATGTATTCTTGTTATAATTTATAGATTTTTATTATATCTAACTAATCTAACTATATATGTATATATATGTGTGTGTGTGTGTGTGTGTGTGTGTGTGTGTGTATGTGTGTGTATATATATATATATATATATATATATATAGTTAAATTAAATAAGTAGTGCAGACAGAGGGGAATAACAATACTGAGGTAGTGTCCATGGGTTGATTGTCCATTCAGAAATACGATGGCAGAGGGGAAGAAGCTATCTTTGAAATGTTGTGTCTGTGTCTTCAGTCTCCTGTACCTAATGGTCTAATCCTGCTCCTATGTCTTATTTGGTATCAGATTTAACATCCAGGTAACATTTGAAATATTTTACAAAATGCATATAATTATATAATTTTTTGAGCAATTGAAGTCAAAATGAATGTTTTGGTAACAATCAAGTGATATTTATTTAAGATGAGGAATACATGTTGAACTGAAAACAATTTATTCTGTAAAAAGGTAAAGCAAAATGAATGGGCAAAGCAATCTGCGACCTGCCTTTAGTTAAGCAAATACAAATATAGCAAGGCAGAAAAGTAATTAAAACAAAAAAAGATAGAAAAGTAAATAAAATTTGTTTTCAGAATCCGGCCAGTTCAAATGTTTATTTTTTTGACTTCAGTCATCCCTGTAATTTTTTGTGCCATATTAAAATGTTGCTAGCTCTGTAGTCCCACTAATGACAACAACATTTCACTGCATATTACAACAAATAAGAGATGAGTTCATTTATTCTTGGGCTCCTAACAAGATTTTCAGCCTGTCTTCTACGTTTCTAACTTTTTTTCCCTCGGTCTTTGACTAATCGTGGCATGGATTTTACAAAGTGAGATCATCATTAAAGTAATTACTACAAGCTCTGGTAGTCGCAAGCCATTCCCAGTGCAAGCAGAATGAATTAGATAATTTTGTCTTCAGTACAAGGCAGGATCTACTCTATTACTAAATGCCATGCTCATTCTGTGGCAATGGTCATAGTCCATAAGATTATTCCTTGTGAATATTCATGGCTTGTAATAATGGGCCGAGAATAGCACACAAACGGTAGCTCTTAACACCAACAACTCTCACGCCTGTGATTGTTAAACTTCAATCCAAAATTCCAATGATGTGCAATAATAGAAGGTTGGACAAACTTGTGTTGTTCTCTCTAGAGTGGAGATCTGATAGATTATTAGGCATAGATAGAGTAGACTGGCAATATCTTTTTTCCCCAGGATTGAAATGCCTAATACCAGAGACCATGCATTCAAGGTGAGAGGGGGCAATTTTAAAGGAGATGCGAGGGGCAAGTTTTACACAGTGAGCGGTAGGTGACTGAAATGGACTGTCTCAAGTGGTGTGAGAAAGAGATAAATTAGAGACTTTTAAGAGACACTTAGATAGGTACATCTATGTGAGAAAAATGGAACGATATAGACATGGTGTAGGCAGAAGAGATCAGTTAGCCATTTCATTACTAATTGATTTGGTTCAGCACATTGTGAGCTAAAGGGCCTGGTCCTGTGTTGTACTGTTCTGCATTCTAAGAAATTGAGTTTGAGAGTGTCACTGATGAGTAGCTGCAATGTCATTTTCATCCACTAATAAACCATTAATTAAAAGTCATCCCATACCTCCAGTACAGGTCATCTTTGCCCTAACTCTGGAAACTGAAGGGATGGAGTGAATAAATTAGTAGAGCATAGAGATCTTGTCAATTTAATGCATTGTAGTTGGAACAAGCAATCCAACACAAGATCAAACATTGAGGTCAAATGTTCTGCTTGGAAAAATCCAATTAGTCTGCTGATGTACTGCACAAAATAGGCAACAGAATTTCATCTGTCCCCGAGGAAAGCAGCCAAGTACCTGTGCACTCAGGATTGTTTCCTTGCGCTATTTAGAATGAGGGAAAAGCTCAACCTACTCTAACGTGCCTGGATGCTACCTGCAGGTTAAAGCATCAATCAAGAATAAAATCATCGCGGATGAGAGTGGAAAATAAATGAATGTTCAGCCCTGTCTGCCTGTGTTTGATTGGTCTCCCTCTCTTCTCGCTACTACCGTTGGGCAGGAGGTGCAGGTGTCCTGGGGCCATGCTGCCATTTTGGGAGCGGTTTTTGGCCTCTTGGATGGGCCTTCACTCGCCTCAGCACTGAACGGGCTCTGCGGCTGTGGACTCGTTTTTGGAGACTCTGCAGTTCATGCTCCATGTGTTTTTGTTGACTGTTATTCCCTATTTACACCGTTTGTTCTCTTTTGCAAATGTAGCGACCTTGTGTGTGTATTTTTTAGTGAATTCTATTGTGCTTCCTTGTTTTGTGGCTGCCTGCAAGAAGATGAATCTCAATGTTATTTATGGTAAACATAATTTAATAATAAATTTGAACTTTGAACTTTGAAGCTTTAGAGAGGATGCAGAGGAAATTTACCAGGATGCTGCCTGGATTAGAGGGCATGTCTTATGAGGAAAGGTTGGGCAAACTAGGGTTTTTCTCTTTGGAGAGAAGGTGAATGAGAAGTGAAAATAACAATAAAAAAAAGGAGTCTCTGCGTGCCATGTGTTCCTCATGGTCCAGTTCCGAATTGCCACATGTCCTTGGGGAATTCCCCATCCACAAGGTGGGTCTCTAGAGAGTGATTGCTGCCAGCACACCTGAAACATCTGCTTTTATATTTATTCCTTACCAGTTCAGATGTTGCATTTCAGTGTTATTGGCTATGGGTTATCTGGTTGACCTTTAACACCTTCTTATTGGCTTTGGTCCAAGCCAGCACTTATTTATTGCTCTCTTCCAGAAGTGACAACTGGTAATTTATGTTTCTTTGTTGTCTTCGACTCTGGTTCAAAGCAGTCAAACCAGCTCAAATCATTCAGGGCAGACACAGACCTCACCAATCACAAACCTGCATGTAATATTATATCAAAGAACACCTCACAAATAACTTCTTATTTGAAACTGATCTCAAGTTCAGCAGATTGCCTGGAACATCTTTGTGAGTAGTTTAAAACACAGATCAAGGAAAGCAACTTTAGTTCACAAAATGGAAGATGCAGAGTAGCTTCACAAAATGGCAGTTTCCATCCCCTTCAAGCACATGGCTAGAACAAAGACAATTGGTCTGTCTGCTTCCACTGTCTTTGATTCATTCAAATTCACTGACTTGTAGATGGTAGTACTTTGAATCAAATTTTCCTTTTTTCCTTTTTATTTCTATTGGAGCAGCCTGATAATGCAGCAGTTAGCATTACACTATTGCAGTTTCCTCCAGCTGCTCTGGTTTCTTCGCACATTCCAAAGATGTATGGGTTAGTAGGTTAATTGCTCACATGGGTGTAATTGGGAGGTGTGGGCTCTTTGGGCTGGAAGGGCCAGGAAAAAGGGACCTATTACCATGCTGTATCTCCAAATAACTAACTTTCTCTTTTTGATTAAGCTAACTTCCCCTCTTTTTTCATCAATCATCTATTTCTTTCCTAATTATTAAATCCTGTTGTTTAGACAAGGATGCAAGAAAGAGTAGCAAAGGTACCTTTTGTGCTGGTCCTGTCATTAAGTAAGTTCATGATATTTTTGTTCCTCTCAATACCACTTTTGTATACTAAACACATTTTCCTTGATTCTACTAATAACCAAAACTCCTAATTTTTGCTTTGAATATGCTATGTTGGCAATTGCTTGGGTAGAAAAATGAACTAGTTCAGTACACTCTGAGGGAAAAATATGTCTTCTCATCTGAGTCATGAGTGGCTGAGATTTTACTTTAAGACCAAGGTTTGGTTCTGGATACCCCAGCCAAGGAAACAGCAACTTTGTGTTTATCTTTCTATGATCAACAAGTTATTTCTCATTCTGCAGAATTCCAGAGTGAATTCAGTCTGGTCTGTTTAATCTCTTCTTGCAGGTTCAACTTCAATGACAGGAGTAGATTATCTTGCTACATTTTTATGTTTCAGATTTAAGTTAGAGATAAAGCATGGTAACAGGTGCTTCCAGCCCAATAAGACTAGGAGATACAGGAGATATGGCTAACCCATTTTCCTCTCAGCCCCAATCTCACATCTTCTCCCCATATTCCTTTATGCCCAGACTAAGCAAGAAGTTATCAACCTCTGTCTTAAATATTACCAATAACAAGGCCTCCACAGCCACCTGTGTCAATAAATTCCACAGATTTACCACTCTCTGGCTAAAGAAATTCCTCCTCATCTCCATTTTAAACGGACATCCCTCTATTCTGAGGCTATGTCCTCCGGTCATAGAATCCCTCACCGTAGGGAACACCCTCTCCACATCCATGCTTATCGGGGCCTTTCATCATTTAATAGGTTTCAGTGAGGTCACCCCTCATTCTTCTGAATTCCAATGTGTAAAGACCCAGAGCCATCAAACACTCCTCATATGACAATCCTTTCAATCCCAGAATTATCTTTGTGAACATCCTTTGACCCTCCCCAATGTCAGTACATCCTTTCTTAGATAAGGAGCTGAAAACTGCTCACAATAATCCAAATGAGGCCTCACCAGTACCTTGCAAAGCTTCAACATTACATCCTTCCTTTTATATTCTATACTTCTCAAAATGAATGCTAACATCACATTTGCCTTCCTCACCCCAGACTCCTGCAAATTAACCTTTATGGAATCCTGCATGAGGACTCCCAAATCCCTGTGCACCTTAGGTTTTTGCATTTTCTCTCCATTTATGAAATAGTCAATGTTTTTATTTCTACTACCAAAGTGCATGACCATACACTTCCCGACTGTATTCCACCTGCCACTTCTTTGCCCATTCTCCTAATCTGTCTAAATCTTTCTTTGCCCATTCTCCTAATATGTCTAAAGCCTCTCTACTTCCTCAAAGCTACCTGCCCCTCCGCTTATCTTCTTATCGTCTGCAAACTTGGCCACAAAGCCATCAATCACACCATCCAAATCATTGACATATAACGTAAAAAGAAGTGGTCCCAACACAGACCCCTGTGGACCACCATTATTCACCAGCAGCCAGACAAAAAAGGCTCCCTTTGGGCACTCTTTGCCTCCTGCCAGTCAGCCAATGCTCAATCCATGCTAGTAGCTTTCCTGTAATACTACGGGCTCATAGCTTGTTAAGCAGCCTTAATCGTGGCACCTTGTCAAAGGCCTTCTGAAAATCCAAATACACAAAATCAACCAATTCTCCTTTGTCTATCGTGCTTGTTAGTTCTTCAAAGAATTCCAACAGATTTGTCAGGCAAGATTTTCCCTTGTACCCTGAAACCACATCCACAACGATCGCCTCAACGCCTTCTCAACCACTGAGTTCAGACTAACTGACCTATTATTTACTTTTTTCTGCCTCTCTCCCTTCTTGAAGAGTGGAGTGACATTTACAATTTTCCATTCCTCTGGAACCATGCCAGAATCAATTGATTCTTGAAAGATCATTACTAATGTCTCCACAGTCCCTTCAGCCACCTCTTTTAGAACCCTGGGGTGTATACCATCTGGTCCAGACGACTTACCTACCTTCAAATCTTTCAGTTTCCCAAGAAACCAGTAATGGCAACTTCACACACTTCTGCTCCTGACACTCATATATCTGAAGAAATTTTTGGTATCCTCTTTAATATTAGTGGCTAGATTACCTTTGTATTCCACCTTTTCCTTTTTTATGACTTTTCTGGTTGCCTTCTGTGGATTTTTAAAAGTTTCTCAATCCTCTAACTTCTCCTAATTTTTGCTCTATTATATGCCCTCTCTTTGGTTTTTATATTGGATTTGACTTCTCTTGTTAGCCACAGCTGTGTCATCCTGCCTTCTGAATACTTCTTCTTTGGGATATATATATCCTGTGCCTTCAAGTTGCTCCCAGCAATTCTGGCCTTTGCAGTTCTGCTGTCATCCCTGCTTGTGTTCCTTTCCATTCAGTTTTGGCCAGCTCCTCTCTCATGTCTCTGTAATTCTCTTTACTCCACATAATACTGATACATCTGACTTCAGCTTCTCCTTCTCAAATTGCAGGGTGAATTCTGTCATACTATGATCACTGGCCCTTAAGGGTTCCTTTACCTTAAGCTCTCTAATACCCAATCCAGACTAACAGATCTCCTAATGAACTCAACCATGAGCTGCTCTAAAAAGCCATCTTGTAGGCATTCTCGAAAATCCCCCTTTTGGGATCCGGCCGCAATGTGATTTTCCAAATCTACCTGCATATTGAAAACCCCATGACAGTCATAAAGTTGCCCATTGGACATGCATTCTCTATGTCCCGTTGTAATTGGTAGACCACATTTTAACTACTGTTTGTGGGGTCTGTATATAACTCCTGTCAGGATTAATAAGCCCATCATGCCCAATTATACCCATGTGACTAATTAATCTATCAACCTGTAGGTCTTTGGAATGTGGGAGAAAAACAGAACACCCAGAGAAAACCCACACGGTCATGGGGAGAATGCAGAAACTCCTATAGACAGTGGTGCCAATCGAACTCCAGACGTTGGTATTATAAAGCGAAGTGCTATAATGCCGCCCATCCCCTGCTCAATTATCTGTGTGAATGGAGCTGGTCAACTCTAATGGACCAGAAGGATGCTGCTTTACTGAAGCTGCTCACTTTGAGATAAAGTTTTCCTCACAATGACACACAAAAAATCCTGTCTTGAAGTTTATTCCTAGCTGCCTGTGCTAAATACAATACATAAGTATTGTATACATAAGGGAGGAGGAGAAGTTGGCGACACAACGCAGTGCGCGTGGCCACTCTGGTGATGTGTCAAATAGGGGACCGTACACAATTCTGATTTGATGGAGACAGATGTGAGAGTACGGAGGAACATCTGGAGAAACTTCTGAAATGCCCACTTCGCTGCCGCTGCTACTGTTTGGTAACCAGAATCTCCGGAGCAGAAGGCCCCAAATCCTCGGCTTTGCTTGTTTCGGCGGCCAGGGCGAGGTTGAAGGTGCTCAGCAGAGGATGGCGCTCGGGAGGCTGTATCGGAGGGGCTGGTCGGAGGCTCGAAGTTTTCGGACGGACGGACTCAGTGTCGGCTGTGGTCGGCTGCTTCCAATACATCGGCAGTTGTCAGTGCCTGGAGGTTTATGGCAGGTAGTTTCTCCCTTTTGTCACCTGCTATCGGGGACTCAGGAGTCGATTGGGACTTTGAGACTTTTTTTTTACCGTGCCCGTGATCTGCTCTTTATCAGATTATGGTATTGCTTTGCACTGCTGTAACTATATGTTATAATAATGTGGTTCTGTCAGTGTTAGTCTTTGGCTTGTCCTGTTCTTCTGTGATATCACTCTGGAGGAACATTGTATCATTTCTTAATGCATGCATGCATTTCTAAATGACAATAAATGAGGACTGAGTGTCCTCATAATCGAAATCTAAAGTGCAACAGTACATAGTACTCTGCATCAAAATTTATTTTTATTCACAGTATTTATTCAGTGATACAGCACGGAGCTTCCAGCTCTTCGATCCAGTGCCACCTCAGCAACCCCCGAAAAATCCGATTACCCTAATCACGGGACAATTTACAATGACCATTTAGGCTACCTGGTACATCTTTGAGCTGTGGGAGGAAATCGGAGGACTCAAAGGAAACCCACCCATTCCATGAGGAGGATGTACAGAGACTCCTTCCAGAACGATGTTGGAATTGAACTCCAAATTCTGGAATGCCCCGAGCCATCATAGCATTGTGCACTACCGTGGCGCACAAAATTCAATCCAACGAAATCAATATGGATGGTAGCTCATCAGAACAACTAAGGAGAAATGTTTAAGGGGCACATGAGGGGGGATCTTCTTCGCTCAGAGGATGGAAGGAGCTGCCAGTACAAGCGGGTGTGGGTCCAATTTCAATACTGTAGAGAAATTTCAAGTTCAAGTCCAAGTTTAATTATTATTCAACCACATATGGATATAGCCAAATAAAACGGTGTTCCTCCTGTGCCAAGATGCAGCACACCGCACCCTACACGTAGCACATACACAAATAGCACTTGTGGTTACTGTTGTGTCTGTGCTCAATTACATAGCGATTAAATTAAAGCATGCACATGGAGGATGGCTTTAACTGGTGTATTCACATTGCAGTGAGAGAGAGAGAGAACAAAAAACAATGCGCATGCATAGACAACAGATCAATACATTACAGTTATGAAAGAAATAGGTCCATACATTACAGTTACAATTTCAGAAAAAGAGTCACAAAGAAGTATAAAAATATATATATAGCCTAAGATATTTGGATAGGAGGGGTATAGTCCA
This sequence comes from Mobula hypostoma, assembly GCF_963921235.1. NCBI lineage: Eukaryota > Metazoa > Chordata > Chondrichthyes > Myliobatiformes > Myliobatidae > Mobula > Mobula hypostoma. The sequence goes on from NC_086098.1 coordinate 150,845,367, forward strand.
GGTGTGGGTTGCCGGGACTGGGTAGAATAATTTGGCACAGACTAGATGGGCTGAAGGGCCTGTTTCTGTCCTGTAGTATTCTATGACTCTATGTCTCTATAACTAATTCATTTTTATTCTCTAATCATAAAAACAGACGTTTTAAAAACTTTTCTTTTGCAATACATTAATCTATTTTGGCCTGTTTCATTTTCAATATTTAAACCATCTGATGAGTCCTTTTGCTTCTGTGAATTCCCTTTCCTGAGGTGATGTCACTCAAAAAAAATTTCTGTTCAAGGACGGTCATGTATACTTCATGTGCGGGAAGTTTCAAATCTTCACACTGATTAGACTTTCCCACCCTTGCATATTCAACAGTATCAAACATAACTTAAATATAAATATCTTTACGATAGTAAGCAACTGGGAAAGCCTTTGTGATGTACGTGTAAATTATATTTTTATTTTGAGATACACCGCAGAAGAGGCCCTCGTGTGTGAAGGGTGATTCCCTGGCGTGGAGATAAGATCCCCACAGTGCTGACCTGGCTGCCGGGTTGAGTCCTCTGGGCAGACTGCGCAAACGCCACCCATTTACCTCTCTTTCACACCCTCTTGAACTCTCTCTTCAAAGTGCTTTTCAACCTTCTCCCACGTTACTTGCTGACTATCAGTGCCGTGCTAGTATCTAGCCTTACATGGAACTTAACCCACCTATTCATTCCTAACCTAATCACAGGACAATTTACAATGACCTGTTAACCTACGAACTGGTATGATTTGCACTGTGGGAGGGAACCAGAACACTCAGAGGCAGCCCATGTGTTCTTACAAATGGCACCAGGATTGAAATCCAAACTCTGGAATGCCCCATGCTATAATCGAGTCACATTAACCGTTACGCAAGAAAAACATCGTTCTATATCTCTCCAGGATCTGCTCAGAAGTTTTCTGTTTTATTGTTTCCTGATGGATCTCACAAATTTATTTTTGTTGTCTTTATTTTTCATTAATGAACCTCCTATCTCCCCGTTTCCCCATCCTTCCATCCTTCACCTCACCCACTTCCCTCCCCATTCCTGACCCAACCTCCCTTCCATGCAGCCCTGCGCTCAATATCTGTAAGGGCAGGAACTTGATTGTGGACTTCAGGAAGGGGAAGTCTGGAGAACACAGGGATCTGCAGTGGAAAGGGTGAGCCATTTCAAGCTTCTGGTGGTCAACATCCCTGAAGATCTATCCTGGGCCCAACATATTGATGCAATCACAAAGAAGGCATGACAGCAGCTATGTTTCCTTGGGAGCTTGAGGAGATTTGGTATGTCATCAAAGACTATAGCAAGTTCGTACAGGTGTACCATGAAGAGTATTCTCACTGGTTGTGTCACTGTCTGGTATGGGGTGGGGGGGGGCCACTGCACAGGATCAGAAAAAGCTGCAGAGCTTTGTAAACCAAACCGGGAGGAATGTTGTACATCTGGGAGGAGAAGATGGCGGCGCGACACAACGCGCGCAGCTCTCCGGTGAAATGATATCGTATTTGCAAGTAGGACGCCGTGCACAATTCTGATTTGATGGAGACAGATGTGAGAAGCTCAGAGGAACATCTGGAGAAATTTCTGAAATGCCCAGTTCGCTGCCGCTGCTGCTGTGCGATCGAGAATCTCTGGAGGGAAGGCCCCAAAATCACCGGCTTTACCTGCTGCTGGTGACCGAGGCTGAGGTCGAAGCATTCAGCAGAGATGGTGCTCGGTACTCGGTGTCGGAGGACTGGTCAGAGCTCGAAGTTTTCGGAGGACTCAGAGTCGGACTGTGGTCGGGCATGGCAGGGAGAGTTTTCTTCCTTCTCCCGCCTGCGTGAGATGTGGGACTTTCAAGAGACTTTGAACTTTTTTACTGTACCCATGGCCTGTTCTTCATCAAGTTATGGTATTGTTGCACTGTTGTAACTATATGTTATAATTATGTGGCTTTCGTTAGTTTTTCAGTCTTGGTCTGTCCTGTGTTTTGTGATATCACACCGGAGGAATATTGTATCATTTCTTAATGCATGCATTACTAAATGACAATAAAAGAGGATTGCGTGTCCTCATAATCTAATCTAAAAAATACTCAGCTCCATCGTGTGCACTAGCCTCCCCAGCATTGAGGACATCTTCAGAAGGCCATGTCTCTAGAAGATGCATCCATCGTTAAGGACCCTCACCCTGCAGGAAGTGTCCTCTTCTCCTTACTGTCATCAGGGAGAAGGGATAGGAGCCTGAGGCGCACACTCGATGTTTTAGGAACAGCCTCTTCCCCCTCTACCATCGGATTTCTGAATGGACAATGAACACGTGAGCACTATTTTGCTCTCTTGCTTGTACTATTTTATATATTTCTTATTGTAATTTACAGTATTTTTTAAATGTCTTGCATGGTACTGCTACGGCAAAACAGCAAATTTCGTGACACATGTCAGTGATATTAAACCTGATTCTGATTCCTCCACTCCACACTCTCCCTCATCTACTGTACAATCTTTACAATCATGACGGATGCACAGAAGATCTCCTATTCACTGGATATAAAGGTTAATTGTTTCTCTGTTCATTGGTTTCTACAGATTGGGTTGGGTTTTCTGGTAAATGACCCGTATTTATCTGTAAACTGTGGGAAGCAGCAGTTGTCTATCAGCTGAACCAATTGTATACCAGATGTACAACATTCATTGGCCAAGTTCTGAATAATTAATAGCGACAGAAACTGAACACTTTCATGAAAGAGCTGAACGCACTTGAAAATTGATTAATAATCTCCAGCTAAAGTACCTCAATGGCATGGCTTACAGGCTCAGAATCTTCTTCAGTCGTGTGGCTTTGGTGAAGCTGTTGCAATTTTAATTTGCAAGCAAACATACAGCTAATTGGGACACATCGGGACCAGTACATTTTGACCCAATTAAATGGCTGCCCCAATTAGTCAAATATTCATGGAAATAGTTAGAAAGGTATAAAAAGATAAACTACTGTTTAACTGAGTATTTAAGTGAAATACAGAAAGAATAGACACAACTAATGGCATTGCAGTTCTATAAAAAGTGTATTTATTCCTAATAGTTATCGATGGAGCAATTCATCCAGTGTACACTGCCATGTTCATCAGAATTAGGTTTAATATTACTGACATATGGTGTGAAGTTTGTTGTTTTGTGGAAACAGCACATTGTGATACATAATAACAAAAACTATAAATTACAATAAGTAAATTTTAAAAATTAATTAAATAAGTAGTGCAAAAGGAGAATTCATTATCCGTTCAGAAATCTGATGGTGGAGGGGAAGAAGCTGTTCCTGAAATGTTGAGTGTGTGTCCTTAGGCTCCTGTGCCTCCTCTTTGATGGTAGCAATGTGAAGAGGGTGTGTCCAGGGTGATGGGGGTTCTTAACGATGGATACAGCACTTTTGAGGCATGGCCTTTTGAAGATGTCCTCGATGCTGGGGAGGCTGGTGCCCATGGTGGAGCTGGCTGAGTTTACAACTTTCTGCAGCTTTTTTCAATCCTGTGCAGTGGCCCCTCCATGCCAGACAGTGATGCAATCAATTAGAATGCTCTGCAAGGTACATTTGTAGAAATTTATGAGTGTTTTTGGTGACATAACAATTCAAACTCAAACTCCTAATGAAATAGAGTTGCTGCCAAGCCTACTTTGTAAATGCCTCAACATGTTGGGCCCAGGATAGATCCCCAGAGATCTTGACACCCAGGAATTTGAAACTGCCCACCCTTTCCAATTCCGACCCCTCGATGAGGATTAGTGTGTTCCCTCGATTTCCCTTTCCTCAATCCGCAATCAATACCTTGGTCTTACTGATGTTAAGTGCAAGTTGTTGCTGTGACATCACTCAGCCAGCTGATCTATCTCACTCCTGTACACCTCCTCTGCAATTCTACCAACAGTAGTTGTGTCATTGGAAAATTTACTGAAACAGACAGATATAAAGTCTGAATCAATAGCTGGTTGAAAGGTGTAATCCACAAAGTAACCTGTGAAAGATCTTTAGAAGAGGTAACCAAGGGAGATGACGAGGCAGGGTGGTGGACATTATCTGCCTGGACTTTGGCAATGCCTTTGACAAGGTCCTATCCGGAAAGTGAGTTCACATGGGATCTAGGAAAAACCAGCTAATTAGATACATACTGTGGGCACCAAAGTAGTGTAGTGCTGAGTGTGGCACTATTACAGCTTGGGGCACTGGAGTTTGCAGTTCAGTCCTGGCACCCTCTGTAAGAAACTTTGTGCATTCTTTCTGTGAATGCATGCATTTCCACCGGGTGCTCCGGTTTCCGACCACACTCCAAAGATGTACTGTTTAGTAGGTTAATTGGTCATTGTATATTGTCCTGTGATAAGGCTAAGGTTATGTGGGTGGGTTGCTGAGTAGTGTGGCCTGTTCTATAATTACCTAGAAGGTAGAAGGCAGAGGGTGATGGTCAAAGGCTGTTTCTCAGACTACAGGACTGAGTTTGGTGGTGTGTTGCAGGGATCAGTGCTGGGCTTCTTGTTGTTCATCATGTATATAAATGCTTTAGATAGGAATACATGGGTGGTAAGTTTGCAGATGACACTAAAATAGAAGGATCTTGATCAGCTGGGGATATTGGCTGAGGAATGGCTCAAATGAGGACAAGGTTTTGCACTTTGGGAAGTCACACCAGGGTGGCAACACACACAAGATGCTGGAGCAACTCAACAAGTCAGGTAGCATCCATGGAATGAATAAACGGTCGATGTTTTGAGCTGGGACCCTACATTACGGCTGGAAGGAAAGGGGCACTGGAAGAACAGTTTGAAGCCCTGAATGGTGGTGAGGAAGGAGATGTAGTACTTGTCATGCTTGCAGGGTTCAGTGTCAGGAGAGGGATCAATGGGGAGGGACAAGTGAGCCAGGACAGGACTTTGAAAATAAAGAGAATTTAGTCACAGTGCTGATTGGTGAGAAAACTCTGTTCATTTGTGACCAGCCTGTCGCCCGCACATTCGATCAACATGTTACGTTCGGAAATCGAGTTCTCTAAGAGGGTGTTTCTGATGAGGCTGTATAACAAGTTCAAATACTGACACAAATTCACTTGGTTGTTAGTGCAGTGGTTAAAATTTCTTGTAATTGGCCCTCAACATCCAGACAGTTTTCCAAATGTGGCAATATGTGATTAGAGAAAATAATTGAAACTGCCCCTCAGGTCCCTAGTGTCTATACACTATTGCAAAAAAAAACAATTATACACACAATATATGAGCACTTGGGTGTAAAAGATATCTTAAGATTAAAAGCAAGAGCTTTATTTGCCACATGTACATTGAAACATACAGTGAAATGTGTCTTTTCCGTCAAATCCAAATTGGCGAGGATTGTGCCGGGCGGCCTGCAGGTGTCGCCAGTCTAGCATCCCCACAAATCACTAACCCTAACCCATACACCTTTGGAATGTGGAAGGGGAAGCAGAACGTCTGGAGGCATCTCACCTCTGTTATCCTATCCTGCCTCGTAGGGGTTGAAGGAGTCGTGTGGTAGCCGCTCTGCCTGGGGTTAGATGCCTGACTGTATGAGTGGAATGGAGGGAAAGCGGCTTGTTTTGCTGTTGTTGTTGTTGCTTGCGTTGCTCTGCCGGACATTGTGGGCATGCTATGTTGAAGGAGTCGTGTGGTAGCCGCTCTGCCTGGGGTTAGATGCCTGACTGTATGAGTGGAATGGAGGGAAAGAGGCTTGTTTTGCTGTTGTTGTTGCTTGCGTTGCTCTGCCGGACATTGTGGGCATGCTATGTTGAGACTGGAACATGTGACTTGAGGGCTGCCCCCAGCACATCCTGAGGGTGTGTTGGTTGTTAACGCCAACAACGCTTCTCGCTGTATGTTTCCATGTACCCGTGATAAATAAAGTTCAACGTTCAAAGTAAATTCATTGTCAAAGTACGTATACATTACCATATACCAGCTTGAGATTCATTTTCTTGCAAGCATTCATAGTAGAACAAAGAAATGCAATTGAATCAATGGAAAACTATACACAAACAAAGACTGACAAACAACCAATGAGCAAAAGAAGACAAACTGTGCAAATATAATAATAATAAATAAGTAAATAAATAGCACCGAGACAATGAGTTGTAGAGTCCTCGAAAGTGAGTCGGTAAATGAATCTGAATCTGAGGCAATCCATTATTTTTGGCATCCCGATATATAAGCATTTCACTGCGGAGATAACACAGGAAGAAAGCTTAGTGGTTTTGCAATAGCTTCAGTTCTAAATGTTTTATGTATACATATTGAATGTTGTATGTGATATCACACCAATGGCTTTAAGGAGAGCTTTCTATTAAATCAAATTTGCTTTATCCAAAGTGAATGCATAAAACTTTTGTAAACTAATTAAGTGATATATCATGGGATGAATTAGCAAGGCACCTATTTTACATTAACTGTGAGCTACTCACTTTTTCATCACTTTGAAACCCAGTGCTCCAAAGTGAAATGGGATTTTGTGCAGATAATGGTTTCAATTAAATTTAAAGAGGGCATGTACATGTAATCTGGCTAGTCTGACGCTATGACACCTTGGGGGATTGGAGTTTGGAGTCCATAAGGTGGTTGTACGCTCTCCCTGCGAGCACGTGGGTTTCCTCCATAGTGATCCAGTTTCCTCCCACGTTCCAAAGGCGTATTGGTTAGTAGATTGATTGGTCATTGTAAATTAGTCTTGTGATTAGTCTAGGGTTATGTATCTGGGCTACTGGTCGCGTGGCTCAATGAGTCGGAAAGGCCTGTTCTTTAAATAAATTAATTTAATTAATCTTATATAGGTACAACTGCACTCAACAGTTTCTTGTAAATTGTGTTTTATAGGATTGCTTTCACATTTATATTTATTGTGTTTTTATGTGGCATCGGATCTGGAGTCACAATCATTTTGTTCTCTTTCACACTCGTGCACGGAATAAAAACGATCTTGAATTTTAAAGGATGAAGGCAGAATTTTTGCTCATCCTTGATATTAGCAACAAAACCGGAAAACTTGTGGTAAAAATCAGTGACCATATCCCGTGATAGATTATTACAGTAGAACTATACATTGATTAACAAAGCCAGTCTGAAAAAACCTATATACTGCACAATGTACAAGGTCACTGTTATTCAAACCACAAGATTTGGCATCCTCTGCAATTTAACACATAAAATAGACTTTTGTCACCGACCCTTGTCTTCCCTTTTATGTTCGCGCTGCTTGTGATGCTTTCTACAGCAACCTGTGCTCTCTAGGCACAACGGCCTTTATGGCCGTGCATCCTAATTAAGGAACGGAATCATGACATGCAACCTCTCCAAACAGGAATAGAGTGGTGGGTCAACATAGTGAAGCAGAACAAGCTTTTGTAGCTGGTAATTGAACAAGCAGCAACAGGGAAGGGTGCAGCATGTGGTGTGGTTCTCAGAAGAGCAGCGGAGCCCACAATGAGACCTAGCAGTAGCCAGCAGCAGCCAGCAGCTGGTAAACTCTCTACCGGAGAATAGGTAGGTTCCAGCAGCCTTTATACTGCCACAAAAGCATGCAAATTGCTTCAAAACACCAAGTGTGCACTGAGAAAGTGTTCACATGGTGAACTAGCTCTCTTTTAACCTACACATTCTCAAAATGAACTATAGCAAGGAGTGAGATTTATATGGAGATAAGGGATAAGAGGAAGTATTGCAAGAGTCATTTTCTAAATCAATTGCCAAGGGCAGCATATCAAGTTGCTGATTTAAATGGTTTGATTGCTGTAGTTATTAATAGTGCTATTCAAAATATGAGTGGTTTTCTCACCTAAAATTAATCATGAAGATCATAAAGTATGTTATTGAAAAGAATGATACTTTAAATTTATTATCAAACGTATGTTACCATATGCTACCTCGAATTAGCTTATATTTCCCCATAACAACAAAGAGTGCGAGGATTTCAATGTTCAAAATTAATTTATTATCAAGGTAAACGTAGTTTACCATGTCCTATCTTGAGATCTATTTACTTGTGGCACTTGAAGGTAAATAAATATTTTAAAAATTATTTATGAAGAATAAGAACAATAGAATTTATGGGAAAAAGCTACATGCCTAAACAAAGACTGATTCACAACCAATTTGCAAAAGCAGACAATCTGTGCAAATAGGTAAGTAAATCCATGTCTAATTTCCTCCTTTAATGTCCTTGCAGAAATGGTTACAGAATCGGTGACTGAAAGATGATATCTTGTGAAGGTGGTACTGAGTTTAATGCATCTAGATAACCCTAACCCTAGATAACCACCTGGCCAATACGTTATTAGTTCAAGGGTAAGAAGTGGCAACACAGTAGGGTAATGGTTAGCTTAACACTGTACAGCTCCAGTGATCAGTAATCAAGGTTCGATTCCCGCCACTGCCTGTAAGAAGTTTGGACATTCTGACTGTGAACACGTGTGCTTCAGGTTCCTCCCACATTTGCGTCAGCGGCTGCCCAAGGATGTGCGAGAGGCAAGCGCCACCAGCAAACTGTACGTGTTTGGAATGTGGGAGGAAACCAGAGCACCTGGAGGAAACCCACGTGGTCACGGGGAGAGCGTACAAACTCCTTACTGACAGCGGCGGCAATTGAACGCAGGCAGCTGGCGCTGTGGTAGCGTTATGCTAACCACTATGCTACGTGAGCATTATGGGCATTTCCTGTTGGCGCCAGAATGTGTGGCAACACTTGTGGGCTGCCCCCAGCACATTCTTCGGTTTGTTGCTTGTTAGCGCAAGCAACACATTTTATTGTATCTTTCAATGTACATGTGATGTACATGTAGGGGTGTATGGGGTGTCAGGGAGGGGTAGCATCTCTGGTGGGGGAATATGCAGTGTCCTTTTCAAGACAGTTAGTCCACCTTTGGTCCCCACCTGGCACTCAGCTCTCACCTGTGGCTCCCCGTAGCTGTTTGCATGTGACAGCGGCCACACCCCGGGCAATGGCTTCGACAAGCCGGCTAAACCAGGTGAGGGTAGCCGACGGGTCTCAAACTCTCGGTGAAATAGGAAGTTGTCTATCCCAGCATGTGAAGACAGACTCCAGCGGATTGAGCGGACGCGACCAATGGAAGGTCCAATGGTCAAGAAGGCGGTCTCTGCAAGCGTTGTGGAACATGTAGAGCGGGACAAGACACAGAAGACATCCTGGTCATCCACTGTGCCTAGTCCCATCTCCAGCCATCTCGACTCTGTCTTGCCACTGGATCCAGGTGGGAATTGGGAAGAGAGAGCGAGGCTGACGCTGCGCAACTCTCCCTCACTTAAATCCAAATCACGCGCCGGTCCCGACACCATCACAATGGTGTCGAGGTCCTCATCAACATAGCAACGATGGACGAACAGACGTGAGGAAAAGAACTGTATCTGAATCTGAATGTGAAGACATGACTGGCTTTAGGAGCCCATTGGAAATGGTCAGAATGATGTAAGGCGACATGTTGGATATGAGGCCAGTGGGTGAAAAGTGAGGGCCTCCCAAGGACGTTCCCAGGACTTGAGCACCTGACTTTTACCAAGAATGCAAAACCTCCCAAGTAGGCAGACGTTAATTTTTTATTTGAGCTTCATTGCTTCCTGCAGGCAATAATTCTTTCACTGCAAAGTTGCAGGTGTAAAAAGCTCAGTGTCGTATACTTTGAAGGGAAGTGTATTGGTCAGGAAGGATCTTGAATTTGTCCAGCACAAACCAATGTAAAACTTCCAAAAGCTAAAACATATGCAAATCATATATTATCTTCAGTTTCTGCTTAAATTTCTTTACAAAATGGGATGTAATGTTGAAATCGTATAAGACGTTGGTGAAGCCTAATTTGGAGTGTTGTGTCCAGTTCTGGTCTGATACCTACAGGAAAGATATTAATAAGACTGAAAGAGTGCAGAGAAACTTTACAAAGATGCTACCTGGACTTGAGGACTTCAGCTATAGGGAAAGGTTGAACAGGTTAGGACTTTATTTCCTGGAGCATAGGAGAATGAGGGTCAATTTGATAGAGGTATACAAAATTATGAGGGGTATAGACAGGGTAAATGCAAGCAGGCTTTTTCCACTGAGGTTGGGTGAGTCTACAATGAGAGGTCATGGGTTAAGGATGAAAGGGGAAACGTTTAAGGGAATATGAGGGGGAGTTTCTTCACTCAAAGGGTGGCTCAAGTATGGATCGAGCTGTGAGCAGAAGTGATGCATGCAAGTTTGAGTTCAATGTCTAAGAGAAGTTTGGATAAGTATATGGATGCATAGGGTAGAGAGGGCTATGGTCCAGATGCAGGTGGATGGGACTAGGCAGAATAATGGGTTGATATGGACTAGAGGGGCTGAATGGCCTGTTTCTGTGCTGTAGTGTTCTACAACTCTGTGACTCTATGACCTGTAGAACTCTGTCTGGGTAGAGGGCTGCTGAGAGCAGGCGCACAGGAAATGGAGAAAGTGCACATGAGCGTACAGGAAGATGTTTTAGAAGTGCTAGATTGGAAAGACTCATCTTGAGAACAGATGGGACAGAGGCGGAGAAACCGAGAGAAAGGGACAGCGCCCTTACGGTAGAGAGGCTGGGAAGGGGCGAGGTCGAGGTAGTTGTGAGAGTCCGTGGGCTTATAGGACAATCGGTGTCCTCAGATGGAGATGGAGAAATTTGAAAATTGTCAGTAATAGGTGAGTTTGAGAACAGGTTGGAAGTTGGTGGCAAAGCTGATGATTCTGAAGAAGCAGCACCAGTATAGTTGTCAATGTAGTGGAGAAAGAGTTAGGGAAGGTGCAGGTATAACAACTGTTTCAGAAAACCAAGAAAAGGACAAGCATAGTTAGGGTGGTGTTTGTGTGTGTGTGTGTGTCTATGTGTCTGTATGTTTGTGTGTGCCTGTGTCTGTGAGTGTGTGTGTGTGTGTCTGTGTGTGTGTGGGGGGGGGACGGAGTCTTGTGGGACGAGTGTGTGTGTATGTGAGTATGTGTGTGACGAGTGTGTGTGACGAGGTGTTGTGGGACGAGTGTGTGTGTATTTGAGTATGTGTGTGACGAGGTGTTGTGGGATGAGTGTGTGTGTGTGTGTGTATTTGAGTATGTGTGTGATGAGGTGTTGTGGGATGAGTGTGTGTGTGTGTGTATTTGAGTATGTGTGTGACGAGGTGTTGTGGGATGAGTGTGTATGTGTGTGTATGTGAGTATGTGTGTGACGAGTGTGTGTGACGAGGTGTTGTGGGACGAGTGTGTGTGTATTTGAGTATGTGTGTGACGAGGTGTTGTGGGACGAGTGTGTGTGCAGCCTGTCTCAGCGACTGTGGGAACGGAACAACTGTGGGTCAGGGTTGCCAGAAGGCAGGGACTAGTGCCGGCCTCTCTGCAGGTTCACATCCAGCACACAGATGGAAGTGAATAAATGAGTCCCAGGCCTCTGTCATGCCAAATTGCATACAAGCCACATGTACTCCGAACACATTCTCCCTTCAGAGAAAAAAATATCATAAAGAACTTCAGCTAATGTTCCACCATTCTGCATGATATCAGATTATTCAAATGCAGCTTTGCAATACGTTTAAGCTCCACGACGTACTGCAGCAACGACCGGTCAGGCCGTTCATCTTGAGTCCTTAGAGAGAATTCAAGCTTGTTCATTGTTCACCTGGAATCAGCGACTGAGCTGCATTTTGTCCCTCGTTTGTTAAAGCTGATTCATTTTCCCCACTCACGTAGTATGCATATTTACTAAATAACTGCTAAACACAAGCGATTCTGCGGATGATGGAAATCTGGAGCAAAATACACAAAATGCTGGAGGAACCCAGCAGGTCAGGCAGCATCTTTGAGAGAGAAGGAACAGAGACCCTAATCCTGATGAAGGATCTTAACCCGGAACGCTGAGAGTTTATCCTCTCTGTAGATGCTGCCTGACCTGCTGAGTTCCTCCAGCACTTTTTTCTCTGTTAACAGTAAACGGTTTGCTACCTCAATCATCATGCATCCTTCCAAACTCTCGGGCCACTTAAAGCCTCCCACCCCTCCCCAACCCCGACAAAACCCAGATGAGCTCTGTTAGTGGTACTCTGAACTTTTGATCTAATTGCAAATGTCCAGACTGGAACTTAAAGTCAAAGTCAAGTTTATATCAATAAGATTGGAAGAGTGCAGAGAAAATTGGCCAGGACTTGAGGACCTGAGTGATAGGGAAATGTTGAACAGGTTAGCACTTAATTCCCTGGAGTATAGGAGAATGAGGGGAGATTTGATAGCGGGTATACAAAATTATGAGTATAGATAGGGCAAATGCAAGCAGACTTTCTCCACTGAGGTTGGGTGAGACTGCAACTAGAGGTCATAGGTTAAGGGTGAAAGTTGCTTAAGGGAACATGATGGGATGGTTCTTCACTCAGAGGGAGGTGCAAGTGTGGAACGAGCTGCAGACGGACCTGTTGGATGTGGGTTCGATTGCAAATTTTAGAAAATTTTGAGTGAGTACGTGGATGGGACGGGTACAGGGAGCTATGCTCGGGGTGCAGGTAGATGGGGATAGGGAGAATAATAGTTCGGCTGAAGGGCCCGTTTCTGTGCTTTAGTGCTCTGTGACTCTGTAATTAAATGTACAAGTACATCTATGCACAGGTGCTATGAGATTCTTACTTGCAGCAACTTCACTGTGCTGTGCTACTTGAAGTGGAATTGTTCGGAAGAAACATGGAACAGAAACATTGACTGCTCTCTCAGGAAGGTGAAAAATTACCAGGATCAGAATCAGGTTTAATTCACCGGCATACGTTGTGAAATTTGTTAACTTCACGGCAGCAGTACAATGAAATACGTGATAAGTAAATGAAGAGAGAAAAACTGAATTACACTAAGTGTATATACATGTCGATTAAGTGGCTAAGTTAAAATAAGTAGTACAAAATAACAGAAATAAAAAACTAGTGAGGTAGTGTTCACAGGTTCAATGTCCATTTAGGAATCAGATGGCAGAGGGGAAGAAACTGTTCCCGAATCGCAAAGTGTGTGCCTTCTGGCTTCTGTACCTCCTTCCTGATGGTGATGGTATGAAGGGGGCATGTCCTGGGAGTTGGGGGATCTTACTGATGGATGCCTCCTTCCTAGAGCACCTCTCCTTGAAGATATCTGGGATACTACAGAGGCAGGTACCCATAATAGAACTGACTCATTTTAAAAGTTTCTGCAGCTTATTTTGATCTTGTGCAGTAGTTATATCCCAACACCCCCTCCCCCACCATAACAGACGCTGATGCACCCAGTCAGAATGCTGTCCATGGTACACTTGTAGAAGTTTTTGAGTGTTTTAGCTGACAAACAAAATCTCCTCAAACTTCTAATGAAATATAGCAGCCGTCTTGCCTTCTTTATAGCTGCATTGATATGTTGAGACCAGGTTAGGTTCTCACAGTCTTAACACCCAGGAACTTGAAACTGCTCACTCTCTCCTCTTCTGAACCCTCGATGAAGATTGGTTTGTGTTTCCTCATCTTACCTTTCCTAAAGTCCACAATCAGCTCTTTTGTCTTACTGACATTGAGTGCCAGGTTGTTGCTACGACACCACTCAACTGGCTGATATATCTCACTCCTGTACGCCCGATCGTCTCCATCTGAGATTCTACCAACAATGGTTATATCATAGCAAAATTATAGATGGTATTTGAGCTATGCCTGGCCACACAGTCATGGGTATAGGGAGAGTAGAGAGTAGTACCACTTCTTTAGGAGTGCACCATTTCCACAATCTAAAACCAGCCATGTTTCTATATTCTAACAGGCAATAAATTGTCAGGTATCTGTATAAAATCAGTAAAAGCATATTGTTAATACCTTTAGAAACATGGTATTACTTATTTTTATCACATTTAGAGATACGGTGCAGAATCGGTTGTTCCAGCCCAATGAGCTGTGCCCCAGCACCCCCTAGACTAATCACAGGGCAATTTCCAGTGGCCAGTCAAGCTACTGCTTCATCTGTAATGAGCCTCTGCATCCTCCCAGTGGAATGTGTGGGTTTCCTCCGGGTGCTCCAGTTTCCCTGCAAGGTCCAAAGATGTTCCAGTTAGCAGGTTAATGGGTCTTTGTAAATTGCCCTGTGATTAGATTAGGGTTAAATCGGTGGGTTACTGGGCAGTGCAGCTCATTGGGCTGGAAGGGCCTGTTTAGAACATAGAGCATAGAAATCTACAGCACATTACAGGCCCTTTGGCCCGCAATGTTGTGCCGATCATGCAACCTACTCTAGAAGCTGCCTAGAATTTCCCTGGCGCATAGCCCTCTATTTTTCTAAGCTCCATGTACCTATTTAAGAGGGTCTTAAAAGACCCTATCGTATCCACCTCTACCACCGTCGCTGGCAGTGCATTCCACGTGCCCACCACTCTGTGTAAGAAAATGTACTGAACCAATAAATAAATAAATCTGAGACAGCCACACTTTATTGTTGAACTTTGCACATTGATTCTTCGGTCTTGGAAAACATTCTCCCTCCATCGGGCAAACACAAGGAATTCTGCAGATGCTGGAAATTCAAGCAACACACATCAAAGTTGCTGGTGAACGCAGCAGGCCAGGCAGCATCTCTAGGAAGAGGTACAGTCAACGTTTCGGGCCGAGACCCTTCATCGACTGTACCTCTTCCTAGAGATGCTGCCTGGCCTGCTGCGTTCACCAGCAACTTTTATGTGTGTCCCTCCATCTTGCCTGACTTTAAGACTTTTGTAAATTTTAGATTAGATGAGATTAGATTAGATTCAACTTTATTGACATTGTGCCCAGTACAGGTACAAAGCCAATGAAATGCATTTAGCATCTGACCAGAAATGCAAAGAATAGTGTTATTTACAAAATAACTGCGAATCAAAAAGTGCTACAGCACACAAATATAAAAATACTGAGACAGTACAATATGGATGCAATACTGCTTAGCGCTGTGATGAGAGGTTCAGCAGTGTCATAGCCTCAGGGAAGTAGAGCTACTAGAAACATAGAAAATAGGTGCAGGAGTAGGCCATTCAGCCCTTCGAGCCTGCACCGCCATTCAGTATGATCATGGCTGATCATCCAACTCAGAACCCCGCCCCAGCCTTCCCTCCACACCCCCTGATCCCTTTAGCCACAAGGGCCATATCTAACTCCCTCTTAAATATAGCCAATGAACTGGCCTCAACTCTTTCCTGTGGCAGAGAATTCCACAGATTCACCACTCTCTGTGTGAAGAAGTTTTTCCTAATCTGGGTCCTAAAAGGCTTCCCCTTTATCCTCAAACCGTGACCCCTCATTCTGGACTTCCCCAACATCAGGAACAATCTTCCTGCATCTAGCCTGTCCAATCCCTTTAGGATTTTATACGTTTCAATCAGATCCGCCCTCAATCTTCTAAATTCCAACGAGTATAAGCCTAGTTGATCCAGTCTTTCATCATATGAAAGTCCTGCCATCCCAGGAATCAATCTGGTGAACCTTCTTTGTACTCCCTCTATGACAAGGATGTCTTTCCTCAGATTAGGGGACCAAAACTGCACACAATACTCCAGGTGTGGTCTCACCAAGGCCTTGTACAACTGCAGTGGTACCTCCCTGCTCCTGTACTCGAATCCTCTTGCTATGAATGCCAGCATACCATTCGCCTTTTTCACCGCCTGCTGTACCTGCATGCCCACTTTCAATGACTGGTGTATAATGACACCCAGGTCTCGTTGCACCTCCCCTTTTCCTAATAGACCACCATTCAGGTAATAATCTGTTTTCCTGTTTTTACCACCAAAGTGGATAACCTCACATTTATCCACATTAAATTGCATCTGCCATGAATTTGCCCACTCACCTAACTTATCCAAGTCACCCTGCATCCTCTTAGCATCCTCCTCACAGCTAGCACTGCCGCCCAGCTTCATGTCATCCGCAAACTTGGAGATGCTGCATTTAATTCCTCATCCAAGTCATTAATATACATTGTAAACAATTGGGGTCCCAGCACTGAGCCTTGCAGTACCCCACTAGTCACTGCCTGCCATTCTGAAAAGGTCCCGTTTATTCCCACTCTTTGCTTCCCATCTGCCAACCAATTCTCTATCCACATCAATACCTTACCCCCAATACCGTGTGCTTTAAGTTTGCACACTAATCTCCTGTGTGGGACCTTGCCAAAAGCCTTTTGTTTCAATCCCTATGGTAAGTTGGCACTCTCGATGTTGGCAGTGGGTTTGGAGTGGTGACAAGGAGGGAGGGTAGGTATGTCATCAGGATCATCAGTTGGGCACCCTCCTTCTTTGACGTTTTGTTGAAGTCCATGACGTCTCCAGAGGGCTCAACGGTGCTACCTGGCGTCCCAGATACACACCCCTCAGTTCCATACCCTCCTCTCTTCATTTTGCAGCCCAGTTGTTGTCTTTCCTTTTAATCCAAATCCAATTGCTTTTTTCTTCTGCTGCATTTGACAAGGACTTGATTGCTTGTTGGAGGGAGTGACCCCTCACCCCCATCTTCTTCAATAGACTTGTCGTAGATGTAGCAACGAATACCCTGCATCCCACTTCTACAGGGAAAATCTTGGTCTTCCAGCCATTCTGGGCACCTTCAGTTGCCAGTTCAGAGTACTTGGTCTTTTTCCTCTCATAAGTTTCTTCGACACCATCTTCCTATGGTACTGTCAATTCCACAACATATGCCAGCTTGGCTGTTGTGGACCACAGGACCATGTCTGGCCGGAGTGTTGTAGCTGCAATGTCTGGGGGAAACACAAGCTTTTTTTCCAAGACCACGTCCATTTTCCAATTCCGAGCAGCCTGCAGAAAGCTTACATCTTTTGATGTTATATGGTGTTCTGGAGGTTGGCCTGCTGGTACAAATCGTGTAATGTGGACATTTCCTGCCAATGTTTGTGGGAGGGCATTTGTGATGATTCGCCTCTGTTCCAAGATTGATGCCAGCTGTCTGAGAACTTGGTTATGCCGCCAAGTGTACCACCCCTGGGTGAGGCTCATGGTGCATCCTGTTAAAATGTGCCTTAGTGATCCAGGTGCTTGACAAAGAGAGCCAGCGGGGTCTTCTCCCCACCACTGGTTCAGGTTCTGGGGTGTGGGTAAGAGGTCATAGGTGGCTCTGATGACAAAACTTAACCGAGATCCCTCCATCTCCTAATTAGTCCAGTGGCCCTGCTTGGTCATTGAGACGGCCCTGACGTGTCACTCTGCCTCCTCCTGTCTTCTCAACTCCTCCACCATGAGTCACCTCTTCTGCACTGATGTTGCCTTGTGCCATTGAGGAACCTTTGGGACAAGCCCGAGCCCGGCTGTCCCATGTTGGACTTGGCCAACCACATCCCTGAAGCAAAGAAGAGACGTAGCACTCTGAACGGCTTCAGATGGGGTTCACTTCCTCCCCGTTACCACACGGGGGGCCACTGTTCGAATAACAGTAACTTCATATTCAGTGAGGGTCATGACCAACCTTGCTTTGGTGCATTTGAATTCTTCCACAAGACTTGCAATTGGTAATTCCAATTTGCTTTTCCCATACAGTCCAACAGGACTTAAGCATCGCGGAAGTTCAAACCACTGTTTTACATATGTGCTGATCATTCTTTCGAGCTTTTCAACCTTGCTGATGGGGATTTCATACACTGTTAAAGGCCACATAAGTCTTGGGAGTATGCCGAACTGGAAGCCCCACAGCTTGAGTTTTCCTGGCAGTCAGGTCTTGTTGATGCGAGCTGTGTACTTGATGGTATCCTTTTTGAGTTGTTTAAACTGCTCAGTGTCCTTGAGCTTAGCATCATACCATCGGTCCAAGCTCTTCGCTGGCATTTCTGAAACAGCTGGGACAGGTGTCCCGTCAATCTGAAATCTTTTATCCGTGACTCGACCTTTGACAATGGAGATGCTTCTGCACTTGCTGGACTTGACCTTCATCCTCGCCCATGTGATGTTTGATTGAGCTTTTCCAGAAGTCTCTTCCTGTGCCTGCTGGTGCGGGAGCGGAGGCTCCTGTAGCACCTACCAGATGCTACATGGTAGCAAGTCCATGGTTAGGGTGAGATGCATCCCTGATAATGCTTTTCGCCCTGCCCAGGCAGCGTTTATGGTAGATGTTCTCAATGGTGGGCAATTAGGTGCCGATAATCCGCTGAGCAGTTTTCACCACACGCTGGGATGCTTTGTGGTCCGATACTGGACAATTGCCATACCACACTGAGATGCAGTTGGTGAGTATGCTGTCAATCGTACAGCGGTAAAAGTCCGTCAGTATCCTGGGACAGAGGTGAGCTTTCTTCATGCTCCGCAGGAAATAAAGGCACTGTTTCATAAGTAAATAGGAAGTACTTACACTCAGTGGCCACTTTATTAAGTACATCTGCTCATAATTGCAAATATCTAATCAGCCAATCATGTGGCAGCAACTCAACATATAAAAGCATGCAGACATGGTCAAGAGGTTCAGCTGTTGTTCAGACCAATATGATCTACGAGGGGTGATTGATAGGTTCGTGGCCTAAGGTAGAAGGAGTCAATTTTAGAAAACCTATCACATTTATTTTTCAACATAGTCCCCTCCTACAGTTACACACTTAGTCCAGCGGTCGTGGAGCATACGGATCTTGGACCTCCAGAAAGTGTCCACAGCAGGGGTGATTGATAAGTTCCTGGCCTAAGGTAGAAGGAGATGAGTTATACGCTCTCGTTACATGCACATGCAGTTCAACTCTTTGAGTGATTATGCAGAAAGTTTAAAGTTAATAGTTCATCAGTTAATAACTCATTGGGGTGATTGATAAGTTCGTGGCCTATGGTAGAAGGAGATGAGTTATTAACTTCAAACTTTCTGCATTATCACTCAAACAGTTGAACTGCATGTGTATGTAACGAGAGCTGTATAACTCATCTCCTTCTACCTTAGACCACAAACTTATCAATCACCCATCTGTGGACACTTTCAGGAGGTCCAAGATCCGTATGCTCCACGACTGCTGGACTAAGTGTGTAAATGTAGGAGGGGATGATGTTGAAAAATAAATGTGTTAGGTTTTCTAAAACTGACTCCTTCTACCTTAGACCACGAATATATCAATCACCCCTCGTAAGTGACTTTGACCGTGGAATGATTGTTGGTGCCAGAAGGGGTGGTTTGAGTATCGCAAAAACTGCTGATCTCCAAGGATTTTCACACAGAGCAGTCTCTAGAGTTTACAAAGAATGGTGTGAAAAACAAAAGAAAACATTTTGTGAGTGGCAGTTCTGTGGGTGAAAATACCTTTTTAATGAGAGAGGTCAGAGGAGAATGGCCAGACTGGTTCAGGCTGACAGGAAAGTGACAGTAACTCAAATAATTACACGTTACTACAGTGGAGTGTAGAAGAGTATGTCTGAATGCCCCATGTCAAACCTTGAAGTCAATGGGCTAGAGCAGCAGAAGGCCACAAACATACACTCCGTGGCTCAGTGGCCACTTTATTAGCTACATCCTCTATCTAGGCCTTTCAAAATTTGATAAATTTCAATTAGATCCCCCCCTTCATTCTTTTAAACTCCAGCAACTACAGGCACAGAGCCATCAAATGCTCCTCATTCTTTAACTCTTTCATTTCTGGAATCATTCTCCTCCAGTCCCTCTGCTACGCCAGCACATCTTTTCTTTGATAAGGGGCCCAAAACTGCTCGCAAAAATCCAAATGTGGTCTGACCATTGCCTTATAAAGCCTCGGTATCACATCCTTGCTTTTATATTGTAGTTCTTTCGAAATGAGTGTAAATATTATGTGAAGAGAAAAGATTCAAGACTGAAGATTCAAATTTGTTTAATCAACACACACAAAAAATACTGGTGTACACAGCAGGCCAGGCAGCATCTCTAGGAAGAGGTACAGTCGACGTTTCGGGCCGAGACTCTTCGTCAGGACTAACTGAAAGAAGAGATAGTAAGAGATTTGAAAGAAATTTGTTTAATGTTGTTTCCAGTGCA
This sequence comes from Mobula hypostoma, assembly GCF_963921235.1. Classification (NCBI taxonomy): domain Eukaryota; kingdom Metazoa; phylum Chordata; class Chondrichthyes; order Myliobatiformes; family Myliobatidae; genus Mobula; species Mobula hypostoma. The sequence goes on from NC_086098.1 coordinate 150,865,342, forward strand.
CAAGTGTAAAGGAGAATGAAATAATTGTTACTCCAGATCCCATGCAGCACAAAAAACACAATAAGTATAAATCCGTAAGATAGCTATATACATAGATTGATTATATGTCCATAAAGTGACGCTAGGCACAGGAGTGTCTGTACAGAAGGTGACTTTGTCAGCCTTTTTGCTTAGGAAAAGTAACTGTTTTGAGTCTGGTGGTCTTCGTGTGGATGCTAAGCAGTCTCCTCCCTGACGGGCGTGGGACAAACAGTCCATGAGCAATGTGGGTAGGATCCTTTATGATCTTACTGGCCTTTTCTGGCCCCTTTCTGTATGTATGTCCTTGATGGCAGGTCGGCTGGTGCTGGTGATGCGCCGGGCGGTTTTAACTACCCGCCGCTGTGCGGTTTCCGTACCAAGCAGTGATGCAGTAACGAGTGAAAGTGCACACTGAATGGTTTGTAGTTCACGCGAACTTGTTGGGCTGGAAGAGCCTGGTACCATGCTAAATAAAAAATAAATACACAACACAGCAACTCTAATCCTGAAAATAAACAGGCGCTTTTTCTTGTGATGAAGACATTGTGAAGTAAGGCTCTGCCTTTCCCTGAAGGGAAAAAAAGAACTAGACCCATTATCACACACCAGGTGCTTCTGATAAAGACTTTCCCCATTTTGAGACTTAATAGAGCTCCAATAATTAGATTATAATTATACTCAGTAGAAATAATTGATATTCTTCATAGCAAACAATTTGGAGAATGACGAGGGAGGATTCGAGCAGACCTTCAGAACTCTCGGAGACAATAATCTTATTACGGGTACCTATTACCTACCGGTGCCAAAGCTTCAGCATAAGGCTTTTCTGCCGATCCGTGACAGGAAATTAGGTTAATTCTCTAAAACTGAGATTTCAAGCAAACCTTTCTCTGTTCATCACTATTAAAAAAATCTAGTAAACCTGAGAGAAGACCAGATGAATCAAATGTAGTAAAAGGTTTTATAAGGTATTAGTCAGATGGCTCTTGGAGAACTGTGAGCAGCTTTGGGTCCCTTATCTGAGCAGGGATGTGCTGGCATTGGTGAAGGTCCAGAGGAGTCCTTCTGCAGAAAACCCTAAAGGTTAACTTGCAGGTTGAGTTGGTGGTGAGGAAGGCAACTGCAATGTTAGCATTAATTTCGAGAGGACTAAAATACAAAAGAAACAATGTCATGCTGAGGCTTTATAAGGCGTTGTTCAGACTGCACTTGGAGTATTGTGAGCAGTTTTTTGCCCCTTATCTAAGAAAGGATGTGCTGGCATTGGAGAGAGTCCAGAGGAGGTTTACGAAAGTTATCCTGGAATGAAAAGGTTAATGTATGAGGAGTGTTTGAAAGCTCTGGGCCTGTTCTCGCTGGCGTTTACAAGAATGGGGGTGGGGGGGATCTCATTGAAACCTATCGAATATTGAAGTGCCTAGATACAGTGGATGTGGAGAAGATATTTCCTATAGCGGGTGAGTCCAGGACCAGAGGGCACAGCCTCAGAATAGAGGGACATCAATTTAAAACTGTGTCCAGGTGATTATATATTGAATATTGAACGGCTTAGATTGAATAGATGTGGAGAGTATCTTTCCTATAGTGGGGGTGTCTAGGACCAGAGAATTAGTCAGGGTGCCAAAGGTTACCGTGAGAAAGCAGGAGAGCGGGGTTGAGATGGATAATAAATCAGCCATGATGGAAAGACAGAGCAGACTCAATGGGCCAAATGACCTAATTAGTTCCTCTGCCTTATGGTCTTTTGTCTTAAAATTGTGATGTGACCGAGAGATTTCAAAACTCTGGGAGATCTTTATAGCATTGTACATTACGAAAATATTTATCCAAATATAAGCCTGGATAGACCATGCTCTTCACTAAAGAAGCATTCACAATGCAACAAAAGAGCAAAAGAGAAAACTTTACTGCATTACTTATGTGAGATGGAAAAGTTATTTTCTTTATAGGCTCATTGCAAACATAATAAAGTTTTCAACACAACTTCATCACTGAGAGCTTGTGAGAACCATGATTGAGATCTCCCCATCATTGTTAGCCAGAGGTGAGGTGCCAGGGCACTAGTGGGTGGTTAATGTGGTACCATTATCTAGAAAGTGCTGCATAGAAAAATCTGGGAACTATTGACCAGTAAGCCTAACATCTGTGGTAGTTTAAATTGCTGGAGGCGATTTGCAGAGATAAGATATATTACAGTTGAAAAGGCAGGGATTGACTAGAGATCCCTGCGTGGCCTCGGATGTGGCACAGACAGGCCCCATTTATGCCTCGCAGTCCCCTGTTGCGGCTGCCGAGGAAGGAGACGCTGGAGCTAACTACGTGTCGCTGGATTCCACGCTGGCCCCCTGTCAGCGTTGCCCTCCATTGCCGCTTGGCGGAAGACAAGCGAGACTGCGCTTGCCTGCAGCTGCACTTGCGAGAGATGACGAACTGCTGCAGGCCTGTTCTTTGCAGAAACATGGCTCCAGGCCAACATCCATGCACCATCAACCTACAGGCCAGGACACTCAGGGACATTATTAATTTTCTAAATATTATTTGTAACTGCATGTTTTTCTGCTAGTATAATTACTTTTGCTGTATGTGCCTTGTGCTGTGTGTGACTGTTGGTTCTATGTTTTGTACCTTGACCCCACAGGAATGTTTCATTTGTCTGTATTCACATGTATTGTTGAATGACAATTAAACTTGAACTTGAGACAGTTAAACTGGGAAGGCATTGCATGCAGTAGATACACTGGAGAAAATCTGGTCACGAAGCAGCCGTGCTTCATGAGTACCACCTGCGCTGCTCTGCAGAGAACAAGCAGCAGCTGTGAACGCGGAGACTGAACAATCAATAGACCCGACCGCTATCCACAGCCACCACTTACTCGTGTCTGTGGATCCCGGATCGGGTTCTGCAGATGCCCGAGGACCCACCAATAGGCAACCTTATCTATTACCAGCAATGATGTCCACCAAGAGGAAAGCATCATTCGTTCTCCCCGTGAGCCACGTGGATTTCTTCCAGGTTGCTCTGGTTTCCTCCTACAGTCCAAAAACGTACTGGTCAGTAGATTAATTGCTCATTGTAAATCGTCCTATGATTAGGCTGGAGTTAAATCGGGGGGGGGGGAACACTGGTGGGCGCGGCTTGAAGGGCTGGAAGGGCCTGTTCCACACTGTCTCTGAATAAATAAACAAACTCAAGCGGTCACTTTACTACTAGTTAGTACAGTGGAAGATCAAATTGAATTGGAGGTTTCCGAGGAAGTGACCAAAAAAGTCAGTGAAGGGTGGGCCAGAGCACATGATCTATAGGAACCTCAGTAAGGCCTTTGATAAGGTTCAACATGCTATAGAAAGTTGGATCACATGGAACCCAGGGAGACCTAGTTAATTGGATACAAAATTGGCTTGATGTTTGATAGCAGAAAATGATGGTGGAAGGTTGTCGTGACAACAAAGTTCAAAGTTCACATTTATTATCAACGTACGTATAGAACATGCACCCTTGAGATTCAACTTCTCGCAGGCAGCCACAATACAAAGAAACACAATAGAATCCAGGAAAACCCATACGAGCGCTGCGATCAATAGACTGTAACTTTCCTTTCGGAGTTGTGCTTTCAAACTGCCTGTACGCACCGGGCATTCTTGCGGTTTTCTGGGGGATCCGGTGAAGTGGAGTCTCGAAGGTGCAGTACCGTTGCGGCAACGTAGTGGGTAGGGGCCGAATCCGGTCTACAGGGCCCAGGCCTGAGAGCAAGGAACAAGCTGGTGGTTGGCCAATTTAAGTGCGGGCCAGATTGAAAAGGTCGGCTATAGGCTGAATCGAGACGGTAAGGTCCGAGCAAGAAACGACCCAATGTTTTGGCCATTGTTGGAGCGGTCTTGGGGCTGAATCAAAGTGGGAGAGCCTGGGCCTGGGAGTGAGGAACGAGCTGATGCCTGGCCGATTTAGGCGCCGGGTCAGGTTGAAACTGTTGGGGTGTTGGAGTCAGAGGTGAAGGGCGGGCCAGTGTTCAGCTCTCTGCTCAGCGAGGTTTACTTGTCTCTGCACTGAACTGAGGCTGTGGCCTGCAACTACCGGGCTCCTGGACCGACTGCAGTGAAGAACATCCTTCGTGGCTGTGCACTCACTTCAATCAACTTCAGTTCTGAGTGTTACCTGTTTACTTTCTATTATTTGCACAGTTTTTTTTAACACCTTAGGTGCTTAACAGTCTTTTTTAATGGGCATTATTTGGTTTCTTTGCTTTTATGGCTGCAGGTAAGAAGACAAATTTCAAGGTTGTATGTAGTATACATACTTTGCTAATTAATCTACTTTATACTTCGAACTTTGAACAACAAAGACCAACAAACGTCCAATGTGCAAAAGGGGACCGATCGTGCAAATGGTAAGAAAATGGAATGAATTAATACACAGGACATGCGATGCCGAGTGTCTGAAAGCAAGTCCACAGCTGTAGAGTCAGTTTAGCACTGAGCTGAGTAAGGCCAGTCCAAGAGCCCGACTGCTGCAGGATAAAGGCAAAACCTTGAATGGAAATTAAATGCAAAACTGTCCCTGAAAGATGCACTGTTTATAAACTAACATTTTTATTTTCTTCATCTTTAAAAGCATTGATTGTTATGATGTCAGATAAACAAAGATGAAAGCAAATTCCACACACTGACAAATGCCATGGTTTATTGTTCTTTTTTTTTAATTAAATGCATTATTTGCAAATACTCACTCTTGTTTCTTCAGGACTCGAGGTGTACCTGTCTAGAACAAAAAGGTACTTGGAGAATCTCCAAATTAATATTATGGGCATATAAACCGATTGATTTGCTGTCTTTTAGCTGCACTCTATTGTAAGATGTATAGCATTGTTTGAAGTCATCTGCCCTTCTGTCACTTTTGTGCAGTCTATTATCAAATTTCTTTGGCCTGATGCTTTATCAATTCCTTCAGCTGAACGCATATTTATAATTGTCTAAATCTGCAATTCTTGATTTTGGCTATTGTCCCATTTTGTTTGTTACGACCTTCTACAGATTCAGATAAAACTTTTCAATTTAGAATTCTTCTGGGGAAATTTCTGTCACGTTTTCTATGCAGTATCCATGCCAGGACCACCAGACTCAAAAACAGTTACTTTCCCCAAGCAATAAGGTTGATCAACACCTGCACCCTCTAAACCACCCCTCCACACCCCCAACCACCACTACTTTACCATTTCCTGTCAGGCACCTTACATTCAGATGCTCCTGTACCTAGCATCACTTTATGAACATACAATCAATCTATGTATAAAAGCTTTCTTATGTATTTTTATTTATTGTATTCTTTATTTTATTGTGTTTCTTTGTGCTGCATCAGATCCAGAGTAACAATTATTTCATTCTCCTTTACCCTTGTGTACTGGAAATGACATTAAACAATCTTGAATCTTGAATCTTGATATGTTGTGTTTTCCTTAGTTTAAATGGCTGAATTTGCTGGAATACAATAAATCTAATGCACTAATTGGCCTAATTTGGAAAGTTTAGCGCTGCATATTCTCTGCAAACAATCATATAGCTACATGGTGCATGATGAAAGTAAGAGCCAAACACAAGCGCTCCTCAGAATAAAGATTCAAAGAGTAAAGATTAGCTTTATTTGTCACATGTACACTGAAGCAGCAAAACATACAGGGAAATGCCTCGGTTTGCATCTACGAACAACACAGTCCGAGGATATGCTAAAGCAGCCCACAGATGTTGCCATGCTTCTGGCACCAACATAGCATGCCGAAAACCCACCAGCCCAGACCCAAACCAAAAGACTTCTGGAATAAGGGAGGATTTGTTTTTGCTTACCGTTTACCTGTCTTGCACATGGCATGCATATTGAATTGTATTTTATTAACTTATTTATGGCACTATTTTGGTTTATGTGCTGTGTGCTGTTATGTTTTGAAACTCCAAAACATAAAAACTAATTGAAAGGAAACAAGAAAGTCTGGAGATAAGTTGTGTACGTTGTTTTTACTATAAGCGAGGCAATGAACAAGAATGCTTAATTAAACAATATATTTTCAAGGTGAATCAAATACTACTGAAATATTAAACAAACAACACTCTCCCTGCTTACCTATAAAATCCAACACAATAGAGAATGCATCTCAACCATATACTCAGTATCTTCTTTGTCTTCACAGTATACTATATTTTACAACTACTATATATAGACATTCACAGCATAGTAAATTTTAGATTGTCCCATTCAGGTCTAAAGATTTACTTGCTGCGTAGGCTTTCTTACACTTGTGGGATCACGCTGCTTGGCAGGTGAGACTTGAGGCTGTGAAACAATCGCAGGGTCTGAGGCTTCCTCCATGGTGGCTGTAGGAATTGACTCTGGGTATACCAGAAGTGGTTCTGACAGTTCTAGACACCATTTTTTCTTTTCTCGACTTTTCCCTCCAGATCTACTTCAATCCTTGGTTCTCTCCAGATTCTAGCTTATTCTCTCTTTATCCCACACTTTTTCTTTTTCTTCTTTCTGGGAAGTCCATCCTGATCTTGGGAAGATGTATTTAGTTCACTGGAGTATTCTCTTATTAATACTTTTATTGCCTCCTTTATGATCTGATCTCTCTTCTTCATTTCTTCATCCACAGCTTCACCTGATGAATCCTCTGTTTTTGTATCTCCATTGACTCCTTTCTTTTTAGTTTTCCATTCATTCAGCCGGGCTTTGGCCTTTGCATCTACTTTTACAAGAAGCTTTTTGTCTCCCACTTGAAACTCATGCAATAACCTTAATGCTGTTACATGCTCAAGGAGATCTGTTTTTTTTTTGTGAGAATGATGTAATGGTCTTTTGGAGGTCACCTGATGTGATTTTCCGGCCAATGTGAGGTCACGTGATGACATGTGCCCCCGTGACTATATAAGGGTCGACTCAGGTGACGCAGTGGGTTTTTGAGTTTGTAGATTTCCAGGTAGAACGTGTTGTGCCTCCGTTTCTGTTGTATGTTTGTTTTTGTGACGCAGTTTCTTTTTTAAAACGGAAAGTGCGTTCTCTTACAAGATATTGCATTTGGACTGGAAATTTGTGGCTGGAAGTGCCAATTTACTCAGTTCCGACAGTTTGAAGGGAGAGTGAAGAATTCATCGAAGTGAAGGATCGAGAGAAGTTGGCATCGTTTGGCAGTTTAATAAAGGATCGACCTTATTGAGTCTTCATTGGAGAGAACCTGCATTGAGATAACTCTTGTAAAAGCGCGATGAGTTCATGCACAAAGGCTCTCTCTCTCTCTAAAAGGAATTTAAGGTCTGTCGATTTAAACTGTTTATTTTTGGCATCGGGAATCCTGTGGACAGAAATCCTTCTCCAGCGAAGTCTCTCCCAATTGAATGTATAAAACTGTTGGACTTTCGAAGTTATCGCTTTAAGAACTATATCTGACTGTATCGCTTTAAGAACTGTTTTCGCATTTAACGCTTTAAGAACCAGAGCCGAGTGGAATTGGTGAACGGTTGCGTACCTGTTTAACCTCTGGTTAAAGTTTTCCTTTGTTTTTTTTCCTTATCGTTTATATGTGTTTAATAAATGTTTGGTTGTTTTCATAAAACCTGTCTCGATTAATATTCATTGTTGCCGGTTACGTAACGTAATTTTGTGGGGGCTCATGGGATATGTTCCGATTTTGAGTTTAAGTTCTGGTAATTGCCATTTTGATTTGGTAAAAGGGAATACCCGATTTTTTTTTTGGTTTGATTGGTGTGTGTGTTGTATTCGGCAACAATGGATATTGACGAGTTTTTGAAGACGCCTGACTTGGGATTTTTAGAGAATGCGAGAAATCCTGTGGTATTGGAGATTGCTAAGAAGTTGGATATTAAAGGAATTACGAGAAGTTCTACCAAGGCTTTCATACAAAGGAAAATTGCTGAACATTATACTAATTTGGAATATTTTGAGGAGGAGGTGTTAGAGAAATTTCCAATAAGTAATCTGGAAATGCAGTTGCATCTTGAACAGTTAAAGTTTGAAAGATTTAAAGTGGAAATGAGAGAAAGAGAAGCTGAAAACCAGAGGAAATTTGAGCTAGAGATGGTGAAAATAAGGTCTGGGAATCAGTCTTCTGGTTCTACAAAACAATTTATTGCTAGTCGTGAGGTTGTTTTGGCTCCTCCATTTAATGAAGCTGATGTGGATGCATATTTTCAGCATTTCGAAACTGTTGCTCTGAGTTTAAAGTGGCCGAAGGACCAATGGCCAGTGATGTTACAAAGTGTAATTAAAGGCAAGGCACAACAAGTTTATACAGCTTTAAATGCTGAGCAAGCACTGGATTATGATATTGTTAAAGAGAATATATTAAAGGCATAGGAGATGGTTCCGGAAGCGTATAGAGAAAGATTTAGAAATTTAAAGAAATCGGTGGAATAAACTTATGTGGAATTTGCCTATGAGAAACCTGTGTGTTTTGAGAGATGGGTTTCCTCTAAAAATGTGAATGGGGAGTATAATAAATTGAAAGAGCTGATTTTGCAGGAGGAATTTAAAAGAAGCATTCCTGTTGAAGTGAGAACATACTTAACTGAACGGGACACTGCTACATTGCAGGAGATTGCTAAATTGGCTGATGAGTATGTTTTAATTCACAAGAATAAATTTTCTCCAGGTACAATTTTTAAAAGGAAAACTAGCACAGAGAGTCAAGGTAAATCAGACATTAAATTTGAAGTTAGTGAGAAAAATAAGGATGAAGGGAGACATGTGAATGAAAGACATTCTGGTATTATTTGTAATTATTGTAAGAAACCTGGACATGTAGTGGCTAACTGCTTCCAATTGAAACTGAAAGAGAAGGAAGTGGCCCCAGATGCTTGTGTGCAGCATATTGGAAAATCTGTAAAGCCACAGGGTTTATAAAATATTAATGAAGATGTGTCAGAGTCTAACCAAGTTAAGAAGGAATATGAGGCTTTTATAACAGAAGGATTTGTATCCTTGAAAGAAGGATCCAATGCAGTACCGATAAGGATACTTAGAGATACTGGAGCTTCACAATCACTAATATTAGATAGTGTGTTAAGGTTTAGTGATGAGTCTGACATTGGTGAGGTAAATTATATAAGAGGAGTAGGGAGTGCCCTTATGCCAGTACATTTACATAGAGTAAATTTAAGGTCAGGATTAGTTACAGGGGTTGTTAAAGTAGGACTACAATCCAGTTTATCTGTGAATGATGTTTCTCTTTTGTTAGGGAATGATTTAGCAGGTAGACAAGTTTTTCCTGAAGTACATTTGACAATAAGTTCAAATTCTGAGGAACCACAGAGGGATTCTAACTCAGATTCTTCCTGTGTTGTAACAAGAGCTATGGCTAAAAAGACTGATGTAAAGAATGTGGTTGTTACATATGACAGTTCAAATCAAGATTCGAATTTTGAGGATGTATCAGAAACTTTCCTACCTACTTTATTTGATCAGGATTTTGGTGGTAAGTCTGATCAGGAAGATTTGTCTTTATTTCGGAAGGAGATGATAGCAGAGCAGGGTAGGGATCCTGAGATAGTTAAATTAAAAGAACAAGCTCTTCCAGATAGTGAAATTGGAAAAGTACCAGTTGGATATTATTTTGAAAAGGGGATACTAATGAGAAAGTGGAGATCGCCTACAATTCCTGCTAGTGAGGAATGGGAAGTTAATCATCAGGTTGTTGTTCCTAAAATTTACAGAAATGAGGTTTTGACTATGGCTCCTAGTATTCCTTTGGGTGGTCATTTAGGGGTAAAGAAAACAATGAACAAAGTTTCTAAACATTTTTATTGGCCTAGGTTAAGACAAGATGTGGCGACATTTTGTAGAACGTGTTATACATGTCAAATTGTTGGTAAACCTAGTCAGTTTACTCCAGTGGCTCCACTGCAACCAATTCCTGTATTTGGTGAGCCATTTTCAAAAATCATTGTAGACTGTGTAAGTCCTTTGCCAAAAACTAAAGCTGGACATCAATATTTATTAACTATTATGTGCACAGCATCTAGGTTTCCAGAGGCAGTACCGCTTAGGAATATAACAGCCAAAACTGTGACAAAAGCTTTTATAAAATTCTTCACTTATTTTGGGTTGCCTGAGGAAATACAATCAGATCAAGGAAGTAATTTTATGCAAACAACAGGAATTCTGCAGATGCTGGAAATTCAAGCAACATACATCAAAGTTGCTGGTGAACGCAGCAGGCCAAGCAGCATCTATAGGAAGAGGCGCAGTCGACATTTCAGGCCGAGACCCTTCGACAGGACTAACTGAAGGAAGCTTTTTATTTTTTTCTAAAGAGTGAGAAGGGATTTGAAAGCTGGAGGGGGAGGGGGAGATGCAAAATGATAGGAGAAGACAGGAGGGGGAGGGATAGAGCCAAGAGCTGGACAGGTGATAGGCAAAAGGGGATACGAGAGGATCATGGGACAGGAGGTCCGGGAAGAAAGACAAGGGGGGGAGGGTGACCCAGAGGATGGGCAAGAGGTATATTCAGAAGGACAGAGGGAGAAAAAGGAGAGTGAGAGAAAGAATGTGTGCATAAAAATGAGTAACAGATGGGGTACGAGGGGGAGGTGGGGCCTTAGCGGAAGTTAGAGAAGTCAATGTTCATGCCATCAGGTTGGAGGCTACCCAGACGGAATATAAGGTGTTGTTCCTCCAACCTGAGTGTGGCTTCATCTTTACAGTAGAGGAGGCTATGGATAGACATGTCAGAATGGGAATGGGATGTGGAATTAAAATGTGTGGCCACTGGGAGATCCTGCTTTCTCTGGCAGACAGAGCGTAGATGTTCAGCAAAGCGGTCTCCCAGACTGTGTCGGGTCTCACCAATATATAAAAGGCCACATCAGGAGCACCGGACGCAGTATATCACCCCAGTCGACTCACAGGTGAAGTGATGCCTCACCTGGAAGGACTGTTTGGGGCCCTGAATAGTGGTAAGGGAGGAAGTGTAAGGGCATGTGTAGCACTTGTTCCGCTTACACGGATAATGTCTGGGTTGTTTCAGCAGATAGTTTATAAACTGGGAGCAAAGCAGATTATTTCCTCAGCCTATCATCCAGAATCACAAGGAGCCTTGGAGAGATTTCATTCTACACTAAAAATTATGATTAGGACATATTGTGTAGAAAATGAAAAGGATTGGGATGAAGGTATACATTTACTACTTTTTGCAGTCAGAGAGGCAGTACAGGAATCATTAGGTTTTAGTCCTTTTGAACTTGTGTTTGGACATAGAGTTCGAGGACCTTTGGCTTTGTTGAAGGAACAGTGGATTAATAAAGAAGTACACACTAGTTTGTTAGATTATGTTTTGAAATTTAAAGACAGATTGTACAAAGCTTGTAGTTTGGCCAAGGAAAATTTAAAGTTAGCTCAAGAGAAGATGAAGACGTGGTATGATAAGGAAGCTAGGATGAGGTCATTTAAGCCTGGAGATAAGGTGTTGGTTCTTTTCCCAGTGCAAACGAACCCATTACAAGCAAAATTCCATGGTCCTTATGAGATTAAATCTAAAGTAAATGAGGTGGATTATGTGCTAAAAACCCCAGACAGGAGAAAGACAACACAGTTGTGTCATATAAATATGATAAAACCGTATTATGAGAGAGAGGTTGCTACTGTGACTGTTAAGGAAAAGGGTTAAGGAAATTAAACTCCGATTTAATAATCCAGTTTAATGTTACAGGAGTACAATATTTTGATCACTCATATCAAGGGTAAAGATAATGGTGATTGCTGACTGTCTCGATGTTAAATGTACAATGAAAATTTTTTTTGGAGTGACATTTTATCATTTGTAACACTCTTACTGTACATTCGTTTGTAAAGGGCTGAAAGATAAGATTGTATATATTGTGTATTTTGTAAATTTTATACCTTTGTTTTTTTTTGTATAAATTGTTAAATTTTTGTTCTTCAAGACACCAAACATTTTTTTGGAGGGAGGTGTTACATGCTCAAGGAGATCTGTTTTTTTTTTGTGAGAATGATGTAATGGTCTTTTGGAGGTCACATGATGTGATTTTCCCACTGTTGTGAGGTCACGTGATGACATGTGCCCCCCCCCCCGTGACTATATAAGGGCCGACTCAGGTGACGCAGTGGGTTTTTGAGTTTGTAGATTTCCAGGTAGAACGTGTTGCGCCTCCGTTTCTGTTGCATGTTTGTTTTTGTGATGCAATTTCATTTTTAAAACGGAAAGTGCGTTCTCTTACAAGATATTGTATTTCAACTGGAAATTTGTGGCTGGAAGTGCCAATTTACTCAATTCTGACAGTTTTGAAGGGAGAGTGAAGAATTCATTGAAGTGAAGGATCGAGAGAAGTCGGCATCATTTGGCAGTTTAATAAAGAATCGACCTTATTGAGTCTTCATTGAAGAGAACCTGCATCGAGATAACTCTTGCAATAGCGCCATGAGTTCATGCACAAAGGCTCTCTCTCTCTAAAAGGAATTTAAGCATGTGCCTATTTATGGACGTTTACCATTTAAATTGGTTACTGATTCATTTATATATTTAGGGATAACAATTACGAAAAAATATAAAGATTTATTTAAAGCTAATTTTTTACCTTTAATTGATCAGATTAAACTTTTATTTACCAAATCGTCGCCAACCTCTTTGTCTTTGATTGGTCGGATTAATGCTATTAAGATGATCATTTTGCCCAAATTTTTGTGTATATTCCAATCGGTTCCAATTTTTATCCCAAAATCTTTTTTTGATAATGTAGATTCAAAAATTTCCTCATATATTTGGCAGAATAAAAATCCTAGGTTAGGTAAAAGGTATCTACAGAAATCTAAAAAGGAGGGGGGACTCGCCCTCCCGAACTTTAGATTCTATTATTGGGCAATTAATATTCGATATTTAAAATTTTGGTTACGAGATTTGGACATATCTTTAAACCCTCATTGGGTAAATCTTGAATCTAATTCATTACAAGGGTTTTCCTTAGGTTCAGTTTTAGGAACTTTACTTCCTTTTACTTCTTTTAAATCATATAAACAAATGAATAACCCAATAGTTAAGCATACTTTACGTATATGGTTTCAATTCCGAAGATTTTTTGGGTTTAACCAATTTATTCTAGCAAGTCCCATTATATCAAATTTTCTTTTTCAACCTTCCACGATGGATCAAGCTTACTTTGATTGGAAAAACCAAAGGTATAATATCTTTTCGCAATTTATTTTTGGTTAATTGTTTTATGTCTTTTGATCAACTTTCTAATAAATATAACTCACCCAGATCTCACTTTTTTAGATATCTACAGATTAGAAACTTTTTAATTACTGTCTGCCCTAATTTTCCACACCCATATCCAATGGACACTTTGGAAAAAATCTTAGATTTAAATCTCTCTCAGAAAAGTGTAGTAGCAATTATATATAATATAATTATGAATTTATGCCCTGAGGCTTCTAATAAAATTAAAGCTGACTGGGAAAGAGAACTTGAGATTAATATACCGACTGAGAAATGGGAAAAAATTCTTCAGTTGGTGAATTCATCCTCTGTATGTGCTAAGCATGTGTTGATACAGTTTAAAGTAGTGCACAGGGCTCGTATGTCCAAAGATAAACTATCTCGTTATTACTCTTATATTAATCCAATATGTGACAGATGTCATTTCGAGATAGCTTCTTTAACCCACATGTTTTGGTCATGTCCCTTGTTGGAGAAATATTGGAAAGATATTTTTGATATTATTTCAACGGTCCTAAATATAGACTTACAACCTCACCCAATTACTGCTATCTTTGGACTACCAATGATAGACTTAAATAATTTAACCTCTTCATCACGAAGGATGATTGCATTTCTTACTTTAATGGCTAGAAGGTCCATTCTGTTGAATTGGAAAGAGATTAACCCTCCTAAGGTACTTCATTGGTTTTCACAAACTATGGTGTGTTTGAATTTGGAGAAAATTAGAAGTGCAGTTTATGACCCTTCCATTAAGTTTGAAAAAACTTGGAGGCCATTCATTCAGCATTTTCATTTGATGTAATTTGATCATTTCCAAACTTGTTTTATCTCTCTGTACTGTTGTTGGAGGGAAATGGAGTCGTCGACACTAAGGTTTTCTTCTTTTCCATTTTTAAGTTGTTAGTTTTGCCCAAGTCTTTTAGTTTAGTTGATTAATTTTGTTTTTCTTTGGGGATAGGGTTTGTTTTTTTTTTGTTTTGTTTTTTTTTCTTTTTCATGATTTTTTTTTCCAGTTTTTTTTTGCTTTGTATTATCCGTTGTTAGTTCTACAGGATTAGGAGCTTTGTTAATTTACACTATTTGATTTTACAATTACTTTTCTTAAGTGTAACAATATTTCTCCTACTATTTGTATTATTGCTATGTTTTGTTTCTATATTTTGAAATTAATAAAGAGATTGAAAAAGAAAAGGAATTTAAGGTCAGTTGATTTAAACTGTTTATTTTCAGCATCGGGAATCCTGTGGTCAGAACCAGCAGTAAAGGTGCGTCTGTGAAGAAATCTTTCTCCAGAGAAGTCTTTCCCAATTGAATGTGTAAAACTGTTGGACTTTCAAAGTTATCGCTTTAAGAACTATATCTGACTATCGCTTTAAGAACTGTTTTCGCATTTAACGCTTTAAGAACCAGAGCCGAGTGGAGTTGGTGAACGGCTGCGTACCTGTTTAACGTCCGGTTAAAGTTTTCCTTTGTTTTTTTTTTCCCTTATCGTTTCTATGTGTTTAATAAATGCTTGGTTGTTTTCATAAAACCTGTCTCGATTAATATTCATGGTTGCCGGTTACGTAACAATGCACACAGAGTAGATTCTGGTTCTTTACACTCATAAGAGCACGTAGACAGTTGTGACATCATCCAATACCTTTTCAATTTGTGTTCAGTTGACTCTATTGCTGGGGACTTGGTGTGCTAGTGGTGATGGATCTCCAATCAAGTTGTAGTTGATTCGGCCAATCATACCCCCTCTTCATTCAACCCTGGAACATTTGGAAGGTGAAGATGCGTCTATCAGGATGCTCTTTAATGACGACAGCACAGCATTTAACACTAACTTCCTCAAAGTTATTTTGAACATTGAAGACAGGACACACTTTGAAGCCTCAGTACAGATTGTTCTGTCTTGGATAAGAAAACACAGAGAAAGATAACTTGTTTCACTTTAATTTTTTAAATGATTTATAAATGCTTTAGTTTTAACATTTTGAAAATATTTTTCACTTTTTTGTATTATCTACTTCAATGCTGATATTGTTTATGTACCCATGGATGTCAGAGACACTCAAAATACAAAGCAACACACAAAATGCTGGAGGACCTGTGGTCTACAGCCCTGGACAGACTGCAGCGCTGAACTGATTCTGTGGCAGTGGCCGCTGCAGTTCATGCTCCATGTATCATTTCTCTATTTTATTATTGTTCGCATGATTCATTCCTTCTTTTTCACACATTGGATGTCTGACCACCCACGTTGGGTGAGAGGTTTCTCAAAGATTCTATTTTTTTTCTTTGTTTCGTGGCTGCCTGTGAGAAGGTGAATCTCAAAGATGTGTACGGTATGACATTTTGATAAAAAATGTGCTTTTAACTTTGAACTTTTGAACTTAGTATATTATCCATGAAGCTTTAACAAGCAGTACAGCTGAGGGGGCTGAGGCTTTGACAACTGTATGGCCTCTCCACACTGTGACACTGGAGGCCTGTGTTATAGAGGTCAGAGAGGGCATGGGCCAGTGAGATTGTGCCACTGTATTGCAGCAAGTTAAACGCAGGTGTGAGAGGACAGTGGATAACTGCTCCTGATTCAAGAGTTGCATCAACAAGACCTAGCTGCAAGGATGCGATGACATTATACATTCAGTGGCCAGTTTATTAGGAACATCTGTACTCCTGCTTGTTGATGCAAATGACTAATCAGCCAATCATGTGGCAGCAACTCAATGTATAAAGCACTGGAATGATTGTTTCGCTAGATAAATTGCTGGAGGAGCTCAGCAAATGAGAGGAATCAACAGCCGACGTTTCGGGTCGAGACCCATGAGTGCTGTCCTGTTCTGTGATTGGTGGTGTTCCATCCATTGTAATTCTATAGAAATTGGCTAGAGTGTTTGGTGACGTTCAAATCTCCGCAATTCCTAATGAAGTACAGCTGCTGGAGTAGAACAGAGAATTAGAGAGAATCGCATAAATAGAAACATTCTCCCTCACAAAGTTCTACCACTGAATACTCGAAAGCCTTGGCAAATGAAATAAGGATAAAGTATTTAATATAATGCAGCAGAACTACCTAGTACATTTTTAGAATTCCTGACGAAGGGTCTCGGCCTGAAACGTCGACTGCGCCTCTTCCTATAGATGCTGCCTGGCCTGCTACGTTCACCAGCAACTTTGATGTGTGTTGCTTGAATTTCCAGCATCTGCAGAATTCCTGTTGTTTACATTTTTAGAATGTTCATTTTTAAGCATATGATTTTACTATTGAGATAGAAAAACTGCAATAATAAATTTCAAACAATAACTTAGCCATGTGAATAGCATTAATATTGTAAAGCATATTTCTATTGAGCTCTGTAATTTGATTTTGTGTGAGACTTTAATTCTGCACTAGCGAAAAAGGAGTCATGTCCAACAGCGTGCCCTGAAAATCATTCCAGCATAGGATGTGTTACTGATGGGATGGGTGTATGGGCAGAGCAGGGTGACAGTCACAGTTTATACAATCATGAACGTATTGCTTCATAAGCTTTCCTTCGGACTACACTGGTGAGACCGAGAGGGGGATCTTGACAACTGGGCATCTCAGGATCTCCACACCTTCCGCCAAGGCTTGTGATGATGATCACCCATTGTCCTTCAAGACAGACAGATGCCAACCACCATAATGTCACATGGCAGGCCCATCAAAGTTCAAAGTTCAAAGTATTATACCATATATAAACCCTGAGGCTCATTTTCTTGCAGACACCCACAGAAAAACAAACAAATACAACAGATGGGACATTACACTGAAGTTGTGTAAAATGTTGGTGAGGCCTAATTTGGAATATTTTTAGATTTTTATTGTCATTTAATAATGCATGCATTAAGAAATGATACAATGTTTCTCCAGAATGATATCACAGAAACACATGACAAACCGACTGAAAAACTGACAAAAACCACATAATTATAACATATAGTTACAACAGTGCAAAGCAATACCATAATTTGATAAGAACAGACCATGGGCACGGTAAAAGTCTCAATGTCTCTTGAAAGTCCTATCATCTCACGCAGACGGTGAACCTCCAGCACCGCAAACTTGCCGATGCAGCATCCTGGAAGCATCCGACCACAGTCCGACTCCGAGTCCGTCTGAAAACTCTGAGCCTCCGACCAGCTCTCTGACACCGAGCACCAAGCACCATCTCTGCCGAGCGCTTCGACCCTGGCCCCAGCAACAGGCAATAGGCAAAGCCGAGGATTTGGGGCCTTCCCCTCCAGAGATTCTCGATCGCACAGTAGCAGCGGCAGCGAAGCAGGCATTTCAGAAGTTTCTCCAGATGTTCCTCCGTGCTTCTCACGGTTGTCTCCATCAAATCAGGATTGTGCATGGCCCCTAGTTAACACATACGATATCATTCAGAACAGCTGCGCGTGCTGCGTCGCACCGGCATCTTCTCCTCCTTGTGTGCAGTTTTGGTCACCTACCTACAGGAAAGATGTAAACAAGGTTGAATGAGTACAGAGAAAATTTACAAGGATGTTGCCAGGTCTGGAGGACCTGAGTTATAAGGAAAGATTGAATAGGTTAGGACTGTATTCTTTATAATGCAGAAGGTTGAGAGAAGATTTGATAGAGGTGTGCAAAATAATGAGAGGTATAGATAGGGTAAATAGAAGCAGGCTTTTTCCACTGAGGTTGGGTGGGACTATAACCAGAGGTCATGGGTTAAGGGTGAAAGGTGAGAAGTTTAAGGGGAACATGAGGGGGATCTTCTTCACTCAGAGGGTGGTGAGAGTGTGGAATGACCTGCCAGTGCAAACGTGTATGCAAGTTTGATTTCAATGTTTAAGAGAAGTTTGGATAGGTACATGGAGAGTAGGAATATGGAGAACTATGGTCCCACTGCAGGTTGATGGGATTAGGCAGTTTAAATGGTTTCAGCAAGGATTAGATGGGCTGAAGGGCCTGTTTCTGTGCTGTACTTCGCTATTACTATAATCCACAAAACAAAACCTAAAGGGCAACAGACATCAAATGTGCAAAAAGGATAGGGTTGTGCAAATAATTTAAAAAGCAAACAAATACTGCACAGAACACGATCTGCAGAGTCCCCGAAGGTGAGTCCACAGCTGCGGAGTCGGTTCAGAGCCAAGGCGAGCGAAAACGGTCCAGGAGCCCAGTGGCTGCAGGGCAACAACTGCTCCTGAACCCGACAGCCTGGGACCCAAGACTCCTGCGCCTCCTGTGGTAATGAGAAGCAAGGGAGATGGGTCAAACGCAGGCAGCCTCAAGAGGGAGATCTTGGCTACCAAGGAGCAGTGGGGCTGAACATCGGCTCATTTTCCACTCTCGGGCCTCGACCCTTGAACCTGGCCTGAAGTCCGCCCTTGCGCTGAGCTTCATACTGCTTCGGGTGCATTCTTCACTCGAGTTTGCCGATCCCTTCAGAAGACTGTAAAATCACTAGATTGTTCGGGCAGTTCAAAAGTATGTTTCCTAAAGGGAAATTACAGGCTGTGGACTGCACCGATCATAGTTGAGGAGCTGTACATCTATGAGGACGTCGAGTAGTTTTGTGGACTGCCTGCAAAGCTTCACTGTATATCACCAGTGTCATCTTGGAACTGATCCAGTCCATGCCAGCCCACCAACTCTTTCCACGTTCGTACTTTACTAATCTCATTTTCTTTCTCCTACTTGTTGAACCTCTATCACTCACTCAAATGCAAGGGTTAGTTTACAGCGGGCAATGGGGTGGCTCGTTAGCATAACGTTGCTACAGCGCCTGCGACCCAGGTTCGATTCCCACCACTGACTGCAAGGAGTTTGTACTTTCTCCCCCTGACTGCGTGGGTTTCCTCCGGGTGCTCCAGTTTCCTCCCACAGTCCAAAGACGTAGGGGTTAGAAGGTTAATCATCACATGGTTGTAGCAGGCGGTGCGGGCTCATTAGGTCAGAAGAGTTTGTTACTGTGCTGTACCTCTAAAAAAAGTAAGTAAAGTTATAACTTAACAATAAGTACTCCTATTTGAGTACTGTTGCAGGGGACAACCTACCTAGGGGAAGCAACAGTGGCCCTGCCTCTGACACAGAGTCTGGCCCTGTGACTCAGAAGGGTAGGGAAAGGAAGAGAAAGGCAGCAGTGATAGGGGACTATATAGTTAGGGGGTTAGACAAGTGATTCTGTGGATGCAGGAAAGAAATGAGGATGGCAGTTTGCCTCCCAGGTGCCAGGGTCCGGGATGATTCTGATTGTGTCCATCATATCCTGAAGTGGGAAGGAGAACAGCCAGAGGGCGTCATACATATTGGTACCAACGACATAGGTAGAAAAAGAGAGGAGATCCTGAAAACAGACAACAGGGAGTTAGGAAAGAAGCTGGGAAGCAGGACCGCAAAGGTAGTAATCTTGGGATTACTGTCTGTGCCACGCGACAGTGAGTACAGGAATAGAGTGAGGTGGAGGATAAATGTGTGGCTGAGGGATTGGAGCGGGGGGGAGCAGGGATTCAGATTTCTGGACCATTGGGACCTCTTTTGGGGCAGGCGTGACCAATACAAAAAGGACAGGTTGCACTTGAATCGGAGGGGGAACCAAAAACTCCTGGCAGGGAGGTTTGCTAAGGCTATTGGGGAGAGTTTAAACTAGAATTGCTGGGGGGTGGGAACAAAACTGAAGAGATGGAGGAAGGGACGATTGGCTCACAAATAGAGAAAGCTTGTAGACAGTGAGAGGGAGGATAGGCAGGTGATAGAGAAGGGACACGCTCAGACCGATGGTTTGAGATGTGTCTATTTTAATGCAAAAAGCATCATGAAGCTTTGAGTGTGGATCAGTACCTGGAGCTATCATGTTGTGGCCATTACACAGACTTGGATGGCTCAGGGGCAGGAATAGTTTCTTCGAGTGCCAGGCTTTAGTTGTTTCAGAAAGGACAGGGAGTGTGGCACTGCTGATCAGAGACAATGACAGGGCTGCAGAAAAGGAGGAATTCATGGAGGGATTATCTACTGAGTCTCTGTGGATGGAAGTTAGGAACAGGAAGGGGTCAATAACTCTACTGAGTGTTTTTTATAGACCACCCAAAAGTAACAGGGACATCGATGAGCAGATAGGGAGACAGACTCTGGAAAGGAGTAATAATAACAGGGTTGTTGTGGTGGAGGATTTTAATTTTCCCAGTATTGATTGGCATTTATCTCGAGCAAAGGGTTTAGATGGGGTGGAGTTTATTAGGTGTGTTTAGGAAGGTTTCCTGACACAGTATGTTGATAAGCCTACAAGAGGAGAGGCTGTACTGATCTGGTATTGGGAAATGAACCTGGTCAGGTGTCAGGTCTCTCAGTGGGAGAGCATTTTGGAGATAGTGATCACAATTCTATCTCCTTTACTATAGAATTGGAGAGGGATAGGAACAGACAAGTTAAGAAAGTGTTTAATTGGAGTAAGGGGAAAAATGAGGCTATCAGGCAGGAACTTGGAAGCATAAATTGGAAACAGATATTCTCAGGGAAATGTACAGCAGAAATGTGGTAAATGTTCAGGGGATATTTATGTGGTGTTCTGTACAGGTGCATTCCAATGAGACAGGGAAAGGATGTTAGGGTACAGGAACCGTGGTGTACAAAGGCAGTTGAAAATCTAGTCAAGAAGAAAAGAGAAGCTCACAGAAAGTTCAAAAAACTAGGTAATGATAGAGATCTAGAAGATTATAAGGCTAGCAGGAAGGAGCTTAAGAATGAAATTAGGAGAGACAGAAAGGGCCATGAAAAGGCCTTGGCGAGCAGGATTAAGGAAAACCCCAAGGCATTCTATAAGCTTGTGAAGAGCAAGAGGATAAGACATGAGAGAATAGGACCAATCAAGTGTGACAGTGTGTATGGAACGGAAGGAGATAGCAGAGGTACCTTATGAGTACTTTACTTCAGTATTCACTACGGAAAAGGATCTTGGCGATTGTCGGGATGACTTACAGTGGACTGAAAAGCTTGATCATATAGACGTTATGAAAGAGGATGTGCTGGAGATTTTGGAAAGCATCAAGTTGGATAAGTTACCTGGACTGGACAAGTTATACTCCAGGCTACTGTGGAAAGCGAGGGAGGAGGTTGCTGAACCTCTGGCAATGACTTCTGCATCATCAATGGGGACAGGAAAGGTTCCAGAGGATTGGAGGGTTGCAGATGTTGTTCCCTTATTTCAGAAAGGGAGTAGAGATAGCCCAGGAAATTATAGACCAGTGAGTCTTACTTCAGTGGTTGGTAAGTTGATGGAGAGGATCCTGAGAGGCAGGATTTATGAATATTTGGAGAGGCATAATATGATTAGGAATAGTCAGCATAGCTTTGTCAAAGGCAGGTCATGCCTTACGAGCCTGATTGAATTTTTTGAGGATGTGACTAAACACATTGATGAAGGTAGAGCCGTAGTGCTTGTCGCTCTCACTTTCAGCTTCCACTGCAGGCTAGCAGTCTTGCAAAAAGGAGAGTTGAATGTGTAAGTCTCTCCCTGCCGGTACATAGCCTCTCCAACAGCAAGCCTCATGTCGTGCCTCCTCGCTGGCGACATGGAAACTGAACTCCTTTCAGACTCAGGCTGAACTACGGAGGACAGGGAGGAGGTCTGGCCCCTGAGCATTGGTCCAGTTGAACACCGTTTCATTTGGTTGTACTGTATATATGTACAGTCAGATGACAATAGTATTGAACATGAACTTGAACTTCTGAGTCAAGACCAAAATTACAAACAGTTGGGCTGAAGGGCCTATGAGTTCATGACACTATGAACTCTATGAATATAAAAATTTTAAAATATAGGGAAAGAAGTTCAGCAGACAAAATGGCCTGTCTTGATGGAAGCAGGACTTGCAGGTTATCCAATTTTCTTCTCTTTTTCAAGCATTTTTCCCTTTCATAAGACCATAAGACATAGAAGCAGAATTAGGCCATTTGGCCCATTGAGTCTGCTCTGCCATTCGATCATGGCTGATCATTTTTACCCCTCCTCAGCCCCACTCCCTGGCTTTCTCCCCATAACCTTTGATGCCGTGTCCAATCAAGAACCTATCAATCTCTGCCTTAAATACACCCAATGACCTGGCCTCCACAGCTGCCGGTGGTAACAAATTCTACAAGTTCACCACCCTCTGGCGAAAGAAATTTCTCTGCATCTCTGTTTTAAATGAACACCCCTCTATCCTGAGGCTGTGCCCTCTTGTCCTAGATTCCCCCACCATGGGAAACATCCTTTCCACGTCTACTCTTTCAACATTTTAAAGGTTTCAATGAGAACTCCCTCTTTCTTCTGAATTCCAGCGAGTACGGGCCCAGAGCTATCAAACATTCATGGTATGATAACCCTTTCATTCCCGGAATCATTCTTGAGAACCTCCTCTAGACCCTTTCCAACGGCAGCCCATCTTTTCTTAGATGAAGAGCCCAAAACTGTTCACAATACTCAAGGTGAATAAAAGATACTTTTACATTAGAAAGTTGCAATGCATAAAAGAGGGTTGTATTTGTGATGTCCAGAAACATTGCTAAATAAAAATAGCTCTAGAGAAACCAAATACAATATTTCATCCATCCAGGATTCATTGTCCAGTGGCAGGCTGACAAATCCAGGGCAAGCATTAAAAAGGGCCACTTTTCAACATAATTGTATAAGGGCTAAGAGAGTTGTAAAAGAGCGCCTGAAGGCTTTGTGTGTCAATGCAAGGAGCATTCGTAATAAGGTGGATGAATTGAAAGTGCAGATTGTTATTAATGATTATGATATAGTTGGGATCACAGAGACATGGCTCCAGGGTGACCAGGGATGGGAGCTCAATGTTCAGGGATATTCAATATTCAGTAGGGATAGACATGAAGGCAAGGGAGGTGGGGTGGCGTTGCTGGTTAAAGAAGAGATTAACACAATAGAAAGGAAGGACATAAGCCGGGAAGATGTGGAATCGATATGGGTAGAGCTGCGTAACACTAAGGGGCAGAAGACACTGGTGGGAGTTGTGTACAGGCCACCTAACAGTAGTAGTGAGGTCGGAGATGGTATTAAACAAGAAATTAGAAATGTGTGCAATAAAGGAACAGCAGTTATAATGGGTGACTTCAATCTACATGTAGATTGGGTGAACCAAGTTGGTAAAGATGCTGAGGAAGAGGATTTCTTGGAATGTATGCGGGATGGTTTTTTGAACCAACATGTCGAGGAACCAACTAGAGAGCAGGCTATTCTGGACTAGGTTTTGAGCAATGAGAAAGTGTTAATTAGCAATCTTGTCGTGAGAGGCCCCTTGGGTAAGAGTGACTATAATATGGTGGAATTCTTCATTAAGATGGAGAGTGACATAGTTAATTCAGAAACAAAGGTTCTGAACTTAAAGAGGGGTAATAACTTTGAAGGTATGAGACGTGAATTAGCAAAGATAGACTGGCAAATGACACTTAAAAGATTGACGGTGGATATGCAATGGCAAGCATTTAAAGATTGCATGGATGAACTACAACAATTGTTCATCCCAGTTTGGCAAAAGAATAAATCAAGGAAGGTAGTGCACCCGTGGCTGACAAGAGAAATTAGGGATAGTATCAATTCCAAAGAAGAAGCATACAAATTAGCCAGAGAAAGTGGCTCACCTGAGGACTGGGAGAAATTCAGAGTTCAGCAGAGGAGGACAAAGGGCTTAAGTAGGAAGGGGAAAAAATATTATGAGAGAAAACTGGCAGGGAACATAAAAACGGACTGTAAAAGCTTTTATAGATATGTAAAAAGGAAAAGATTGGTAAAGACAAATGTAGGTCCCCTGCAGACAGAAACAGGTGAATTGATTATGGGGGGCAAGGACATGGCAGACCAATTGAATAATTACTTTGGTTCTGTCTTCACTAAGGAGGACATAAATAATCTTCCAGAAATAGTAGGGGACAGAGAGTCCAGTGAGATGGAGGAACTGAGCGAAATACATGTTAGTAGGGAAGTGGTGTTAGGTAAATTGAAGGGATTGAAGGCAGATAAATCCCCAGGGCCAGATGGTCTGCATCCTAGAGTGCTGAAGGAAGTAGCCCAAGAAATAGTGGATGCATTAGTGATAATTTTTCAAAACTCGTTAGATTCTGGACTAGTTCCTGAGGATTGGAGGGTGGCTAATGTAACCCGACTTTTTAAAAAAGGAGGGAGAGAGAAACCGGGGAATTATAGACCAGTTAGCCTAACGTCGGTGGTGGGGAAACTGCTGGAGTCAGTTATCAAGGATGTGATAACAGCACATTTGGAAAGCAGTGAAATGATCAGACAAAGTCAGCATGGATTTGTGAAAGGAAAATCATGTCTGACAAATCTCATAGAATTTTTTGAGGATGTAACTAGTAGAGTGGATAGGGGAGAACCAGTGGATGTGGTATATTTGGATTTTCAAAAGGCTTTTGACAAGGTCCCACACAGGAGATTAGTGTGCAAACTTAAAGCACACGGTATTGGGGGTAAGGTATTGGTGTGGGTGGAGAATTGGTTAACAGACAGGAAGCAAAGAGTGGGAATAAACGAGACCTTTTCAGAATGGCAGGCGGTGACTAGTGGGGTACCGCAGGGCTCAGTGCTGGGACCCCAGTTGTTTACAATATATATTAATGACTTGGATGAGGGAATTAAATGCAGCATCTCCAAGTTTGCGGATGACACGAAGCTGGGTGGCAGTGTTAGCTGTGAGGGGGATGCTAAGAGGATTCAGGGTGACTTGGATAGGTTGGGTGAGAGGGCAAATTCATGGCAGATGTAATTTAATGTGGATAAATGTGAAGTTATCCACTTTGGTGGCAAAAATAGGAAAACAGATTATTATCTGAATGGTGGCCGATTAGGAAAAGGGGAGGTGCAACGAGACCTGGGTGTCATTATACACCAGTCATTGAAAGTGGGCATGCAGGTACAGCAGGCGGTGAAAAAGGCGAATGGTATGCTGGCATTTATAGCGAGAGGATTCGAGTACAGGAGCAGGGAGGTACTACTGCAGTTGTACAAGGCCTTGGTGAGACCACACCTGGAGTATTGTGTGCAGTTTTGGTCCCCTAATCTGAGGAAAGACATCTTTACCTTAGAGGGAGTACAAAGAAGGTTCACCAGATTGATTCCTGGGATGGCAGGACTTTCATATGAAGAAAGACTGGATGAACTAGGCTTGTACTCGTTGGAATTCAGAAGATTGAGGGGGAATCTGATTGAAACATATAAAATCCTAAAGGGATTGGACAGGCTAGATGCAGGAAGATTGTTCCCGATGTTGGGGAAGTCCAGAACGAGAGGCCACAGTTTGAGGATAGAGGGGAAGCCTTTTAGGACCGAACTTCTTCACACAGAGAGTGGTGAATCTATGGAATTCTCTGCCACAGGAAACAGTTGAGGCCAGTTCATTGGCTATATTTAAGAGGGAATTAGATATGGCCCTTGTGGCTACGGGGGTCAGGGGGTATGGAGGGAAGGCTGGGGCGGGGTTCTGAGATGGATGATCAGCCATGATCATAATAATTGGCAGTGCAGGATCGAAGGGCCGAATGGCCTACTCCTGCACCTATTTTCTATGTTTCTATGTTTCTATTACATGAGAGTCCCAGTAGACATTTTAAATTCAGCTGTATAATAGACCTGACCCTGTGAATCTGTGTTACAAATGTCAAACTAGAATGAATGAATATATTAATTGCTTTAAGAGTGCTTCCTCCTCAACATCGAGAGAGCTGAGATACAACGATGCCCAGATACACCAGGTATCCAGTAGTGTAATCACATGTTCAGACCTGATCAAACTTGGAGGCTGCAGATAAACCTGTCTTGCACACGGCTATTTCTTTTCAAGTATGTGATACTTTAAGTTTGTCATGTGGGTCTGTCTGACAGAGCAATTGCAGAATAATTAATGAAACTCGAGCAATAATGGGCGTTAATACTTCTTGTTACGCAATTTAGTTTTAAGTAACCTTGATTACTTATATGAAAGCTCCATATACCGCAAAATTGACTCTCAGATAATACATGGTATCATATAATGTCAGAAGAAGGTCTGATACTATCAATTATATACAATGGGACATGGCAAGGTATATCATAATCATAAAACATAAAACGCATGAATGATTTTGCTCTTCACAGGTCTATCAATATTTATATCTTACCACACTACATCGAACAAGCATTTATAGAAGTAAAAGAACCCTGTCACTTTAAGAGAGCTTGATTTATCAAAAATGTATAAAAATCATGAATTTAAATTAACCCACTAGGTGAAACTCTATTAACATAAATAAGACTGGAAGAATACCAACTCCTTGCCAACAATTGCTCTCCAGTTCTTTAACAAATATAACTTCAGCATGATTCATAATGCTAGGTTCACAGGTTTTGTCAGCAGAACATCTGACACACTGCTTGTCTTACTAACACCTGCAGTGTGCCCCGCTTAAAAAGTTTATGAACCCAGGCATCATCAATGTTGCTAGCTCTTTTCATTAACTTGATCCAATTCACACCATTAGAAGCAATCTCTCAAAATTTACAGAGCAAATTTACACCTCTGTATTACGTTTAGAAATTATTTTAATTAACTCTGAATTCTAATTACACAGAGGGCTTCTTACATTTCACAGCCTCTGTAAAACCTAAAGCAATTTTTGCAAAATTGTTGTCCCACCTTTTTTTCTTGCAAATAATCTGAAAACAGTCTTTGATGCAAATGGACTCAAATAATAGTCATTTCACCACAGAGCATTTGGCTGCTTTTCAATGAGGTATTATGATAATTTTTCAGGTACAAGAAATCGAGATATGACAATACCAGTCCAAAATCAAATCCCAGATCAACTGCCAGTTGTGGCAGGGTTTACGTACTGTAGCGGGCAGCAAAACTAACTTGGGCAGCATTGCTGAGAAGAGTGCATGCCTTTCCGATAAGGTGAGCACATTCTATGTGTATTTTGAACAGAATGTCACCACTTGCCCCGAGAGCCTCCTATACACCTGTACCCATGGTCATTGCTGCAAAATTACCATCAGTCTTCCGGAGAGAAAACCTGCAGTAAGCATCCAGCCCAGACCGAGTACCTGGCCAAGTTCCTAAATCCTGCATAGATCAGCTGGCAGGGGTATTTGCAGACATTTTTTTTAACCTCTCCTCACCTTCAATCTGAGGCTCCCAATCTGCTTCAAGGAGACCATTATCATCCCAAAGAAAAATAAGGCAACATGCCTAGATACCTGCTGCCCAGTGGATCTAACATCCAATTTCATGAAGTGCTTTGAGAGGCTGATCACACATCGACTCCAGCCTCCCAGTCAACCTCAATCTTCTGCAAATAACTTACCACTGAAGTAACTCACAGTGGATGCCATCTCCCTGGCCCAGCACTCATCTTTAAAGCATCTGGCCCTATTGACGATAGCTCTACCTTGGCTCCAAAGGTAGTCATAGCCAAAGAGCGTTAGTGGGGACGAATGTGGCATAGTTCTTGTGCCCGGCGGAGCTGTTCTCACTGACAGGAGAAGGGGCAAAGGCGGGCCACTGGCACCTTAAAACCAGTTGCTCCGGGCAGATGGGGCTCGTTAACCATGGATGGTAGTTCATCTAGGAGAGGGAAAACTCCGATTTCAAACCTCCACTGCCTTGCGGCTATACTTGCTCACGGGAAAGGCTTTGGGAGTAAACTCCGAGGAAAAATCCGGAGTCGGAGTCCCGAAGGCGGCTGACTGCTGTTCCCAGCACCAGCACGGTAACTCCCGCAATTCTGCTGGCACCAAACTGTATCAACTTTCGTTGTTCCTTTGGACCTGTCATCAGCATGGAGAGGGGGGTCCCACTGCATGGGCAACAGACGGATCTCCATATCAACTCTGCCCTGGCTTGCGCCCTGGAGAGGCCACTCCCCAGTGACTGCCAGAGACCCATGGTCGACCATGACCGACGGAGGCCACAGAGATAGCTCTACTAAAAATACCAGAATTTCAAGCAAACTCATCTTTAAACTCGTTGACCTGGGTCTTTGCACCTCACTTTGAGACTGGATCCTTGACCTCCTGACCAACGGACTGCAGTCAGTAAATACAGGCAGCAACATCTCCACCGTAATTGTCCCTAACACTGCACAAGGGCCCTACTCTATTTACACTCACAGCTGAGCTGCGTGGCCAGATTCTGCCCGAGCTCCATTTACAAGTTTGCAGATGACACCACCGCAGAGGGCCTAATCTCATAAAAACACGAGCTGAAGTTGAGCAAGAGGAGCTTGGTAGCATGGTGCCATGATAACAAACTTTCCCTCAATGTCAGCAAAACAAAACAGCTGGTCGTCAACTGCAGAAAGAGGGGCAGTGCACGTCAGTGGTGCTGAGGTTGAGAGGGTAGAGAGCTTCGCCGAGGAATAAACTCCAACAGCCTGTTCTAGTCCAATCGCATATACGCCGTGGCCAAGAAGATGCAGGACCACCAGTCGCAAAGTGAGAAGCAAAGTCCCAGGCCAAGGAGTTTAAAGATGAGTTTGCTTGCAATTCTGGTATTGAAGGTAGAGCTATAGTTCCTATTGTTTCTCAGGAAGCTGAAGAGACTCAGTATCTGCTTTGTAACTCTCACCACCTTTTACAGGGACTCTGCAGAAAGCACCCTATCCAGCTGCGTGATTGCTCAGTATACCAACTGCTCTGCCCGAGACGGCAGGAAAATGCAGAATTCTGCACACAGCTCAGCACGTCTTGAAAACCAGCCCCCACCACCCCCCGTCCCCCCGGCTTCCATGGACTCTGCCTACTTCTCACTGCCTCTGTCAAACAGCCAACATAATCAAAGACCCCTGCCACCCCAAACACTCAGAATCAGATTTAACATCACCGGAAAATGTCGTGAAATTTGTTGTTTTGCAGGAGCTGTACAATGTGTTCTCTCTTCACCCTATTCCCATCAGGCAGAAGACACAAAAACCTGACACAAGAACAGCTTCTATTCTGCTGTTACTAGACTATTGAGCGAAACTCTTGTATAATAATAAGGAGAACTCTTGACCTTACAATCTATCTCGTTGTGACCTCGCACCTTACTACCTGCCTGCACTGCACTCTCTCTCTCTCTCTCTCTGTGAGTGTAACACTTTATCCTGCATTGTTCTTGGACTGGATTGTATTTGTTTATTATTTGCACAGATAGCAAGCTAGAGTGAAAAACCTGTCCTGTGTTCAGTTCACACAGATAAACTCACCACTGAGCACATCCCAGACTTTCAGCATCTGTGGTTCTGTTTTAATTCACATACCCGCAGTGGCCACTTTATTATGTACCTAATGAAGTGGCCACTCAGGGTGTGTCCAAAGGGTCAAAGGTTCATTTTATTGTCAGAGTATGCAGAATACAACTCTGAGATTTGTCTTCTCCAGATAGCCACAGAATACAGAAAACCCTATATATATTTGAAAGAAAGACATCAATCCCCCCCTCGCATGAAAAGCAAAAGAAATGAATTCTTGCAAACCTCAAACACCCCCAACCCCTCCCTCACACAAAAACTAACAGATCACCCAAACCCCAAGCCTGCCAATCGGCAACAAGAAAGAATGGCGAGAACATGAAAAAAAAGCCATAAAACTGAAGGAAGCCAATATGAACTACAGGCCAATCCATAAATTTCAGAGTTTTGATAACATCTTTGAAAGCACTGGGACCCAGTGGCTCCTCTGACGGCAGTGTCTTGAACCAACGGCCCCATGGAGGACAGCAACTTGAAACAGCAGCCCCCTCCGAGGACAGCGACTTGAACCAGCGGCCCCTCTGAGGGCAGTGACTCGAACCATTAGCTCCCTCCGAGGACAGTGACCGAAACCAGCAGCCCCTCTGAGGGGAATGACTCGAACCAGCAGTGACCCCATACCCAAAAGACCCGGAGCTACAGAAGCTCCAAAGACATCATCCCTGGAAGAGGAAGGATAGCAAGAAGATGGACTACTCCTGGAGGCATGAAAAGCTGTCCCAGGACAGAGGACTGTGCCGAGCTGCTGTCAGAGGCCCCTGTCCCAGCAGGGGTGACGAGATGAAGTAAGTAAGTTATTTTGCACAGTAATATGCTGAGTCATTTTTGTTTTCCTTTGCTGGTGGCCCAGCTGCCTTTTTGATCCCAAGATACACACAGCTAGGACACTTTGCCTCAGAGGTCTGTTCTGACAGCTCAGTAGAGTCCAAATCAGAGAGCACTACAGCACACACACAGGCCCTTCATCCCATCTAATCCATACCAAATTATTATTCCACCTAGATCCATTGATCAGGACCTGGGCCATAGCCCTCCCTACTCCACGTTCAAATTCAAGTTTATTGTCATTCAGCCATACACATGTACACCACCAAATGAAACAGCATTCCTCCAGACCAAGGTGCACAACACAGTACATATAAATCACACACAGCACATGATTAGATTAGATTAGATTATTAGATTAGATTAGATTATGAGGACACGCAGTCCTCTTTTATTGTCATTTAGTAATGCATGCATTCAGAAATGATACAACGTTCCTCCGGTGTGATATCACAGAAACACAGGACAGACCAAGACTGAAAAACTGACAAAAACTGCGTAATTATAACATATAGTTACAACAGTGCAAACAATACCGTAACTTGATGAAGAACAGGCCATGGGCACAGTAAAAAAAAGTTCAAAGTCTCTCAAAAGTCCCATAATCTCACACAGATGGGAGAAGGAAGAGAACTCACCCTACCATGAGCTTCCAGCACCGCAAACTTGCCAATGTAGCATCCTGGAAGCACCTGATCACAGTACGACTCTGAGTCGTCTGAAAACTTTGAGCCTCCGACCAGCCCTCCAACACCGAGCACCATCTCTGCCAAGCGCTTTGACCCCAAACCCAGCCGCCAGCAACAGGCAAAGCCGAGGATTTGGGGCCTACCCTCTGGAGATTCTTGATCTCGCAGTAGCAGCGGCAGTGAACCGAGCATTTCAGAAATGTCTCCAGATGCTCCTCTGTGCTTTTCACATCCGTCTCCAACAAATCAGAATTGTGCACAGCCCCCTAGTTAACAAATACGATATCATTTCACTGGAGAGGCCGCGCGCACTGCGTCGCGCTGCCATCTTCTCCTCCTGCTGGAAGTAATATTATCACAAATGAATTGACAAAATAATAAAATATATTCCAGCAGATTGACATTTAGTATGAGGTGTATTTACAACACAAAATAAAACTAAACAGTATAACACCGCTGGCAATCCATAAGTGATGAGACAGATGTTTGTGATGGCAGGGAGTTCAGTAGTCTCACTGCCTGGGGGAAGAAACTATTTCCCACGCCAACAGTCCTTGGCCTATTGAGATGGGACTTCCTTCCTGATGGTAGCAGGTCAAAGAAATTGTGGGATGGATGGGAGGGATCTTTGACAATTCTAAAGGCCCTTTACAGGCAGTTTTCCTCAGATGGGTGGAAGAGAGATCCTGATGATTCTCTCAACAGTCCTTGCAATCCATTGTAGGGATTTGTGACCCTGATGCCCTTCAGTTCCCATGTTAGATGATGATGCAGCTGGTCAGGACACTGTCAATGGTGCTCCTGTCAAAATTAGTCTGAATAGGAGCGGGGGCCTCACTCACCTCGGTCTCCTCCGGAACTGGAGGTGCCTCCATGCTTTCTTGACTGAAGAAGTGGTGTTGACTGACTGGCTGAGAAGGCCCCATCCGAGTACTAATGTAGTGGAAGCAGTAGTCTTTGGCACAATGTGCCGGCGAGCTGGCGGACTTAACTCTAAACAGTGTCCATAGTTAAAAGTGCCTCGTGTACATCAAAACATACAGTGAAATGAGTCATTTACACAGGTGCCGCCACACACTCCGGAGCCAACATAACATGCCCGCCTGTGCGCAGCAGAACAGCGTAAGCAACAGCACCAACAAATACAAAAAAAACAAGGCAATTTTCCCACCCTCCCCAAACACCCACACACTCAGACACTGGGAGGTGTCCAACCCCAAGACAAATCTCCTGTCCTTGGCCCCAGACTCTCAGACTCACAGAGGTTGGGCCTCTGACCTCTGAACCATCTGACCCAGGGGCTTCAATCTTCAGGCCCCTATCTCCCGACTCCCCAGCTTCAGCCTTTGGCCTTCAAACTGCTACCTCCGCACTCACTGACCTCTGGACTTTGACCTTCGGCTTTGCCCTTCAGACTTCACTGATTCAGTGAAGTCTTAAATGTGTCAGAATCCGTAGCAGGGGATGAAAGACTAATCCTAGCATTTGAAGATTAAACCCCACAGTTTATCACTCTGCATCCAATTATGATTCAGATGACTGCATGAATTTTATATTGACTGTCAACTTGAGTCAGCGGTTACCACATATTTTTAAAAAGAAGCTCTGATGTCCCAGAAAGTTTGTACATGGATTTCCAGGCCCGGGCAATGACCAGGTAAAGTGCTTAAATTTTTTTTTAAAAGGTTGCAATAATTTGGAAAGAAGTGAGCATACCCTAAGAAGTGGTGTTGGTTATCACAAAGGCATTGAGAGAGAAGGCACTTTGCTGATACAAAGTTCAAAGTTCAAAGTTAATTTATTATCAAGGTACCAAATATGTCACCAAATGCTACCCTGATAGTAATTTATTGCAGGCGTTCACAGTAGAATAAAGAAATACAATAGACTATATGAAAATATATACACAAAAAGAGACAGACAAACAATTAACATGCAAAAGAAGACAAATACAAATAAATGGATAAATAATACTGAGAACATAAGTTGCAGGGTCCTTGAAAGTGAGTCCATAGTTTGTGTTCGGTGATCAGGTCAGTGCTGTGCTGAGTAATTCCACTTCTGATATTAAACCTGATACTGAAGTTGGTTCAGGAGCCTGATGGCTGAAGGTAATGACTGTTCCTGAACCTGGTGGTGTGGGACCTAAGGCTCCTGTATCTCCTTCCCGGTGGTGGCAGTGAGAAAAGATCATAGTAACAGTCAGCATTAAATACACAATCTACAGTACATTCATGTATTTCTCACTCCTTTCACTGTAACTTTTTAGAGGACCATGAACAATACTGCACATTTTTGCTCTCTATTTTGCATTATTTACTTTTATATGTATGTTTATATTGTAATTTATAGCATACTTTCTGTATTAAACAGCAGTGCTGCTGTAAAGCAACAAATTTCACAACATATGGTTTGAGAGTGACAATAAATATCATTTTAATTCAGATTCAGATTCAGATTCTGTTTTGAAAGGCTGGTAATAAAGTATTTACCAACAAAAGCAAGCTTCAAATAGATGCCATCAATGTCTTGCCTGAGTGTTTTCAATTCACATCTACCACCCCTGCCCCAATCCTGGATCAGCTTTGGTTCCCATTTACATTTGCATGCGTTAGGAACCTGCTCTGGTGTGTTGGTCGGGTACTGCATGCAACACAAAACAACCTTCAACAATTAGAAAGAAAAAACAATTATATAAAATATAAAGTTGGAGGTTAAAGTATTGATATGGAATAAATTGAGAATAAATATATAAATGCCAGCAAGTATTTGCAGTGTAAACAGCAGTGTTTCTTTCTTGTCGCTAGATGTTTCTTTGAAAGTTTCAAACAGAAAAAAAATAGAGCAAGGATAATGGACTAGCCAAAGAAATGTGGATCATGATGCCCTGATATTATTTTAACCATTTCTCGATCATTTCTTGAAAAGGGAAAGTGTGTAAATGATAAAGCGTAACAGAACCAATTTTCCAACGCTCTTTCTCTGCCGGCTTATGCTGGTTAGTTAAAAGGAAACTGTCCTGTGGGTAGCGTGGTAGCGTAGTGGTTAGCTCATTGCTTTACAGCGACAACGACACGGGTTCAATTCCTGCTACTGTCGGTACAGTTTGTACATTTTCCCGTGTCCGGGTGGGTTTCTTCAGGTGCTCCAGTTACAGTGATGTGTCTTCAAATTTAAAAACTAAAGAAAAATTGAGGCTAGAATGTCTGAAGAAGTAAACCTAGTTTTGTCATACTGGAGGTAGGCCAATCAAATTAGTAATGTTATAAGACATATGTTTTTACCGCTCCATATTCAGTTTGAAGGTAGATGGTGTCTATCTAATTTATGATGTCACATTTCTTCGGTTGTGTCAGCCAACTTTAAGGGAACCAACGGCAGCGACTGGAACTGAAAGGAAAGCAGTTAAAGCTCATTAATATTCTGTTCACTCGGTGTTGATAGAGGGAGGTGTCAAGGGTCAAGGGATGGGACACGCCCAGCCTACTGTATTGGAATGACTTTGTAACAATGTGTGCAAGGCCACTGCAACCGGGGAGACGGCAGTGATACCAATCACGCTGCTTTGTACACTAAACAAAATGGATTTGTTCCCTACCCATTTTAATTAATTCTTTTTTCCCCGTTTTGTCCAATGAAGCACCACAATAAACGGCTGTAGCATCCACTTGTGCAAGCGTTGGTTTTAAGCAAACACATAAAGGGTGACAGAGTCATTGAAAGTGACTTCATCTTCCTCATGAATGTAGTTATCACTTGCAATGCATGCATTCAAAGGGATGGTAAGAAGGCACAATGTTCTTTCCTCTTGGTTGTTAACACTTTTCACTGTATGTTTCAATGTATATTGATGAATAGAGTTGAATCTTAAATCCTTTTTATTTAGAGATACAGAACAGTAACAGGCCCTTCCGACCCATGAGCTCACGATGCCCACTTATACCCACGTGACTAATTAACCCACGAACCTGAATGTCTTCAGAGTGTGGGGGGGAACTGGAGTAGCTGGGGAGACCCACATAGTCACAACCTCCTTACAGGCATTGGCAGGAAATGACCCCAGGTCGCCGGCGCAGTCATAGTGTTGATTCCTGGGATGGCAGGACTTTCATATGAAGAAAGACTGGATGAACTGGGCTTGTACTCTTTGGAATTTAGAAGATTGAGGGGGCATCTGATTGAAACGTATAAAATCCTAAAGGGATTGGACAGGCTAGATGCAGGAAGATTGTTCCCGATGTTGGGGAAGTCCAGAACGAGGGGCCACAGTTTGAGGATAGAGGGGAAACCTTTTAGGACCAAGATTAGGAAAAACTTCTTCACACAGAGAGTGGTGAATCTGTGGAATTCTCTGCCACAGGAAACAGTTGAGGCCAGTTCATTGGCTATATTTAAGAGGGAGTTAGATATGGCCCTTGTGGCTACGGGGGTCAGGGGGTATGGAGGGAAGACTGGGGCGGGGTTCTGAGTTGGATGATCAGCCATGATCATAATAAATGGCGGTGCAGGCTCGAAGGGCCAAATGGCCTACTCCTGCACCTATTTTCTATGTTACTATGTTTCTAACCACTATGCTACCATACCGCCACCATTAGTGATGAAAAAATGACTTCATATTCGTTCTGAGATTCAAATATACCGGAGTTAGAAAAATAAATAATGTGTTGATTTGTACAGTCACCTTTCTCATTTTGAGCAACAGACATTCACGTCATCACAAGCAGTAAGGACAGGCAGCACCACGTCCACTTGTGCTCCACAAGTTTGCGTCCTCGGCCCCCTCCTCTCCATCCTGCTGTGTAACCAGATTCGGCTCTGATCCCACCTACTTGTTGGCGAATGATATCACCATAGTAGGCCGAAATTCAAACAACTGAGTCAGAGCGTAGAGAGAGCTTAGTAGCGCGAGAGCGTGACAGCGATCTTTTCCTCTATGTCAGCAAAGCAAAAGAGCTGCTCATTGACTTCACTATGGGGCTGAATGCACATGCTCTTGTCTACATCAACAGTGTGGAGGTTGGGAGGGTTGAGAGCCTCAAGTTCCCAGGAGTGAACATCACCAATAGCTTGTCTCGCTCCAAGCACGTTAGCCCCATGGTGAAGAAAGCACACCAATGCCTCTAGTTCCTCAGGAGGCTAAAGTAATTTGGCACGTCCCTGTTGACCTTTGCCAATTTTTATCAATGCACCTGTCTGGCTGCATAATGGCTTGGTACGGCAACTGAGACCACAGGAAACTACAGGGAATTGTGGGCACAGATTAACACATCACAGCAACCAGCCTCCCATCCATGGACTCAGTAAAGCAACTAGCATAACCAAAAACCCCAACCCCTCCCCCCCAGATGTTCTCTCTTATCCCTGTCCCATCGGACAAGATACAAAAGCCTGAAAGCACATCCCACCAAAGCTTAGGGACAGGTTTACCCCACTGTTATTGGACTATTAAATGGTTCCCCAGTATGATAAGATGGGCTCTTGACCTCACTGCCTACCTCAACATGACCTTGCACCTTATTGCCTGCTGGCACTACAATTTCTTTGTAACTCTATCATTTTATTCTGCACTCTGTTATTGTTCTACCGCAATGCACTGTGTAATTAATTGATCTGTACAAACAGTTTGTCAGACATGTTTTTCACTGTCACACCATAAACCATTTCCAATTCTAGTTCTAATACTGCTCTTGTCCAATATTCTGAAGTTATTATGTGGAAGAAAGAGCAAATAGTGACCAAAATCATGTAGAATTCTTTGCCAAGGTGGAAAGCAGATAGTGCTGCTTATAAGTAAGATTCTAAACTTACACAAAGGAAATTGCAAAGGAATTAAAGATTAATGATTAAATTTATTTGTCACATGCACAGCGAAACATCGAAACATAAAGTGAAGGGTGTCAAATCAAATCAGTAGGGATTGTGCTGGGAGAAACCCATCATATCGCCATGCTTTCAGCAACAACATAGCATGCCGACAACTCACCAACGTTTAACCGTATGTCTTTGAAATGCAGGAAGAAACTGGAGAACCAGGAGGAGAACATACGAACTTCTTGCAGACAGCAGCAGGAAGTGAATCCCAAATCAGTGGTCGCTGGTGCTGTAAAGTGATTGCACTAACCACTATGATTTGCTATGTTAAGCTTCGAAGCAATAGGCCTTTTTAACTGCTTGTTGGCCTCCATATTTAACTTTAAATTCTTCAGTGTTATCACTTCAGAGGATCTGTCCTGGTTGGAAACACCAATGCCCATGAACGGAAAATCCTGCATAAAGTAGTGGATACGGCTCAGTCCATCATGGGTAAAGCCCTCCCCACCATTGAGCACATCTACGCAGAGCAATATTGCAGGAAAGCAGCATCCGACATCAAGGGCACTGACCACCCTGGCCATGCTCTCTTCTCACTGTCCCACCAGGAAAAAGGTACAAGAGCCTCAAGACCTATACCATCAAGTTCCAGAACAATTATTAACTTCAACCATCTTGCTTCTGAACCAGAAGAAATAACTTAACTCACCCCCCAACTGATCCCACGACACATGGACTCACTTTCAAGGACCCTTCATCTCACGTTCTCCACATTTATTGCTTATTTATTTATTTATTTATTATAGTTTTTTTTGTATTTTGTTTTTGTGCAGTTTGTCATCTTTTGTACATTGGTTGTTGGTCCGTCCTGTTGAGTGTGGCCTTTCATTGATTCTATCGTCAGTTTGTCAAAGGCAGGTCGTGCCTTACAAGCCTGATTGAATATTTTGAGGATGTGACAAAACACATTGATGGAGATAGAGCAGTAGATGTAGCGTATATGGATTTCAGCAAGGCATTTGATAAGGTACCCCATGCAAGGCTTATTGAGAAAGTAAGGAGGCATGGGATCTAAGGGGACATTGCTTTGTGGATCCAGAACTGGCTTGCCCACAGAAGGCAAAGAGTGATTGTAGATGGGTCATATTCTGCATAGAGAACAGTGACCAGTGGTGTGCCTCAGGGATCTGTTCTGGGACACCTGCTCTTTGTGATTTTTATAAATGATATGGATGAGGAAGTGGAAGGATGGGTTAGTAAATATTCTGATGAGACAAAGGTTGGGGGTGTTGTCGATAGTGTGGAGGGCTGTCAGAAGTTACAGTGAGTCATTGATAGGATGCAAAACTGGGCTAAGAAGTGGCAGATGCAGTTGAACCCAGATAAGTGTGAGGTGGTTCATTTTGGTAGGTCAAATATGATGACAGAATATAGTATTAATGGTAAGGCTCTTGGCAGTGTGGAGGATCAGAGGGATCTTGGGGTCTAAGACAATAGGACACTCAAAGCTGCTGCGCAGGTTAACTCTGTGGTTAAGAAGACATACAGTGCATTGGCCTTTGTCAATCATGGGATTGAGTTTAGGAGCTGAGAGGTAATGTTGCAGCTATATAGGACCCTGGTCAGACCCCACTTGGAGTACTGTGCTCAATTCTGGTCGCCTCACTACAGGAAGGACATGGAAACCACAGAAAGGGTGCAGAGGAGATTTACAAGGATGTTGCCTGGATTGGGGGGCATGTCTTATGAGAAAAGGCTGAGTAAATTCGGTCTTTTCACCTTGGAGTGACAAAGGATGAGAGGTGACCTGATAGAGGTGTACAAGATAATGAGAGGCATTGATCGTGTGGATAGTCAGAGGCTTTTCCCCAGGGCTGAAATGGCTAGCACGAGAGGGCACAGTTTTAAGGTGCTTGGAAGTAGGTACAGAGGAGATATCAGGGGTAAGTTTTTTACTCAGAGAGTGGTGAGTGTGTGGAATGGGCTGCCGGCGACAGTGTTGGAGGCGGATATGATAGGGTCTTTTAAGATACTCCTGGATAGGTACATGGAGCTTAGAAAAATAGAGGGCTATGGGTTACCCTAGGTAATTTCTAAGGTAAGAACATGTTTGGCACAGCATTGTGGGCCAAAGGGTCTGTATTGTGCTGTAGGTTTTCTATGTTTCTATGTTTCTATTGTGTTTTTCCCCTGGGATCAATAAAGTATGACTATGACTATGACTACTTCTTGTATTTACTGTGTATGCTCACAAGGAAATGAATCTCAAGTTTGTATATGGTGATATATATGTACTTTGACGTTTGTTATCAGTGAGCAGTGATCAAGGACACCTGGGTCTCTTTGGAATTTCCCATTCTCTCACCAGCAGTTAAATAAAACGCTGCCATACTCTTTTTCCTTCCATAGTGGGCAAAATTCACGTTGGCATAAGCAGTTCACATTTATCCATGTAATACTGCAACATTTTGTCATCGTCACATTAGAGCATAGTACATAGAACATTGCAGCACAATACTGGCCTTTCTACCCACGATGTTGTGCTGTCCTATTAACCTACCCTACTCCAAGATCAACCTAGCCCTTCCCTGCTACATCAGTCATTTATTATGTGCTGTGTCATATGACGTGGGCGATCATGGTCTTTCTATGACCATGACTGTTCTTGGCAAGTTGTTCTGCAGAAGTAGTTTGCCATTGCCTTATTCTGGGCAGTGTCTTCACAAAATGGGTGTCCCCAACCATTATCAATACTCTTCAGAGATTGCCTGCCTGGCATCAGTGGATGCATAGCTGTTTGTGATAGGCACCGGCTGCTCATATGGCCACCCACCACCTGCTCCCTTGACTTCATGTGATCCTGATCGGAAGGGAGGGGCGGGGTGGCTAAGCAGGTGCTACAGCTTGTCCGAAGGTGACCTGCAGACTCGTGGGGGGAAGGAACACATTAGACCTCCTTTGGTAGAGACATGTCTCCACCCTGCCACTCCTACGTAGCCCTCCAGTTTTCTATGATCCATGTGCCTATCTTCGTTAAATGCCCCTAGTGTATCTGCCTTCACCACCACCCCTGGCATTACATTCCATGCACCCACCATGCTCGCTATCAAAACTTACCTCTGACATCTCCCTATAGCTTCCTTCAATCACCTTAAAATTATGTGCCTTTCCTATTTGCCATTTCTGCACTGGGAAAAAGTCTCTGGCTCTCCACTCGATCCTGCATCTTGTACATCTCTATCAAATCACCTCCAGTCCTTCTTTGCTCCAGGGATAAAAGCCCACTCAACCTTTCTTCATGAGACATGCCCTTCAATTCAGGCAGCATTCTGATAAATCTCTTCTGCACCCTCTCCAAAGCATCCCCATCCTTCCTACAATGAGGTGACCAGAACGAAACGCAATGTTCCAAGTGTGGTCGAATCAGTATTTTATAGAGCTTCAATGTTCTTGAACTCAGTCCCCCAACTAATGAAGGCCAACATACCCTACTCCTTCTTAAAAACCCTATCAACTTGTGTGGCAACTTTGAGGGAGCTATGGACCCTCCCCACTTACTGAACACCGAAGCAGTTTCTAACATCCAAATGGCCAACTCCTGCTCCTTAATTTCTATGCTACTAAATGCAATACAATAGGATATTTGTGAGTATTTTGGAGTTCCAAGTAATTTTGCTTCTTTATGACCTTCTACCAATGTATTGTTTGCTAAATCACATTCAACCTATTCTTGTGTCTGTGTGTGGTAGATCAGTGGAAATTTATTGTCCTGATGATCAAATTGTAAGAAAAATGAGCAAAATAGATAAAACAGCTCCATCATAACAAATAACATTGTTACTTCCTATTTTATTGGTTATAAAATACAGATAAGAGCTTATTGTCACACCGCCACTTCTTTTGGGTTTGAAAATGCATTGCTGAACTAGTCACATTGCAAAGTGTTGATTGTAGATTTATATCTTAATTTGTGCAAAGCAGAATGTTCTTTTTAGTTAGCCTTCAGTTTGACTCATGAATGCGATGCTTAAATCTGCTCTTTTGTTAAAGTAAATAAAGAGCTTTTAAATGACAAGCTGTTTTGTTCCGTCCAGCAGATAGCTCCCACTGTGAGATATTTTCAGAGACTATTTTATTCTTTATATGAAAATCAGTGGCAAAAAAATGAACTTTTCTGCCGTCTTACAAAAATGCATAGCATCATCTCTTAGCAACTGCTCTGAATCAGAATCAGAAAGGGATTTATTGTCACTGACATTTGATGTGAAACTTGTTAGTTTGCATAAATTACAAAAAATTACAAAAAGAAAATTGTGAAGAAAAAGGAATTACAAGGTAATGTTCATTGTCCATTCAGAAATCAGATGGCAGAGGAGATAAAGCAGTTCTTAAAACATTGAGTGTGTGTCTTCAGGCTCCTGTACCTCCTGCCTGATGGGAGATAGGAGAAGAGGGCCTGGTGAGGGTCCTTAATGTCAGATGCTGCTGTCTGAGGCAAAACTTCTTAAAGATGTCCTTGATGGTGGCCAGAGTTCATGCTTGTGATAAAGCTGGCTCATTCTAAAACACTCCGCAGCCTCTTTTGATCCTGTGCTTTGGAGGCATCGGTGACATACCAAAGACTCTAGCAAATGAAGGAGAGCAGCTGACATGTCTGCTTCATAGTGGTATCAATTGTGTTGGGCCTAGGGTGCAGTAGATCTTTGGAGATGTTGATATTCAGGATCTTGAAGCTGCTCACACTTTCCAGCATTGACCTCTCAATGAGGACAGATGTGCGTCCTCCTGATATCCCCTTCCTGAAGTTCACGATCAATTCTCTGGTCTAGCTGCCATTGACAGCAACGTTGTTGTTGCAACAGCACTCAACCACCAACCTATCTCATTCCTGTGAGTCTCTTCATCGCAACTGAGATTCTACCAACAATAGTTGTATCATCTGCAAATTCATGGATGGTCTTTGAGCTGTGCTTAGCCACACAGTCATGAGTGTAGAGAGAGTGGAACAATAGGCCAAGCATGGATGAGGTGAAATGGGAATGGTTGATCAGATGAACCGCCTGGAGGAAAAGACTTTTAAGAGGACCTAGAGAGTCCAGTTGCAGATGGAGGCACAGAGGCCTAGATTTTAAGTCTTGGTTATCAGTATTAAGGGAATAATGTTGTTGAACACTGAGCTGTAATAGATAAACAATGTACTGTTTATCACTGGACAATAAATGCACTACAAACTCAAGAGGTCAGTTAACCAATTAACACAATATCTGCAATCACACAACAGCTAAAGGCAGGTTG
This sequence comes from Mobula hypostoma, assembly GCF_963921235.1. Classification (NCBI taxonomy): domain Eukaryota; kingdom Metazoa; phylum Chordata; class Chondrichthyes; order Myliobatiformes; family Myliobatidae; genus Mobula; species Mobula hypostoma. The sequence goes on from NC_086098.1 coordinate 150,907,473, forward strand.
TCAGCTGAAATACACTCAATGGTTACTTCATGAGTGATACCGGTACACCAGCTCATTAATGCAAATATCTAATCAGCCAACCGTGTGGCAGCAACTCAATGCATGTAGACATGGTCAAGAGGTTTATTTGTTGTTCAGAGCAAACCAGAATGAGGAAGAAATGTGATCTAAGTGACTTTGACTGTGGAATGATTGTTGGTGACAGACAGGGTGGTTTGAGTATCTCAGAAACCACTGATCTCCTGGGACTTTCACTCCTAAAAGTCTCTGGAGTTTACAGAGAATGATGCAAGAGACAAAAGAGGACATCCAGTGAGCAGAAGTTCCGTGGGAGAAAGCGCCTTGTTAATGAGAGAGGTGAGAAGAAAATGGCCTGCCTAGTTCAAACTGACAGAAAAGCAAAACTAATTCAAATAACCATGCATTACAACATCTCAGAACACACAATACATTCAACCTTGCAATGATGGACTATAACAGCAGAAGGCTACGAATGTGCACTCAGTGACCATTTTAATAGTACAGAGGGTACCTAATAAATTGGCCACCGAATTGCTATCAGGTCATGGCCCTACTTTACTCCAGTCTGGAAGGTTTCTGTGTAAACACACAGATAAATGAAGGAAGTTTATAAAACAAAAACAAATGTAGGTCCCCTGCAGACAGAAACAGGTGAATTGATTATGGGGAGCAAGGACATGGCAGACCAATTGAATAATTACTTTGGTTCTGTCTTCACTAAGGAGGACATAAATAATCTTCCAGAAATAGTAGGGGAGAGGGTCCAGTGAGATGGAGGAACTGAGCAAAATACAAGTTAGTAGGGAAGTGGTGTTAGGTAAATTGAAGGGATTGAAGGCAGACAAATCCCCAGGGCCAGATGGTCTGCATCCTAGACTGCTTAAGGAAGTAGCCCAAGAAATAGTGGATGCATTAGTGATAATTTTTCAAAACTCATTAGATTCTGGACTAGTTCCTGAGGATTGGAGGGTGGCTAATGTAACCCCACTTTTTAAAAAAGGAGGGAGAGAGAAACCGGGGAATTATAGACCGGTTAGCCTAACATCGGTGGTGGGAAAACTGCTGGAGTCAGTTATCAAGGATGTGATAACAGCACATTTGGAAAGCGGTGAAATGATCGGACAAAGTCAGCATGGATTTGTGAAAGGAAAATCATGTCTGACGAATCTCATAGAATTTTTTGAGGATGTAACTAGTAGAGTGGATAGGGGAGAACCAGTGGATGTGGTATATTTGGATTTTCAAAAGGCTTTTGACAAGGTCCCACACAGGAGATTAGTGTGCAAACTTAAAGCACACGGTATTGGGGGTAAGGTATTGGTGTGGGTGGAGAATTGGTTAACAGACAGGAAGCAAAGAGTGGGAATAAACGGGACCTTTTCAGAATGGCAGGCGGTGACTAGTGGGGTACCACAAGGCTCAGTGCTGGGACCTCAGTTGTTTACAATATATATTAATGACTTGGATGAGGGAATTTAATGCAGCATCTCCAAGTTTGCGGATGACACGAAGCTGGGTGGCAGTGTTAGCTGTGAGGAGGATGCTAAGAGGATGCAGGGTGACTTGGATAGATTGGGTGAGTGGGCAAATTCATGGCAGATGCAATTTAATGTGGATAAATGTGAAGTTATCCACTTGGGTGGCAAAAATAGGAAAACAGATTGTTATCTGAATGGTGGCCGATTAGGAAAAGGGGAGGTGCAACGAGACCTGGGTGTCATTATACACCAGTCATTGAAAGTGGGCATGCAGGTACAGCAGGCGGTGAAAAAGGCGAATGGTATGCTGGCATTTATAGCGAGAGGATTCGAGTACAGGAGCAGGGAGGTACTACTGCAGTTGTACATGGTCTTGGTGAGACCACACCTGGAGTATTGTGTGCAGTTTTGGTCCCCTAATCTGAGGAAAGACATTCTTGCCATAGAGGGAGTATAAAGAAGGTTCACCAGATTGATTCCTGGGATGGCAGGACTTTCATATGAAGAAAGACTGGATGAACTGGGCTTGTACTCGTTGGAATTTAGAAGATTGAGGGGGGATCTGATTGAAACGTATAAGATCCTAAAGGGATTGGACAGGCTAGATGCAGGAAGATTGTTCCCGATGTTGGGGAAGTCCAGAACGAGGGGCCACAGTTTGAGGATAGGGGGGAAGCCTTTTAGGACCGAGATTAGGAAAAACTTCTTCACACAGAGAGTGGTGAATCTGTGGAATTCTCTGCCACAGGAAACAGTTGAGGCCAGTTCATTGGCTATATTTAAGAGGGAGTTAGATATGGCCCTTGTGGCTACGGGGGTCAGGGGGCATGGAGGGAAGGCTGGGGCGGGGTTCTGAGTTGGATGATCAGCCATGATCATAATAAATGGTGGTGCAGGCTCGAAGGGCCGAATGGCCTACTCCTGCACCTATTTTCTATGTTTCTATGTTTCTAAAAAACTCTGACATTTGGGTTGTTGCTTCTCATTATACAGTAACTTCAAAAACAACTTGGATTTTTGCGGCACTTTTTAAAATTACCTAAACATTGTGGTAGGAGAGTAACCAGTCTCAAGGTCAAAGGAGGTGTCTTAAAGACAGGTAGGTTGGACAAACAGGTGATGTTCAAAAGGATTACTAAGGGAAGGATAACAAAGGAAAAGTAGAAAGGATTGGCTTTAAACGCAAGTGAATAAAAACCCAGCAATCAACACTGGCTCGGAAAAAGTGCAGCTGAACAAGAAGGAAAGGGATTCAGGCAAGGGGCTATTTTTAAGGACACAAGATGCTGTAAATTCAAAACAACACACACAAAATACTGGAGGAACTCAGCAGGTCAGGCAGCATCTATGGAGAGTAATAAAGAGTCGACATTTCAGGCTGAGACCCTAGTCAGGTCTCGGCCCAAAACTCTTTATTCCTTTCCAGGGATGCTGCTGAGTTGCTCCAGCATTTTGTGTGTGTTGCTCTTGAGGACTCAGTTAGATAAGGGGTCATCCTGGGCCCATCACGAACTCTGTTCACACTGAAGGTGAATGTGGTCTGATCAACGCCTTATAAATCCTCAGCATTACATCACATTCCTGATTTGCAGATTGTGGATGCTGGGATGGCTTCAGGGCATGAATACATGAATCATTTGCCAAATATCTTTCATTATCTTATTATTATTTTCTTCGATTATAACTCATGTTTTCTGTATTATTTATTTACATATTTATTTTATGATTATGATTATTATTCCGAACATATAGAAAACTGAATTTAGAAATCTACAGCATATTACAGGCCCTTTGGCCCACAATGTTCTGCCGAGTAGAGTAACCTACTCTAGAAACTACCTAGAATTTCCCTACCACATAGACCTCGATATTTCTAAGCTCCATGTAGCTATCTTAAGCGTCTCTTAAAAGATCTTATTGTATCCACCAAATTATTTGTTTTTTTCTTATCTGCATTTTGCCTTCTTTTGCACAAGGATTCTTTGTCAGGCACTGTGTGTTATTTTTCCTTGATCTACCATGAATGCCTGCAATAAAATGAATCCCAGAGTAGTATATAGTGACATATACATACATGGATAATAAATCTATTTTGAACTTTGAACTTTAGACCTTCATTACCCCTCCATTTTCTGGACAAGGTATATCCTGATATGCTCAAGTTTAAAATTATCATCTTCATTTTCAGATCTTGGCTTGTCGTCACCCCTCCCATCTCTGTCATATCTCCCAGTACTGACACACCCAAGGCATCTCTGCACCTCCAATTTGGAGCATTAAACAGTCCCATATTTGATCATATTGGCAAATGGTGCAAAGGCCAAGAACTCCTTCCAACTTCCACCAGAAATCTCCCCATTCAATGCCCCTCGTTCCCCCATTAACATGTCCCCAAACCTTCCATCAAAGTTTGGGTCATTCTCCCCTCTGTTTCACATATACCCTGACAGAAGGACACTATTTGGCCTATTGAATCCATGCCAGCTCGCTCAATATTGCAATTACAGATTCAGATTTCTTTATTTATCACCTGTACATTGAAGCTTACAGTGAAATGTGTTGTTTGCATTAAAAACCAACACAAGCTAAGGATGTGTTGGGGACAGCGGCAAGTGTCAGCAACATAGCATGCCTACCATGTTCAGCCGAACAAAACAAGCAGCAGCAGCAAATATAACAACAAAACAAAATAAAACAACAGACAAACATTTTCCCAGCCTCCCACCCAATCACACACACAGAGAAGCCTGCAAGCCCAGAACAGGTCACCTCTGCACCTCCGACCTTCACTCATTGGCTCCATACTTGAGATTTCCAGACATCAGGTCTACAAGATTCAGTCCCTGACCCAGACTCACAGACATCCCATCTCCAAACTCCGGTTTCTGACCCAGACTCACAGACACCCCATCTCCAAACTCCGGTTTCTGACCCAGACTCACAGACACCCCATCTCCAAACTCCATTCCCAACCCAGACTCACAGACATCCCGTCTCCACACTCCATTCCCAACCCAGACTCACAGACATCCCACCTCCAAACTCCATTCCCAACCCAGACTCACAGACATCCCGTCTCCAAACTCCATTCCCAACCCAGACTCACAGACATCCCGTCTCCAAACTCCATTCCCAACCCAGACTCACAGACATCCCGTCTCCACACTCCATTCCCAACCCAGACTCACGGACATCCCACCTCCAAACTCCATTCCCAACCCAGACTGACAGACATCCCGTCTCCAGCCTCCGGTCATGCCATCACAGGGGTTGACCATTTCCCAATATAACCAAAGTGGTCGATACAGCCCAGCCAATCACGGCAAAGCCCTCCCCACCATTGAGCGCATCTACATGGAGCACTGTAGCAGCAAAGTAGCATCCATCATCATGATCTCCCCCCACCACACAGGATGCACCGAATCTCACCGATACCATCAGGAAGGTGGTACAGGAGCCTCAGGACCCACACCGCCAGGTTCAGGAACAGTTATTATCCCTCGTCCATCAGCACTTGAACCAGAGCTTCAGTCAGCTTCACTCACTCTATCACTGAACTGTTCACACAACCTGTGGACTCACTTTCAAGGACTCCTTATGCCACGGTCTCGATATTTATTGCTTTTTTATTATTAATATTGTTATTATTTCTTTTGTTCTTTCTGTATTTGCAGAGTTGGTGACTTTAGCACATTGATTGTTTGCCTGTCCTGTTGGGTGCAGTCTTTCATGGGTTCTTTCTATTACGTTTCTTGTACTGACTGTGAATGCCTGCAAGAAAGTGAATCTTAGGGTTGCATATGGTGACATATATGTACTTTGATTTTAAATTTACTTTGAGCTTTGATATACATTGACCTGTATATAAGGTGACTGACAGGAAATGATAAAGTAGTTGCAGTGAGGGTTGTGGAGGTGTAGGTTAGTGGGTGGTGGTGCTGATCAGCCCCCCCACACACACACTAATCTACCTTGTTTTTGTGTCTGGTGATCCTGGCTTAGATGCTACATAGCCTCCTTCCTTGATAGGAGTGGGATAAACAGTCCATGAGCAGGGTCTTCTCTAAACCCTCTCCAATGTCAGTATATCCTTTCTAAAATAAAAAGTCCATCACAATACTCCAAGTGTGGTCTCACGAGTGCCTTGTAGAGCCTCAACATCACATTCCTGCTCCTATATTCTATACCTCTAGAAATGAATGCCAACATTGCATTCGCCTTCTTCACCACTGACTCAACCTGGAGGTTAACGTTTAGGGTATCCTGCACAAGGACTCTCAAGTCCCTTTGCACCTCTGCATTTTGAATTTTCTCTCCAAGTAATAGTCTGCCCATTTATTTCTTCCACCAACACTTTACAACATTGATTATACACCTTACAACATTGTATTTCATTTGCCACTTCTTTGCCCATTCCCCTAAACTACCTAAGTCTCTCTGCAGGCTTTCTGTTTCCTCAACACTACCCGCTCCTCCACCGATCTTTGTATCATCGGCAAATTTAACCACAAATCCATTAATCCTATAGTCCATATCATTAACACACATCATAAAAAGCAGCAGTCCCAACACCGACCCCTGTGGAACTCCTGGTAACTAGCAACTAGCCAGAATAAGATCCCTTTATTCCCACTGTGGTAAACCATATATATATGTTGTAACTGGGTTAACTGTCTGGACACACCCCTCTGCTGACTGCCCCTGTGAATCCTCCCACAGAGTCCTGTATAAAGGTGTTTTGCCTTGCCCCTCCCCCTCAGTCCGGGGGCAGACACTCACCATGGAGGTCATATTGTACAGCGAATAAAAGCCTTTCAGTATTTTACCAAACTTCAGTCTTTTGGAGTTATTGAAGGTGCTTCAATTTTATTCGCTGTACGTTTTAAAACATAGAACACGCACTGAGACCAGACAAATTAGACCTCGATCCGCAAACACCAGAAGCTGGAAACGCTTTCGAACTCTGGCTGGCCTGCTTCAAAGCGTACTTAGAGGAGATTAAAGCGACCGACCCCGTAGCAAAGCACAGAGTTCTACTATCCAGGGACAGTCCACGGGTCTATTCGTTGATCAGAGACCAGCCGAACTACGACGGCGGGATGAGCGCACTCAAAGGACAATACCTGCGGCCGATAAACAGCGTCTATGCTCGGCACCGCTTAGCAACACGGCAACAACGCCCCGGGGAATCGAGTGCTGAGTTTGTCCGGGCCCTACAGACACTCGTGCGAGCCTGCAATGGCCAGGAGCTGACGGCGGCGCAGCATGCAGAGCTCCTAGTGAGAGACGCCTTCGTCACGGGGATCAGGTCAGTGTATGTGCGCCAGTGGCTGCTGGAAAAAGCTGATCTTACCCTAAGTTCGGCGATGGAGCTGGCTGATACGTTGGAGGCCGCTCTGCATAACTCTGAGGCTCTCCAGGCACGCGATCCCCCGATGGCCTCGTGGGTGCCACAGACTCTGCAACCCGCCGGCGAATCGACCTCAGCTGCCGCCAGTTGTGAGTCCGCGAAGTGCTACTTCTGCAGACTGGAGAAGCACCCCCGGAAACGCTGCCCGGCCCGACAAGCTACCTGTTCCAGCTGCGGAAAGAAGGGCCACTTCGCCAAGGTCTGTAAGTCAAAACCGCGAGCGGGATCGAGCAGTGCCGCGTGCGAGACGTGGGGGTCGCCATCTTGCCTGCCGCCATCTTCCCTGCACGCCGACACCACGTGCGATTCATGGCGGTCATCTTGGTCGGCACCACCTCCCATCACCTACGACCAACGGGTGCTCACGGGGCACCCCACCGCGCCGGACCAAGACAGCGACCCCACCCTGGCTTCCGTGACCCTCAACCAAAGCGCTCCCCACCAGCTCGCAAGGTCAATGATGGACATCCTGGTGGAGGGGCGCAGGACAAGCTGCCTGTTTGACACAGGCAGCATGGAGAGTTTTACCGGTAAGTCAGAGGGTCAGCATGGCCTCCGGGTCGCATACAACAGACATCCGGGGGGGTTGTGTAGCGACGCTAGTGGTGCAGGGCACAGAATATCGGGACTTTACATTACTGGTTATGCCTCAGTTGTGTGCCCCTGTGCTGCTGGGGTTGGACTTCCAGAGCCACCTGAAAAGTGTGACAATGGAGTATAATGGGCCCCTCCCACAAATACTGTCGTAAATCCCCAGTTTTGTAGGGATACGTCACATATCCCGCTACTGACCACACACACACACCGACCCGCACATGCCACCCAACACCATGCCAACTGCGGCACTACCGACACCACTTGCAGCCTCTCCACCCTCAGGATCCCTCCCCCACCGCTGTTCGCCAACCTGAGCCCCGACCGTAAACCTGTGGCAACTAACAGCAGGAGGTACAGCGTGGGGGACAGAGCTTTCATTAAGTCGGAGGTGCAGCGGCTGCTCAGGGAGGGGGTCATTGAGGCAAACACAAGTCCTTGGAGGGCACAGGTGGTGGTTGTTCGGAACGGGGAGAAGAATAGGATGATCGTGGACTATAGCCAGACCATCAATAGGTTCACGCAGCTCGACGCGTACCCTCTACCCCGCATCGCGGATATGGTCAATGAGATAGCACAGTACAAGGTGTACTCGACCATAGACCTAAAATCCGCTTACCATCAGCTCCCCATCCGCCGGGAGGACCGCCCTTACACTGCCTTCGAGGCGGACGTCAGGCGTTATCAGTTCCTGCGCGTCCCCTTCGGTGTCACGAATGGTGTATCTGTCTTCCAGAGGGCGATGGACCGGATGGTGGACCAGTGCCAACTGAAGACCACGTTCCCATATCTGAATAACATCACCATCTGCGGTCACGACCGGCAGGATCACGACAACAACCTCCAAAAATATCTCCAAGCAGCCAAAGCTTTCAATCTCACCTATAACAAGGACAAGTGTGTATTTGGGACCACCCGACTTGCTATCCTTGGGTGTGTCGTGGAGAATGGAGTCATTGGCCCTGACCCTGACCGTATGCGCCCCTTGTTGGAACTCCCTCTTCCCAACACACTCAGAGCCCTCAAAAGGTGCCTGGGCTTCTTTTCATATTACACCCAATGGGTCTCTAACTATGCAGATAAGGCCCGCCCCCTGGTCAAATACACCACATTCCCCCTCTCAGCCGAGGCCCACGCGGCCTTCAACCGCATAAAAGGGGACATTGCCAAGGCAGCAATGCATGCGGTGGATGAGGCTATTCTCTTCCAAGTAGAGAGTGACGCCTCCGACTTTGCGCTGGCTGCTACCCTCAACCAGGCAGGAAGACCAGTGGCGTTCTTCTCCCGTACCCTTCAAGGCCCTGAAATTCGGCACTCCGCGGTAGAGAAAGAGGCCCAGGCCATAGTGGAAGCTATTAGGCACTGGAGGCACTATCTTGCCGGCAAAAGGTTCATGCTGCTGACTGACCAGCGCTCAGTCGCACTCACGTTTAATAATCAGCAGCGGAGCAAAATCAAAAATGATAAAATTCTGAGGTGGAGAATCGAACTCTCTACCTACAACTATGACATCATGTACAGGCCTGGGAAGCTCAACGAGCCCTCCGATGCCCTATCCCGGGGAACATGCGCCAGCGCGCAGATCGACCGGCTATACTCCCTACATGTAGATCTTTGCCACCCAGGGGTCACCCAGCTTTTCCACTTCATGAAAGCCCGGAACCTGCCTTACTCCCTGAGGAGATCAGGATGATGACCAGGGACTGCCAAGTCTGTGCAGAGTGCAAACCGCACTTCTACTGACCCGAAAAGGCACAACTCATCAAGGCCACCCGCCCCATTGAGCGACTGAGTGTTGACTTTAAGGGCCCCCTTCCCTCCACTTACCACAATGTGTACTTTCTTAACGTTATCGACGAGTACTCGCGGTTCCCCTTCGCCATCCCCTGCCCCGACACCACTACCACGTCAGTTATAAAAGCCCTGCGCAAGCTCTTCACTCTGTTCGGATACCCATGCTATATCCACAGTGACAGAGGGTCCTCGTTTATGAGTGACGAGCTGTGCCAATATCTACTGGCTAGAGGAATTGCAACGAGTAGGACCATGAGCTATAATCCCCTGGGGAATGGACAGGTAGAGAAGGAGAATGGCACAGTGTGGAAAGCCACACTCTTAGCCCTCAGGTCAAAGGGACTGCCGGTCTCCCGCTGGCAGGAGGTCCTTCCCAAGGCACTCCACTCCATCCGCTCCCTGTTATGCACAGCCACCAAAGCCACCCCTCATGAGCGGCTCTTTTCTTTTCCCAGAAAATCGACCACTGGAACCACCCTACCAACTTAGCTGACGTCCCCGGGGCCAGTGCTGCTCCGGAAACATGCGAGGAGCAATAAATACTCCCCGCTGGTCGAGAGGGTTCACTTACTTCATGCGAACCCTCAGCATGCCTACGTGGTTTTACCTGATGGGCGGGAGGACACAGTCTCCATCCGCGACCTGGCGCCCGCAGGAGCACCAGGCCCCTACCCTGAACACTCCATGGTGACTATTGACCCCGTACCCACCGATGTATGTACCTACGAGACACCGCGCACTCCAAGCCCTACACAGACACCACACGACACTCCCATACCGGGCGCAACGTACTCGCACAAGGGATTAAAAACGCCTAACATGCTGGCACCTCAAGTCAGGCCGGAGCCAGCACAACCGCCATCGCCAACACAATCACCACCGGTGCTACGTAGATCACAGCGACGGACTCGACCGCCTGATAGACTTGACCTGTAAATATACTTGTTGTAAATATTGTCAGTCACTTCACCCCACAGGACTCTTTTTAAAAAAAGGAGGGGTGAATGTGGTAAACCATGTATATATGTTGTGACTGGGTTAACTGTCTGGACACGCCCCTCTGCTGACTGCCCCTGTGGCTCCTCCCACAGAGTCCTGTATAAAGGTGTTCGCCTTGCCCCTCCCTCTCAGTCCAGGGGCAGACACTCACTGTGGAGGTCGTATTGTACAGCGAATAAAAGCCTTTCAGTATTTTACCAAACCTCAGTCTTTTGGAGTTATTGAAGGTGCTTCACCCACTCTCTACTTTCTGCTGACCAGCCAATGCTCCACCCATGCTAGTAACTTCCCTTTAATTCCACGGGCTCCTATCTTGCTAAGCAGCCTTCTGTGTGGCACCTTGTCAAAGGCCCTCTGAAAATCCAAGTACACCACATCCGCTGCATCTCCTTTGTTGACCCTGCTTGTAATTTCGTCAAAAATTTGCAGAAGGTTAGTCAGGCAGGATTTTCCTTTCAGGAAACCAGGCTGGCTTTGGCCTATCTTGTCATGTCAATTTATTTGCAAACTTTTGGTCACCATAAGAGGAGGCATCATCAGTGCGCTGTTAATTGTGGCGTGCCTTCCAAATGCTTGGCCTTTATATGCTTATCTATTAGCTGATTGGTTACAGAAACTCATTTGTGATATAGGGAGGAAATCTTGTCACTGATTGGTTGTGTGGCAAACTTTGTGCGTTGTGGTCTGGAATTTTGCCTGCATTGGCTCATTAGTGGGATCAAAGTCTACATACCTGTTTATAGAAGTGTTTGCAGAAAACCATGCTTCCAGGAATTCTCTTGCATGCCACCTGTTTACTGGTGCCATGACTTTCACTGATGTCAGGTCGAATTTGTGACCCTCTCGATCTTCATGGGGAGAGACTGGGGAGAGTTGGTCATGCTCCTTCACAGCCAGTTTTCCCCCAACCAATCAGCAAAGAGATTCCCTCCCTACACCCGTAATGAGTTTCCATAATGACGTCCAAACAGCTGATCAATCCGTAGAAAAAGGCCAAGCTTTCAGAGGAGACACCGCAATGAACAGCACACTGACCATGTCTCCTCGTATGGTGATGAAACGTTACGAGTAAATTGCCAAGATCGGAGAACAATTCAACCCAACCACGTCAACTATAAATTACAATGAGAAATATATATTAAAATGTTAATAAATAGTGCAAAAAGAGAGCACAAGTTGTAAGGTGGTGTTCATAGGTTCATGGACTTCAGACATTTGGTGACAGAGGGAAAAAAGTTGTTTCTAAAGCACTGAGTGTGTGTTTTCAGGCTCCTGTACCTGCCCCCTGATGGTAGCGATGAGAAGAGGGCATGTTCTGGCTGATGAGGATTATTACTGATGGATGCCACCTTTGGAAGGTGTCCTAGTTGCTGGGGGGGGGGTGCGGTGGGGGGTGCTGGTGCCCACGATAGATCTGGCTGAGCTTACAACCCTGTGCAGTGGCCCCTCCATACCAGACGATGATACAGTTAGAATGGTCTCCACAGCACATCATTGTTGGCGTAGCAGATCTCCTCACTCCTACTGGCCTCTTCAAGGAACAAAAAAAAAATTGATCAAATTATGAGGGGTAAAGGGATGGTAAAAGCATGCAGGCTCATTCCACTGAGGTTGGGTGAGACTAGAACTAGAGGTCGTGGGTTAAGGGTGAAAGGTGAAATGCTTAAGGGGAACATGAGGGGGAACCAGAGGGTGGCGAGAAGTTGGAACAAGCAACCAGCAGCAGGTCCGATTGCAACATTTAAGGGAAATTGTGATAGGTACATGGATGGGAGGGGTATGGAGGGCTATAATCTGGGTGCAAGTCAATGAAACTAGGTCATGGACTAGATACTCTAGAGGCCTGTGTCTGTGCTGTAGGTTTCTATAACTCTATGACTCTATATAATGAGAGAAGAGATCCAAGCTCCTAGACTCAACACCTCCCCTTTGAAGCTGAATCCTTGACTTCCTGACCAACAGGCCACATTTCCTTACAACACGGAAGTGGGACATTTTTACCCATTGCGTTTCCGTTCACTTTCAGGTTCCTCCCATTAGTCCTCCACCTACACTTATTTCCTGTGACCTATTTTCTCTCAGGCACATCAACTGCACCCTAATTCTCCCACCCACTACCTCCACCAGGGGAAGGCTACAGTAACTAATAACCTACCAAGCAGCGTCCTTTTGGGATATGGATGCAAACTGGACTAGCTGACGGCAGCCAGCGATCAAGGATCAACTTTATTTGCCATATACGTTTGCATGTGTTAGGAATTAGCTGTGGTGCGTTGGTGCGACCTGCAACTACTTTCAACAATTATAAAGAATAAAGAATTATATAAAAATAAAGCTAGAGGTTAAAGTACAGATATGGAATAAAATGTGTACAATTACATAAATGCCAGCATGTATTTACAATGTAAGTGTCTACAGCGCGGTGCAGTGAGGGGTGTATTAGAAGTAATAGAAAGAATGAAGAATTATATAAAATATAAGGTTGGAGGTAAAGTATGGATATGAATGAAATCTGTAAAAACTACTCAGTTCATCACTGGCACCAGCCTACCGGCCATCAGGGACATATGTAGTGAACGGTTCTGGAAAAGGGTCAGGGACATCTTGAAGGATCCCACCCACCCTGCTCATGGACTGTTTGTCCCTCTCCCATCAGGGAAGAGGCTACACAGAATCCACGTCAGGAACATCTGACTCAAAAACAGTTACTTAGCCCAAACGGTAGTTACTTTCTGCAAACAGCAAGACTGATCAACACCTCCACCCATTAACTCCACCACTACTTTATTATTTACAGTCAGTCAAAGTCCAGTGCAGATGCCACTACACCATGAGGCAGCCATATAAGCCTTACATATTTATATTTATCGTGTGTATTCTTTACTATTGTTATTTGTTGTTTATTCTTTGTGGAATTTTTGGGCTGCATCAGATCCAGAGTAACAATTATTTTGTTCTCAGTACACATGTGTACAGGAAATGACATTAAACAATCTTGAATCTTGAATAAATACCAGCATGTATTTACACTGTAAATCATTATTTATTATTAAATCATTATTTATTTTTAGAATGCAGTAAACAGACTTTCTATTTTTCAGCGCAAACACGAGGAAATCTGCAGATGCTGGAATTTCTAGCAACACACACAAAAATTGCTGGTGAACGTGGCAGGCCAGGCAGCATCTATAGGAAGAGGTACCGTCGACGTTTCGGGCCGAGACCCTTCGTCAGGACTAACTGAAGGAAGACTGAGTAAGGGATTTGAAAGTGGGAGGGGGAGGGGGAGATCCAAAATGATAGGAGAAGACAGGAGGGGGAGGGATGGAGCCAAGAGCTGGACAGGTGATAGGCAAAAGGGATACGAGAGGATCATGGGACAGGAGGCCTAGGGAGAAAGAAAGGGGGAGGGGGAAGCCCAGAGGATGGGCAAGGGGTATAGTGAGAGGGACACAGGGAGAAAAAGGAGAGTGAGAGAAAACAAAATTAATAATAAATAAATAAATAAATAACGGATGGGGTACAAAGGGGAGGTGGGGCATTAACGGAAGTTAGAGAAGTCAATGTTCATGCTATCAGGTTGGCGGCTACCCAGACGGAATATAAGGTGTTGTTCCTCCAACCTGAGTGAGGCTTCATCTTGACAGTAGAGGAGGCCGTGGATAGACATATCAGAATGGGAATGGGATGTGGAATTAAAATGTGTGGCCACTGGGAGATCCTGCTTTCTCTGGCGGGCAGAGCATAGGCTTTCAGCGAAACAGTCTCCCATTCTGCGTCGGGTCTCACCAATATATAGAAGGCCACATCAGGAGCACCGGACGCAGTATATCACCCCAGCCGACTCACAGGCGAAGTGTCACCTCACCTGGAAGGACTGTCTGGGGCCCTGGGTGGTGAGGGAGGAAGTGTAAGGGCATGTGTAGCACTTGTTCGGCTTACAAGGATAAGTGCTGGGAGAGAGATCAGTGGGAAGGGATTGGGGGGACGAACGGACAAGGGAGTCGCGTAGGGAGCAATCCTTGTGGAAAGCAGAAGGGGGGGAAGGAAAGATGTTCTTGGTGGTGGGATCCCATTGGAGATGGCGGAAGTTACGGAGAATTATATGTTGGACCTGGAAACTGGTGGGGTGATAGGTGAGGACTAGGGGAACCCTATTCCTAGTGGAGTGGTGGGAGGATGGAGTGAGAGCAGATATGCGTGAAATGGGAGAGATGCGTTTGAGAGCAGAGTTGATGGTGGAGGAAGGGAAGTGCCTTTCTTTAAAAAAGGAGAACATCTCCTTCGTCCTGGAATGAAAAGCCTCACCCTGAGAGCAGATGTGGTGGAGACAGAGGAATTGCAAGAAGGGGATGGCATTTTTGCAAGAGACAGGGTGAGAAGAGGAATAGTCCAGATAGCTGTGAGAGTCAGTAGGCTTATAGTAGACATCAGTAGATAAGCTGTCTTCAGAGATAGAGACAGAAAGATCAAGGAAGGGGAGGGAGGTGTCAGAAATGGACCAGGTAAACTTGAGGGCAGGGTGAAAGTTGGAGGCAAAGTTAATGAAGTCAACGAGCTCAGCATGCGTGCAGGAAGCAGCACCAATGCAGTCATCGATGTAGCGAAGGAAAAGCGGAGGACAGATACCAGTATAGGCACGGAACATGGATCGCTCCACAAACCCAACAAAAAGGCAGGCATAGCTGGGACCCATACGGGTGCCCATGACTACACCTTTAGTTTGGAGGAAGTGGGAGGAGCCAAAGGAGAAATTATTAAGAGTAAGGACTAATTCCGCTAGACGGCGCAGAGTAGTGTTGGTTAGGTCTGGAATCCAAAAAGAAGTGGGGAGCTTTGAGACTTTCCTGGTGGGGGATGGAGGTATATAGGGACTGGACATCCATGGTGAAAATAAAGCGGTGGGGGCCAGGGAACTTAAAATCATCGAAAAGTTTCAGAGCGTGAGAAGTGTCACGAACATAGGTAGGAAGGGATTGAACAAGGGGGGATAAGACAGAGTCGAGGTATGCAGAAATGAGTTTGGTGGGGCAGGAGCAAGCTGAGACAATGGGTCTACCTGGACAGGCAGATGTGTGGATCTTGGGAAAGAGGTAGAAACAGGAAGTGCGGGGTGTGGGAACTATAAGGTTGGTAGCAGTGGATGGGAGATCCCCTGAGCAGATAAAGCTGGTGATAGTGTGGGAGACAACGGCCTGGTGCTCCTTAGTGGGGTCACGATCGAGGGGTAAATAAGAGGAGTTATCCGCGAGTTGTTGCTGTGCCTCAGCAAGGTAGAGGTCAGTGCGCCAGACTACAACAGCACCCCCCTTATCGGCGGGTTTTATAGTAAGGTTAGGATTAGTGCGGAGGGAGTCGAGAGCAGAGTGTTCGGAAGGAGTCAGGTTGGAATGAAGTCGAGACAGTTGATGTTAGCAATAAAGAGATCCAGAGCAGGCAGAAGACCAGAGCGGGATCTCCATGAAGAGGAGGAGGGTTGAAGATGGGAGAAGGGGTCATCGGTAGGGGTGGGAGAAGTAGACTCGAAGACGGAGCCGGCAGAAGAAGAGTTTAGCATCATGGCAAACGCAAAACTCGCTGAGGTGTGGGCGAAGGGGAGAAAGGTGAGGCCTTTACTGAGGACAGAGCGCTCTGCCTCAGAGAGTTGAAGGTTGGATGGGATGGTAAAGACCCGGCACGGATGAGAGCTGGGATCAGCGGGCGGAGAGGGAGGGAGGCTGGTGGTGTCAGTGGAGAGGGGAGGGTTGGGGTGAGAGGAAGAAGGATTTTTCAGTATTTGTTGCTTTAAGTGTCTTTTTGTACTCTGTTAATACAGTCTAACCAAAAATAGCTCATCCATTGCAGAGATTTGGAAGCATGAGGATAGGACTGAAGTAATTTCGGTCTGCCCCGGATGGAAAATGGGTGGAATTTGACAGGAACAAGTCATGGCAACACTGTGGAGCACTGGGCAATCTGAACAGGGAGGCAACAGCGGCAAGAACTTAATAGTCACATAATTAAAGTTAAAGGTGCAGAAGTAACCACCGCCGCGACTCGAGCCCTCCAGTTAGCTTTGCCGGACAACGCCAGAGGACCACTTTAACCATTGCAGCCTTGCAGGTTGTGTCAGCCCCTGGCAGAGAGCAAAACCTCTCTGAGATGTCACTTTAACTTGTTTCAATCTATGCCTGAGACTGCCTTCCAAAACTGAAATTAGCCTAGAACAGATAGCAAAGGAACCAGCAGACGTTGACTCACTCTACCCAGGTATGGGCATCATGGTGGCGTAGCGGTTAGTGGGACGTTATTACAGCTCGCGGCGTCAGTGTTCGGAGTCCGATTCCAGAGTTGTCTGTAAGGATCTGTACATTCTCCCTAAGAGCTGCATGGGTGCCCTCCCAAAGTCCCAAGACATGCCAGTTAGGAGGTTAATTGGTCATTGTAAATTGTCCTGTGATTATACTGGTGTTAAGTAGGGGTGTTGCTGGGTGTCACGTCTCCATGGAAGGGAAGGATCTGCTCTGTATCATTAAATACATAAACTGCTGCCTCGTAGGTGATGCCAGCCATGACATTGGACTGCCAATAGTCAGACAAGACAGCTTCTTCCCTCAGGCTCTTAGACTTTTAACACCCTGCGGCCACCCGGCACATAGGTGTCGCCATGCTTCTGGCACCAACATAGCATGCCCACGGTTTATTAATCCCAACCTGTACATCTTTGGAATGTGGGAGGATACCAGTGCATCAGGAGCAAACCCATGTAGTCATGCAGAAAATGTCCAAACTCCTTGCAGACAGAGGCAGGAGTTAATCCAGATCAACCCATAGAAGATTAGAAGAGGACCTACCAACATCACATGAAGAGGGAGCAAGGGGTACAATTTGTTTGCATTTTAACCTGGAGCTTGGAGATGGGATAGGAGATGTGCAAGCCTATGTGGTTTCAAGAGAGTTGAGATTGTGTCATAAATTCATCTCTCTTCTTCAATCTCTTTTGTAGCTGGAGATATGTTCGTAATACACCAGAGCTAACAATCCTCTCTTGTGTCCAGGAGACTGATCTATAATCTAAACCAAGCACTTTGGAGTGCCCTCAATCCAAGCCATGCTCTCTTTTCACTACTACCAACAGGCAGGAGGTGCAGGAGCCTTATTTCTGATACCACCAGGTTCAGGAACAGTTATTATCCTTCAACATTTAGGCTCCTAAACAAGCGTGGATAACTTCACTCACCTCAACGCTGAACTGATTCCACAACCTATAGACTCTCTTTCAAGGACTTTACAACTCATGTTCACAGTATTATTAATTTATTTATTATTATTACTTTTTTCTTTTTGCATTTATATATTTTGTCTTCTTGTGCACATTGGTTGTTTGTCAGTCTTTGTTTCTGTGTCGTTTTTCATTGATGCTATTTTATTTCTTTATTCTACTGTGAATGCCTATAAGAAAATGAATCTCAGGTTAGCACACGTGACATATACATACTTCGATAATAAACTTACTTTGATCTTTGAAGCAGCTGCAGATGAAAAATTGAGCCATGCCTTTGACAGCGCTGACAACCACCAGCTACGTCATATCTCTAAGCCCGAGAGGCATGTTGTCCATTTATAAGAAACTAGTAAGAGATTCTCAAAGGTTGTATCTTCCTCACAGAGGCAGAATATAGAAACATAGAAACATAGAAAATAGGTGCAGGAGTAGGCCATTCGGCCCTTCGAGCCTGCACCGCCATTTATTATGATCATGGCTGATCATCCAACTCAGAACCCAGCCTTCCCTCCATACCCCGTGACCCCTGTAGCCACAAGGGCCATATCTAACTTCCTTTTAAACATAGCTAATGAACTGGCCTCAACAGTTTGCTGTGGCAGAGAATTCCACAGATTCACCACTCTCTGTGTGAAGAAGTTTTTCCTAACCTCGGTCCTAAAAGGCTTCCCCTCTATCCTCAAACTGTGACCCCTCGTTCTAGACCTCCCCAACATCGGGAACAATCTTCCCGCATCTAGCCTGTCCAATCCCTTTAGGATCTTATACGTTTCAATCAGATCCCCCCTCAATCTTCTAAATTCCAACGAGTACAAGCCCAGTTCATCCAGTCTTTCTTCATATGAAAGACCTGCCATCCCAGGAATCAATCTGGTGAACCTTCTTTGTACTCCCTCTATGGCAAGGATGTCTTTCCTCAGATTAGGGGACCAAAACTGCACACAATACTCCAGGTGTGGTCTCACCAAGGCCTTGTACAACTGCAGTAGTACCTCCCTGCTCCTGTACTCGAATCCTCTCGCTATAAATGCCAGCATACCGTTCGCCTTTTTCACCGCCTGCTGTACCTGCATGCCCACTTTCAATGACTGGTGTATAATGACACCCAGGTCTCGTTGCACCTCCCCTTTTCCTAATCGGCCACCATTCAGATAATAATCTGTTTTCCTATTTTTGCCACCAAAGTGGATAACTTCACATTTATCCACATTAAATTGCATCTGCCATGAGTTTGCCCACTCACCCAACCTATCCAAGTCACCCTGCATCCTCTTAGCATCCTCCTCACTGCTAACACTGCCACCCAGCTTCGTGTCATCCGCAAACTTGGAGATGCTGCATTTAATTCCCTCATCCAAGTCATTAATATATATTGTAAACAACTGGGGTCCCAGCACTGAGCCTTGCGGTACCCCACTAGTCACCGCCTGCCATTCTGAAAAGGTCCCGTTTATTCCCACTCTTTGCTTCCTGTCTGCTAACCAATTCTCCACCCACACCAATACCTTACCCCCAATACCATGTGCTTTAAGTTTGCACACTAATCTCCTGTGTGGGACCTTGTCAAAAGCCTTTTGAAAATCCAAATATACCACATCCACTGGTTCTCCCCTATCCACTCTACTAGTTACATCCTCAAAAAATTCTATGAGATTCGTCAGACATGATTTTCCTTTCACAAATCCATGCTGACTTTGTCCGATCATTTCACCGCTTTCCAAATGTGCTGTTATCACATCCTTGATAACTGACTCCAGCAGTTTCCCCACCACCGACGTTAGGCTAACCGGCCTATAATTCCCCGGTTTCTCTCTCCCTCCTTTTTTAAAAAGTGGGGTTACATTAGCCACCCTCCAATCCTCAGGAACTAGTCCAGAATCTAACGAGTTTTGAAAAATTATCACTAATGCATCCACTATTTCTTGGGCCACTTCCTTAAGCACTCTGGGATGCAGACCATCTGGCCCTGGGGATTTATCTGCCTTCAATCCCTTCAATTTACCTAACACCACTTCCCTACTAACATGTATTTCGCTCAGTTCCTCCATCTCACTGGACCCTCTGTCCCTTACTATTTCTGGAAGATTATTTATGTCCTCCTTAGTGAAGACAGAACCAAAGTAATTATTCAATTGGTCTGCCATGTCCTTGCTCCCCATAATCAATTCACCTGTTTCTGTTTGCAGGGGACCTACATTTGTCTTTATCAGTCTTTTCCTTTTTACATATCTATAAAAGCTTTTACAGTCCGTTTTTATGTTCTCTGCCAGTTTTCTCTCATAATCTTTTTTCCCCTTCCTAATTAAGCCCTTTGTCCTCCTCTGCTGAACTCTGAATTTCTCCCAGTCCTCAGGTGAGCCACTTTCTCTGGCTAATTTGTATGCTACTTCTTTGGAATTGATACTATCCCTAATTTCTCTTGTCAGCCACGGGTGCACTACCTTCCTTGATTTATTCTTTTGCCAAACTGGGATGAACAATTGTTGTAGTTCATCCATGCAACCTTTAAATGCCTGCCATTGCATATCCACCGTCAATCCTTGAAGTGTCATTTGCCAGTCTATCTTAGCTAATTCATGTCTCATACCTTCAAAGTTACCCCTCTTTAAGTTCAGAACCTTTGTTTCTGAATTAACTACGTCACTCTCCATGTTAATGAAGAATTCCACCATATTATGGTCACTCTTACCCAAGGGGCCTCTCACGACAAGATCGCTAATTAACCCTTCCTCATTGCTCAAAACCCAGTCCAGAATAGCCTGCTCTCTAGTCGGTTCCTCGACATGTTGGTTCAAAAAACCATCCCGCATACATTCCAAGAAATCCTCTTCCTCAGCACCTTTACCAATTTGGTTCACCCAGTCTACATGTAGATTGAAGTCACCCATTATAACTGCTGTTCCTTTATTGCACACATTTCTAATTTCCTGTTTAATACCATCTCCGACCTCACTACTACTGTTAGGTGGCCTGTACACAACTCCCAGCAGCGTCTTCTGCCCCTTAGTGTTACGCAGCTCTACCCATATCGATTCCACATCTTCCCGGCTTATGTCCTTCCTTTCTATTGCGTTAATCTCTTTTTTAACCAGCAACGCCACCCCACCTCCCCTTCCTTCGTGTCTATCCCTCCTGAATATTGAATATCCCTGAACGTTGAGCTCCCATCCCTGGTCACCCTGGAGCCATGTCTCTGTGATCCCAACTATATCATAATCATTAATAACAATCTGCACTTTCAATTCATCCACCTTATTACGAATGCTCCTTGCATTGACACATAAAGCCTTCAGGCGCTCTTTTACAACTCTCTTAGCCCTTTTTAATGCTTGCCCTGGATTTGTCGGCCTGCCACTTTTACTTTTCCCCTTTGTACTTTTTGCTTCTACGCTCACTTTACACTCCTCTGTCTCTCTGCACTGGTTCCCATCCCTCTGTTGTGAACTAACCTCCTCACACCTAGCCGCTTTAATTTGATTCCCACCCCCCAACCATTCTAGTTTAAAGTCACCTCAGTAGCCCCCGCTAATCTCCCTGCCAGGATATTGGTCCCCCTAGGATTTAAGTGTAACCCGTCCTTTTTGTACAGGTCACACCTACGCCAAAAGAGGTCCCAATGATCCAAAAACTTGAATCCCTGCCCCCTGCTCCAATCCCTCAGCCACGCATTTATCCTCCACCTCATCGCATTCCTACTCTCACTGTCGCGTGGCACAGGCAGTAATCCCGAGATTACTACCTTTGCGGTCCTTTTTCTCAACTCCCTTCCTAGCTCCCTATATTCTTCTTTCAGGACCTCATCCCTTTTCCTACCTATGTCATTGGTACCTATATGTACCAGGACCTCTGGCTCTTCACCCTCCCACTTCAGGATATCTTGGACACGATCAGAAATATCCCGGACCCTGGCACCAGGGAGGCAAACTACCATCCGAGTCTCTGGACTGCGTCCACAGAATCGCCTATCTGACCCCCTTACTATCGAGTCCCCTATCACAACTGCCCTCCTCTTCCTTGCCCTACCCTTCTGAGCTACAGGGCCAGACTCTGTGCCGGAGGCAGGGCCACTGTCGCTTCCCCCGGGTAAGCTGTCCCCCCCAACAGTACTCAAACAGGAGTACCTGTTGTTAAGGGGCACAGCCGCCGGGGTACTCCTCATCACCTGCCTTTTCCCCTTCCCTCTCCTAACCGTGACCCACTTGTCTGCCTCCCGTGGCCCCGGCGTGACCACCTGCCTTCCACTCCTCTCTATCACCTCCTCGCTCTCCCTGACCAGACGAAGGTCATCGAGCTGCAGCTCCAGTTCCGTAACACGGTCCCTTAGGAGCTGCATCTCGATGCACTTGGCGCAGATGTAGACGTCCGGGAGGCTTGGAGACTCCAGGGCCTCCCACATCCGACACCGAGAACAGCAAACTGCCCTCACAGTCATAATGCCCCTCTCCTCAAATAGCAACAGAAAATGAATGTCAAACCTTCCTCGCCTCGCCCGCTTCCGCCTAAGCCCGTTGAGCCGAAGCCCTTCATCAATAACACACACAACATGCTGGAGGAACAGCAGGTCAGGCAGCATCTATTGAGACACTTCCATTAATTCTTTGCAAATTCTACTTGAGTCACATCATCTGCTTCTCAAGAGACATGTGACAAGGAAGCAAGTTATCTCATCTATATTCAAGCTCTTGGGGGCTTGAACCTGGATTTGATGCGGCCCTTTGAGAGTTTGCAAAAAGAAACTGATCTTCGATGTGCTGAGAATTCCAAAGGATGGCTGTGCATTCATCCGTGAGGATTTACCAGCTGTGTTGGTCCATCAGCTGCTGCCACCTCACCTGCCTCATCTTCGTCAAAGACTAAAGATAAAGTTAGCATAATTTGTCATATGTACGTCCGAACATTGAAACATGTGGTGAAATATATCATTTGTGTCAACGACCAACACAGTCTAATGATGTGCTAAGGGCAGCCCACTAGCATCGCCATGCTTCCGGCACCAACACAGCATGTCCACAGCTCACTAACCCTAACCTGTACATCATTAAGGTTAACTTTCAGGTTAACTCAGTGGTAAGAAAGGCAAAGGCAATGGCTGCGTTCATTTCAAGAGGATAAAGTAAGAGCAAGGATGTAACGCTGAGGCTTTATAAGGCATTGCTCAGACTGCACTTGGAATATTGTGAGCAGTTTTGGGCTCCTTATCTAAGAAAATATGTGCTAGCCTCGGAGAGGCTCCAGAGGAGGTTCATGAGAATTATTCTGGGATTGAGAGGGTTAAAGTACAAGGAGAGTTTGATTGCTCTGCTTGTGTACCCAGTGGAGTTTAGAAGAATGAGGGAGGATCTCATTGAATGAAAAGCTAAGACTGAGTGGACATGGAGAGGATGTTTCCTATAGTGGGGGAGTCTAGGACCAGAGGACACAGCCTCAGAATAGGAGGACGTCCATTTGGAACAGAGATGAAGAGGAATTTCTTTAGCCAGAGGGCGGTAAATCTGTGGAATTCATTGCCACAGACTGCTATGGAGTCCAAGTCGCAGAGTATATTTAAAGCAGAGGTTGATAGGTTTTTGATTAGTCAGGGCATCAAAAGTTATGGGGAAAGAGCTAGAGAATAGGGTTGTGAGTAATAATGATGGAATGGTGGACAGACTCGAAGGGCTGAAGGGCCGAGGGGCCTATTTCTGCTCCTATGTCTCAAAGTCTTTGGAATGAGGAGGAAACCCACATGGTCATGGGGAAAACATAGAAACTCCCTGCAGACCGCGACAGATTTGAGCCCAGGTCACTGGCTCAGTAATAGCATTCCACGAACCACTGTGCTGGCATGCTGCCCAGGTCCGGATCCCTAGCAACAGGCTGTCCCTGGGATACCTACCCCGATCCCTCCTTCCCTGAATGCAAAATTGTAAAGTGCACAAGATTGTACATAGAAACATAGAAAATAGGTGCAGGAGTAGGCCATTCGGCCCTTCGAGCCTGCACCGCCATTTATTATGATCATGGCTGATCATCCAGCTCAGAACCCCGCCCCAGCCTTCCCTCCATACCCCCTGATCACCGTAGCCACAAGGGCCATATCTAACTCCCTCTTAAATATAGCCAATGAACTGGCCTCAACTGTTTCCTATGGAATTCCACAGATTCACCACTCTCTGTGTGAAGAAGTTTTTCCTAATCTCGGTCCTAAAAGGCTTCCCCTCTATCCTCAAACTGTGGCCCCTCGTTCTGGACTTCCCCAACATCGGGAACAATCTTCCTGCATCTAGCCTGTCCAATCCCTTTAGGATCTTATACGTTTCAATCAGATCCCCCCTCAATCTTCTAAGTTCCAACGAGTACAAGCCCAGTTCATCCAGTCTTTCTTCATATGAAAGTCCTGCCATCCCAGGAATCAATCTGGTGAACCTTCTTTGTCCTCCCTGTAAGGCAAGAATGTCTTTCCTCAGATTAGGGGACTAAAACTGCACACAATACTCCAGGTGTGGTCTCACCAAGGCCTGGTACAACTGCAGTAGTACCTCCCTGCTCCTGTACTCGAATCCTCTCGCTATAAATGCCAGCATACCATTCGCCTTTTTCACCGCCTGCTGTACCTGCATGCCCACTTTCAATGACTGGTGTATAATGACACCCAGGTCTCGTTGCACCTCCCCTTTTCCTAATCGGCCACCATTCAGATAATAATCTGTTTTCCTACTTTTGCCACCCAAGTGGATAACTTCACATTTATCCACATTAGATTGCATCTGCCATGAATTTGCCCACTCACCCAACCTATCTAAGTCACCCTGCATCCTCTTAGCATCCTCCTCACAGCTAACACTGCCACCCAGCTTCGTGTCATCTGCAAACTTGGAGATGCTGCATTTAATTCCCTCATCCAAGTCATTAATATATATTGTAAACAACTGGGGTCCCAGCACTGAGCCTTGCGGTACCCCACTAGTCACCGCCTGCCATTCTGAAAAGGTCCCGTTTATTCCCACTCTTTGCTTCATGTCTGCTATCCAATTCTCCACCCACACCAATACCTTACCCCCAATACCGTGTGCTTTAAGTTTGCACACTAATCTCCTGTGTGGGACCTTGTCAAAAGCCTTTTGAAAATCCAAATATACCACATCCACTGGTTCTCCCCTATCCACTCTACTAGTTACATCCTCAAAAAATTCTATGAGATTCGTCAGACATGATTTTCCTTTCACAAATCCATGCTGACTTTGTCCGATCGTTTCACCGCTTTCCAAATGTGCTGTTATCACATCCTTGATAACTGACTCCAGCAGTTTCCCCACCACCGACGTTAGGCTAACCAGTCTATAATTCCCCGGTTTCTCTCTCCCTCCTTTTTTAAAAAGTGGAGTTACATTAGCCACCCTCCAATCCTCAGGAACTAGTCCAGAATCTAGTACCATAAGTTGCAAGGCAATTTGAGACACACTTTGCAAAACAACCTCTGCAACTGGATTCTCGACTTCCTCATCTCCTTCTCTCTGTCAATCAACACTGGCAAGGATGTGTGCTTAGCCCACTGCTCTGCTCCCTCTACACCCATGACTGTGCAGCTAAACACAGCTCAAATACTATCTCTAAATTCACAGGTGACACCGGGGTTATTGGTAAAGTCTCAGAAGGCAATCAGGAGGTGCACAGGAGTAAGTTCGCAAAAACAAACTCACACTCAATGTCAACAAGGCGAAGGAATTGATTGTGGACTTCAAGAAGGGTCAGTCAAGAGAACACACACCAGTCCCTTCAAAGGGTCAGCAGCGGAAGGGTGAGCAGTTTCAAGTTCCTGGGTGTCAAAATCTCCGAGGATCTATCCTGGGCCCAACATATCGATACAATCACAAAGAAGACATGCCTTATTTTGTATTCTGATTCAGGATATTCCTCAATTCCCAAGCAGCTTCTACCACATCTCCATCCATTTCAGAATCAGGGTTATCATCACTGACATATGCCATGACACGTGTTGTCTTGTGGTAGCACTTTACAGATGATATGTATAAAATATGAAATACAAAAAATAATAAGTGCAAAGGGAGAGGAAAATAGTGAGGTAGTGTTAATGGGTTCATGCTCCATTCACAAATATGATGGCAGAGGGGAAGAAGCTGTTCCTAAACATGTGTGTCTTTAGGCTCCTGCACCTTCTCCCCAGTTGGGAAGAGGGCATGTCCTGGATGGTGAGGACCCTTCATGAAAGATGATGCCTTTGTGGGCGTTATTGATGGCAGGGTGGCTAGTGCCCAAGATGGAGCTGCCTGCATTTACACCCCTCTGCAGCATTTTCTCATCCTGTGCATCGGTGTCTCTTCACCAGACACTGATGCAACCAATCAGAATGCTTTCGCCATCCTTATCAATCAGTCATTGTCGAACATTCACCCCTTAACTACTTTCTGCTCCCCCCCCTCGTCTAATTGCTCTGTTGCATGCTTGCAACGTATAGACAGTGCATAGTAGAGTTAAGTAACTTTGACCCGTGGAATGTGGAATGATTGGTGGTGCCAGACAGGGTGGTTTGAGTATCTCACAAACTGCTGATCTCCTGGGATTTTCACGCACAATAGTCTCTAGAGTTACTTTTATCTATCAACGTTAGCAATGGTTTCACATGAGGTAAAATGATTGCTAACTCATGTAAAATTGAAAGATTTGATCAGATTCGGAATCAAGTATATTATCACTGACCCATGTTGCAAAACAACAAATTTCACGATATATGTCAGCAATAATAAACCTGATTCTGATCCAAGAAAGTATTGATAGATTTAAGTCTTGCTTCAAAATTAAGAGTAACACATGCAAAATACTGAAGGTAAGGTCTTGGCTCAAAACATCAACTCTTTATTCCTCTCCATAGATGCTGCCTGACCTGCTGAGTTCCTCCAGCATTTTCTTTCTGTTGCTCTGGATTTCCAGCAACTGCTGAATCTGTTGTATTCCTGTTTCAAATTTCCTCATTTGTGTATAATGCTCCTTTTATAGATGAATACGTTTGGCCTCCTCATAAACTTGCTTATAGTGAACCTAAGTTTATAAGGAACCTAAGTTGCATTCTGTTTATTTTCTTTACAGAAAAAAAGCACTTTGGAAGGCAAATGCATGAATGAATGTAACCTCTCCTGACAGGGCACGATTCCCCTCTGGATGAAATTTTGTCAGACACCTCACTTCCTCCCTGGCCGCAAACAATGTTACTACTCAGTCTGCCCAGGCACCCCAACGATATTTGATTTCCTTACCACTGGGCTTTGGAGGTCAAACTTGCAATATAAATGTGGCAGTTTTGGCAACGGTGCTGTAAGGAAGGTTGTTTCAGATGCCTGTGGTTTATAAATGAAGTGGGTTGTTAACGAAGTCTCTGTAACCAGAAACTAATAGCGGTCCGTGAACAATGGAAAGGGTCCAGTGGAGACATAATTAATGGCACCTCTTCTTAAAAAAAACTTGGCACAGAAGGTGTTTCTTTCTGCAGAGAGAGGTTTTGGGTACAAAATGTTTCCTGGTTGAGGGTGTTAAAGTGAAATATATGTTACATTCTTGGCCACAAAAAGGTTCTCAGTGACAAAGGGGCCTGCTTAACACTTCGAGATTCAAGATTGTTTGGTGTAATTTCCATTTGCACAAGTGTGAAGGAGAATGGAATAATTGTTACTCTGGGTCTGACACAACGCAAAAAAAAAACACAATAAGGAATAAAAGCATAATAACAAAAACACATGGGGGGGGGTGGGGTGGAGCTACGTCTCTAACAAAGGAGGTGTAAGGTGCTCCTTCCCTCTGCTGGCCGGCAGGTCACCCTTGGGCAAGGTGCAGCAACTGCTTAGCAACCCCTAACCCCATCCCCACCCGCCAGATCAGGGTCACGCAAAGCCATGGGAGCAGGTGGTGGATGGTCTTATAAGCAGCTGGTGCGTATCACAAGTCCTGGTTATTTGGCCACTGACAACAGCTAGACTATCTCTGAAGAGTATTGGTAATGCCTGGGATCACCCGTCTTGTAAAGACACTGCCCAGAAGAAGACAATGACAAACCACTTCAGTAGAAAATTTATCAAGAGCAATTATGGTCATGAAAAGCCCATGATTGCCCACGTCATACGACAAGGCACATATCAAACAAATAAATAAATATAAATACATAAGATAGCTTATGTGATTATTGATCAGGTGTACAGAACATAAAGTGATGCGTGACACTGGAGTGTCTGTGCATAAGGTGACTGACAGGAAATGATGAAGTAGTGGTGTTTGGGGTGTGGTGAGGTGGGTTGGTGGGTGGAGGTGTTGATCAGCCTTACTGCTTGGGGAAAGTAACTTACTCTTCAAGAGGCCACCACAACAGGAGGAGGAAACAAAAAGGAAGAATATAAACACAAGAGATTTTGCAGATGCTGGAAATCCAGAGCAACACACACACAAAATGCTGAAGGAACTTAGAAGGTCAGGCAGCATCTATGGAGGGGAATGAACAGCTGAATTTTTGGGCCAAGACCTTTCATCACGACTGGAAAGGAAGGAGGAAGAAGCCAGAATAAGAAGGGGAGAGGAAGAAGTAGAAGCTGCTAGGTGATAGGTGTGTCCAGGTGAGGGAGAGAGGGGAAAAGGGGGGGTGAAGTGAGACGCTGGGGATGGTGATAGATGGGTTGGAAGAAGAAGGAATCTGATAGGAAAAGAGAGTGGACCACGGGAAAAAGAGAAGGAAGAGGGGTACTGGAGGGAGATCATGGTAGGTGAGGAGAAGGAAAGGGGTTAGGAAGGAAGCAGATGGGAAATGGAAAAGGAGAGAAGGGAGAGTAATTAACGGAAGTACCAGAAGCTAGAGGAATCAATGCTCATGCCATCAGGTTTGAGGCTACCTTCAAACGAGTACGAGGTAGATAGTGAGGTCAAGGGTCCATTTTATCAGAGCAGGGAACTACTTAATCGTCTTATTACAGCGGGATAATTCCTGTTCTTGGGCCTGGTGCTACAAGCTACGTTTTTGTATCTTCTGATGATGGAAGGGGGAGAAGAGAGAAAGTACATGTTAGTTGGTGGTCTTTATTCTTGCTGACTGCTTTACAGAGGCAGTGAGAGAAAACGTTCATAGTGGGGAGGCTGGTTCCCATGATGTGCTGAGATGTGAAAATAATCTTCAATTTTCTTTTTTAATTTTCAAATCATTGCAACTATTTCTAAATGCTTCTGATTACCGAGAGCATTTAAAAACAGTGAAATGGCCTCCAGCCACATCAACTGCCAAAAGTCATCAGGACTAAAGTTCGAAGTAAATTTATTATCAAAGTACACAGGGTGGATTCTGGTTAATTGAGACTCATCAGGACCAGAACACTTTGGCCCAATTGAGTGGCTGCCCCAATCAGACGAAGTTTCATGGAAATAGTTACAAAGGTATAAAAAACAGCACACTACTATTTAATTGAGTAACAAATTATGTATTTAAATGAAATACAGAACAAATTAGAACTCTACCAGTACTACTGGTGGCTGTCTGTCTTATCCAACAATGACAGGAAGCCTGTGCGGGAGAGTTTTTAAAGAGGAAAAGCCACTGCACTGGGGCAGTTCCACTGTCTCAACTTCAGAAGATTAGGTCTAGTGGTAGAAATAGATATCAGAGCTGGGGTATTCCCTTGTTGCAGTGGATGACCATGAATTCTTCTGTGCCTCATCACACCCTTCATTCTCCACAGAGCCGTTGACTTTCACTGCAGATCTCTTCCACCCAGACCACTGGAGATGACTTTCCATACTAGGATGGGCACATCCTCATCTCATGAGGGTATGAGGGCCGCCGGTTCCCCTCACCTGGCTTTGCCCACCTGTCGAAGCGGTGTACCAGGGTGGGTCCGCTGTTGTACGCAAACAGCTACTAGCAGCTACGGGTGAGAGCTGAGTGTCTGGTGGGGACCCAAAGTAACATTCAAGGTGATTGTTGATAGCTTCAAATTCCTCATAGTTCTTAAATTGTTGAGGTAGTGAAATCGTTTCGTTTTCACTCCCGGCTGTTTCTGGCATCTCCAAGCTCGAATGCTTGAAACTACATTGAGCAAAGCAGTTCTGAATTGTCTCACTGCTTATTTCTCACCAACTTTCAGCAACAAATGTCACTGCTTTCTCAACACAAACACACACAACTGGCACTATTTAAAAGCTGTTCTCTCTAAGCATGGTGTAGTGTCTAACAGTCACACAAGTTCATGACTGTTCAGCAACAGTCTACTGTTGCAATTAAACAGCATAGTGTCCCAAATAAACAAAAGGAATCCTGGTTATGTCTCTATATGTTTTTGTTCTCTAAGAGTTGTCTCAAATAAGCGGCTGCCTCGATTAACCAGTGGCCCAATTAATTGGAATCTACTTTATTTGTCACCATATACTACCCTGAGATTCATTTTCTTGCAGGCATTCAGAGTAAATACAAAGAAACACTATAGAATCAATGAAAAAACTCATACAACAAGATGGACAGACAATGTGCAAAAGACAACAAACTGCAAACACAAAAAGAAAAAAATATGTATACAATAATAATAATAATAATAATAAGTAAATAAGCAATATATATTGAGAACATGTGATGAAGAGTCGTTGAAAGTGAGTCTATATCCCGGCGGGAGGAGAAGATGGCGGCACGATGCAGCTCAGAGTGGCCACTCCGGTGGTGATGTCTGTTATTTGTCAAGTAGGGTGCCCTGCACAATCCTGATTTGGTGGAGACAGATGTGAGAGCATGGAGGAACATCTGGTGAAACTTCTGAAATGCCTGCTTCACTGCTGCTGCTACTGTGTGGTCCAGAATCTCCGGAGGGGAAGGCCCCGAGTCCTCGGCTTTGCTTGTTGCTCGGTGGCCGGGGCGGGGTCGAAGCGCTCGGCAGAGGATGGTGCTCGGTGCTCGGTGTCGGAGGGCTGATCGAAGGCTCGAAGTTTTCGGACAGACTCAGAGTCCGCTGCGGTTGGGTGCTTCCAATGGTGCTGCATCAGCAAGTTGGCGGTGCTTGGAGATGCATGGCGGGGCAAGTTCCTCCCTTCTGCCGCCTGCATGAGATGATGAGTCTATCGGGACTTTGAGACTTTT
This sequence comes from Mobula hypostoma, assembly GCF_963921235.1. Classification (NCBI taxonomy): domain Eukaryota; kingdom Metazoa; phylum Chordata; class Chondrichthyes; order Myliobatiformes; family Myliobatidae; genus Mobula; species Mobula hypostoma. The sequence goes on from NC_086098.1 coordinate 150,938,123, forward strand.
TTTTACCGTGCCTACGGTCTGCTCTTTATCAAATTACGGTATTGCTTTGCACTGTTGTAACTATATGTTATAATTGTGTGATTTTGTCAGTTTTAGTCTTGGTTTGTCTTGTGTTTCTGTGATATCATACTGGAGGAACATTGTATCATTTTTTAATGCATGCATTTCTAAATTACAATAAACGAGGACTGAGTGTCCTCATAATCTAATCACCAAACCAAGGGCCTTGAGGCCACTGGCAGTCAAGCCACAAGAGATTGGCATGGCCAAGGGGCTACTGCACAGGAGGGAACACAGAGAGTGGCTCAGAAAGAGCACAGTGCTACCCAGTATGAGTGGCTCCTGTCTCTGCTTCATACAGAGCTCAATGAGAGAAAAAGCCATGGCAAGTGAGTAACAATCTTCGGAAGCAGTTCCCATGGATAATTTCTCTTATTTAACAGTGTTATGAGCCTGGAAGCCCATCCTATGGCTGGAGGGCTGTCTGTGCGTGTGAATGGAGAGAGAAAAGGGGAGCTTGCTTTGTTGTCATTGTGTAGTGTTCGGTGGCGTTCTGCTGAACACTGTGGGCATGCCATGTTGGCACCAGAACGTGTGGTGACACCTGCAGACTACCACCCCACCCAACACATCCGTAGGTGTGTTGACTGTTGACGCAAATGATGTTTTCACCGTATGTTTCGATGGTTATGTGACAAATAAAACTGAATGTGAATCTGAATTACTTGGCCACTTTCCACACTGTATGTAAAACCAGGAGTCCCACCTGAAGTGTGGAAAGATGCAGCCAACAAGGCGTTTAGAAGGTCCCATGCATCAACTGGGAAGTACACTGGAACTATTCCTTGGCGTCCTCTCTGAGGATTATGTCTCCAACTTTGAAGCAATGATACTCATTGCACTAACTCCATTGGATCGGCCTCTGTAGATTGCTGGCTGCTTGATTCCCAAGCAAGATCTGTCCTCCTACCCTACGTACAGACTGAGATCCCAAAGCAATTCTTCCAATTTAGTGTCGTTTGGTGCTCACTTTCTCAGTCAAGATCGTGTTGAGCTGAGCTGGAGGTCATAGGATATCCTGGGATTACAAGACTGTACGTGTGTATGGATGGGTAGGATTTTGGGAGGAATGGGGCTTGTCTTGCTGTTGGTGTTTTGTCATTTGCTATGTTCTGTTTTGTTGTGTTCTATGTTGCTCTGCTGAGCACGATGGGGGTGCTGGAATGTGTGGCTGTACTTGTGGGCTGCCTCCAGCACATCCTTCGGTGCATTGGTCATTAACGCAAGTGATACATTTCACTCTATGCTTTCAAACTTCAAAGTTCAAAGTAAATCTGTTATCAAAGTCACCGTATATTACCCTGAGGGCGTACGCAGTAAATACAAAGAGACACAACAGAATCAATGAAAAACCACACACATCAAAGGCAGACAACAATCATTGTGCAAAAGACAACAGACTATGCAAATACCAAAATAGAAATAAAAGCAAAATAATAAATAAACAAACAAACAAGCAAGCAAGAAATAAATATCAAGAACATGAGTTGTGGAGTCCTTGAGAAGGAGGTTGTGGGGGTGACTGAAGCTGTCTGAAGTTATCCCCTTTGGTTCAAGAGTCTCATGGGTGTGGAGAAATAACTTTTTCCTGAACTTTGTGGTGTTGGACCTGAGGTTCCTGTACCTCCTTTTTGATGTACATGTGATAAATAAATCAGAACTTAAATCTGAATCGATCTCATCACTTGCAGACTGCCCACAGCATATCTTTAGGTTATGTTGGTTAACACAAATGACGTCAGTTGTACAGGTGATGAATAAATCTAATCTAATTTAATTTAGCAATGTGGACTTTCTACTTATAAGTAAACAAACATGGATTGGGTAACTGCGTTGCAGAGGACCTCTGCTCTGCCTACAAGGATGACCCTAAGATTCCTGGCCATTTAATTCTCTATCCCACTCCTACTGTTGTCCTCCAAAATTCATCCAACAAAGCCCAACGTCAACCTCAGGATTCAGTAGTGAATTCAAAAATATCAGATAACCAGCCTTTTCTGTTCATGTCGGAATTGTTAAGCTCCACCGCAAAGCCATCCGTCTGTTACATTAACTAATTTATGTACACGCAGTACGTGCAGTACACGTGATACACGCAGCAGTGCCATAGCACAGCAGTCAGCATAACGTTAGTTCAGTGCCAGCGATCAGGGTTCAACTCCCACCGCGGTCTGTGAGGAGTTTGTAACTTGTCCCCGTGAATGCGTGGGTTTCCTCTGGGTGCTCAGGTTTCCTCCCACCATTCAAAGGTTAGTGTTACTAAGTTGCGGGCATGCTAAGTTTCACTGGGGTGATTATCATTGTAACAAGACTTCTATTTTATTTTTATTTTGAGAGACAAGTACAATAACAGGGCCTATGGCCCAATGAGCCAACACAGTCCAATTACACCCATGTGACTAATTAACCTATTAACCCGTAACCACAATGCTATGTGCTGTCCATAACCACAACTTAGTAACCCTAACCCATATCCCTAGTACTTCACTCTTGCATTCAGTTCCTATTGTAATAAATGCAATAGAATCTCCCAGTTATTTATTGCTTCCTCTTCTCAGGCTAAATGGTCTGCAGAGGTCTGTTTTCTCCCTCCCTCCCTTCTCAACTAGTGAGGCAATGTTTGCCATTTTCCAGTTGCAATTGATTGAATCTTGGAAGAGTATATCCAGAGCATCCATTGGTTTCAAACCCTTGGAATGTGAGTCATTGTGTCCTGGAGATTTATTCATTTTCAGTCCTATTAATTACTTCATAACTTTTTGTTAGAACTCTTTGTCCTCATTAAAGTTCACCTGAAATGTTAATGAAGAATAAAGAGTAAATATTAATAAAGGCATAGATTCTTAAGACCATAGGAAATAGGAGCAGAATTAAGCCATTCAGCCCATCGAATCTGCTCCACCATTTCATTATGGCTGATTTATTATCCCTCTCATCCCCATTCGCCTGCCTTCTCCCCGTAACTTTTGATGCCTTGAATAATCAACCTCCACTTTAAATATACCCAATGTCTTCACCTATACAGCCATCTGTGGTAAAGACTTCTTCAAATTATCAGTTTTGATCCTATCTAGTAAACAGGCTGCTTCACTATCTGGTATGGGAGGGGCTACTGCACAGAACCGAAGGAAGCTGCAAGGGGGTGAAAATCTAGTCAGCTCCATCTTGGTTACTAGATTACAAAGTACCCAGGACATCTTCAAGGAGCGGTGTCTCAGAAAGGCAGCGTCCATTATTAAGGACCTCCAGCACCCAGCGCATGCCCTTTTCTCACTGTTACCATCAGGCAGGAGGTACAGAAGCCTGAAGGCACACACTCAGCGATTCAGGAACAGCTTCTTCCCCTCTGCCATCCGATTCCCAAATGGACATTGAACCCTTGGACACTACCTCACTTTTTTAATATACATTATTTCTATTTTTTGCATGATTTTTAATCTATTCAATATATGTGTACTGTAATTGATTTACTTATTTATGATTATTATTTTTTTCTTCTTCTTCTATATTATGTATTGCATGGAACTGCTGCTGCTAAGTTAACAAATCTCACGACACATGCCGGTGATAATAAACCTGATTTTGATTCTGAATTAATGACATTCAGATTCTATTGACAGCATGATGTACAAGAGACTGAAGCTCAACATTATCTCATTCTGAATCAAAATTAAAAGGCTCATAAATGTTATTCTAAGATATAAATATGTTCCAATACTTTATTTTCATGACTTTGAACGGTTAAGGATGTCAAACTACACTCTCTGTATTATCAGATGTACTTCATAAAGTGAATTTTTTATTCGCTACATCTGTACATGAATGCAAATATCTAATCAGGTAATCATGTGGCAGCAACTCAATGGATAAACACATACAGGTATGACCAAGAGGTTCAGTTGTTGTTCAGACCAAATATAGGGAGGAAATGTGATCTCAGTGACTTTGACATTGGTGCCAGAAGGGGTGGTTTAAGTATCTCAGAAAATACTGATCCCCTCAGATTTTCACGTACAGCAGTCTCTAGAGTTTGCAGAGAATAGTCTGAGAAACAAGAAAAAACATCCAGTGAGTGGTAGTTCTGTGGACAAAAATGCCTTGCTAATGAGAGAGGTTAGAGGAGAATGGCCAGATTGGCTCAAGCTGACAGGAAGGTGACGGTAACTCAAACAGACACACATTTTAAAAAAGGTTCATTTATTATCAAAGTATACAACTCTGAAATTCCTCTTCTCCAGATAGTCACAAAACCAGGAAAGAAACGAACAACAACACAGTCATTGATCCCGCCCCCCCACACACAAAAAAACAAGAACGATCAGGCGAAAAACGCCAAATATGAAAAAAAAGACTGAAAAAAAGCCTGTAGTCCAAGTTCTTATACAAAACGCATAAACTTTGGTAACATTCTTCATAGCAGAGCAATCTCCCAGCATCAAAAGGCAGTTTCCCCTCAGGGTGATCCCACCAGCAATCAAAAGTCAGTCTCCCCTCTCTGATAGAAGAGTGATCTCACCAGCATCAAAAGTCAGTCTCCCCTCTCTGATAGAAGAGTGATCCCACCAGCATCAAAAGTCAGTCTCCCCTCTCTGATAGAAGAGTGATCCCACCAGCATCAAAAGTCAGTCTCCCCTCTCTGATAGAAGAGTGATCCCACCAGCATCAAAAGTCAGTCTCCCCTCTCTGATAGAAGAGTGATCCCACCAGCATCAAAAGTCAGTCTCCCCTCTCTGATAGCACAGTGATTCCCCCAGGGCTCAAAAGGCAGTCTCCCCTCTCCATAGCAGAGTGAACCCCCGGCAATCAAAAGACAGGCAGCCAGCACTCACCTTCCACATTCACCTCGATGTTTCAATCTTCCTTGTCACTTTAATCGGCGAACAATGAAAGCTTTATCGGCAAAATGGAGTCGAACATCAGCTCGTGCCCCATCCCACCACCTTCTCACCACGAGTTTCCCATGCACTGCCTCTGCCTCCCAGAATCCTCTTGGAGACAGCAGAGTGCTGAAACACCACAAACGATCTCCCAACTACAAATCACAGGCTCCAACAGTTCCAGAACAACATTCAAGAAAAAAACAGATGTAAAAGACATGAAAGAAGTGACAACAATGGTGTGCAGAAAAGCATCTCTGAACACACAACACATTGAGCCTTGAAGTGTTTGAGCTCAGCAGCAGAAGAGCATGGACATACACTCAGAGGCCACTTTATTAGATAAGGGACTTACTTAATAAACTTCCTACAAAGTGTATGTCTTGAATAAAATATAAATGAATCAAATAGTGAAATATATTATTTCTATTGATAATCTATTTCCATATTTGGGGGAGGTTGATAAGTTCCTGATTAGTCAGGATGTCGAAGGTCATGGGGAAAAGGCCAGGAATGGGATTGAGAGGAATAATAGACCAGCCGTAATGGAATGTGGACAAGACTTGATGGGCCGAGTGGCCTAATTCTAGTCCTGTGATTTATGGTCTTATTATTTCTGTTTGCAGGTACACCCGACGCAAGGACATAGGTTCTGTGGTAAGGTGCATTGGCTAAACCCTGTGAAGCTCAGCTAATATGCTTTCTATTATTCTTACATCAAACAGACATAAAAACTCATTTACAAATGAATGTACATTCATTGCAAAGTGGATCTCATTTACATGTGTTTGTTGCACTTTTGAAGTACCTACCAGTTTTCCTCACCTGGTGTGGGCTGTGCTTAGTACCTGCTCTTTACCAGACCATCTGTTACTTGATAACTAGTCAACCTTGGTAATCCAAAGAGCCATTGCCTTTCCCGGCTCAGAGCATCGTTACAATTGTGAAGTACTTCTTGAGGAGTGGTAACTGGAGCTTGTGCAGAGAGACTTACAGAGTTCAAATACAGCCTACACTCGCCCGAGAGAAAATAGACTGTGAGGGTGACTTTAATACAGTGATTTTGAGCTTATGGGTGACTGCTTAATTTCAGTTCAAGTTCAAGTTATTGTCTTTCAACCATACACATGTATATAAATAAAGAAAACCGTGTTCCTCTGGGTCAAGGTGCAAAACACAATACATACAAATATGCAAAATACAACAAACTGCAAATACAAAAAGAAAACATTAATATTAATAAATTTAAGGCACCCGTTAGTCTTGCGAAACCATGGATCTGTGCCTGGAAAGTCTTCACTCTCCAGGGCGCAGACCTGGGCAAGGTTGTATGGAAGACTGGCAGCTGCCCATGCTGTAAGTCTCTCCTCTCCACGCCACCGATGTTGTCCAAGAGAAGGTCAAGGGCCGATACAGCTTGGCACTAGTGTCATCGCAGAGCAATGTGTGGTTAAGTGCCTTGCTCAAGGACACAAAACGCTGCCTCGGCTGGGGCTCGAACTCACGACCTTCAGATCGCTGGTCGAATGCCTTAACCACTTGTCCACGTGCCCACACAATATTGATAATAATAAAACAATATTAATAATAAATATTAATAAATAAATATGCGATAAATATCAAGAACATGAGATAGTCCTTGAAAGAGAATCCATAGGTTGTGGGAACAGTTCAGTGATGGGGCAAGTGAAGTTGAGAGAAGTTAGCCCCTCTAGTTCAACAGGTTGATGGCTGAGGGGTAAAAACTGTTCCTGAAGCTGGTGGTGTGGGTCCTGAGGCTCCTGTAACTTCTTCCTGATGGCAGCAGTGAGAAGAGAGCATGGCCTGGATAGTGGGGGTCCCCGATGATGGATGCTGCTTTCCTGCGACAGCGCTCTGTGTAGATGTGCGCAGTGGTGAGAAGGGCTTCGGCCATGATGGACTGGGCTCTATCCACTGCTTTTTGCAGGCTTTTCCAATCAAAGGCATTGGTGTTTCTAAACCAGGCTGAGATGCAACTAGCCAATATACTCTCCATCATACGTCTATACATGCTTGTCAAAGTTTTAGATATCATGCCAAATCTTCGCAAACCTCCAAGGAAGTAGAGGCGCTGCCGTGCTTTCTTCATAATGGAACGTACATGCTGGGCCCAGAACAGATCCTCTGAAATGATAACACAGGAGTTTGAAGTTGCTGACCCTCTCCACATCTGATCCCCTGATGAGAACTGTCTCTCGGACTTCCTGTTTCCTCCTCCTGAAGTCAATAACGAGCAACTTGGCCTTGCTGACATCGAGGGAGAGGTTGTTGTTGCAGCACCACTCAGCCAGATTTTCAATCTCCTTCCGATATGCTGGTTTGTTACCACCTTTATTCGGCCAACGACTGTGGTATCGTCAGCATTGGAGCTGTGCTTAGCCTCACAGTCATAAGTGTAAAGTGAGTAGAGCAGGGACTGAGCACACAGCCTGTGGTGCACCTGTACCGATGGAGATCGTGGAGGAGATATTGTTGCCAATCTGAACTGACTGGGGACTGCAAATGAGGAAATCGAGAAACCAGTTGCACAAAGAGATATTGCAAACAAGTTTCTTAATACTTTTTGATTAATTTTGAGGGAACGATGGTATTGAATGCCGAGCTGTAACCAATGAAGAGCATCCTGATGTCTGCATCTTCACTGTGCAGATGATCCAGGGTTGAGTGAAGAGCGAATGAAATGGCATCTGTTGTGACAGGAGGCGAATTAGAGTGGATCCAAGTCGCTTCTCAGGCAGGAGTTGATATCTGTCATCACCAGCCTCTCAAAGCGCTTCATCACAGTGGATGTAAGTGCTCCTGGATGATAGTCATTGAGGCAGATTACAAGTTCTTCTTGGGCACCGGTATAACTGAAGCTTGCTTGAAGCAGTTGGGTACCTCAGACTACTGAAGTGAGCGGAATAAAGGTGTCGGTGAACACTCCAGCCAGTTGTCAGCACAGGTCTTTAGCCAGATACGCTGTCTGGGCCGGATGCTTTCCGTGGGTTCACCCTCCTACAGGATGGCCCCACATCGGCCTCAGAGACTGAAATCACACGGTCATCAGGGGCGGTGGGTGTTTGTGAAGGCTGTTTTGATGGTCAAAGTGAGCATAAAAGGCTTTGAGCTCCTCTGGGAGTGAAAGCTTGTCACCTACGTTGCTTAGTTTCAGTCTGTACGAGGTGATGGCATTATAGCCCTCCCATAGCTGTTGAGCATCCTTCAGTGAAGGAAGTTTGTTCTGGAACTGCAACTTAGCATGTAAGATGGATTTCCTAAGATAGTACCTGGACCTCTTACATCTTACTTGGTTGCCACACCTGAATACCTCTGACATGACCCTCAGCAGATTGTGGATCTCCTGATTCATCCAGGGCTTCTGGTTGGAGAAAACCCTGAATGATTTTGTGCAGACACGCTCATCTACAACAGTTTTTATAAAGTCCTTAACGATCGTGATGCATACGTTCAGATCCCCCGATGAGTCCTTGAACCACCAACTCGAAGCAATCCCCTAGTGCTCCTCTCCTCTCATGACCACCATTTTGTTGCCCCTATCCCTGGAGCCCTGCTCTTCAGCCTCTGGTTGTATGCGGAAGTGGATAGCCGAGCAATCCGATTTCCTGAAATGCAGTCCAAGCGCGGAACGGTAGGCATTCCTAATCGTAGTGCAACAGTGGCCGATTGTGGAGGGACCCGGAGTGCTGCAAGTGATATAGCTTCGATCCAGCACATACAGTAAGGTCACAAAATAATGCTAGCACAAGTCCCTGAGTGGCATGGCCTGGAGATCGACAGGTTGACATACAGTCCGAGGCTCTGTGAGACAGTATAATGTTACCAGAACTTTTATAATAAAACAAGCAGTCGTATAAATATGTGAAACAGCAGCAGTGAAAGATGAAAAGTAACCGGTGCAGAATGAGAGTGTGTCAGTAGGTTGGGGAGTGGGGACTGGAGGTGCCAGGGCTTTCAGACTGGGTGTTAAACACTGAAGTGACTATCTAAGCTTCAGACTTGCCTGGGTCCACTTTCTATACAACTAACTTTCTATAGGCAAACTTTTTATACATCCAACATTCTACAGGCAACCTTTCTATACACCCAACTTTCTATGGACACATTTTCTATACATCCAACTTTCTATAGACAAACTTTCTATACATCTAACTTCCTATACACAGACAATCTATCTATTTCACACTTGATATCATTGAAAGTGGTACAAAGTTTTACCAAGAGGAGGAGAAGGATGACATGTGGGACCCAGAAGATGCTCCCTGGCATATCAACACGTGGGTTAATCAGGAATGCCACTATTAACATGGCAAGGTAATTATTAGAACCATTGGTGATCACGTATGTAGAAATGAGAAGGAATTGCTTTAGTCAGAGGGTGGTGGATCTGTGGAATTCATTGCCACACACAGCTGTGGAGGCTAAGTCACTGAGCATAAGACATAGAAGCAGAGGTAGGCCATTCAGTCCATCAAGTGTACACCATCATTCAATCATGGCTGATTTATTCTCCCTCTCAACCCCATTCTCCTGCCTTCTCCCCATAACCTTTGATGCCCTGACTAATCAAGAACCTATCAATCTCCACTTGAAATATACCCATATAGGCATCCATTAGTCTCGTGAGACCATGGATTTGTGCCTTGGAAGGTTTCGAGGGCACGGGCCTGGGCAAGGTTGTACGGAAGACCGGCAGTTGCCCATGCTGCAAGTCTCCCCTCTCCACGCCACCGATGTTGTCCAAGGGAAAGGCATTAGGACCCATACAGCTTGGCACTGGTGTCGTCGCAGAGCAATGTGTGGTTAAGTGCCTTGCTCAAGGACACAACATGCTGCCTCAGCCAAGGCTCGAACTAACGACCTTCAAATCACTAGACGAATGCCTTAACCACTTGGCCATGCACCACACAAATATACCCAATGGCTTGGCTTCCACAGCCATCCCTGGCAATGGATTCCACAGACTCACCACCCTATGACTAAAGAAATTCCTCTGTATCTCTGTTCTAAAGGGATGTCATTATATTCTGGGGCTGTACCCTCTGGTCCTAGACTATCCTACTGCAGGAAACATCTTCTGCACATTCACTCTATCTCAGCCTTTCAATGTACAATAGGTTTCAATGAGATCACCACCCCCCCCCCCATACTTCTAAACTCTAGTGAGTCCGAGCAGGGAGGTACTACTGCAGTTCTACAAGGCCTTGGTGAGACCACACCTGGAGTATTGTGTGCAGTTTTGGTCCCCTAATCTGAGGAAAGACATCCTTGCCATAGAGGGAGTACAAAGAAGGTTCACCAGATTGATTCCTGGGATGGCAGGACTTTCATATGAAGAAAGACTGGATGAACTGGGCTTGTACTCGTTGGAATTTAGAAGATTGAGGGGGGATCTGATTGAAACGTATAAAATCCTAAAGGGATTGGACAGACTAGATGCAGGAAGATTGTTCCCGATGTTGGGGAAGTCCAGAACGAGGGGTCACAGTTTGAGGATAAAGGGGAAGCCTTTTAGGACCGAGATTAGGAAAAACTTCTTCACACAGAGAGTAGTGAATCTGTGGAATTCTCTGCCACAGGAAACAGTTGAGGCCAGTTCATTGGCTATAGTTAAGAGGGAGTTAGATAAGGCCCTTGTGGCTACGGGGATTTGTGGAGGGAAGGCTGGGGCGGGGTTCTGAGTTGGATGATCAGCCATGATCATAATAAATGGCGGTGCAGGCTTGAAGGGCCAAATGGCCTACTCCTGCACCTATTTTCTATGTTTCTATATATTCTCGTGAAATATTGGGTATACGTAAAACGGAAGTTGATAGGTTATTGATTAGTGTCGAAGGTTACGGGGAGAAAGCAGGAGAATGGGGTTGAGAGGAATAATAAATTGGCCATGGTGGAAAGATGAACAGACTTGATGGGCTGAATAGCCTAATTCTGCTTCTACGTCTCATGGTCTTATATCTGTCCATTTAACCATTTACATTCAAAGGCGGCAAACCATCTCCTTTATTTGGAATTTACCATTTAATCTCCAGAGGGTATCTGTAGTAAATATATCAATTTTCATATTTGTTTTTTTTGGTATTTTGGGACGGGGGTACCTATCAATCGATTATACTGTACAAGACAATGCTGAGAGGGTAACGCAGATTAAATCGCATAATCTACTCAAACATTTTAACTCTGCAGAAGAATTTGTTACTTTCACACTTGAAAAAGTGGAGAACTAAGAATGAGAGCATCATACTCTAATTGGCAATCTCCCAAGAAATCTTTGACTATCATCTCTACTGCTTAGGGAAAGGGAGCAGAGGCATGAAACTGCTTACAATTACAAAGTTCTCCTCTGGGCCCACAGTATCCCAACTTGGACATTCGGATTCAGGTTTATTTATTACATGTACATTGAAACATACAGTGAAATGCATCGTCTACATTAACAACCAACACAACCGAGGGATGTGCTGAGGGCAGCCCACAAGTGTTGCCCCACACATTCTGGTACCAACATGCTCACAATGCTCGGCAGAAGAACATAGAACACAGCCAGCAACAAGAGAACCACAGTAAAATAGGCCCTGTTCCTCCTTTCCACCCATCCCCACACACAGACAGTCCTCCAGTCCCAGGACAAGCCACTGGTCCTCCTGTCTCCAGGTTTTAGCCATCGGACTTCGACCTCCGGACGACTGATTGACTCTCGAGCTTCGATCTTTGACCGATTGTTCAGAATTCAAAGCAAATTTATTATCAAAGTATTTACTACCCTCAGATCCATTTCCTAAACACAAAATACTCTGCAAATGCTTAGGTTAAAGCAACACTCACAACACGCTGGAGGAACTCAGCAGGTCGGGCAGCATCTGTGGAAATGATCAGTCAACGTTTCAGGCCGGAACCCTTCCCTGCAGGCATTCACAACAGAACAAAGAAATAAAATAGAATCAATGAAAATCTACACATGAAGATTGGCAAACAACCAGTGTGCAAAAGAAAACAATCTGTGCAAGAACAAAAATTAATGTATTTATTAATTAATTAACATATAAATCAATAAATAGACAAACAGATAGATAGATAGAGTCAGATAGATAAATAGATAGACCGATAGTTATAAAAGTGCATTCATACATATTGAAAACTAAGAACATAAGTTGTCCAGTCCTTGAAAGTGAGTTTGTAGGTCGTAGAACCAGTTCAGAGTTGAGGTGAGTGAAGTTGTCCTCGGTAGTTTAGGAGCCTGGTGGTTGAAGGACAATAACTGATTGTGTGTGTTAATCAAGTTCATGTTTGACGTTGGAGATCGTTAGAATACATGGACAGAGACAAGTCTTCCTTCATCAAAACTAGGTTAAAACATTGGAACCAGCAGCAGTGCAGATAAATATTCCCCATGTGGGATGCAGCAGAGAGAGAAGAATCTCACCACCACCCCCTCATGCGTAACTATTGGCAGGCGATAAATGCCAACATTTCCAGTAATGCTCATATCCCAAACATCTAGTAGTTTTGTGAGCTACCTGCAAAGCATCGCTATATATCTCCAGCACCATCTTAGAACCTACAGACTCACTTACAGGGACTCTACAATTCATGTTTTCAATATTATTTATTTATATATTGTTTATTTTCATAATTTGTCTTCTTTTGCATATTGTTTGTCAGTCTTTATTTGTGTGTAGCTTTTCACAAATGCAAGTGTTTCTTTATTTTTCTGCAAATAAGTTCCTACAAGAAAAAGAATCTCAAGGTTCTATGTGATGACATACACACTCCTTGACCACTTTATTAGGTACATCTGTACAGCAGCTCGTTAACACAATTATCTCATCTGCCAATCATGTGACAGCATCTCAATGCATAAGAGCATGCAGACGTGGTCAAGAGGTTCAGCTGTGTTCAGATCCAGCAGCAGGATGGGGAATAAATGTGGTCTAAGTGACTTTGAACGTGGAATGGTTGTTGGTGCCAGAGGGGGTGGTTTGAGTATCTCAGAAACTGCTGATCTCCTGGGATTTTCTCACACATTAGTCTCTAAAGTTCGCAGGAAATGCTACAAAAAAAACACATCCAGAGAGCGGCAGCTCTGTGGGCAAGAACACCTCATTAATGAAAGAGATCAGAGGAGAATGTACAGAGTGGTTCAAGCTGACAGGAAGACAGCAGCAACTCAAGTAACTACCCGTTACAACAGTGGTGTGCAGAAGAGCATCTCTGAAATCTCAACGCTTCAAACCTTGAAGAGGACGGGCTACAGCAGCAAAAGACCATGAACATACACTCAGTGGCCACTTTATTAGATACAAGAGGGACTGAATAAAGTGGCCACTAAGTGTAAGTACTTTGATAACAGATTAACTTTGACTTTTGACTTTGACCGTACATGACCATATAATTAAAAAATTAATTGGGACGATTGTTCTAGTTGCATAAGCAAATTTACATTACAAGCTGAAATTCACTGCAACTGTCTTTTCTCTCCATGTGGTTCTAAGACGAAGTTAAATGGTCGCGAGGTTCGTGTTCAGTGCAAAGCGACCTAAAAGCGTTAAACTCCTGAGTGCTGTTTTCTGACCTGTGACGGTTAATCTCTACCTGTCACGAGATGATTAGCGACTGGTTTCATCCTCAGCTAGTAGAAAGCATCTCGGAGTTTCTGAATCGTTGGACCCATTATCTGAAACATGAACTGCCTCTCCTGACACATCCATCATCACCTCTTGCTTCTGTAGAGTGTTACCATGCCCCAGAACAAAAGGCATGGCATGCTGGAAGTCAGAAGCCTGGCCTTAATCCCTACAGTACATTTTCACCAAGAATACAAAACCACCCAAGTAGGCAGACGTTATTTTGTGCAGGGCCATTGTTGGTATTGGAGTTGTTGAAAATCTTGGCCATAATTTTTATTTCAGCTTCATTGCTTCCTGACTCTCAGTCATTTCCATGTTTTCCTTTGCTGAAGATTTACAGCATCAAAACAAACCTTGCTTCCTTTTGGTGCTAATAGATTTAAGGCAATAATTCTATCATTGTAAAGTTGCAGACATGAAAACCTCAGCATCGGCTACTAAGAGTATACTTTGAAGGGAAATGTATAGGTCAGGAAGGATGTTAAGCATGCTAAAGCTTGATCCAATGTAAAACTTCTAAAAGAGAAAAAATATGCAAATCATAGTTTATCGTCTAAGTTTTTTAGATTTCTTTACAAAATGGGATTTTGTGAGAAGTTGTATAAGACGTCGTTGAGGCCTAATTTGGAGTATTGTGTGCAGTTCTGGTCACCAATAGGATTGAAAGAGTGCAGGGAAAACTTACAAAGATGTTGCCAGGACTTGAAGACCTGAGTGAAAAGTTGAGCAGGTTAGGAGTTTATTCCCTGAAGCACTAAAGAATGAAGGGAGATTTGATAGAGGTTTCCAAAATTATGAGGGGTAGAGGTAGGGTAAATGTAAGCAGGCTCTGAGGTTGGGTGAGATCATGGGTTAAGGGTGAAATGGAAAATGAAGGGTAACTTCTCAGAGAGTGGTGAGAGTGTGGAACAAGCTGCCGATGGAAGCAGTGGATGCGGGTTGGATTTCAACATTTAAGACAAATTTGGATAGGTACATGGATGGGAGGGGTATGGTCAATGGAACTAGGCAAATTAGTAGCTTAGCATTTGGAAAGATGGGCTGAAGGGCCTATTTCTGTGCTGTAGTGCTCTGTGATCCCATTTGTCCAAAAGGCCAGAAAGGAATTCCCTGTTAGAAGCAGAACAAATATTACTGCTCATTTACCCAATCAGAAGCATCTGTCTTCTCCGAGATAAAAGGACAGGGTCTCAATAGAGAGACTAGCTTCATGTGTTGTATGTGCATCAAAACATCCAAAAATGTGATTCTATTGATTTATTTAGAAATACAGCGGGAAAAGCCCCTTCTGGCCTAACGTGCTGAGCTGCCCAGTAATCCATCAATTTAATCCTAGCCTAGTCACAGGACAATGTACGTACTGTGACCAATTTACCGACTAACTGGTACATCTTCAAACTGTGGGTTGAAACCGGAGCACCTGGAGGAAACCCACATGGTCGTGGGGAGAACGTGCAAACTCTTTGCAGACAGTGCTGGAATTGAACTCTGAACTCCGAAGCCCTGAGCTGGTATAGTGTCATGCTAACCACTACGCTATTGTGGATGCCTGTGGTAATAAAGTGCATCCTTTTCATCAGCGACCAACACAGTTCGAGGATGTGCTGGGGGGCAGCCTACAAATTTAGCCGTGCTTCTGGTGCCAGTTTAACATGCCCACAACCTACTAACCATATGTTCTTGGAACGTAGGAGGCAACTGCAGCCCCTGGAGGAAACCCACGTGGTCACAGGGAGAGAACATACAAACTCGTTACAGACAGTGGAGTAGTCATAGTCATAGTCATACTTTATTGATCCCGGGGGAAATTGGTTTTCGTTACAGTTGCACTATAAATAATAAATAGTAATAGAACCATAAATAGTTAAATTGTAATATGTAAATTATGCCAGTAAATTATGAAATAAGTCCAGGACCAGCCTATTGGCTCAGGGTGTCTGACCTTCCAAGGGAGGAGTTGTAAAGTTTGATGGCCACAGGCAGGAATGACTTCCTATGACGCTCTGTGCTGCATCTCGGTGGAATGATTCTCTGGCTGTATGTACTCCTGTGCCCACCCAATACATTATGTAGTGGATGGGAGACATTGATCAAGATGGCATGCAACTTGGACAGCATCCTCTTTTCAGACACCACCGTCAGAGAGTCCAGTTCCATCCCCACAACATCACTGGCCTTACGAATGAGTTTGTTGATTCTGTTGGTGTCTGCTAATTGAACCCCGATCACTCGTGCTGTAATGCGTCATGTGAACTGCTGTGCTACTATTGGCAAAGTAAAGGCACACAGCCAAAATAAGTGAAAAGAGGAAGCGAAGCAAAAATAAGTAGTGGAGAAAATTATTGGACTTAAGGCAAACATGAGGAGAGCTGATGATAGAAAGTTTTAGGAACTGTGGTCGTGCATTTGAAAATTATAAAAACCCATAAAATTATTTATAAAGGAAGGAGAGCCACCTGAAGCAAGCCAGTTAGAATTCTGAGAATCAAATGAATTGAAATTTGCACAATTTGCCTATTTATGATGTGTATTTATTGAATTTCAAATTGATTGGTCAAAGTGATTTACCTCATTGACTCTACTGGACAACATCAGCACTTGCCTTATCCTTGATAGAGAGCAGCATTATCTCTTTAGGGAGATTAGCTTTTAAGTCACATGTACATTGATCTATAGAGTGAAATACCTCAACCAACACAGTCCGAGGTTTTGCTGAGGGGCAATCTGCAAGTTTCGCCACGCTTCAGATGCCAATATAGCCTGCCCACAACTTACAAGCCAGTATATCTTTGGAATGTGGGAGGAAACCAGAGCATCCGGAGGAAACCTATGCGATTAGGGAGAAAAGGTACAAGCTGCTTACAGACAGTAACCTGCCATCCTCCACTTTAAGTACACCCAGCGATTTGGTCCCCAGAGCCATCTGTAGCAATGAATTCCAGGGATCCACCACTCGCTGGCTGAAGAAATTCCTCCTCATCTCTGTTCTTAAAAGGAAGTCCCTCTATTCTGAGGTTGTGCCTGAAATCTTCTTGAGTAATGTTACACGGGAGGACTGATTTAATCACTGCCTACTGAAGCATTTGTTTAATGTGTCACTTTGACCTTAGATAAGCTTGAACCTGAACATGAAAAGTTGTTGTTTACTTAAAGACAATGATCCAGGAAGCAACTCCTCAGTCAAGTTTAGGATAATAATGTCTGTCACTTTAAACAAAGAAAGATGTTGAAATGATCCTTGACTCTTCCCGAACCCTGGCCTCTCAATCACACCCCTGCCAGCAGCTGTCGCTAAAACAAGGGGAGAAAAAAAGTCTTTCCTTATTTTGTATTTCTGTGAAAATCCCTTTGTTCAAAGGAAGGCCAGCACGATGAAGGAAAACAAATTGTGCCAAAACTTTTCCACTTACTGCTTCAGATAGGATCTTTATAAAGGATCAACTTTATTTGCCATACATATTTACCTGTATTCGAAATTTGCAGTGATGTGTTGGTCAGGGCACAGCATACAACAGAAATCAACAGCATCCAACAACTATGTATTCAACAAAAATGTCGTATGCAAGAAGGTATGCATTCAAAGTGAGAGAAGGTAATTCAAAGGAGAGGTGAGGGGCAAGTTTGTTTACTTGGTGGCAGGTGTGTGGAATGCATTGCCTGGGGTGGTGGCAGAGACAGATACATCATGGACTTTTAAGAGATGTTGAGATGGGCACCTGAATGTGAGGAAAATGGAAGGATATGGACATTGTGTAGGAACAAGAGATGAGTTTCTTACTTACTTACTAAGTTAATTGGTCCTGCACAGCATTGTGGACCAAACTGTACTGTTGGATGTTCTACACTTTAATTCTAAAGAATAAAAAATTATATAAAAATAAGTACAGATATGGAATAAAATGGGCATAAATACATAAATACTGGCAGGTGTTTACAAACTAAATTATTTATTTATTTATTATTTATTAATTATTATTTTTTCTTCTATATTATGTATTGCATTGAACTGCTACTGCTGTTAACAAATTTCACAACACACACCAGTGATAAATAATGAGTAAACATCGTTACTAGAAGTGGTTTAAAGTGTTTACTGTACGTGCGGTGACTGGGTAATAGAGACAGGGATAACTAGAATAGTTAAATATGGTCAAATTAATGTAAACAAGGAACACATTTCCTTGCAGCTATGTTAATATCCTCTAAGTTTCTTGTCGGTGGCTTAAAAATCTCTCTAAATATTTGTGCAGGCATTAAATTAAGAACCATTCAGTACCATGATACTGCATGCTTTCTCCTAAAATGTATGGTTTCCAGAACAGTACACTTTTACTCAAAATTTAGAGAATTTAGAGTATCAACCAGACCACATTTTAGCAAGTAATCTTTGTCAGTCATTAGACAGCAGATTTACAAGGAACATTCAGGAAAAGAAGGTGGCGTGTGTGAGATGCATTAGATGTGTTGGATGGAGGCAGGTGTGATCAGTTTTGGGGCCCCTTGTCTGAGAAAGGATGTGCTGGCGTTGGAAACGGTCCAGAGGAGGTTCACCAAAATGATTCTAGGAATGATCGAGTTAACGTACAAGGAGCGGGTGATGGCTCTGGGCCATTGAAACTTACCAAATATTGAAAGGCCTAGATAGAGTGGATGTGGAGAGGGTGATTCCTAAAGTAGGGGAGTCCAGGACCAGAGGACAGAGAGACGTCCATTCAGAACAGAGATGAACAAGAATTTCTTTAGCCAGAGGGTGGTAACTCTGTGGAATTCATTACCACAAACAGCTGTGGAGGCCAAGTCATTGGATATATTTAAAGTGGAGGTTAATAGGTTCTTGATTAGTCAGGGTGTCAAAGGTTATGGGGAGAAAGCAGGAGAAAAGGACTGAGAGGGATAATAGTCAGCTGTGATGGAATGGCGGACCAGACTCGATGGGCTCAATGGCCTAATTCTGCTCCTGTCTTATGATTTATTTATGTAGGTAGCCTGGATCAGGTGAGACCCCTGAGGAGTACAATGGATGTTGAAGCACGCTTAAGGACAAAATTAGGAAAATGAAAAGAAGCCATTGGATATCCCTGGAAGTTAAGATAAAGAAGAAACCTGAAATATTATGAGTATATTTAGAGAAAAAGGATGGTTAGGGAGAGAGGATTTCCCTTTAAGGATCAATCTGTGCAGACAAAGGAAACTTTTCAATGAATACTTCTTGTCTGTCTTTACAGTGGAGAATGGCATGTAAACCTGTGAGAGTGGGCATGGGGAGGGAATATAGTGGAGTAGTCATAGAGTCCCAGAACACTACAGCACAGAAACAGGCCCTTTGGCCCATCTAGTCCATGTCGAACTATTAACCTGTCTAATCCCATCAACCGCACCAAGACCTCAGCCCTCCATATCCCCTCTCATCCATGTACTTATCTAAATTTCTCAAATTGTGAAATCGAATTTGCATCCACCACTTCCACTGGCAGTTTCTTCCACACTCGCCCTCTGAGAGAAGAAGTTCTCCCTCATGTTCCCCTTCAACATTTCAGCTTTCACCCTAAATCCATGACTTCCTGTTTTAGTCTCACCCAACCTTGGTGGAAAAAGCCTGTATGCATTTACCATATCTATACCCCTCATAATTTTTGTATACCTCTGTCAAATCTCCTCTCATTCTTCTCTGCTCCAGGGAGTAAAATCCTGAACTATTCAGCTCATGTCCTCCAGTCCTAGCAACGTCCTTGTAAATACATCAACATAACAACGGGGGGAGGCTCTGAAATGCACAAATCACCGGGGTCTGACTAGGCGTAAACTTAAGAGACTGCAGATATTAGAATCTGAAGCAAAAGAAAATCAGACTGCTGGAGAAATTCAGCAGATCAGATGACATCTGGATTGACAGACTCTTTCAGCCCAGATTGGATGTTGACTCTTCATTTCCCTCCGTATATGCTCCCTGACCCTCTGAGTTTTTCAGCAGTTTCTTCTTACTCCTGACTTGGTAGATCCTAGATATCATGGAAAACAACAGAGGGACCATGGCAGACATTTTTGCAACTGCTGAAACTTAATGTTGCATCTTTAAGAAGGTCAGCCAGGTTATGCTAGAGTACCACAAGCCCGGTGAGACATACACCAGTCGTGGATAAGTTATTGGAAAGGGTTCTGGGGTTCCGGTGACGTTCAGAATGGCAGCTTAAATCAACAGCTCCTCCGGAAAAACACATATTTTACCCTGTTAATCCATCAAATATAAGATCTTTTGAAAATATCTGAATTGATAAGGGGGGGCAAGAATGGAGATAAAAAAAGCACCACTACGGAGCCTATGGAAGAGAGAGGTACAACGCGCGGCTCGCAGGCGAAGCGGCAAATATGATAAGGATTCTGGAAGAGATAGGGAAATCCAAAAAGATATAAAACAGCAACTCAATGATATCAAGTCAGAGCTCGCCAACTTCAATCAGAAAATAGCGGTGGCAGAGACTCGAATTGAGAAGGTGGAAGATCGCGTGCAAAACATGGAACAGATACTAAGTAAGACGATAAAAATATTAAATCAGCAGGAAAGTAAATTGCTTGACCAGGAGGGAAGATCGCGACGGAAAAATACCAGGATTTATAATGTTCACGAAGGAGCGGAGGGATTGTCGATGATGGACTTTGTAGACAAGCTGTTGTGGGAAGCGCTAAAGATTCCTCAGACTATGGAAATTGAAATTGAAAGGGCGCATCGTGCGCTTGTCCCGAGGCCTCCCGGAGACAGAGAAGGTAAACCGCACTCCATTGTAGTTGGATTCCTTCGACTCAAGAGCAAGACGGAGATTCTGCACAGGGCCTGGGGTAAGAAGAGGGTGTTTTGGATCAGGAAGTTAATATACTTCAATCATGATTACCCCCCGGCGGTCCTACAGAAACGGAAGGAATATTCCGAAGTGAAACGAATATTTAAAGCAAGAAAAGATTAAATTCCAAACCCTGTACCCTGCTAAACTGAGGGTATTTTACCAAGAAGGGATATGACTATATCAGACGGTGGAAGAGGCGACTACAGACATGAAGAACGGGGACTGCCCATTAGCATGGTCAAATCAAGGGAAACCCTGGCTGAGCAGTTGTCCCGAACTGTTTGGGAAATAGTAAGAGAACCTGGAAAGCAGGGGACGGGAACAGGACGAAAGCAAGATTTTAGGAAGAGACTGTCAGTTCTCCAAGGGCAGCCCTCACCTCCTCCAGAAGAGCCATAAGGTTTGGCTAACTTTAAAAGTGCTGATAAACTAAACGGAAGCAAAAATAGATGGTGATATACCTATCTCGAGAAATACGTGTTATAATGTGGATTTAATATTACTCAATTTTTTAAAAAAAATCATTTATTCATTCCTTTTTCCCCACCTAAATGAGAATATATACATGGGAGGAATACACAGGGAAATCATTTCTGTGTAATGGACATAGATTTTTTTACTTACTTTTATAGGTACTGCAGCGGGGGCCCTCAACCCACAGGTAGGAGGGGCTATCCCCCACAGCTAGACTTTTCTTCTAGCCCAACCCAGGGTCATCTAGAGGCCCCAGCCTTGGAATCACACCTTCCTTACCTTTCTTTTTATTATTCACTTTTCTTGGTTCTTGTTTGTTCAGGGAGTAGATCAATTAAATTATATTCTGCAAATTTCAAGAGAGTAAGACCATATATTTTGGGTATATACCTCAAGAATAGTTGAAAAGAGATAAATATAAATATTTAATGAATGTACTGCTGGTGGCTGGTAAAAAGACCCTTACCAGGAAATGGTTATCACACAAGAGCCCATCTTTAAATGTATGGATGGAAATTACGATGGACATTTACAAAATGGAGAAGATAACAACATCTGTTAATCATAAGTTGGAACAATTTTATTCATACTGGAAAAAGTGGTTTAACTACATTACACCTCATAGGCCTGATTTTATTCTCACAAGTCAATGAATATGTTGTAAACAAAAATCACTCCCTACTCTGTACATAGTTTTCTTCTTTTGATTGTTCTTTCTTTCCTCTCCTTTCTATAAGTGTATACCTCAGATAAATATAATGTGGAGATTTGTGACAAATATGATTATATGATATAAATGTACAGTATCTGAAATACATCTTATGGAAATGTTTGTTTGATGATGAAACTCAATAAAAAATAAATTACAAAAAAACAGAAAGGATTCTGAGTGACAGGAGGTTTTTTTCATTTGGAAAGGTAAGTAGGGACTCATTACAGGACAGTTAGCATGGTTTTGTGTGTGGTAAATCATGTCTCATGAATCTGATTGAGATGTTTGGAAGAAGTGATGAAGAGGATTAGTGACAGCGGGGCAATAAGACATTGTCTACATGGAAGTTAGCTAGGCCTTTGACAAGGTCCCACATGGTAGGCCAGTCCAAAAGGTCAGAACACCTGTAATCCAATGTGAATTAGTAAACTGGATACTCAATTGGCTTGGTGATAGGAGGTACTATTGGAATAACAGACCCAAAATACCGAAGGAGCTCTGCAGGTCAGGCAGCATCTGTAGAGGGAAATGAACAGTCCAGGTCTAGGATCTTGGCCTAAAATGTCAACTATTCATTTCCTTCAGTAGATGCTGCCTGGCCAGCATTTTGTGTGAATGGCTCCAGATCACCTGTTATGGTCCGGTCCGTGAAATCTGGATTCCGGTTCACGGTCCGGTCTATTGTTCCTTATTCCAGGTTTTCTGTTTTTCCCTTTTTCTGTTGGGTGCAGCTGATTCACATTTTGGGCTGGCTACATAAATAGCTCCTTGGTTCAGCTTCAGCTACTGAACTTTTGAAGACGTGATCTTCGCTGTTTTGGTGGTAGATGAGCTGGCAGTGTGTGTTGGAAGCAGTGGGTCGAGACGGCTGACTGGAAAATGGCGGAGACAGAGAACATCAGGGAAAGAGCCAAGCTGTTGAAGGAATTTTTTGGCGAGAGTGGAAGTGAACTAGAGATGGAGGTTGGCGGGAAAGAGGAACGGAATGGAAAGAGGAAGAAAAGAAAGCAGAGGTACAGGATATCAAACTTTGAGGAGTCAACGGATGTTCAAAGCGGGACAGCAAAACAATGGAAACAGGGAAAAGTGTAACAGTTTATTGGTAATGATTAACTTTGATGAGGAGAGATTGACGACTAACGTTTACTTAGGGTATATGTGTTATGCGGTTAGAATATATATACCACCGCCTTTAAGATGCTATAAATGTCAGAAATTCGGGTACATTGCAGCGGTCTGCAGAGGGAAACAAAGATGTGGGAGATGTGCTGGAGAACAGGAATATGGGAAATGTGAAGCGGGAGCTAGGCTGAAATGCTGCAATTGTGACGAGGAACACAGCGCAGCTTATCGAGGGTGCATTTATAGCAAGAAGGCGGCTGAAATACAATATGTAAAAGTAACTCAAGGAATCAGTTATGCAGAGGCAGTGAAAGAATTTACTGAAAAAAGGGCTGTCAAGCAAACAAATACAGGGAATAATAAACTGGTGAATTGTGAGGGCTGTAGTACGAAAAAAAAGGATACACTATCAATGAGTAGGAAGGATTTCGTACTTTTTATGGTGGATGCAATTAATTGTTCAGTGCAAACAAGCAAAAGAACTGAAAAAATTAAAATTATAGTCAAGTCTGCGGAAAAGTATCTTGGTATTAAAGGGATTAGGTGGGAAGAAGTCAAAGAAACGCTGAATGGAGGACCCAACAGTTCACAGGCAGGGGAGATGGAATCTTAATGGCAGTATATGTATCGCAAATGGTCAAGAATTTAAGAAATATGTTTCAGAACTTAAGGAAAATCCTCAGATTTTATGTTTGAAGCCCAGGGTAAATGTGCAGAACTCCAACAACAAATAGAAGTACCCGGCAAGAACAACTGTGAGTTGGAAAGAGATTGGAAAATGGAGGAAATTATTACAAGGATGCAAAAGGAAAAGGAATTTGTTGCAAAGTGAGTCACCTACATTCAGATTATAAAATGAAAACGTGGAAGTAAATGAAGAAGAACTCCGAGGTCTCAGTAAACAACTTCAGGCTACGACCCAAGAAAAGGAAAACCTGAAAAAGCAGATAGACTTGGAAAAACAGCAATTTTAAAAGTATAACGTGCGATAATTACTATTCTTTAACAAGGCGATTTTAGTCTTACAAATGGTGTAGATGAAATCAATGTAATTGAGGTAGTGCAACTACATGAAAACGTGACATAATTAGGGAAGAATAGCAGTTTGCAGCATTATCTAATGAACACATTAAGCATTCACGAGGAATTGCAACTACAGAATGATGCTAATAGAGAACTGCAGGCTGAACTAGATTGTCTAAAGTAGAGAACTCCAGGACATATTTGGTTGGAACACCACAAGTCTAGCAGGTGGTGGTAATGCACTGAAAAACTAGTTGCCAACCGCCATAGAACAAAGAAGAAGAAGAAGAAGCTTCAGTTACTGGACTGTTCCTGTCCAAACCCCCTGTCTGAATCCCTTCTCTGCTCCTTCCTCCTGAAGTCTTGCCCTGCAACCAGTGTCTGAAGCCTTGCCTTGCCTTGCCTGGAACCTTGCCTCGCCTGTAACCCTTGCCTGCAACCTTCGCCTGCACCGCTGTCAAGTTCAACTGCTGGAACAAGATAGGAACTGTCTATTGTTGTTTAGAACTGTCTCTGTGTCCATGCCTTCGCTAGGTAGGTCCGGCCGTTTGCCGCTACCTTGTATTGGGAACTATCTCTGTGTCCACGCCTTTGCTAGATAGGTCCGGCCTTTTGCCGCTACCTTGTGTTGGGAACTGTCTCTCTGTGTTCTGTGTACGAGTCCCAGCCCTACGTCCTGCTCCCTAGGAGGGGTCCTGACTCTGTGTAGAGCCCCGGACCCAAGTCCTGTTCTCAAGGAGGGGTCCCCGCTCTGTGTTCCATGTCTCTGCGTTCCTGACCTCCCTCGAACCAAGGCTCGGCGTTCCTGACCTCCCTCGAACCAAGGCTCGGCATTCCTGACCTCCCTCGAACCAAGGCTCAGCGTTCCTGTCCTCCCTTGAACCAAGGCTCAGCTTTGTCCTGTGCTGGAGTTCCCTCTTCTTGCCCAGGAGTCTCTCGTTCTGTCCTGTGGCCTCGCCTAGTCCTGTCTCCCAAGACCACGTCATGTCTTCGCCTAGTTCCATATCCTGAGCCCAAGTCAAAACCCAAGTTCTGGGTCCTTGTTCAGCCTCTGGCTCGGAGTCCGATCCCTAGCCTCATCATGTCCTCACCTCGAGGAGCCCTAGCCTCGTCATGTCCTCGCCTTGAGGAACCCTAGCCATGAAGAACCCAAGCCATGTCCAGTCTTGTAGCCACGTCATGTCCTCGGCTAGTTCTGGGGTCTGAGCCCAAGTCAAGACCCAGGTTCTGTGTCCTTGTCCAGCCTCTGGCTTGGAGTCGAAGCCCAGGCTCCTAGTTCCCAATTCCTTGTCCTGGTCCCGCTTGCCTAGCCAATGTCCTAGCCCAAGTCTCTGTTCTTGTCCCTGCTCTCTGGTCAAGTCCTGTTCCTAGTACTTCAGTGTCTGTGCCTACATTTGGGTCCACCACCAGCTTCCCTTTATGACATCAAAAGCATCTGCAGAATCTCTTGTATCTGAATCGTAGTGGAGGGATGTTTCTCATATGAAAGGCTTGTGATCAAACGAGAACCAGTGCTGTTTCCTCTGTATCAATGAGAATGAAGTGACATGAGTAGCACGTTGATGACTTGATAGTGGTGTGAAAATCACATGAGGGGCACCGATAGGTTGGATGACAGGAATTTCTTCCCGAGAGCAAAACTAAAGGACATTGGTTTTGGGTGAGGAATGAGAAATTCCAAGAAGCTCTAAGAAACAATTTGTTTCAGCTCAGGGGGTAGTTGGGATCTGGAATCTACCATCTGAAAGGGTACTGGATGCCAGACCTCTCAGAATGTTTAAGAAATATCCAGACAAACACTTGAATCACCAAGACATAAGAGGCCACTGACCAAGGTAAATGGGATTACTATAGATTTGGTAGAATGATGCAAGCACATCAGCTTAAGTCTCAATGTAGACAAGAGTAAAGAGTTGATTTTGGACTTTAAAAAGGTGCTGGCTGACCGCTCTTCACTGCACATAAACTGCTTATCTGTGGACAGAACTAGGAGCACTAAGTTTCTGGGAGTGCACGTATCCGACGATCTCACCTGATCCCTCAACACCACCTCTTCAGTCAAGAAAGCACAGCAGGGCCTCCACCTCCTGAGGTGACTGAGGCAAGCAAGGCTCCTCCTCTTTTCACCCCTCCCCACCCACCCCCTATTCTAACCAATTTTTACTGGAGCACCATTGAGTGTATCCATCGCCATCTGGTCCAGGAATTGCAAGGCACCTGACCGCAAGATACAGTACCACAGAGGATTGTAGGGATTGCTGAGAGGATCATCAAGGTCCCGCGCAAGATACTCATCAGGAGCGCTGCATACGCGGGGCCCTTAGCATTGTCGATGATCCCTCCCATCCATAGAAAAGTCTCTTTGATGCCCTACCATCAGGCAGGGGGTATCAGAGCATTAGGACGAGAACTTTTAGAATGGAAAACAACTTCTTCACCAAGATGGTAAGTCTACTGAATTCCCTGCCACCACCCAGGTCTCAGCACATACAAAGCACCAGCAGTGTTATACTCTTTACTTTTTAACCTGTGATGGAAATGCGCCTTATTATTTGTTCGTTTATTTGTGGTAATATAACTTTATATTTTGGGGTTGTGAGTTATATGTACTGTGTTGTGCACCTTGATCCAGAGGAGCATTGTTTTGTATGGCGGTATATGTGTACACAATTGAAATGACAATAAACTTGTACTTGAACTTGGACCTGATAGTTGGCATGGACATGGTGCAGCAAAACTCTGCTTCTGTGTTGTATGACACTGTGGTTCTATGACTCTGACGTCTGTGACGTCTCACATATAATAAACGATATAATATAGTTTACACAGTGAATTTGAATGAATGGCAGAAAGTCGGATCTGTGAAGACAAAGGAACAATGTGGAAATTTAATCAAACACAGCATTCTTTGCGATTGCAGACTGAAAACAATGAGAGATTAATCTGTATGTTTGAAGTAGCAATGAATTCAAATGTAATTCCTATATGTACTTTAGATATTTTACTATTTGCTTCTGAGTTATATTTGTTTGCAACTTTCTCTCAATTAAGTTATAATTGATCGGAACAGCAGTGTAACAGTTAACACAACTACTTTACTGTGCCAACAGTAAGACTGGGGTTCGATTCCCACTGCTGTCCGTAAGGAGTTATTACACTCTCTCTGTGACGGTGTGAGGTTCCCTCCAGGTGTTCCTGTTTCCTCCCATATTCCAAAGACGTGCAGGTTACGGTTTGTAAGCTGTGGCATGCTACGTTGGCGCTGGAAGCATGGCAACACTTGCGAGCTGCTCAGCATCTTCCTCGCTGATTTGATTTGACACACACCATAAGACCGTAAGGCACGGGCAGAATTAAACTTTCACTGTATGTTCCTCTATATAGTTCACATGACAAATAAAGCTAATCTTATCTTGATCTTAATCTTAAATGAATCTCATACCTGTATGTGCTGACATATAAATATTTCGATAATAAAATTACTTTGAACCTTGAACTTTGAAAGTCCACTGACAATCTTCTGCTGGAGGATTGATGATTAGAGGAGTTTAAGGATTTTTATTAACTTTGCCAGCCATTCATGCTGCATACAAATAAGGTTCCTTTGGTGGTGATAGTTATACATCAGATCTGCAGAATTCTGGATGTTGTCTCACAATACAAATTAGAATTAATAGTTTAGCAGTCCTGATGAAGAATCTCAGTCCGAAACATCGACTGTTTATTCCTCTCTAAGGATGCTGCCTGACCTGATGAGTTCCTCCAGCACTTTGTGTGTGTATTGCTCTGGATTTCCAGCATCTGCAGAATCTCTCGAGTTTAGAACTTCCAAGTGACAGTATGTTGATAAAGAATGGAAAGGGGATGACATTTTGTGAGCCACAATTCTAGGGAGACATCAGAATGCATAGAGGGAGAAAGAGTTTTAAAAGAATCAAGCCGGGGAGGGGGTGGGGTTCAATCAGCATATTTGGCATGCCACAGTCCCTGAGGAAACAATGGATTGGGCATAATTTGGCACTTGGCAAGGACCAATGATAAGAAGTTAGGTTTCAGTGGCACAGCCATTGTGGGAGTGGCCATTGTGTGAGTGGGAGAGTGCTAGAGTGGGGAGTTGAGGCTTTGACTCATCGATACTTCACCGAGGAGAGGTGTAGGCCATAGGTAGATTTTCTTTCATTATTTATTCTTTCATTGGTGTTGCGTATTTAGAGCAGAGGGGATGCCAGACGGATAATGGAATGCTCCTCCTACAGGATAAAGGAAGACAGGGAGACCTCCAGTGTCCCTGACAACTACACATGCAAGAAATGCATAAAGCTGCAGCTTCTAACAGACTGCATTAAGGAGCTGGAGCTGGAACTGGATGAACACTGGATCATTTGGGAAGCTGAGGGGTTGATAAGCTGAACATGTATGGAGGCAGTTACACTTAAGGTGCAGGACATAGGTAACTGAGTGACCGTCAGGAGGGGAAAGGGGATAGGCAGCTGTTGCAGAGTACCTCTGTGGCTGTTCCCCTCAACAACAGCTTTGCATACTGTTGAGGGGGGTGGGGGATGACTTGGCAGAGGAAAGCCACAATGGTCAAGTCTCTGGCACTGGCTCAGAAAGGAAGAGGGAAGAAGAGGCAAGTTGTAGTAATAGAGGATCATTGGTTAGGGGGATTCTGTGGATGAGAATGAGATTCCCGGATGGTTTCTTGCCTCCCAGGTGCCGAGGTCAGTTACATCTCGAATCAAGTCCACGGCATTCTTAGTTGGGAGGGTAAGCAGCCAGAGGTCATGGTCCACGTTGGTACGAATGAGACAGGTAGGATGCGTGACATGGTTCTGCAAAGTGAGTTCACGGAGTTAGGTGCTAAGTTAAAGGACAGGACGTCCAGGGTTGTGATCTCAAGATTGTTACCATGCTGCGGGTGAGTGAGACCAGAAGTAGGAAGATCATACAGTTCAACATATGGCTAAGGAGATGGTGCAGGAGGGACAGCTTCAGATTTTTGGATCATCGGGCTATCTTCCAGGGAAGGTGGGAACTGTACAGAAGGGACAGTTTGCACCTGAACTGGAGGGGGACACATATCCCAGCGGGAAGGATTGCAAGTGCTATATGGGGTGGGGGGTGCGGCGGGTTTTATATAGTCTCAGGGGGTGGAAACCAGAGCACCAGAACAGGTAGTGGAGTGGTTGTGGAAAAAGTGGTTAAACTGTGCTGTGTTTATTTCAATGCAAGGTGTTGAAAAAGGAAAAAGATTTCAATGCAAGGCGTATTGTAGGAAAAAAGATGTTAAGTTGTGCTGTGTTTGTTTCAATGCAAGGTGTATTGTAGGAAAGGTTGGTGAACTTCGGGCATGGATCAGCACATGGAATTATGACACTGCAGCCATTTGTGAGAATTCATTGCAGGAGGGGCAGGACTGCCAGCTCAATGTTCTGGGCGTCCAGACGTGAAAGAGCAAGAGTGATCACAGGGTGGCATTACTAGTCTGGGAAAATGTCACAGCAGTAATCAGTTTGAACAGACTTGAGAGCTCGTCTAGTGAGACTTTACGAGCACAGCTGAGAAATAAGAAAAGTATGACGCCATTAACGGGATTATATTATAGACCACCCAACAGTCAAGATTTCCAAGTTCTAAGTAAAATGTATTATCAGAGTACATACACATCACCACATACAACCCTGAGATTCTTTTTCCTGCGGGCAGACTTAGCAAATCTATAGAAGAATAACTCTAAACAGGATCAATGACAACAAATGGTGCAAATGTAAATATAAATATATAGGAATAAATAACGAGTAGGAAATAACAAGATAAGTGAGACCATCGATTGTGGGAACATCAGAAATAGAATGAATGTTGTTATCCCCTTTTGTTCAAGAGCCCGATGGGTGAGGGATGGTAACTGTTCTTGAACCTGGTGGTGGGAGTCCTGAGACACCTGTACCTTCTACCTGATGGCAGCAGTGAGAAAAGAGCATGGCCTGGGTGGTGGGGACCTTTGATGATGGATGCTCCTTTTCTACGGCAATGTTTCATGTAGACGTGCTCAGTAGTTGGGAGGGCTTCACCCGTAATGCACTGGGCTGAATCCACTACCTTTCGCAGGAATTTCTGCTCCAAGGCATTGGTGTTCTCATGCCAGGCAGTAATGTCAGCCAGTCAGTACACTGCATGTCTATCAAAGTTTGCCAGAGTTTCTGATGACATGCCGAAACTCCACAAACTCCTGGGGAAGCAGAGGTGCTATCATAATAATAATTATGAGATGGGTCCAGGACAGGTCCTCTGAGATAGTGACGCCCAGGCATATAAAGTTACTGACCCTCTCCACCTCTGATCCTCCGATGATTACCGGCTCACGGACCTCTGGTTTCCCTCTCCTGAAGTCTACAATCAGTTCCTTGGCCTTGTTGACATTGAGTGAGAGAGTGTTGTTATTACACCACTCAGTCAAATTTTCAATCTCCCTCCTGTATGCTGATTTATCACCACCTTTGATACAGCCCACAACAGTGGTGTCATCAGCAAACTTGTATATAGTGTTGGAGCTGTACTTAGCCACACAGTCACAGGTGTAAAGTGGGTATAGTGGGGGCTAAGCACACATCTCTGTGGTGCTGCTATGCTGATGGAGATGTGGAGGAGAAATTTTTCTGAATCCAAACTGACTGGGGTCTGCAAGTGAGGAAATCCACAGGATTTAGAGGAGCAAATTTGTAGAGAGTTTGCAGACTGTAGCAAGAAATGTAAGGTTGTGATCATAGGTAATTGTAACTTTCCACATACTGATTGGTACTCTTACACTGTAAAAGGGCTGCATGAGATAGAAAACAACAGGAATTCTGCAGATGCTGGAAATTCAAGCAACACACATCAAAGTTGCTGGTGAATGTAGCAGGCCAGGCAGCATCTCTAGGAAGAGAGACAGTCGACGTTTCAGGCCGAGACCCTTCGTCACGACTAACTGAAGGAAGAGTTAGTAAGAGATTTGAAAGTGGGAGGGGGAGGGGGAGATCCAAAATGATAGGAGAAGACAGGAGGGGGAGGGATGGAGCCAAGAGCTGGACAGGTGATTGGCAAAAGGGATATGAGAGGATCATGGGACAGGAGGTCCGGGGAGAAAGACAAAGTGGGGGGGAACTCAGAGGATGGGCAAGGGGTATAGTCAGAGGGACAGAGGGAGAAAAAGGAGAGTGAGAGAAAGAATGTGTGTATAAAAATAAATAACGGATGGGGTACGAGGGGGAGGTGGGGCATTAGCGGAAGTTAGAGAAGTCGATGTTCATGCCATCAGGTTGGAGGCTACCCAGACGGAATATAAGGTGTTGTTCCTCCAACCTGAGTGTGGCTTCATCTTTACAGTAGAGGAGGCCGTGGATAGACATATCAGAATGGGAATGGGATGTGGAATTAAAATGTGTGGCCACTGGGAGATCCTGCTTTCTCTGGCGGACAGAGCGTACGTGTTCAGCAAAGCGGTCTCCCAGTCTGTGTCGGGTCTCGCCAATATATAGAAGGCCACATCAGGAGCACCGGACGCAGTATATCACCCCAACCGACTCACAGGTGAAGTGTCGCCTCACCTGGAAGGACTGTCTGGGGCCCTGAATGGTGGTAAGGGAGGAAGTGTAAGGGCATGTGTAGCACTTGTTCCGCTTACACGGATAAGTGCCAGGAGGGAGATCAGCGGGGAGGGATGGGAGGAACGAATGGACAAGGGAGTCGCGTAGGGAGCGATCCCTGCGGAAAGCAGAGAGACGGGGGGAGGGAAAGATGTGCTTAGTGGTGGGATCCCATTGGAGGTGGCGGAAGTTACGCAGAATAATATGCTGGACCCGGAGGCTGGTGGGGTGGTAGGTGAGGACCAGGGGAACCCTGTTCTTAGTGGGGTGGCGCTCTGTCCGCCAGAGAAAGCAGGATCTCCCAGTGGCCACACATTTTAATTCCACATCCCATTCCCATTCTGGCATGTCTATCCACGGCCTCCTCTACTGTAAAGATGAAGCCACACTCAGGTTGGAGGAACAACACCTTATATTCCGTCTGGGTAGCTTCCAACCTGATGGCATGAACATCGACTTCTCTAACTTCCGCTAATGCCCCACCTCCCCCTCGTACCCCATCCGTTATTTATTTTTATACACACATTCTTTCTCTCACTCTCCTTTTTCTCCCTCTGTCCCTCTGACTATACCCCTTGCCCATCCTCTGAGTTCCCCCCCACTTTGTCTTTCTCCCTGGGCCTCCTGTCCCATGATCCTCTCATATCCCCTTTGCCTATCACCTGTCCAGTTCTTGGCTCCATCCCTCCCCCTCCTGTCTTCTCCTATCATTTTAGATCTCCCCCTCCCCCTCCCACTTTCAAATCTCTTACTAGATCTTCTTTCAGTTAGTCCTGACGAAGGGTCTCGGCTTGAAACGTCGACTGTACCTCTTCCTAGAGATGCTGCCTGGCCTGCTGCGTTCACCAGCAACTTTGATGTGTGTTGCTTGAGATAGAGTTTGTCAAAAGTATTCAGGTAAGTTTCCTAGTCTGATTGTAGATCTTCTGTTAGGAAATGAGTCAAGGCAGGTGACAGAACTTTGTGTAGGGGAACACTTTGCATCTAGTGATCATAATGCCATCAGTTTCAAGGTAAATAAGGAAGAGGATAGGTCTGGTCCTCGGATTGAGATTTTAAACTGGAGAAAGGCCAGTTTTGATGGCATCAGAAAGGATTCAGGACAGGTTGTTTTCCGGGAAAGGTGTATTTGGTAAGTGAGAGACCTTCAAAGGTGAAATCTTGAGAGTACAGAGTTTGTATGTTCCTGTCAGAACTAAAGGCAAGGCAACAGGTTTATGGAACTTCAGTTTTTGAGAGATATTGAGGCTCTAATTAAGAAAAAGAAGGAGGTGTATAGCAGGTATAGGCAGGCAGGAACAAATGAAGTACTTGAGGAGTATAAGAAATGCAAGGGAACACTGAATCAGGACAGTTAAAAGAAGGCATGAGACTGCTCGAGCAGACAAGGTGAAGGAGAATTATAAGGGCTTCTATAGATATATCAGGAGCAAAAGGATAGCGGAGTCAAAACTGGTCCTCTAGGAGATCAGAATGGTCATTTATGTGTGGTGCTGTATGAGATGAGGGAGATCTTAACTGTATTTTCTGCATCTGTATTTACTCTGGAGACAGACTCAGAGTCTATAGAAGTGAGGCAATGCCACAGTGAGGTCCCACAATGGGACCCTATACAGATTACAGAGGAGGAGGTGTTTCCTGTCTTGAAGCAAATTAGGATGGATAAACCCCAGGGCCTGTCAAGATATGCCCTCGGACCCTGTGAGAGGCTAGTGCAGGAGCCCTAGCAGAGATATTCTAAACATCATTAGCCACGGGCGAAGAGCCAGAGGATTAGAGAATGCTCATGTTGTTCCGTTGTTTAAGAAAAGCCCTAAGGATAAATCAGGAAATTATATGTTGGTGAGCCTGATATCAGTAGAGGGAAAGGAATTCTAAGGAACCAGATATGTAAGCACTTGAATAGACATAGACTGATTAGGGACAGTCAACATGGCTTTCTGTGTGGTAAGTCATGTAGAACGAATCTTACAAAGTTTTTTAAGGAAGTTACGAAAAGTTGATGAAGGTAAGGCAATGGATGTTGTCTACACGGACTTCAGCAAAACCTGTGCCAAGGATACTAATGGGAGGTTGGTCAAGAAGGTTCAGTTGCTTAGTATCGAAGATAAGGTAGTAAATTGGATTAGACACTGGCTTTGCAGAAGAAGCCAGAGAGTGGAAGTATATGGTTACCTCTCTGACTGCAGGCCTGTGACTGTTGTTGTGCCACAAGGGACGGTGCTAGGTCCACAGGTCTTTGTCATCTATATCAGTGATCTGGATGATAATGTGGTAAACTGGATCATCAAATTTGCAGATGACACTGAGATTGGGGGTGTAGTAGACAGCAAGGAAGACTATCAATGGTTGCAACGGGACCTGGATCTGATGAAAATATGGGCTGAAAAATGGCAGGTGGAACTTAATATAGTCAGGTGTGAGGTGTTGTACTTTGGGAGGACCAACAAAGTTAGGTCTTATACAGTGAGTGGCAGGGCACTGAAAAGTGTAGAATACAGAGTGATCTGGGAATGCAGATCCATAATTCCTTGAAAGTGGCATCACAGGTAGATAGGGTCATAAAGAAAGCTTTTGGCCCATTGGCCTTCATAATTGGCCTTAATGGGTGTCACTATCTCAGAGGACCTGTTGTGGCCCACTGGCCTTCATGTATTGAGTATAGGAGCAGGGATGTTATGTTGAAATTATATAAGACATTGGAAAGGCCTAATATTGAGTATTGTGTCCAGTTTTGCTCACCTACAAACTACAAGAAAGATGTTAATAAGATTGAAAAAGGGCAGCGAAATTTTACAAGAATGTTACCAGGACTCAGAATACTCCAAGTGAGGCCTCACCAGTGCTCTATAAAGTTTCGACATTATATCCTTGCTTTTATATTCTCATCCTCTTGAAATGAATGCTAACATCACATTTTCCTTTCCTCACCACCGACTCAACCTGCAAATTAACTTTTAGGGAATCCTACACATGGACTCCCAAGTCCCTTTACATGTCAGATTTTTGTATTTTCTCTCCATTTAGGAAATAGTCAATCCTTTTGTTTCTTCTACTATGTGCATGACAATACACTTCCCAACACTGTATTCCATTTATCATTGCCCATTCTCCTAATCTGTCTAAATGCTTGTGTAGCCTCCTTACTTCCTCAAAACTACCTGGCCCTCAACCTATCTTTATATCATCTGCAAACTTTGCAACAAAGCCATCAATTCCATCATCCAAATCATTGACATATAACGTAAAAAGAATCAATCCCAGCACAGACCCCTGTGGAACACCACTAGTTACCAGCAGCTGACCAGAATAAGCTCTCTTTATTCCCACTCTTCGCCTCCTTCCAATCAGCCACTGCTTTATCCATGCTAGAATCTTTCCTGTAATACCACGGGCTCATAGCTTGTTAAGCAACCTCATGTGTGGCAACTTGTCAAAACCCCTTCTGAAAATCCAAGTACACAACATCAACCGATTCTCCTTTGTCTATCCTGCTTGATATTTCTTCAAAGAATTCCAGCAGATTTGCCAGACAAGATTTTCCCTTGAGGAAACCATGCTGACTACAGCCTATTTTATCATGTGCCTCCAAGAACCCTGAATCATCCTTATTAAATGACTGCCACACCTTCCCAGCCACTGAGGTCAGACTAATTGGCCTGGTTTCCTTTCTTCTGCCTCTCTCCCTTCTTGAGGAGTGGAGTGACATTTGCAATTTTCCAGTCTTCCAGGACCATTCTAGAATCCAGTGATTCTTGAAAGATCATTACTAATGTTTCCACAATCTCTTCAGTCACCTCTTTTAGAACTCTGGGGTGTACACCATCTGGTCCTGGTGACATCTACCTTCAAATCTTTCTGTTTCCCAAAACACCTTCCCTCCAGTTATGGCAACTTCATACACTTCGTGCCCCCTGACACCGGGAACTTCCACCATACTGCTAGCGTCTTCTGCAGTGAAGACTGATGCAAAATACTTATTCAGTTCATCCACCATTTTGTTGTCCCTCATTACTCTCTCTCCAGCATTGTTTTCCAGCAGTCTGATATCCACTCTCACCTCTCTTTAATTGAGGTATACAAAATTATGAGGGGTATATATAGGGTGTGTTGGCACGTGGCCAAGTGGCTAAGGCGTTCATCTAGTGATTTGAAGGTCACTAGTTTGACCCTTGGCTGAGGCAGCGTGTTGTGTCCTTGAGCAAGGCACTTAACCACACATTATTCTGCGACGACACCGGTGCCAAGCTGTATGGGTCCTAATGCCCTTCCCTTGGACAACATCGGTGGCATGGAGAGGGGAGATTTGTAGCATAGGCAACTGCTGATCTTCCATACAACCTTGCCCAGGCCTGCACCCTGGAAACCTTCCAAGGCGCAACTCCATGGTCTCATCAGACTAATGGATGCTATATATATATAGGGTAAATGCAAACAGGTGTTTTCCACTGAAGGTGAATGAGATACAACTAGAGGGCATAGGTGAACATGAGCAGCAACTTCCTTACTCAGAGGGTGGTGAGAGTGTGGAATGAGCTGTCAGCACAACTGGTGGATGTGGCATCAATTTCAACAGTTAAGAAAAATTTGGATAGTTACATGGATGAGGGGAGTATGGAGGGCTCTGGTCTGGGTGCCAGTCGATGGGATGGGGCAGATTACTGATTCAGCACAGACTAGATGGGTCAAAGGGTCTGCTTCTTTCCTGTGTAACAATGATCCTTGAGGAACCCCAATGGTGAAAGTCAGTAGCAGGAAGGGTCAAAGCTGCAGGTGGCTTTCAGACAATCATTAGATAATGGAGAATGGAGCCAGTTGAATCAGTATCAGGTTTAATATCGCTAATATACGTCATGAAATTAGTTGTTTTGCATTAGCAATACATAAAATATGCTATAAATTACATTTAGATATCGACAGCATATACACGGATGTATAATAAGTAGTGCAAAAATAGAGAGGTGGTGTTCATGGGTTCTAGGACCACTCAGAAATCCGACTGCAGAGGGAAAAGGTATTCCTAAAATTGTGTGAGTGTGTATCTTCAGGCTCTTGTACCTCCTCTCTGACTGTGGTAATGAGAAGAGAGCAGGTCCTGGAGGGTGGGTTTCCTTAATGGTGGATGCCGCCTTCCTGAGGCATGGCCTTTTGACGATGGGGAGGTCCGTGCCTATGATGCAGCTGGCTGAGTTTGCAGCTTCCTGCAGATGTTTCCAATCCTGTGCAGTCACCCTTTCACACCAGACATCGATGCAACCAGTTAGAACTCTCTCCGTGGTACTTCTGATGAAATCTGCTGGCATCTTTGGTGGCAGACCAAATATCCTCAGACTCTAGAGAAATATAACTAGTGACATGCCTTCTCCATTGTTGCGTTAGCATGTCAGACCCAGGGTAGATGTTGACACCCAAGAACTTAAAGCTGTAAATGCACTTCACTGCCACAGCTACAGATAGATTAAAGATGATTATATGGTTACTAGATGTCAAAGACTACAGAAAATGGCAATGATTGAAGAGGAGTAGATTATCTTTGTTCAGTCACCTGGAATACCAATCAGAACTTTGTCAAGAGGTAAAAATAATTGGTGGCACAGTTGTGTAGTGGTTAGCTTACAGCATCAGTGATCAATCGAAAGATCAGGTTTCAGTTACTGCAGTTGTCTCTGAGGAATTAGTGCGTGCTCAATGTTTCAGTGTGAGTTTCCTCCCACATTGCAAAGCCTTACGGGCTAGGGTTAGTAATGCTGTGGGCATGCGATGTTGGCACTGGAAACTTGGCAACACTTGCACGCTCCCTTCAACACATCCACAGGTTGTTGATTGTTGATGCAAACAATGCATTCCACTGCATGTTTCAATGTGCATGTGACAAATAAAGCTCATCTTTAAAAATACTTGGACTGGGAATTTTACATCTAAGCCACCCCTGTCACGCAAACTGATCCATCCATCAGTTCTTTGTCTAATCTACCAATATATTATTCTATTAATATTCTGTTATACCTAAGGTGCGGATATAAAAAAATGGATAAGACTTTTCCTGATTTATATTCTTTATTTTTAAAAAATACAACATATAAATCTGTTTGCAGATCTGTGTTATTATTAAAACCCCTCCTCCCATTTACAAAATAATGGGATCATATCAGAGCATTTTTTATTCGTGCTTTCTGGGTTTTGAGGTTTTACTAGTGAAAGTCTTCTTTAGGTCCCTGGCATTATTTGCCCCAGTTCCATTTACGTCGGGGGTGGGTTCCACACGAGGCCACAATGTAACACGGCCCTGACTTGTGAATATTCAGATCAAACAACTCACCGGTCCTGATGAAGGGTCCCAAAACATCAACAGTTTATTCCTCTGCATGGATGCTGCCTGACCTGCTGAGTTCCTCCAGCACTTTGTGCGCAACACTCGCCCCTTGTAGCAACATTTTTGGGTTGTTTTAATGAAAATTTTCCTTCAGAACCAGTATGAGGTTTATTAACACTGATAAATGTCGTGTAGTTCATTGTTTTGCGGCAGCAGTGCCGTTATTTACTTACTTACGGCCATCACTCCTACTGGGGCACAGTTTGCTGACAGCGGCTTGCTGGAGTCCTCTGTCTGGGGCCAGTTTTTAAAGCTGCTGTTTCCGTAGCTCTGGTTTTTAACGGGATTGGGGTTGCTAGCCCCATGCCTAAAACTTCTCCTTTCACAGCTAGGCTTGCGTCCGTCCATGGCGGTAATGGTGCTATCAGTACAGTGCCAGACGTAAAATTACTATAAACTACAATGAGAATATTTTTTTTTTAAAAAATGAACTTTAAAAAGAGAGCAGAATAGTGAGGTAGTGTTCATGAGTTCAGAAATCTGATGGCAGAAGGGAAGATAATGTTCCTAAAACATTCGTTATAAATATTGCCAACAGTTGATGGGAAATTTGACATTTTCTACCAATCAATCCAACCTGTGCAGGTTGTAAGACTGTTGTGTTATCGGCTTTTAATACTTCTCAGGAAACCCCCAATCTTTCTGCATCTGAGACTCTGCGTGAACTCTCTTAAAATCGGTTTGTGTGAGGCTTTCAAAATGAAACTCCAAAGCACAATTAATACAACATTAAACTGAATAGGAGTCAAAAGCTTTGCTTTCCACGTAACTCCCCTTGTGACTCTCATGTACTCTCTGACCTTCTTCCTCCTCCCCCGCCCCCCCCCCAAAAGAAGGCTTCTCTGTTCATTAAAGTTATTCCCCTCCCTTGCGAGTTGCCTGCAGACACTTATTTTACTAGGACTGGGTTCTGATATTTATCTTGCGTTGCTTTTTGCTACAAAATGACACTACCCCTCACTGCTTTATCATTTCCTGTCAGTCACCTCGTACAGACGTTCCTGTGCCTAGTGTTACTTTACGGGCATGCAATCAGTCTGTATTCATATTTATTGTTTTTTTTATTATTGTGTTCTTTTTTTGTGCTGCATGGGATACGGGGTAACAATTATGTCGTTCTCCTTTACACTTGTTTACTGGAAATGACAGTAAACATTAAACAAATTACTGACAGCGATTCCACGCGGGCAAGCGGTAAAGATCAAAAGGTAGAAAAACGTCGTGAATGAGGCATAAAACTACAGATGCGGGCGAGGAGAGTTACCACTGGTTTTCGATCATTTGTTCATTGGGCACACTGTCCGAAATCAGGCTCTGAGCAGTAAATAATTCGTCGGTTCCCCGGCGAACCTCGGCTCACCAAACATTCTCCGGCCTTGGCGCGCATTCGGTCGGTGATTAATCGAGCCCTGTTTCAGCGCCTTTTCCCCCTGGATTTATCTCCCTTCACTAAATTATAATAAAGACCCCGTTACTGTACAATGAAAACGATGTAAGTTTTTCCAATCTATCTCACTGCATACCAGGGCAGGGGTCTCATCGTGAGTGACAATCGAAAGCTGCATGGAGAGACCACCTGTCAATCAGACCGGCCATGCCATCCAAAACGCCACACACCCTCACACATTAACAACCTCAGCGTAATGTAAGTAAGACATAAGAGCTAGGAGCAGAATTTGGCCAAAAGGTCCGTCAAGGCTGCTCCGCCATTACGTTATGACTGATTTATTAACCCTCTTAAGCCCATTCTCCTGCCTTCTCGCCGTAGCGCCCTGACTAATCAAGAACCTATCAACCTCCGCATTAACTATACGTTATATCCGAGTATAATATACCACCGCATGACTGACCAGCCCTAATATCGGAAATATCAGAGGACTAACTCTTGCAGAAAGTCTGAAACTATAACAGAAGATGCTGCAAGTACGCCAGTCAAATCTGCCCTCATCTATGGGCCGTTAACAACCTGGAGCGTGGTGTGTAGATTTAGTATGTGTATGCTCAGTGGTCACTTTGTCTTCATGGTTTCTGCTGCTGTAGCCCATCCACTTCAAGGTTCGACATTTTGTGCGTTCAGAAGTGCTTTTCTGCACACCGCTGTAGTAACGCGTGGCTATTTGAGTTACTGTGGCCTTCCCGGCATCTTGAACCAGTCGGGCCATTCTCCTCTGACCTCTCTCATTAACAAGGCCTCTTCGCCCACAGAACTGCCGCTCACTGGATGTGGGTTTTTTATGTTTTAGTTTTTGTTTTTCGCACCATTCTCTGTAAACTCCAGAAACTATTGTACGGGAAAACCCCAGGCGATCAACGGTTTCTGAAACACTCAAACCACCCCGTCTGCCACCAACAATCATTCCACCGTCAAAGTCACTTAGATCACATTTCTTCCCCCTTCTGATGTTTGGTCTGAACAGCAACTGAACTTCTTAACCATGTTTAAATGTTTTTATGCAATGAGTTGCTGCTAAGACAAGAACCCATGGTCACAGGAAAGATATTAGCATGGGTAGAAGCCTAATGACTGGCAGGAGGCAAAGAGTGGAAATAAAGAGAGCCTTTTCTGGTTGGCTGCCGGTGACTAGTGGTGTTCTGCAGGGGTTGGTGTTGGGACAGCTTCTTTTCACGTTATATGTCAATGACTTGGATAACAGAATTGATGGCTTTGTGGCCAGGTTTGTGGGTAATATGAAGATAGGGGGAGGGGCAGGTAGTGTGGAGGAAGGAGGGAATCTGCAGAAGGACTTAGACAGAATAGGAGAATGGCCAGAGATCTGGCAGATGGAATATAGTGCTGGGAAGTGTATGGTCATCATTTGGTGGAGACTATTTTCTAAACAGAGAGAAAATTCAAAAATCAGAGGTGCAAAGGGACTTGGGAGTCATTGTGCAGGATTCCCTAAAGGTTAAATTGCAGGTTGAGTCAGTCAAAAGGAAGGCAAATGTAATAGCAACATTCATTTCAAGAGGATTGGAATATTGAGCAAGGATATAAATGATAAGGCTTCATAAGGCATTGGTCAGACCGCATTTGGAGAATTCTGTGCAATTTTGGGCCCTTATCTAAAAAAGGATGTGCTGGCATTGGAAAGGGTCCAGGGGACATCCACGAGAATTATTTCGGGAATGAAAGGGTTAACGTATGAGGGCTCTGGGCCTGTGCTCGGAGTTTAGATAAATGAGGAGGGATTTCATTGAGACCTATCGAATATTGAAAGGTCTAGATAGAGTGGAAGCCGTGAGTCTTGGACCAGAGGACACAGCCTCAGAATAGAGGGATGCCCATTTACAGCAGAGATGAGGAGGAATTTCTTTAGCCAGAGGGTGGCGAATCTTTGGAATGCATTCTCACAGGTGGCTGTGGAGGCCAGGTCATTGAGCACATTTAACGCGGAGGGTGACAGGTTCTTTACTAGTCAAAGGTTACGGGGAGAAGGCAGGAGAATAGGATTGAGAGGGACAGTAAATCAGCCATAATGAAATGGCGGAGCAGAATCGATGGGTCGAATGGCCTGATTCACATGCGTGATTAAAAATTCGCATTAATCAGCAGGTGTACATGTGTACCTAATAAAGTGCCCACTGCGTGTACTCACCACGCTCTCGTCAGAAACTATTATTCCATCTCAAGCTCTACGGTATTTCCCTCTGCACCAAGCATTTGTCAATTTATGTTTTGAAACGCTTAAGATTTATTATTGAGGTTTTTTTAATGAATTCTTAAATAGTACGTAGAAAAGGAGTTTTAGAATATCAATGAGACAAAAGAGCACAATAATAAAAAAACACAATAAATATAAATATACAAGATAGTTTATGTACATAGATAGATCATGTCTATAAAGTGACACTACAGTGTCTGCGCATATTGACAGCGACAGGGAATGATAAAGTAGTGGTGCTTGGGAGTGTGGAGGGGTGGATTAGTGGTTGGAGGTGTTGATCACCCTTGCTGCTTGGAGAAAGTACTGTCACTGTTTTGGAGTCTGGTGATCCTGGTGTAGATGCTAGGTAGCCTCCTCCCTGATGAGAGTGCGACAGTCTTTTTTCAGACATTTTAGATAGACGGGGGAAATAAGTTGGGGTTGAGTAATTATGTTTACAGTGGAAATGTTCCGTCTAATCAAGACAACTCGATGACAAAATTCTAAAATGCATCACTACCTTTACACAAATCGCTTTTCCCACACCCTGATCCTAATCAGCGGGAGAGTCTCGAATGATTTCCAAGTAATGTTAATTTAAGAAACTAAAACAAAAGGAAAGTTTGGATTTATTTCAAGATGTCCATGAAAGACGGCGTTAATTGACGCACTATTTTAACTTCAGTTGCAAGTTCAAACTCAAAGAACTTATTTTGGAATTAAAAGTTTATTTGCAAATTCGCGCACAATGCATGGTAACGAAAAGGCGATTATCGGGTGCACTGTACATCATTCAATATATAAAAAACAAATTCACAACATGTTTATCGACATCACGAAAAATTATATTCTCTTTAAAATTGTATATAGCATTGCCACGTACTTTCAGATTCATGCTTTTAATACGTCTTCAGAAAACACGTGAACAGAAAAAAATTATCAAAATAATCAGATGCTTTAAAAACTCGTAACCATCAATCTATCAACAACAGTGCCTCTGTAATGTTTCGCGCCC
Organism: Mobula hypostoma; assembly: GCF_963921235.1. NCBI lineage: Eukaryota > Metazoa > Chordata > Chondrichthyes > Myliobatiformes > Myliobatidae > Mobula > Mobula hypostoma. The sequence continues at coordinate 150,980,535 of NC_086098.1, forward strand.
ACGTTTAGTGCTTTAATGCCTGACCCTTTAAGGACGCGAGTTTACACCAGATTAAATAATTGCTCCCAGCTCTGCATCATACGTCACTTCTAGCTTTGTCTGCTAGAAAAGTGTTCTGATATTCACACATTTGCCTAAG